>NW_027555514.1:49467737-50149821 GCF_003287225.1 Phascolarctos cinereus | reverse complement strand
CATTTCACAAGTACTTACGATGTGCTAGGCACTGGAAATACAGAAACAAAAATGGAACAGTCCCTGCTCTCAAACACCTTTGTACCCTTGAATTCTATCAGGATGCAAAGAGCTGTCTCTGTCTCCATCTCTGTCTCTGTATCTCCATATCTCCATCTCTGTCTCTCTCTGTCTTGGTCTCTCTCTCTCTCTCTGTCTCTCTGTTTCTCTCTCTCTTTCCCTCCCTCTCTCCCTCTCTCTCTCTCTCTCTCTCACCAATATAGATATGGATAGATATATCTCATACTAAGGAGACAATGTATATTTATATGTGCAAGTACAAGTATATAAAATAAATATATGTTTTGGGGGTAGGGGGCCAAAAGTGCTAGTACTAAAATACATATATATACTTTTTCATTCATTCCTCTATACAACAAACTTGACCTCACTCAAATTATCTTTGAAGCCTCATTATTCATTATTCTCCTTTCTTACCTCCAGAGTCCAGTTATACTCCATCTCATACTACCCACTTCCATGTGTTTTTACTAGTGATTTCATCATTGGGGAACTGTTTCCACAGATATAGACCTGAAACTCTTCTGTAACAGAGAGACTTAGGGAGCTGCCAGAAATAAGAGGTCTGAGAGATTTGACAAGCCTGTGATCATGCTGGTAATCAGAAACAAGATGTGAATCCCACAAGTCATCTTAATTCCAAGGCTGGCTCTCTGTCCATTATGTCAAGCTATAGATAAGTAAAATATACAATATTACATGTCAGTGTATCAGAGCATTACAGAACAAGGTGCTATGTGAGTTTTGAGGGAAACCACAACTGGTAATGAGTGAGAGGGCTTTAAAAAAAAAAAGGCTTCCTGGAAGAGAAAACATTTAAAGTTTAAGTTGGGTTTTAAAAGATGGGTAAGAATTCACTGGGCAAAGAAGTGGAAGATGGATATTCCAAATGTAGGGGAGCAATTATCAGCAAAGGCATGGAGTCAAGGAAGCACAGAGAATGTAAGTGGACAGGGAATGGAATAATCCAATTATCTGGGTGCTTGAAATGTACAGAGGGGAGTGATATAGAATAGTGCTGAAATAACAGGGTAGTGCATATCATGGATGACCTTTAGTGAGACATAAAGGAGGTTGAAACTTTACTCATAAGGCAGTCAGGAGCCTGTAAATGTTTGTGAGCAAAAGAGGAACAGAAACAGACATACACATGAGGTTTTTTTTTCTTCAAAACAACAGTATGCCCAGTTTCATTTTTTCCCCAAAAACTATCAAACTCTTTCCATTTTGCAATACAATGATCAAGGAGATCAAGAAATGCAGAATACAATTGTTTAAGAGTTCCAATTTCACGCAGGGTGTGCTGGCATAATCCATGAAATTCATAAATATAATCCATTTGAAGATAACAAACTCAGTCCCAAAATGGGTCATGCTTACCCATCAAACCCTATCTTTAGGTCACTTGCTATTCAATTAAAGAGAAAGCTTCAAGGAGAAATTCCCCATCAATATCTGCCAGAACAAAGTTAGTGTATTATAGCAATATTGAATTCACACCACCCCAGGAAGGAGGTCAAGCTGATAACTGGAATGACAAAAGAAAGAAAGGAAAATTCAGAGTTAAATAACATTATTGAACAGGTAAGCCCACAATTATTATCATTTTCCTTGTCCATTTACCTGAAAGGCTTTTGTCTCTCTTCCCTCCTCCCTTTGCTCAGTGAAGCTGTTCACTTTTGCCCTTTTTCTTCTGATTCTTTTTCTTCCTTTCCCCTGTGGATTCAAGGTCCCTGAGTCAAGACCACTATATATTACTTTTATTTTAGTCATTACTTTGTTGAACACCTTACATAAACAAAGATATATTAATATATCTAAATGGAACAAGGTTTCCTAACCTCTTTTTGTGCCATGGACCCTTTGGCAAGTTGGTGAAGCCTGTGGGATGCTACTCAGAATAATACTATTAAATACATATTTTAAAAAGCACACAAGGAAGAGTTTTTTTACTGTGGAGGCGGAATGAGGGGTTTTTTAAAGCAAAACTTGAAGCTCACATCTAAACTGGTACAAAAAGGGAAATATATATATATGTATACACACACACACACACACACACACACACACTCAACTGAGTATAGAAGCCTATCTTACCCAAAAGGGAAGAAGGAAGGGAACAGGATAAGAGAAAGGGAGGTGAAGGTGATAAAAGAAAAGGCAAATAAAGGCAGGCAGTGATCAGAAGCAACCCAGACTTTCAAGGAAAGACAGGATAAAAAGAGAGAGAGAGACAGACAGACAGACAGACTTCTGGGAGCCAAGATGGTGGAGTAAGAAGTAAGTTATCCTCACTATCCTTTATTGACCTCTAAAAACTCAGAAAATATCACCTCTGGAAAATCCTGGAACAGCTGAACCAGCAGAAAGATGGGGCGCAGCAGTCTTTTTACCCAGGACTCTTGGGAGATTAATAGGAAAGGTCCCTCTCACTCTGGTGGAAGGGGAGCAGTACAGGATGGGAGGGGGGGCATCCTGGCAAGCCCCACTTCAGCAAATCAGCAAGAGATCCTGAGCCCCAGGGTAGTGGAGCAGGTAAGCACCAACAACAGGACCCCCTGAGTGTCTTGACACAGGCAGGAAAACTGGTAGGCTCAAGCAACCAAACCTCCTGGTACTATAGCATAACTCCAGGAAGTACAACTTCCAATGGGCAGGCATCCTCTAGCAACAAAACCTTCTTGTATTTCAGAGCAGCTGTCCTCCAGGGGCCAGACCCCACTCCACCCCAAGAACTTCAATGTTGCTGACCTCAGCTCAGCACCAGGTAAGCTGCCAGATCCCTACAGCCTCCAGCTGCCAGCACCTGAGGCCCCAGCACACAAAGCCACTTACCAGTTTTCTGTCCCCTAGCACATGAAGTTTGGGTTAGTGGCCTCTGTGCCCTAAAAAGAAAGCCCAACTTTAAAATCCAGGAAATAGGCAACATCATGAGCAAAAAAGCAGAAACAGATGATGGGGGTAGGGAAGATCAAAACACCAGTTCAGAAGAGGACAACATTGTCAATATACACACATCCAAAACCTAAAAAAAAAAATATGAACTTATCTCAAGCCCAAAAAGCCTTCTTGGAAGAGCTCAAGAAGAATTTTAAAAGTCAAATAAAAGAGATGGAAGAAAAAATTGGGGAAAGAAATGAGAGGCATACAAGAGAGAATCAATAGCTTGGAAAAGGAAAGACAAAAATTGATTGTAGAAAACAACTCCTTAAAAAGTAACATGGGCCAAATGGAAAAGGAGGTACAAAAGCTAATTGAAGAAAACAATTTGTTAAAAATTAGAACTTGGCAAGTGGAAGCTAATGACTCTATGAGACATCAAGATTCAGTAAAACAAAATCAAAAGAATGAAAAAAATAGAAGAAAATGTAAAATACCTCATTGGAAAAACAACTGACCTGGAAAATAGATCCAGGAGAGATAATTTAAAAATTGCTGTTCTAACTGAAAGCCATGATCAAAAAAAGAGCCTGGACAGCATCTTCCAAGAAATCATCAAGGAAAACTGCCCTGAAGTCCTAGAACCATAGGGTAAAATAATCCTGGAAAGAATCCACCAATCACTTCCTGAAAGAGATCCCAAATTGAAAACACCTAGGGATATTATAGCCAAACTTCAGAATTATCAGGTCAAGGAGAAAATATTGCAAGCAGCCAGAAAGACCTAATTTAAATATCATGGAATCACTGTCAGGCTTATGCAGAACCTTGCATCTTCTACATTCGAAGAATGGAGGGCCTGGAATATGATATTCCATAACGCAAAGGAGCTTGGGTTACAACCAAGAATCAAATATCCAGCCAAATTGAGCATAATCTTTCAGGGAAGAATACAGACATTCAATGAAATAGGGGACTTCCAAACTTTCCTGATGAAAAGATCAGAGCACAGCAGAAAATTTGATATTCAAATAGAAGACTCAAGAGAGGCATAGAAAGGTAAATAGGAAAGAAAAAAAATGTTATGCAAAAGGGAATTACATCACTACAAGGGAAAATGATACTTGTAACTCTTGAGAACTGTATCTTTATTATTACATTTAGAAGTCATATACATAAAGAGAGGGTGTGGGTATAAGCTGCCTTTGATGTGATGATAAAAAAATCTAATTAAGTGGTGAAAAGGGATTGTACTGAGAGACAGGAAAAGAGGAAGCAGAAAAGAGTAAATTATATCACTTGAAGAGGCAGAAAGACCTATTATAGTGGAGGGAAAGAATGGAGGGAAATGACCTGTTTGAACCTTACTCCCATCAGATTTGGCTCAAAGAAGGATTAACATACTCATTTAGGTATAGAAATCTAACATACTCTATAGGAAGTAGGAGGGGAAAAGGGAAAGAAAAGGGAGGGTTGATAGAAGGAAGGGCAGATTGAAGGAGGCAGTGGTCAGAAGCAAAGCACTGGTGAGGAGGGAAAGGGAAAAAGGAATGAGAAAAGCATAAACAGGGTGGGGAGTGGAGAATAGGGTGGAAAGAAAGACACAGATAATAATAATAACTGTGAATGTGAATGGGATGAATTCTCCCCATAAAATGGAAGTGTATAGGATTAAAAACCAGAATCCTACAATATGTTATTTATAAGAAATGCATTCGAAACAGAGGAATATACACAGAGTAAAGGTAAAAGACTAAAGAGTAAAAGGTAAAAGAGTGGAATATACTATGCTTCAGTTGAAGTAAAAAAAAAAAAAAAGCAGGGGTAGCAATCCTGACCTCAAAAAAAGCAAAAGCAAAAGTAGACCTAATTAAGAGGTAAAGAAGGAAACTATCCTGCTAAAAGGTACCATAGACAACAAAGTAATATCATTACAAAACATTTATGCATCAAGTGGAATTGCATCTAAATTCTTAGAGGAGAACTTAAGTGAGTTAAAGGAAGAAATAGCCAACAAAACTATACTAGTCGGGACCTCAACCTCCTCCACTCAGAACTAGATAAATTTAACTACAAAACAAACAAGAAAGAAGGTAAGGAGGTTAACAGAATGTTAGAAAAGTTAGATATGGTACACCTCTGGAGAAAAAATGAATTGGGATGGAAAAGAACATACCTTTTCTCAGTAGCACATGGCACCTACACAAAAATTGCCTATGTATTAGGGCATAAAAACCTCACAATCCAATGCAGAAAAATGTACTAGAAATGTTAGCTTTAGCAAAAATAGAAGAAAAGAAATTGAAGGAATTAAAATAGGCAAAGAAATAACAAAACTGTCATTCTTTGCAGATATGATGGTATATTTAGAGAATCCTAGACAATCAAGTGAAAAATTACTTGAAATAATAGAGGACAGTACCAGCTTTCCTCAGCTCTCGCTGCTGGAGAACCATGTTAGCCTTATACATGGCATAAAAAATCTAGACTTGAGCCAGATGTCCAAAGCCAGACTTCCTGCTGGAGAGTCCTCCCCAGGTGAAAGCTCTGAAGAGACCAGCTGCTGAAGTTGAAGTTGCCCTAGGCTCCACCAATGGAGTAGCTGCCCCACCACCACCAAAACACTCAAGGCCCAATTCCAGTGTGAAAAGTACAGCTTTGCCACAGACTTGGAGCCAGAATTTCAGAGACACATACCTCAGCACAAGCAGACAGCTCCACATCCCAGTGTCTGCTCTATGTCTTGTGTTACACCTCATCAAGCTCCCTCAATAGTTTACCTGTCAGATCTATGGAGAAGGGAAGAATTTATGACCAAACAAGAGATAGAGAACATTATGATATGCAAAATGGATGATTTTGATTACATTAAATTAAAAAGCTTTTGAACTAACAAAGCCAATGCAACCAAGATTAGAAGGAAAGCAGAAAGCTGGGACACAATTTTTACAGCCAGTGTCTCTGATAACTGTCTCATTTCTAAAATATATAGAGAACTAAGTCAAATTCATAAGAATGTAAGTCATTCCCCAATTGATAAATGATCAAAGGATATATGAACAGGCAGTTTTCAGAGGAAAAATTAAAGCTATCTATAGTCATATGAAAAAATGTTCTAGATCACTATTGATTAGAGAAATGCAAATCAAAACAACCCTGAGGTATCACGTCACACCTATCAGATTGACTAACATGATAAAACAGGAAAATGATAAATTTTGGAGAAGATGTAGAAAAATTGGAACACTAATGCATTGTTGGTGGAGTTGTGAACTGATCCAACCATTCTACAGAGCAATTTGGAACTTGCCCAAAGGGCTGTAAAACTGTGCATACGCTTTGACTCAGCAATACCACCTCTAAATCTGTGCCCCAAAGAGATCATAAAAATGGGAAAAAACCCACATGCACAAAAATATTTATAGCAGCTCTCTCTGTGGTGGCAAAGAATTAGAAATTGAGGGAATGTCCATCAAGTGGGGAATGGCTGAACAAGTTGTGGTATATGAATGTAATGGAATACTATTGTGTTATAAGAAATGATGAGCAAGTGGACCTCAGAAAAACCTGGAAAGATTTATATGAACTGAGGCTGAGTGAAGTGAGCAGAACCAGAAGAACATTGTAGATAGTAACAGCCACATTGTGCTATGACTAGCTTTTATAGACTTGGCTCTTCTCAGCAATGCAAGGATCTAAGACAACTCCAAAAGACTCATGATGGAAAATGCTATCCACATCCAGAGTAAGAACTATGAAGTCTAAATGCAGATCGAAGCATGCTATTTGGTCTTTTTTTTTTCTTTTGTTGTTTTGTTTCTTCTTTCTCATGGTTCCTCCCATTGATCCTAACATGTCTTTACTGCATGACTAATGTGAAAATATTTAATATGAATGTATATGTAGAGCCTATATCAGATTGCATGCTGTCTTGGGGAAGGGAGAAGACAGGGAAGGGGAGAAAATTGAAAACTCAAAAGCTTGTGGAAGTGAATGTTGAAGACTAAAAATAAACGAATAAATTTTTTAAAAAAGAAAATGTAGAATACCTCATTGGGAGAAAAAAAAACTGACCCAGAAAATAGATCCAGAAGAGATAATTAAAGAATTATTGGTCTACTAGAAAGCCATGATCAAAAAAAGAGCCTCAACAGCATGATTCAAGAAATTATCAAGGAAAACTGTTCCAATATCCTAGAACCAGAGGGTAAAATAGTCATTGAAACAATCCTCTAATCACTTCCAGAAAGCAATCCCAAAATGAAAACACCAAAGAATATTGTGACCAAATTCCAGAAATATCAGGTCAAGGAGAAAATACTGCAAACAGCCAGAAAGAAACAATTTAAATATCACAGAACCACAGTCAGGATTACACAGGACTTAGCAACTTCTACATGAAAGGATCACAGGGCTTGGAATATGATATTCCAGAAGGTTGTAACTTGAGTTACAACCAAGAACCAACTATCCTGACAAATTGAGCATAATCTTTCAGGGCAAAAGATAGACATTCAATGAAATAATGGGATTTCAATCATTCCTGATGAAAAGACCAAAGCTGAACAAAAAAAGTTGATCTTCAAATAGAAGAGAAGCCTAAAAAGGTGAACAGGAAAGGAAAAAAAAACGTTATTCACTAAAATTAAACTGTTTACGTCTCTACATGGGAAGATGATACTTGTAACTCTTGAGAACTGTATCTTTATTAGGGCAGTTAGAAGGTCTATACATAGACAGAGAGTCTCGTGTAGGTTGACTTAGATGTTATGATATAAAAGAAATTAAGGGGTGAAAAAAGGATTGTACTGGGGGCAGAGGACAGGAGAGGCAAAATAAGGTAAATTATATCACACAAAGAGGCACAAAAGACCTATTATAGTAGAAGGAAAGAAGGGAAGGGGGTGAGCATTGTTTGAACCTTACTCTCATTGTATTTTGCTTAAAGAGGGAATAGCATGCACACTCAGTTAGGTATAGAAATAGAAATTTATCTTACCCAATAGGGGAGAAGGGAGGGAGCAGATAGTAGGAAGGGTAGTAGGAAGGGTAAAAGTAGTAGTGGAAAGGGAAGAGAAAAGGTGGGGGCTGACAGAAGGGAGGGCAGATTGAGAGAGGCAGTGGCCAGAAGCAAAACCCTGGTGAAGAAGGATAAGGTGAAAGGAGAGTGAAAAATACAAATGGGGGGAAAATAGGATGGAGGGAAATACACAGTTAGTAATCATAACTGTGAATGTGAATCAGATGAACTCTTCCATAAAATGGAAGTGGATAGCTGAGTGGCTTAAAAACCATAATCCTACAATATGTTGTTCACAAGAAATACATTTGAAGCAGATAGATACACATAGAGTAAAGACAAAAGACTGGAGCAGAATATATTATGCTTCAGCTGAAGTAAAAAAAGCAGGTGAAGCAATCCTGATCCCAGACAAAGCAAAAGCAAAAATAGATCTAACAAAAAGAGATAAGGAAGGAAACTACATCTTGGTAAGAGGTACCATAGACAATGAAGTTATATCAATACCAAATATGCACCAAGTAGTATGGCATCCAAATTGTTAGAGGAGAAATTCAGTGAATTACAGGAAGAAACAGATAGCAAAACTATACAAGTTGGGGACCTCAACCTCCCCCTCTCAGAACTAGATAAATCTAACCACAAAATAAACAAGAAAGAAGATAAGGAAGTGAACAGAACATTAGAAAAGTTAGATATGATAGATCTCTGTAGATAACTGAATGGGGATAGAAAGGAATATACTTTTTCTCAGTGGTACATGGCATCTACACAAAAAATGATCATGTGCTAAGGCATAAAAACCTCACAGTCCAATGAAGAAAAGCAGAAATATTAAATGCATCCTTTTCAAATCATGACGCAATAAAATTACATGTATTAAAGGGCTATAGGAAAATAGGCTAAAAATTAATTGGGAACTAAATCTCATCCTAAAAAATGAGTGGGTAAAACAACAAATCATAGAAACAATCGATAATTTCATCCAAAAGAATGACAATAATGAGACAACATGCCAAAACTTATGTGATGCAGCCAAAGCAGTTCTTAGGGGAAATTTTATATCTCTCAATGCATACATGAATAAAACTGAGAAAGAGAGATTGATGAATTGATCATGAAACTGGAAAAAAAACTAGAAAAAGAACAAATTTAAAAATCCCCAATTAAATCCCAAATTAGAAATTCTGACTATCAAAGGAGAGATTAAAAATTGAAATTAAGAAAACTGTTGAACTACTAAATAAAACTAAGAGCTCTTTTTATGGGGGGAAAAAAAACAATAAAATGCATATACCTTTGGTTATTTGATTTAAAAAAGAAAGAAAGAAAACTAAATTACCAGTATCAAAAATGAAAAGGGTAAATTCACCACCAATGAAGAAGAAATTAAACCAATAATTAGGGCCATTTTGCTCAACTGTATGCCAATAAATATGACAATCTTAATGAAATAGATAGATATTTACAAAAATATGAATTGCCCAAATTAACAGAAGAGGAAATAAAATATTTAAGTAACCCAATTTTACATAAAGAAATTGAACAATCCATCAATGAACCTGGTAAGAAAAAAGTCTCCAGGGCCAGAAGGATTTATAAGTAAATTCTACCAAACTTTCAAGAACAATTAATTCCAATACTCTATAAGCTATTTGGGAAAATAGGTAAAGAACAAGTCTTAACAAATTCTTTTTATGACACAAATATTGTGCTCATACATAAACTGGGAAGAGTCAAAAACAGAGAAAGAAAATTATAGAACACTTTCCCTAATGAATATAGATGCAAAATTTTTAAATAAAATATTAGCAAAGAGATTACAGCAAATCACCAAGGTAATACACTATGACCAGGTGGCATTTATACCAGGAATGCAGGACTGGTTCAATATTAGGAAAATTAGGAATATTAGCATAATTAGCAGAATATTCCAATAACAAAATCAATAAAAATCATATGATTATCTCAATAGATGCAAAAAAGCACCTATTCCTGTTAAAACACTAGAGAACATAGGAATAAATGGAGTTTTCCTTAAAATGATAAGCAGTGCCTATCCAAAACCATAAGGAAGCATTATATGTAATGAGGACAAGCTACAAACTTTCCCAGTAATATCAGGGTGAAATAAGGATGTCCATTATCACTTCTATTATTCAATATTGTAATAAAAAGATAAGCTTTAGCAATAAGAGAAGAAAAAGACATTAAAGGAATTAGAATAGGCAATGAAGAAACAAAGCTATCATTCTTTACAGATGATACGATGGTATACTTAGAGATTCCTAGAGAAAACAAAACTAAACTAAAACAAACTACTTTAAAAAATTAACAACTTTAGCATAGTTGAAGGACATAAAATAAATGCACAAAAATCATCAGCATTTCCATATGTTACTAACAAAGCCCAACAGCAAGAGATAGAAAGAGAAATTCCATTGAAAGTTAGCATAGACATTATAAAACATTTGGGAGTCTACCTGCCAAAACAAACCCAGGAACTATATGAACACAATTACAAAACACTTTTCACATGAATAAAGTCAGCTCTAAATAATTGGAAAAATATCAGTTGCTCAAGGTTAGGCCAAGCTAATATAATAAAAATGACAATTCTTACTTCTTCAGTGACATACCAATCAACTACCAAATAATCATTTTATAGAGCTATAAAAAATAATAACAAAACTCATCTGGAAGAACAAAAGATCTAGAATATTAAGAAAATTAATGAAAAAATGCAAAACATGTTGGCCTAGCCATACCAGATCTAAAACTGTATTATAAAATGGTAATAATCAAAACAATTTGGTACTAGCTAAGAAAAAGAAGGATGTATCAGTGGAACAGGGTAGGTACACAAGACACAGTAGTCAATCACTATAGTAATTCACTGTTTGATAAACCTGAAGACTCCAGTTTCTAGGATAAGAACTCATTATTTGACCAAAACTGCTGGGAAACATAAAAAATAGTATGGCAGAAACTGGGCATAGACCAATATCTTATACCACATACCAAGTAAGATCAAAATGGGTACATAATATAAACATAAAGGGTGATACCATAAGCAAATTAGGAGAGCAAGGCTTATTTTATCTGTTGGATTTATGGAGAAGGAAAGAATTTATGACCAAACAAGTTATAGAGAACATTATGAAATGCAGAATGGATAATTTTGATTACATTAAATTAAAAAGATTTTGCACAGAAACAATGCAGCCAAGATTAGAAGGATAGCAGAAAGGTGGGAAACAATTTTTACAGCCAGTGTCTTGGATAAAGTGAGCAGAATTAGGAGAACATTATACAAGTAACAGCTATATTTAATGCTAATCAACTGTGAAAGAGTTAGCTACTCTAATCAAGACAATGATCCATGCAATACCAAAGGATTTATGATGAAAAATGCTAGAGAGAGAACTGATGAACTCCAAATGCAGATTAATGCATAATTTTTAATTTTCTTTTTATTTCTTGTTTGTACGTGTGGTTTGGGGGCTTTTTTTGCAATATGGCAAATAAGGAAATATGTTTTGCATGACTTAACATGTGTAATCAATATATTGCTTGCCTTCTCAAATGGAGGGTACAAGTAAGAGAAAAGGAGTGAAATTTGGAACTTAAAAATTTTAAAAAAAATCAATGTTAATATTTTTATAAATGTAATTTGGAAATATTTAACAAAATAAATAAAAATACATTTTTGAATGCATATAATAAAATGTATGGGATGGTTAAGGAAGCCAGTTATATTGAAATAAAGTTGTCAAACTACTTTTAAAAATAAGTTAATGGACCCAAAGAAGCCCTGCCTTAGAAACTTAATTTTTACATATACATAATTTCCTGTACAACATACCTGCTAATTGATCATTTACCCTTTGCTTGAAGACCTCTAGTAAAGGTAGATTAACTACCTTTGAAGGCAGCTCTTCCTACTTTTAATTGTTCTAATTGTTAGTTAGGTTTCCTCACTTGCATCAAGCCTTAATCTGCCTCTTTGTAACTTCTATGGATGACCCCTATTTCTGTCCTTCATGGCCAAAGAGAAAAAATCTAATCCATCTTCATAATGGACCTTCACTTATCTGACGATAGCTCTTCTGCCTTCTCTCTACCTGTTTACTCTTTCCCTGGCCATACTTCCCATTTTTTTTTCCTCTTGATTGTTGACTGGTGTGATCTCAAGGCCAGTCACCATTTGGGTGTCCTGCTCTGGAAGCTCTACCATTTACCATTGATTTTCCTTAAACACAGTGCCTATAGCAAAACTTGAGATGAATTCAGACCAGGGCAGAGTACGATATTACCATCAGTCTAGTCCTCAACCCTCCCAATCCTGTAATCGCCCAAGAGCACATTGGCTTTTGTGACTTCCTTCGTCACACTGTTGATCCCACTGTTTCTTCAGCCTTAGGAAGACTTCTGCCAAGTAGCATAACTGTTCTCCCTTCATTTATCCATTTCCCTTGACCCAAGCCACCTCAGGTCCTTCCTTTCCCTTTCCCCTCATTAGCTTCTACTTCATTTCAAGGTAAAGATTTACATTAAGCATCAGGTCATCTTGTTGTTGCTGTTTTCCCCTGCCATCTGAGAATAAACGTGTGTCCTGTCACACTTATTTGCCTTCCTATTTTTTTTTCTTCTAAGCAGTCACTATTCAATTTGAAAATCAAAGCATTCCCAGTCAGAAGTCTCAAAGACCACATTGTGTTAGACTGCTCTGTCTCAGCTTCTTTAATACTGGGTGCTCATAGTCCTTGGTACACGCATAGAAGACAAACAAGGTACTGACTTTGCCTTCTAAGAGCTTACGTCAAAAGCTAGTATGAAACGCGTATGACCATCAGATCAGGGAATTAGAGGTGAAAGGAAACTTACAGGCCATTGAGTCTAACATTCATTTGGCCCCCAGAGGAGTTAGATTAGTTACCTAGGATCTCACAGCTAGTGAGTTTCTGAGATGGAATTTGAACACAGGTTTTTCTGACTCCAATCCTAGCACCCTATACACTATTCCATGATGGTATATAATAATGATAGTTAGCATTCATATAATACTGAAGGCTTGGAAAGTGCTTTTACATATATTATCTCAGTCTATCCTCAAAACAACTGTGAAAGATACATGCTATTACTATTCCCATTTTACAGATGAGGAAACTGAGGCAGGCAGAGGCTGTCTGTCAATAAACCTTTATTAGGCACCTGCTATATGCCAGGCGCTGTGCTGGGGATACAAAGAAAAGTAATAGATAGATAGATACATAGATACATAGATACATAGATAGATACATAGATAGATGCATAGATAGATACATAGATAGATGGATAGATATACATGCACACACATATATATGTATGTATATATATATATGCATATGTATGTGTGTATATATACACATATACACACACATATTCCTTGCCCTCAAGGACCTCTAATGTGGGAGATAACATGCAAGCAAGTATGTACAAACATGCTATACACAGGATAAATTAGAATTGAGAAAGGCTTCTCGTAGAAGGGATTTTATCTGGGTCTTAAGGGAAGTCAGGAGGCAGAAATGAGGAGCAAGGGCATTTCAGCCATGAGAGACAACCAGTGAAAATGCCTGGACTCAGGAGATAAAATGTCTTGTGTGAAGAATGATAAGGGAGAGTGTAAGTAAGACGTGAGTCTACTGGATATGGCAAGGGGCAGGTGATGAAGATCTTTGAAAGTGAGGATTTTATACCAAGCCCTGGAGGTTACAGGAGTTTCTTTCTTTTCTTTCTTCTTTATTTTTTTTAGGCAATTGGGGTTAAGTGACTTGCCCAGGGTCACACAACTAGTACATGCCAAGCATTTGGTCTGAGGCTAGATTTGAACTCAGGTCCTCCTGACTTCAGGGCCATTGCTCTATCTGCTGTGCCACCTAGCTGCCCCTATAGGATTTTATTGAATGGGAGTGGGGGTGACATGGTCAGGTGTATGGTTTAGGGTGATCACTGGCAGATTAATGGAGGATGAACTGGGATGGAGAGAGATTTATGGCAGGTAGACCAACCAGCAGGCTATTGCAATAGCCCCAGTATAGGGTGATGAGTGTCTGCACGAGGTAGTGGCAGTGTCAGAGGGGAGAAGGGGAGAATATACAAGAGATGTTATGAAGGTAAAACTGATAGGCCTTGGCAATAGATTGGATGTGGAAGGTGAAAAAGAACAATGAGGACACTTAGGGTCCTAATCTGGGGGCCTGGGAGGATGGCATTGCCCTCGGCCATAATAGAGAAATTTGAAAGGGGAAAGGGCTTGGTGTGGAAGTATAATGGGTTCAGTTTGGGGCATGTTGACTTTAAGATATCCACAGGACACCCAGTTCAAGATGTCTAATGGGCAGTTGGAGATGTGAGACCAGAAGCTTAACAGAGAAGTTGGGGCTAGAAAAGTGACTTTCCAGGGTCACACCCTACTAAGTAGGCAAGTAAGTATCCAAGGCCAGGCTTGAACCCAGGTCTTCCTGACTCCAAGTTCAGCTCTATCTTCTATACCACAAGAAGCAATCACCTTGATGATTCAGATTTTGCTTCACACTTATTTAATGGAATTAGATAGGTTCCACAATATAAAGAACAATGTTAGAAGCTCCGTTATACAGCTCTTACTATTAGGAAGTTTTCCTTAACTTGAAGCCATAATTTGTCTATTAGCATCTAGAAAGTGGTTTAAGATTTACAAGGTTTTACTTATAACAACTCTGTGAAATAAAAAAAAAGAGTACTATTATCATCTACAAATTGTAGAAAAAGAAACTGAGGCTCAGAGGGGTTAAAATGACTTGTTCAAGGTCACTTAGCTAGTAAATTCAAGGGCTGGGATTTAAATTCCACTTCCCTCTCTCCAAATTCAGAACTCTTTCCATTCTACCTGAAAAAAGTATAATATTTCATGATCGTGTTTACCCAAGGAATTTTACTTTAAATAAAAACATTTATTGGAAGATGAATCATAAAAGATATCATTTGTTTCCATAAATTAAGTAAACCAAAATTCTAAAATCAAAGAGCTAATTCTTGTGAATAATACAACAGCCCATCTTTTAAAACCAAAATAGGTTTGACAGGAATTTTTGAGACATCAGGGTGTACCTAGCTACATCTAACAGACCTTATGCAAGTCTTACATAATTCTGAAGTTGCCTCTGAAAGGCAAGGAAATTATCTTGCATGCAATGAGATGAAAAAAATGAGCTTAAATCATTATCATCATCATCAACAAGAAGCATTAATTAAGTACCTACTGTATACCAGCAACTGTGCTAACCACTGGGGCTACCAATAAAAACAAAAACACAGTCTCTATTTGAGTTAACACGCTAATGGAAACACAACTCTGCATCTCTGCTAGACTTAGGCTGTCTTTCTTCTCCTGGCTTACATCCCTCTCAATGTCAAGGTACTTTATTTTTTCCCCTCAGCCACCAAAACCTTTCCTTTTCATCCCCTCTTCATTGCTGTGTTTCTTAAGCATGCATGTGGTCTACATTTTTGTCTTCTTATTTATACTTAAAAATCTCCAGGCCATATTCAATCTTTCCATACCTAAATGAAGTACACATGCCTATAGTTATCACTTCTGAGAACTGGAGATTTTTTCATTCATAATAGCCATGTAGTCCCACCCATCCACCAAAGGAATCAATGATATGGCATAACTGACCTCTGCTCGAGGACCTGCAGTAAGAAGGAATCCACCACTTCCCAAGGTAGTCCATTACAGCTTTTCTAATTAGGAAGTTTTTCTTAACTTCAAGCCTAAATTTGCATTTTGGTATCTTCTACTGCTTGCTCCAAGTCCTGCCTTCTGGGCCCAAATGGAACATGTCTCACCATTTTTCCATCTATTAGTCCTTCCAGTACTTGAACACATCTGCTATGTCTCCCTGAGTCATCTCTTCTCCAGGTTAAATAACCTCAATAGCTTCAATCAATCCTTGTATGGCATAGACTCTCACCATCTATTCATTCTATCTGGCTATTTGGTCCCCTCTGGATGCTCTGCAGCTTATCAGTGTTCTTCCTGGAAGTGATCACAGTGCTTCAGGTGGTGTCTGGTCAGGGCAGAGCACACAGGAACTATTACCCCTTTATCCCTTGATTCTATGGTTCCTTTGTTGCAGCACAAGCTTTCATCAGCTTTTTTGGTGGCTACCTTACATTGAATCATACTGAGTCCACTAGACCCCCAATCCTCTCTTAATACAAACTATTGTCTAACCATGCCTCCACGATCTTGAACCTGTGAAGCTGAATTTTGATCCCTGTATAAGTCTTACACAATACACTTACATTTACAGTAGGTACTGAATTTTTATCTTACTAGGTTTGACCCTATATGTTCTACCCCAGCAAGGTCTAATTTGGATTTTGACTGCTATCCAGGAAGTTAGCTGTACCTCTTGATTAAGAGTCACCTGTGAATCTGATGAGCATTCCACCTATGCCTTTTTCTGTCATTGATAAAAATTATTTTGGGTTTTTTTTTGGGGGGGTTAGGCAATGGGGTTAAGTGACTTACCCAGGGTCACACAGCTAGTAAGTGTTATGTGTCTGAGGCCGGATTTGAACTCAGGTCCTCCTGACTCCAGAGCTGGTGCTCTATCCACTGCACCACCTAGCTGCCTCCCATGGATAAAAATATTAAACAGCACAGAGCAGATACACAGCCATGGGGTACTCCAGCAAGGACCCTTTGCCACCTTGACACTAGATCATTAACCCCTGATCTTTGATTCTGGCTATTCAACCATCTAATGGTATTATAGAGTATTCCCTCATGACCCCTAGAATTGGATACTCTCTTCTTACAAATAAGCAGTAAAGAGTAGAAAATTAGTTTTTGTTCAGTTGTGACTTACTCTTCATGACCCCCTTTCAGAGTTTTCTTGGAAAAGATACAAGAGTGGTTTGCCATTTCCCTCTCCAGCTAATTTTACAGATGAGTAAACAGAGGCAAATGGAGTTAAATGACTTGGCTGGAGTCACACAGCTGGTAAGTGACCAAGGCAAGATTTGAATTCATGAAATTGAGTCTCTTCCTGAACCCAGGCCCAGCACTCTATCCACTGTGCCCCCTAGCTCCCCAGAAAATTGGGATCAGAGTCAAAAGAAAATCCTAATCCCTAGGGGCCACACAGGCATGAAAAAAACAGAAAGCAAGGTCCAAGAGCAAAACCCTTGAACCTCTTCCCTCTATTCCCAATAATGCCAGATCTCATGTTCAGCCATGTCTTGGCTACTTGGGTCAATATAAATATGTACCTAAGTGACAAGAACATGACAGAGTAGAGAAAAAGTTTACCTTAGAGCCTGGAAAACCTGAAGCAAATCCCACTTCAGACAAGATACTGCCCTTGTGACCCAGGGCAAGTCACTTAATGCCTCAGTGGTCACAGGGTACTCTCCAAAACTAGGTGCAGAATGCTTTGTGGAATACCCAAGGGGCCTTCAAGATTCAGCTTAAGATTCCAACTTCTACAGGAAGCCTTTCCTGACTCTTCTCTCCCTACTCACAAGTGCCTTCACTTCACAAACTGCATTGTATTCATTATCCATCTATCTACTATCATCTATTTAACTAGTATCTAGCATCTATCTATAATCAATCTGGTATCTATCTATCTATCTGTCTGTCCATCTATTTATCTATCTATCTATCTATCTATCTATCTATCTATCTATCTATATATCTATATATCTATATATCTGGCATCAATTTATCTAGCATCTATGTATCTATCAAGTATCTATCATCCAGCTAGCTAGCATCTATCTTGCATCTCTCCATCTATCTATTGGATATATTTATATAAGTACATTTTGACCCCTGTTTTATGAAAGCAGGAACTATTCCACTTTGATCTTTCTATCCCTACCAGCTATTTATAGTCTCAGAGAATTGCCTGGAGTACTGAGATAATAAATGTATTGCCTAGAGTCATACACCTAGTAAGTATTTGAAATTGAACTTGAACCCAGGTCTTCCTGACTCTTAGTCCAGAACTCAATGTCATCTCTCTGTCTATCTGTCTATCTATTATCTATCTATCTATCTATCTATCTATCTATCTATCTATCCATTTATTTATCCATCTATCCATCAGTCTATCTAATATCTAATATCTGAATGCGATGCCATGCCTAGCACTCTTTCTGCTATGGATTCTTGAAGGTCATATGCTGTGGCTGATGAATCTTTGGTCTTTGCCTTGTGCTCCATACTTCTACCATAGCACTCTGTCACTCATTGTCTATTGTATGACTGATGTCCCATAAAATTTCTCAAATATATTAGTAGCTATTTGAGATGTAATGGGCAACAGTGAGTTAATAATAGAATCTTTTGAAGCTGATTATTCTGAAATTTTTTCAGGTCCTATATGTCAATGTTAATGCCAAGACCTGTGATTTCTTCAGTGTGGAAACTCCCTCAGTCTTAGACAGTTACTCAAGGCTTGGAGAGAGTAAGAGACTTGCCCTAGTTCTAGATCTAATAAATACCCTTGAGAGGATTTGAACTTAGGTCTTCTTGACTCCTAGGCCAGTACTCTTCCCACTATGCCATACATGCCATAAGTGCTAAGATTCCTTCTGACTCAAAATCCATAATGCTTAAAGAGCTGGGTTTGAAACCCACCTCTGATCCTTAATTTCTCTGTGATCACAGGAGAATCACTACTCTTTGAGCCTCAATTTCTTCATCAGTAAAATGAAGTTAATAATAGCATCTCACTGGGCTGATGTGAGAATCAAATGGCATAATGTAAATATAGTACCTTGCAGTCCTTACAGATCTATATCCATTTAAATGAGTCTTATTACTATGATCTGCACCTTTTCTTTATTCCCAAATCCAAATGCTTTAGCCATGGAATATCATTCCTTTGGTGACCTTCTCATTGACTTCATAGTCACTATTTTCTCCCCTCTAATCAATCCAAAATGTCATTAATAAAATAGTGCCATCGGAGAGCACTGGATAATCTAGCCACATGCTTTCATTCCAGATAAGCTATTTGAGAAACATTGATCGAATATCGAGACACCTCCATACACACAGGTCCATTAAACTTCAGACATAGCAACATATGCAGAAATGATGGTGGAACTCACAAACAAATATGAAATTTACTAACTCATTTATTTATGTGCATAACAATAGTCAATAAACATTTATTAAGTTCCCACCACATGCCAAGCTCTGCCTAAGCACTGGGCATATAAAAGGTATCACATAAAAAGAAGCTGAAGGTGGCATCTGGGTAGTACCAGGCAGCTGGCTTAGAAATAATGAGATGACTTCCTTGGATACCCTCCTTAAACTGAGGATATGGGAGGAGCTCTGATGTCCACCTTCTATCCTCTCTAATTAAATGGGAGAAAAGGCCCTAGGGGTAGGAGGTACTGAGGGGGTGTGAGCTCAGAATTGATTTCATCTTGCAGGGTGATAAGTTTTAGGAGACCATGAAATTTAGGAGAACAGGTGGGGTAGGAAATGAAGTATCTATTCATTCACTTATCCATTCAATGCATATTTGTTTAGGACCTGTAGCATATAGAGTGCCATGCTAGGTCTGAAGGAGGCACAAGGCCCTTCTCCAAGATCTTAAAATTTTGTGTGTGGGGGGGGTGGTTAGAGGAGAATAAGAAAAAACACAGGTAACTATAATCCATAACATTACACAATCAGTGCATTAGAAGGCAAAAACCCAAAGTGCTATGTGAGATTGGGGATGGGGGGGGGGGGAATCGTTACTGACAAGAGGAGGAAAGGAATCAAGGAAAACTTCCTGAGGGGAAGTCATCGCTTAAAGTAGAAATATAAAACCAGAGTGCAGCTTAACTCCTTCAGGCCTAAGCAGATTCAAGTGTGATTGAGAAACATTTACCAAAATAAGTACAAATACAATACAATATAGATAATGTTGATCTGTGATTTTCTAAGTCAATATGCTGCCTAAGGGCTTTGTTTCTATGAGTTTGACAACAGTGATTTAAAGGATAGGTAGAAATTCAACAAAGAATGAGGAGCAAGGAGGTCATGCCAAGCATTGTGAGCAAAGGCAGTGAGATCAAAAAGCACAGAGAATGTTCAGAGGGCACAGAGTGGCCCATGTTGGCTCAGGCGTAGAGAGAATAGAAGCAAATAATCTGAGCGGAACCTAGAAATACGGTACCAGACAACTGAGGGCCTTGAATGTCAGGTCAGGCTGTTGACTCCAACAGAGATTTCTTTCTTTTTTTTTTTGGCGGGGGGGCTAGGCAATGGGGTTAAGTGACTGTGACTTGCCCTGGGTCAAATAGCTAGTAAGTGTTATGTGTCTGAGGCCAGATTCGAACTCAGGTTCTCCTGACTCCAGGGCCGGCCCTCCATCCACTGCACCACCTAACTTCCCCCAGAGATTTCTTTTCAAGTATGGATCAGACTAGGTGGTTGCTGAGTTCCTTTTTAACTTTAAAATTCTGAAATTCAACCACTCCAGTATCTTTGCCAAGAAAACACCAAATGGAGTCACGAAGAATCAAACACGACTGAAAAGAATGAATAATAAACAACTTTGCAAATGACAGGTTATTGTGAGGATTGCAGTCTTACCTAAAGTCACACTAGTAAGGAGATAATATTCATAAAGCACTTTGCAAGCCTGAGCATATTATATAAATGCTAACTAAATTATTATCATATAGCACATGTTGGGAATTTTTTTTTCATTGGAGATAAGGAATCATATTAAGGGAATAAAAAACTGTGTAGTAATTTAAAAAAATTAAAATAAATGAAATATAAGAATTAAAAAATTTTAAAAAGAAATTAAACATATCAGTTCCTATGAATATATTAGTGATGAATTTCTTAAATAATACTTTCAAAAATACTTAGGGTTTTGGTTTTGAGAGGGGGCATTTATGAAGTCATCTAGACTCCTTTTTCCTTTGAGAAAGAAAAAAGTAAGCATTTCATATTCAAGACTAAACTGGAGGGACTCAGGAACCCCCTTGGTTATGCCAATGAAGTTACTGATTTCAGTGAATCCCAAAAACCTATGCTTTCTCATTCACTGTCTTAAGAACTAAAGCTCTATAGCTTTAGAATCCCTAGTAGAGAACATCTCAATGTCTCCAACTCATAGATGTTTGGGATGGTATTTGAACATGTTATTAAGATATGGCTGTTGCTTCTCTTACTCAAAGTGGATATCACCATAACCATTTAAAATCACACTCCACTGAATGCTAGAGACTAGAAGATGAAATTGAGAGCCTGGCTCAGCAGGGAACAAAAAGAAATGCCTGGAACATCCTCTCTCCCAACTCTCCCCATTCTCATTTCTGTAATGTATAAGTTGAACCATGCTTCCATAGTTCACTGAGAGAATAAAAAAAAATAGATACTTGTTTTACCCCCAGTAGTCATGGAATAGCTAGAAAAGCAGTAGAAGGAGTAGGGGACCAGAACACTGGTTTCAGCTCTGTCATTAACTAAGTCTGACCTTGGAAACAAGCTACACATTTCTAAAGCTCAGTGTCTTCATCTATGAAATAAGGATGCAAGTTGCTATGATTTCCAAGGCCCCTAAGATTCTACGATTATGCTGCTAATTACTGTCAAGGGTACAGAACAAGGCAGCTGTGTTCACCGAGAGCAATGTAGCAAGATTGTTTAATCACAGCAAGAGCTTCCATCTTTCCATGGGAACACAGGAGTGGCTGCATCTCCATGCCTGGTGATACTCCTTTAAAGTGCTATGCAACCAGCCCTCTTTCTGTCCAATCACAGGGACAGAGAGAGATTCAGTATAACATTTCTGGAGTGCCCATTAGGCAAAGGGCCTCATGCCAGGCAGAAGAAGAATCCAGTCTCTCTTTTCTGTGGATCTATTAGCATAATGTCAGGGTCATGCTTCAGTAAGAACTCTGTACATTTTGGGAAATCTCCTGTGGAACATCCTAATCCCTACATCACTGCCAAATTCATTTCCATTGCACGTAGCTCTGAAGACACATCTTTTCCCAATTTAAAAATTGCAGATGTATCACCATTGCCTACCGAATAAAGTCCAGACTCCTTAATATTCTAGACCCTCAGTGATCTAGCTCCAACCTCTTGTACTCTGCTCCATGCTGAATCCTATTTTAAAAAGCCGGCACGACCACTTTGCATTCAGCAATTTCTTCCCTCTTTCCTGACTGTTGGACTCATGTGTTTGGAAGGCTTGTCCTTTTAACCTTTCAGACTCACAAAGGTACCATCTCCAGATCAATCACCCCTCACTGAAAACTAAAGAAACAAACAGCAGGCTGTGAAGACAAAGGTCCATATTTATGGGATCACAGGGAAGCCTTAAAGGTTTGAGACCTTCCTGTTGCTTCTGCCTAGAATACCATCCCCAAATTTTCATCTGTTGAAATCCTTCTGATTTTTTAAGCCCCATCTCAAGAGTAGCCATTTCTTCTGGCAAGCTTCCTCTGATCTTTTTCTTCCTTTCAATAATCCTAGCAGTTAAGTGATGTGATGGATAGAGAAGCTGGATTGAGGAAGACCTGAGTTCAAATCTTGCCTTAGATACTTATCTAGCTACATGACTCAGGGAAAGCCATTCAAATCTCTGTCTTAATTTATTCATCTGTAAAATGGGGATAATAATGTTGCTGTTCAGTCATTTCAGTTGTATCCTACTGTTCATGACTCCATTTGGGGTTTTCTTGTCCAAGATATTGAAGCAGTTGGTCATTTCCTTCTCTGGCTCATTTTTACAGAAAGGGAACTGAGGCAAAAAGGGTTAAGTGACTTTCCCAGGGTTATACAGCTGGTAAGTATCTGAGGCTTGATTTGAATTCAGGTCTTCCTGACTTCAGACCTGTTGCTCTATGCACTTGGCCACTTAGGTGCCTTTGGGGATAATAATGGCACCTACCTTATAGGATTGTTATGAAGCCATGTAGAAATTAGGCTAAGCTTGAGCCCACTCTCCCCAGAGATTGAAGTAGGACTGAAGAGTTTGCATCCTCAAAATGTTGGGGAACAACATGTATACTTTTGTTTCCTTTGTAACTATCAATTAACCTTAAATGGCTAAATGGAATGGGGATGCTAGTCACTAACAGCAAACAGAAGGGGAACACACATGTAATCAGAAGCTCAAGTAAATGGCATAAGAAAAGAGACCTTGAGGGAGAGATATGGCACTGTCTCTATATATTGGGACTGAATACGAGAAAGATGAATATGAGATTAGGTAGGCTAAGGTAGGCACGCAGGGCCAGTCAGTATAGATTAGTGAGCCATGATGAAAGGCTGTAAGATCAAATTGTCTCGTGTATCATACACAAACCATAGGCTTCTGAATTCTCCTGGTCAAAAGTAGTCAGTGGCTCTGCATTGTTTCAGAGATGAAATAGAATCACCTTAACCTTTAAGGTCTTCCACAATCTGCTTTCTTTTTAACTTCAGATTATATTATTCCTTATCTTCTCAAGCTCTATATTCCAGCCAAACTGTATACTTCCTATTCCCCAAATAGATGAGCCATCTCTTGCACAGACCTTAACAACTTTTTTGTCACTTCTGTCATGTGCTCATTTCATAGCTGAAAAATAATCAGTATCATTTTTGTAGTATCCTTCTTCCATATTGTTCAAAGATACTGTAAACTTTTCTTTGTTAACTTTTCTAGTGACACTAGTACAGAGCTATGATTATGAAATTTGGCAAAAAAAAAAAACCCTCTAGGACATAGCAATTAAACTACTTGCCTAAGGTCACAAAAATTATTAAAACTTAGGTGCCTTGGCTCTCAAGCTTTTCAGTCAATACACGTAGCAAATGAACCAGGGAAGCTGGTTTAGCTAACAAATGAATCAAGCAGCTTGACTTACTTAATCAATGGTGACAGCATCCAGGCTTTATGCTTTGGATGTAATCCCCATAAATTTGAATCCTAAGAGATGACTGGCAAAGGAGACTTGGTCTTATGTCAGCTTTTATTTCATGAAGCTAGCTTACTGTACTAGGTGGTTTTCATGCCCTGCAAATCTTGGAAGCATTCACAGTTTGTCTTGGAGTTTTGTGGACAGGGCATTGTACAGCCCTTTGTCTTTGAAAAGTGAAATGAATGTGACAAAATGCCCAGTTTGCACTGACCCATTCATTTTCAGAGGAAGGTCCTGCTCTCCTGCCAAGAGATTCGGTTAGTCTTTCTGGGAAACAAAGGAAGCAATGAGTGCCACTGAACACAAATGTTTTTTATAGTCTCATTCCTCCCCCCCTTTTTTTTCTTGAAGTAAAGGGAAGATATGCCTAAAGGCAGGGCAAGGGTATAGCCACCCTGGTGGAGAGAAATATCTATTGGTATTCTGAAGTTTATCTTTAAGTCAATGTTTAGAACATTGAAGATACTTTCCCATGATCCAAATATTCTCTGTGGAAGTTCAGTTTCCAGATTAGTTGAATAAATTTCATTTAATCTAGAGTGCTCCTAAAGCATAGCACTCTCCTTTTAGTACCAGAGAAATAAGCCTCCCCTAAAATCTTTGGGGCAAAGAAAACTTGAGTTTTGACTTTGCCTGGAGTACATCATCTCTTACCGGGCACTGGGACCAGGGATTTCATTCTTCCCCCACACATCAAGGAAAAGGCTTGAGAGGAAAGATAGGAATAAGGGCACTGGAGGTAAAGAAGTGAAAAACTTGTGAGGAACCTGCCTATCATTCAGTATAAACCCTTGGAGACGATTCTTGATCTGAGCCAACCCTCTGTCAACCCCGGTGCATTGTTACATGATGACTGCATTGCAGAGTTACACTACAAAGTATATAGATAGAAAATAAAGACAAAAGGGAGCTGAGGAGGTCAAAGAAAGTTTCTTGGTGTAGGCAGCATTTTAATTGGGATTGAAAGCACGGATAGGAATTCAACAGGCAGATAGGGAAACTGAGGGAATTCTAGCCTTGCAGAACAATGGGAACAGAGATGAGAGTTCAATAAATGTGTAGATGCCAAGACCTGTCCAGCTGGGATGTAGTATAGAATGTAAGGAAGGAAGTAATAGTCCTGAAAGGTGAGGCAGTGTCAGGCTGTGGAAGGTCTTGAATGTCAGTCAAATGGAGGAGTGTTAACTTCCCTGGGTAAGCAGAAGGGAGCCCCTGGAGATTTTTGAGCAGTGAAGTGACATTACTGAATCAATTAATAAGAAAGGTTATTCATGTTGCAGTTTGAAGGATGGACTAGAGAAGAGAAAGAATGGGAGCAATGAACAAAACTCAGCCTCTCGGCTTCTCCCCTGCTTTCTTATCCCCTTTTAGGTTTCCTGAGGGTTTTCACATCTCACTGCACTGGAAAAATTGTAGTGTGGATTGGTCACTAGATTTGGATGAGGAGGTCTAGGTCCAAATCGTATCTCAGACACACATTGTAGGATAACAGACAAGATACCTTTCCCTTAGTGCCTCAGTTTCCTTATTTATAAAATAGAAATAATACTTGTCTTGCCTGTCTCAAAGGTTGTTGTGAGGCAAGCATGAATGAAAAGAGTCAAAAGAGAAACCAGCTCACTTCATGGGAGGCATAAGAACTCCCTTTCCTTTACACCCCACCTTTATTTAGCTCATATCATCTATCTGTGAAGCATATGTAAGTGAGAAGGGCAGGTCTTCTAATACAGATGGAATAAAATAAAATCCATCTCAATTTTAGATATTACAGGGGCCTTTGGAAGAAAAGCTCAGTTTTAATCTCAACTGTGCCACTTACTAGTTACTTGTTATTTGACCTCTGAGAGCATCTCAGCTTCTGTAACAAGAAGGTAGCAATCCTTAGACTGTCTACTTCTGAGGAAAGTATTTTGCAACCTACAGAGCACTTTAGAGAGATAAACAATTATTTACAGGAAACTCTAGATTCTGTGACTCTCCTGTCTATTTTGTCAGAACGGGACCTTGCATCCAAAGAAGAGAGGAGGAGGAAAGATAATAGGGATTGAAGATGCTATCCATAAGATCAATAGGAAAATGGAAGGGAAGTGTGGAAGGGTGTCATGGATGGTGTATTGTCCCTGTGCTATGACCAATCTATCTATCAGTCTATATACTATAAACCCTGCCCTGTCCAGCATCAAGACATGCTGAGAGGTAACAGCTTTTGAGACTGTCGATTCCAAATATTAGTCAGATATGCAATGCAGCAAAGGAAAGGGAAGAGAAGTGGGAAATCCCAAGTTTGGTCAAGTGAAAAGAGAATTTCCTATCACTACCAAGCTGGTTCAGCTATTCTCACATGAGAGACTCAGGCAACTAAATGACTTTTACAAATAAATTCATGTAAGCTTGCCTTACCAAATCTATGATTTCACTGGGGTTGGGAACTTTCAGAGGTGAACTTCTATCAATACAGATCACCACCTTCTATGCAACTTATAGTTTTCAATATTAACTGAGGGCACAGGAAAGTTATCACTTCCTATATGGCCTATATAACTCAGAGGAAAGATTCAAACCTAGGTCATCTCAACTCCAAGACCAGTTCTCTATCTACACTAAGCTATGCTGTTTCATCTGGCTCACATTATATGACACCAACCACACCCAACAAATTGTTCCTGTGATAATCTAACTTTGACATCTCTCTCTCTCTCTCTCTCTCTCTCTCTCTCTCTCTCTCTCTCTCTCTCTCTCTCTCTCTCTCTCTCTCCCTCATTGTTTGCATGGTTGTTTTAGTTTAGAAAATAGGTATATATTTTCCTGACATATAAAAAAAAGATGTATTGGCATATTTTCAAATGATATGATCTCTAAACACAATTCCCACAATAACAACTATATTGTGTTCTAAATGACACATTCATACTAGACCAAATAGACTGTAGAAGCCATAAGCTTCCATGGGCTTCCAAACCAGGATTCAGCAATTCGTCATACAATATAATTTTAATTACTAAATTTCTCTCTCCAGTCATATTCTACTTTGGCTTCTGAGGATTCAAGATGACCCTTGGTCCTCTGCCTTAGATGGTGATTTTTTGTTCACTCTTACTCTTTCTACTGTTCCAGGAAATCTCATCATAAACATACAGTTCAGAGTCATTGGAATTGACTAAGAAACATTACACCCAAACAGAGAGAGAACAGCATTGCACTATTAGCTACCAAGGATTTAAAATAGAGCATTAGCCTTCAAACACTTGAACTAGTACACAAAACACTTAAAGCAATCCTTGAACAACCTTCCTATTCTCCACTACCCAGATGATAAAACATGTTTCTCTACTTTAAAAACACATTCTTGGGTCCCTACCACTTTTTTCAGGACTTGTTTGTTTCCCTAGGGAGTACTAATGGATGAATATCTAAGAGGAAAAAGCATGATGTTGTGGAAAGAATGGTAGCTCCTCAGTCAAAGGACTTGGGTTAAGATGCCAACTCTACTACTTATTACCTGAGGAACCTTGGGCAAAACACTAAACCTCTTTGGAGCTCTGTTTCTTCATCTGTAAAATGAGGGAACTGGACTCAATGACCTCCCAGGCCAGCTGTGGCTCTAGGAATCATTCACTTCAACAATCATTTATTAAACATCTGTCATATGCAAAACACTGTCCAAGGTTCTGAAGATACAAAGACAAAAAATGAATCCATTTCTGTCCTCAAGAAGCATTCTACTAGAACTCATAGAGCACCTACTATATACAAGGTTTCACAGTAAATATATTTTACTTTTTTGCCTACAGCAAAAGCAAATTCAAGGAAAAGCTGAGAATGATGGATGGATGAATGAAGGAATGAAAGCACAAGCATTATGTTGTTTTGATGATTAAAGCACAAGGAATACAAATAAAAAAGAAAATAGACCCTGTCCTCAAAAGGCATGAGAGAGTGGTATGTGGCCTGGACCAAGGAGTCAGGAGACACATGTTTTAATCCTGGTTTTGTCACAAACTAGTTTGTGACCTTGGGACAGTTACAACTTCTCTGGGGCTCAGTTTCTACATCTATTAAATAGGGGCAATGATATCTACTCTACCTATCAATAATGAATGTAGAATTGCTATGCAAAGAAAAAAAAACACTGTTTATATTTAAAATAGTAATGTTAGTTTTACTAGAATACTTTGTCTGATTTATAAATGTACATCTCAGTGGAGAGCTGGAGAAATTGTGGTGGATTTAGAGAATAATAAAAAATAAACACATGTTTGAAAAGCAAAGAAAATAAGTAGCTCACATGTATTTATCACTTTGCAGTTACAAACATTTTTCTCACAGCAATAAGGTAACACCAATATTAGCAGGTATATTTTATAGATGAGAAAACAGAGACCCCAAGATATTGTGAGTAAGTCAGGCTGCTCGCTTTTCCTAATATTTCTTCCTGTGTTCCTACGCTCATTCTCCTTTAGTAAAGCATTCATCAGTCTTCTCTTCCAGATGAAATGAGCAGAGTTATTTTCCCATCTCTTGATATGTAGCATAAAAATACACTTTGAGACAGATCTGGGTGTGTCTCTTATCCCTGACACAGAGCTGTACAACCTTGGTTGAGTGACTTCAAATCTCTGGCCTTCAGTTTCCATCCTTGTAAACTGAGGAATATTCTTTTTGCTACCAACCTCATGGAATGGTTGTAAAGAAATTGCTTTAGAAAGTTAAAGCACTATAAACATATCAGACATCTAGGATGTGCTGAAGCTAGGATTCAAACTCAGGTCTTCTCACTCCAAGTACACGGGGTTTTCTACTATATAGTAATGGAGGATAAGAAGGTAAAGGAATGATGAAGAAAATATAAGGAAGAGTTATCAAATGGAAGAATGAGTCATTTAGTTTAGTTTTAGGAAGAATTCCCTAGAATTGTGTTATTAAGCAAAAATTTCAGTTGCTTAAAGAGACTGTGGATTTTTACTTCCTGAATTATTTTAAAGCATCTAGTAAGATGTTGATTTGTTCAGCATAGGAGAAGAGATACCTGAACAAATTCCAGAAAGTTCTCTCAGATCTTTATGATTTTCCCTACCTTCACCAATGGTTTTGGAATGATTTTTTTTAAGTTTACTAAATTTGACATTTCAAGGATTCTCATCTCATTAAAATTTCACTCCATCTCCTCACCAACACGAAGTGTTTTCCATTCACTTGCAAAGAGAGACTGAACCATAGAAACTATTTGTCTTGGAACACATGAATCAATCTTCTTTGTAAAAATACACCTTTCACTCTCCTATTTCATGAGAAAATTCTACATTATAGCTAATTTAAAATGGGATTTCAAGAACATATCATGCATGAAGCCCACTTTGAATCATTGATTAATGTCCATTTGTCATAATGGCACTAATAATCACAGGACCAGAGATGTTAAAATAATGATTTGATGTCAATATGAGCATTAAAAGTCATAAATTTTCCCAACCTACTTGCCCAGAAATGTAAAGTGGGAGAGTAAACCAAGCCTAGAGGGATACCTAGAATCTATAACTTGAGTGTCTATATATGTTGTCAAAGCATCATATCTTAAGAATAATACTCTCTACTAAACTAGCATAGACATAGAAACAGCTTTATCTAGCCTAAACAAACAAACAAAAAAAAAACCTAGGGTGATTTTAGGCCTGTCAAATCTGCTTTTATAATAGAAAGACAAGGCATATATTCAAAGGATCACAAAATTCGAGTGAGAAGGAACCTCAAAGATTATCTAGTTTAACCTCCACTTGAAGAAGAATGCCTTCTACAGTAGCTCCAACAGTGATTATCCATCCTCTGAAGATTCACAAGGAGACGGAACCCACTACCATCCAAAGTATTCCATTTGAGGACAGTTTTGTTGTTTGGGCTTTTTTCCTTACCTCAAGCTCACATTGGCTTCTTTGTCATTCTCTCACTTCACTCCTATTTATTCTCTCTGGGGCCAGTCAGAAAAAGTTTAATCCTACTTTCTCAAACCAACATCTTCAGTTCCTTCAACTAATCCTTTTAGTTGACATTCTGCAAACCTCTTACCAATCTTGCGACCCTGTTCTGAATGTACATTGCCTTGTTCAATGGGATACTTTAAACTGAAAACATTCTGTGGTATCCTGACCAATGCAGAAAATAGAAGAACTGTTACCTCCTTAACTCTGGGTGCCATGCCACTTAACGCAGCGTTAGTCTTTTGTTTTTCTGTTACAATCTTGGCTCATGCTGACCTTGTAATTTACTGAAGGCTCAGGAGTCTAGGGTCTAGTTTTACACAACAAATCCTTTTATTAAGGGGATTTGTTCTGTGACGTTGGGATTCAGTCAAAAAGCTACTACACTTGAGGACCTCGAGGGCCACATGTGGCCTTGAGGCTGCAGGTTCCCCACCCCTGTTCTAGGCAATTTTCACTGAAAAGTTTTAGTGAAATGTCTCTTCCATCTGATATTTATAAAGCCAATCTTTTGAAGCTCCATGCAGAACTTTGTATTTATCTCTATGTATGTAAAACAATTTGTAAATTTTAAAGTCAACCAATCACTCAGTCCATAAGCCTTTATTAAGTGCTTACTGTGTGCCAGGCACTGTGCTAAGTATGAAATATACAAAGAAAGAGAAACAGTCCCTGCCCTCAAGGAGTTCACATTCTAATGGGAACTACTTAAATAGCTACATACATATACCATGTAAACATGCAATGCAGAGTAGATGGGAGGTTATCTCAGAGGGAAAAGAGATGGTGAGGGGAGGATAGGAAATGTCTCCTGCAGAAGCTGAGATTTGAGCTGAGACTAGAAGAAAGCAAAGGAAATTAAAAGGCTGAGGTGAGAAAAGACAGCATTCTAGCTATGGGGGATAGAAAGGCATAGAGTCAGGAGAAATGAAATGTCATTTGTAAGGAACAGCAAGAACAGTCCAGCTAGATTGTAGATTGTGTAGAGGGGAGTAAATTGCAGCAAGATGTTACCTACTATATCATTACCTTATTTAATTTAGCCAAGGTGTCTAGACTCTTGAGATCTTTTTTGGTTACTATGATATCTAAAGGGTTAACCACCACTCCAAGTTACATGTCATCTGTAAATGTGACAAGCATAACCTCTATGTCTTCATCAGAGTCAAAGGTAAAAGTGTTTAACAGCACAGGGCTAAGGAAAGAAGCCATGGGTAGTCCACTAGTTGACATAAATTCCAAGTTGACTTAGACTCATAAATGACTACTCTTCAAAATATAAGACAAAAGCCATTTCTCAACAGAGAAGTGGTCAAATGATATTAACAAACAGTTCTCAAAAGAATTAAAACTCTAAACTACCATGTGAATGTTCCAAATCATTAATAATCAGAGAAATGAAACCCTAAAATTCTACCTCATACCCAGTAAAATGGCAAGATGACAAAAGATAGAGTCAATGTTGCAAGGGATATAGAAATATAGACACACTAATACATTGTTGATGGAGTTATGAATTGGTCAATTATTCTGGAAAGCAATTTAAATTATGCAAATATAGTAACTAAAATGATCATGCTCTTTCACACAGAAATTTCATCACTACACATATTTGAAGATCATTGGCAAAAGGCTCCATATAAATATAAATATAATCACCAGATATACACCAAAATATTTTAACAGTAGTTTTAGTGGAAACTAAAGCAGATGGAATGGGGAATGGCTAAACAAATTGTGGTATTTGAACATAACTGAATATTTCTGTGCCATAAAAAAAAAAATGATGAGTATAGTGAATATGGAGAAGCATTGAAAGACTTGTATGAGGGGCAGCTAGGTGGCGCAGTGGATAGAGCACTGGCCCTGAAGTCAGGAGTACCTGAGTTCAAATCTGGCCTCAGACCAAACACTTGACACTTACTAGCTGGGTGACCCTGGGCAAATGATCAAAAGTATATGCCATGAAACAAAGAATAAGTCTAGCCCCCTTTCCCACCAGGTGCATTCCTTAGATTGGACTCCACCATGCCCTCAGGAAACTCTCTCATCAAGAAACTCATCACCCAAGAGATGGTATCAGTTTGGGTACTTGCATCAGTACCTTTAGTATCCTCTGCCCTTCTGATTAAAAGACCAGAATCTGGAGCAAACAACTCTTTCCAAAGCCTCCTTTTAAAGAGGGATCCAAGACTAGCCATGTTTTCATTCCCCACTAGTTGCTTTCCTGGGACTGCACTCCACCATGCCATCTTTTCAGCTTCCTTTTTTTGTGTTGTTTTCACCCATCAGATTGTGAGCTCTTGGAGGGCAGAGACTGTGTTTCTGTTTCATATTTATAACCCTAATGCCTAGCACAGTGCCTGGCACAAAATAGGCACTTAATAAATGTTTATTGACTATGTAAGAAGACACTTCCTCTTTTGCAAAAATCAAGATCCACGGGTATAAATCATAGCATATAGCATCAGATGTTTTCAATATGTGAATCTGATTTTTTGAACATTTTCCCATCTTCTTTCTATTTTTCTTTCCTTAAAAATCTGTTTCATAAGAGGATAGGGGTATAGGGGTAAATCTAGGCAATGAAAAACAAAAGATATGAATTTAAAAGTTATTTTAAAATGCCTTTTCTTTGGCTTTGATGTTTTAATCAGTATTGATTTCATCTAACTGCCATTTATCATCTAGCCTACATTCACCTTGTCTCACTAGGATAGCATAAAGTATTTTGTCAAAGGTTTCATGAAATCTAAGTACACAATGTCTATGGGATTTCCTTGCTCTATCAGTTGAGTTGACTTCATCAAACAGAAAATTAAATTAGTCTATCATCTAGTCTATCAGACTTATTCTTGATGACGGCATAGAGGTAGTTGGAATCATCCCCTTACCTTTGAATTGCTCACAAACCTTCCCTTTAAAAATGTGATTGAAGATTTTCCAGAAACAATAGTCAGTCGGCACATAGTCGCAAATTCCACTCTCCTATTTCCTTAAAAATCAAGACATTTGCCCTTCTGCAGTCCTGTGACATCTCTTATGTTCTCCCAAGACTTTTAAGGAATCACCGGCAGTCACTCAGCAATCGTGTCTACAATGTTTTAAGATGTAAAACATAGTTTTTCTGCTAAATTGAATTCAGGTGCTTTTCAACCATTTCCTCACTAATCATGGGTTTTTATCCCCTTTATGACCAATTTAAATTTATTCTTCTCAGAATGAGCATGTTTTTTGCAGGTATCAAGGAGGTGCTAAATGTTGGTGGCCTGCAGTCATAGGTTTCATGATTTCTAATATTTCCCTGAAAAATCTGCTTCAAGGGATAAATCCAAGCTCCCTAAATATGACCTTTCTGTAATTTCTGGTGCAAATGACCTAGTCCAGAATCACTATCCCTGATAAAATGTAAGCTCCCTGAGAAGAGGCAAGGCTTAATGTTTTGTATTTGTTTCCTCAGCAACTGGCACAGTGCCTGACTGAAAGTAAGCACTTACATACTTTTTCATTGAACCCTTCCATTTCTATATATCAACCTGCATGACTTCTTTGAAGCTTTTTATCAATATATGATTGCGTCCATATATGTCCTACTCATGGAGATATTTTTGGTTCTGCTCTTCATCTTAGACATTTCTTAGTCTCCATTAGAAGGTAAATCCATAGGGCTTATATTCTATAAGTCAGTGGCATATACCTAATGCCAACCTTTTCTATTGCCATGAAAAATGGTGACCATTTCAGAAATATTTTATAAGTTTTCACTGAATTATCATGCAACCTAAGAATATCTATCTTCTAACTTGTTCTCACTTTTCTCATATAAACATGTCATTGGTTTGTGATTATCTATACATGGATATTCCTTCTATTAGGAAAGATCCCAAACTTCCTTGACAGTCTTCAATTTTAGATGTTGTGTGTGAAGTGCTGTGATTAAAAAAATTACCATTCTTTAGTCAAATCTTCAGATGTTGAGCCTCTCCAGGCTTAGCTACACTAGTTCTCGTGTAACTAGTTCTCATGGGAGTCTGTCCTTGGGATGGCACTCAAAACCTGTTATGCTTGGCAGAAGCTGCAGGAACTTTCCTTCTTCTGGCACCATCATTACCATTGCCACCATGGCTGACATTATTATTAAGTAGCTCATACTGGTAACAGGAAAGGAAATTAGCAAACACTTATCAACATCCTATTTACACTTAACTTGTCTGCTTTAATCATTTAGATATTTGAACTGAGCTCTTCTCCTTTAACTTGGACCTGTAATCAAGTGATATTTTAGAATTTCTACAATCTTGCATTTTGTAGATATTGATGTTTTCACCTATCAAAGGGCAAGGCCTTACCCTAGTGAATGGTTTTCTTTCATAATAGAACCATAAAAACCTCTAATTTACTAATTTTCTTATACCCTGCAAAGGTCATTAGCCTAAAGGAGTCTTGACTTGTAAATTAAATGAACTTGAAGATACCTTAGAAGACATTCTCCATTTAGCCCAGTTAACTCATTTCATACTCAAACCATGGCATGAATGAATATCAACATACGCCTATTCATTTCATTAATTAATGTCCTCCAAATTAATCATATTGATATCACTTTACTTAGGACAGTGCAATATCACCATTACAATATCATTCTGAGTGGGATTTGATATGAAATGATTAACTGTACTTTTTATTGTCAGAAACCAAATAAACCAAGTTATTTAAAATGATGCATTTTGATTGTGTTATCAAGTAGATATCCCCAGAAAAAAACATATAAATGTATACATACATAACGTGTATGTAGATATATTTAAGGGAGACTGTTAACAGGACTAAATAAAGTTCCAAATAAAGCAATGATATGGCATACAAAGGATCTTAGACTCAGAGTCAGAAGAAACTTGAGTTTGAATCCTGCTTCTTAACATTCACTAGCTTTGTGACTATGAGAAAGTCCCTTAATACCTCTAAACCACAGCTTCCTCATCTATAAAATTATAATACTTGCAATCACCTTGAGATTCAAACGAGGTATTATTTATTGAAAATATTGTAAAAACAATGATCTAAGACAATTCCAAAAGACTAATGATGGAAAATGTTATCTACATCCAGAAAAAGAACTATGGAGTCTGAATGCAGATCAAAGCATACTCCTTTCTTATTATACCTTTTCCTTTCTCATGGTTTTTCTCTCTTTTTTTCCAATTCTTCTTTCACAGCATGACTAATGTGGAAATAGGTTTAATATGATTATACATGTATAGTCTATATCGGATTGTATGCTGCCTTGGGGAGAAGGGAGGAGGGGGGAGGGAGGGAGAAAAAAAAAACTTGGAACTCAAAATCTTATAAAAGTAAATATTAAAAACTATCTTTATATGTAACTGGAAAAATTAAATAGTATTAAGTGGGAAAAAGTATTGTTAAAAATACTTATTAATGGCTCAGATTCCTTAAGGGTCTGGCCCAGTCATACTCTCATTACAAAGGCTCAGATTCTTAAAATCTGGCCTATAGGGCAGATTCTTGAAATTTCAACCACCCTGTCTGGTGTTCTAATAAACCTTATTTACATCTGGCTGAAAGAAAGCTTGAGTCAAATTCATTCAAGGCAGGGCTGCCCTTGAATTTTGGGTTCCCAGCACTCCTAGACCTCAACACACACGCTTCTCTCCTCTGACACTTCTGACTCTTCTGCTGCTGGCCCTCATCACCTCAGACCTGGACTCCTACAGTAAGCTACAGGTTGGTCTGCCTGCCTCAAGTCTCTCCAAGCTCCAATCTGTCCTCCATTCAGCCACTGAAGTGACTTTCTTATAGTGCACTACCCCCTACTCAATAAATTCCAGTGGCTTCCTATTGCCTCCTGGATCAATTACAAAATCGTCTGTTGAGTGTTCAAAGCCCTTCATGACCTAGCTCTCTCCTACTTTTCCAGTCTTCTTACACTTTATTCCCTACTACATATACTTCAGCCCAGTGACACTGGCCTTCTGGCTGTTTCACAAACACAATACTCCATCTCTCAGCTTTAAGCATTTTCTCTGACTGCCTGCCATACCTACAATGCTCTCTTTCCTCGTTTCCACCTACTGGTTTTCCTGGGTGCCTTTAAGTTCCAACTAAAATCTCATCTTCCACAGGAAGCCTTTCCCAATCTACCTTAATTCTAGTGCCTTCCTTTAGATAATTTGTTTATGCCTTCAGTTGATCTTCAATATTTGCATGTTTAACTTGCATGACTTTAAGCATTTGCATTATTTTATTAGTAACCTCATTTTAACTTTTGGCTTGGCAATGGCACACATTCACAGATATCCTCAGTAGAGAAATAAAATAGAGGTGTCATGTGGGCAAGTTTGTGGAGCACTTGGTATCCTACCAGGCACTTCACTGGCCTTGTTGATCCTACTGTTGTAAAGAGCTTCCAGTGCATTCCTTGTATCTTTTCATTATTTGTCTTCAAAACTCAAGTTTTGTGTTGCAGTTGTGTTCCCAAAGCATAGTGCAAGTCCTTTGGGCTCTCAGCCCAAGAGTCAGTGGCATAGCTTAGTGAGAAAATCAAGGTATCAGATAAACTTTGTGCTACATGTCTTCAGCTGCTGTTACTGAGAGTTTAGTGTTAACCAACTGAAGATTCATTATATCTGCAAAAAAGGAGAAAAGTGTTCATAGAAGTGTTGGTGAATCCACTCTAGAAAGTACTACAGTAATCTCTCAAGTGCAGACGAGGGGGAAATGCCCTCATACCACCATCTGACATAGTGGAAGATGAAGGCAACACAAAGAAGAGGGGCTGATTTCTGACATGCTGGCTCACAGCCACCAACCCATGGAGGTTGCCCTCCTAGAAAGCTCTAATGGAGAACCCAAGAGTTAGCAGGTCCCACCAAGCTTGGAAAGGATTTGAGACTGAGAATGTACTATGTGCATTAACTTGAGGCACATCCTAAATTTGGAGAGACTTGTCATCATGTTGGTCATGGGTTCATGAGTTTTTTGGCCACAGCAACTCTCAAAAACAGAGAGCCAAGTTGTAAAGGGATTGTAATGCAATTCAGTGAAGGGACTGTGCACCCCAATAAAATCACAAATCCTTGAAATATCAAAGTATGGCTATGCAAAAAATCAGAGGGAGAAACAACACAAAAAGCACAATGATGAAATTGAGCTAGGAACTTCATTTTCTTTTCTCTGTGGTTCTTATTTCCTTTAGGAAAACAAATAAAAGCCAGGAACAGATTTTTTAAAAAAATACTTATTAACACTGTGTCTAACATGAAATCATTTATCTAAACTGTTTTCTAGACTTTAAATGTCTATATAAATATCACTTATAATAATACCATTATAGTATCATTTGTAATCTTTTAAGCTACTTTAAAAATAACTATTACAGGGGCAAGCTAGGTGGCACAGTGGAGAGAGCACTGGCCCTGAAGTCAGGAGGACCTGAGTTCAAATCCAGCCTCAGACCAAACACTTGACACTTACTAGCTGTATGACCTTGGGCAAGTCACTTAACCCCAATTGCCTAAAAATTTTAAAAAAATACCTATTGCGATATTTTTTTTATAGACTTGCTCCAAGTATGAACTGGTCACCAAGGGAGGTGAAAAATGTCCTATCACCCTGTAACCATAAAGTCATTAGCTTATTTGCTTATCTCTTCCTTCTCCATTCATATTGCTAGCTCCCAATTGCTGAGTCTGCAGCCAACAATCCATCTGCCCATCACCATTCTAATGTAGCACTTCTTATTTTCCTGTGATCAATATCATTTTCCAGAAAGCAGCTCGCTTACAAGAAAGCAATACGTCTATTTTCCAAAAATGATCTCTCCATCTCACATGTGTCATTTCCCATCTACTCCTCATTTCTCTCTTGCCTCTACACAAAAAAAAAAAAATATATTGGAAATGAACATATAAGGCTGCTTGGAATGTTTATAATGGGACACTGCATGTCCATCAGAATGTCCTCACTTATAGGTTACAGCCTGTCTAACGTCTGTTGAAAGAAATGCAATTAGTTTCTGGAGGTCTAAAGTCAAACACATTGTCTTAGAAAGTAGTTTTAGAGCAAGTCGCAGAGCTCTCTACTTCGTAATTTAAATGACTGACCATTCAATTTATGAGTATTCCCTGCAATAAAATCCAGCCTGAACTTAATAATAGCACATTTTATGTGACAACGATGACAATTACAATCTATAGTTACTGCAGCTGCCCTTTGGTCCTGGGAAAGACGATGGTATTAATTATACACACTTGCCATTTATCAGACTTAACGTGGCAGGCAATTGAGCTCAGAACTATCTCCAACTTGACTTCTACATTTACCATTTTCTAATCCACTAAAATGAGAATAATTAGAATGGAGAAGAATGAGTGGTTCCCTTTTTCCCCTAGGCTAAGGAATCTGACTCTCCATGGGATTGTATGGACAACAGAGGGTCCTTTATCATATTTGTTCTGGGCCACTCCATTTAAGAGATTGTCAGTATTTACTTTATAAGCCTTTCCTCCAGGAGGAAATAATCCACACAATTCTCCCTTTAGCAGAATATAATTCAGCATACTCTGGCTATACATAGTTTTTACATTACCAATTGAGACTTCATTTTTATTTTGGATTATTTGGTTGTTTTAGAACACTGGATGGTCCTGCTGGTTCATTTCAATGACATATTCTGAATTAAAGTTAGGTGTGTCTAGTGGTTTCACCTCTTTGAAGGGCTGTGATTCAAGAAAGAAAAAATAAACATTTTCAAATAAAATCTTGTTATTTTCTATTTACTCCTATTTCTTTTATATTTAGCTTCCTGAAGATAGAGTCACCCAGGATTAGGAGCATTCTGAAATCATGGTGATTATTGTGCATTCAGATCTAGTTCATCTCCAAAGCTGGATTGATTCCACCAAAATTTCCAGGATGGCAAGTTATTGGGCAAAGGTAAGACAAAGCAATAAGCATTTTTTAAACACTTAATTATTTTCTAGGCACTATGCTAAGCATGGGAGATACAAATAGAAGCAAAAATACAGACAGTTCCTGCCATAAAGAAGCTTACATTCTAATGGAGAAAGAGAACACATAAAAGGGAGCTAAGAAGATGAGAGAAGAAAGAAGAAAATGGGTGTGATTGCATGATACATGGTAGCAAAGTCCATAGAGTCAGAAGCATAGCTGGTAAGGCAATGAAACATATCTGACCTGGCCCCATCCCCAAAAACCAAGGCCCTAGAAGGAATCAGCAATAGGAGCCAGCATGGTAGAGGGATGTTCCAGGGGGAGAAGGCAGTCGTATCATGGTCAAGGGAATAAAATGTCTATATGAGCTTATGTTAATTTTATACTTGTAGTTTACAAAACTTTCCCATGTCATATGAGAATTGGTTGAAGGAACTAGAGATGCTTAGCCAGGAGAGGAAAGAACATGGTGGGCAAGAGGTGGGAATGTGAGAGCTATGTTCAAATATCTAAGGAATTGTTCTATGGATGAAGGATTAAACACATTCTGCTTGGCTCCAGAAGGTGGACCTGTGACCAAAAGCCAGAAGTTACAATGGCCAATTCAGGCTTAACAGGAGAAAAAAACTTCCTAACAAGTAGAACTACCCAGAAATGGAACACGCTTTCTCAAAAGGTTGTGGACTTCCAATCCCTAGAGATCTTTAACATGATAACTTGTTGGGTATGTTGTGGAAGGGACTCTCGACCTGAGATGGATTGTTGTTAGATGGCCTTCAGGGTACTTTATGATTCAAAGATTCCATGATTCTAGGGATAATTCCTCAGTTCCTCCTTCCACTTTGACTTTTGCACTGACCTGACAGTCATTTTGCCACCACAACTGAAGGGTGGGGGAAGGCAAGTATTTGTATTTAATAAGTTTGCATCCACAAAACCACAATTACTTTTCATGCAGAATGAAACAATGAAAAACATCTTGATCTTGGACCTAACAAGAGGAATATTTTCATTTTACTTAGAGGTGCTATTTTTCTTTATGTAGGGTATGATAGCACATAAGGCACATGTACTCATCTGGGTAATCTAAATGTACAGACGTTGCTCTTAGGTAGCATGGATACGTAGGATTTGAAACTTGGCCCTCATCTGAGGAGGGCAGAGCCAAAGTTCACTGCCTTTACTTCCAGCATCCTACTTTTTCAAGACTAGACACTCCTTTCTCTGTTCTCCAAAAGGGCCAGCGGACTAAATTTATATCTGCTTCCCTCAAATATCTTGACCTAGAGGTAAAGTCAGTAGTGTCCTGGTCAATGTTTAATAACTGGAACTCTGGAAGAAAAAAAGTACACATAAGAATTTGTTAAGTTTAATCTGCATTATTAACACTCTCTCCAACACTTTATTAAGTTGAGGGCATCAGCAACAAACCTCAAATCCTGATTAATCATTTTCCAAGGTATAACACTGAAATAAATGCTGAAAATTAGCAATCAGCTTTCATGAACTAGTTTGAGCTGGCAGAAGCACACCCCTGAAATATTTAGGGGTTCAAAAGGAAAGTTGCTTTCCTGGTCATTCTATTTTTTTCTATCTGATCTGTTCCTTTATTTCTTAATTTTGTTTATTCCAATAACAAGTTAACTATTTCAATTCAATTAATAAATATTTTCTCCTCCCTTAAAATAAAAACTCCAGTAATAAATATGCATAATTAAGCAAAACAAAGTCCCACATTGACCATATCCAATGTGTTTGTGTCTGTGTGTGTGTGTATATGTGTGTGTAAAATTCTACACTCTCTTCCCTAGTCACATAAAAACAAGAGATTAGGCCTCATATTACATGCATTGCTCTTTCCCACCAAATACTGGTTACACAAAATACCATCACAAATAGTGAATAGTTAGTAACTTTATTTATCCAAACAAAATAGAAAACCAAAATTGGAGTTCTGCAGATTATATAGTAGCTTATAGAATTTCAAGCAAGTCCAGAGGCATGATGAAGATACTGATGATGATGACAACAATGGTGATGAAGATGATGATGACAGCAACTAGCATTTCAGAGTCACAAAATGCTTTATACATAGTGTCTCATTTGACCCTCAAAATAATTCTGGGAGATAGGTGCTATTATTAGCCTCATTTTAGATGAGGAAATCGAGGCAAACAGAGGTTAAAATGACTTGCCCAGGGTTACATAGCTAGTAAGCATCTGAGACTAGATGTAAACTCAATGCTGTGATCTATTCCTTGCACCTCTCACCAGCTTTCCATATTTGTTTACTAGTTCCAAGTCCTTATTCTCTGGCTCCCTAAAGTGTCCTTAGTTCATATGTCAGGGGTAGGGCACCTTTGGCCTCGAGGCCACATGTGGCCCTCTAGGTCCTCAAGTGTGGCCCTTTGACTGAATCCAAACTTCACAGAACAAATCCACTTCATAAAAAGATTTGTTCTGTAAAATTTGGACTCAGTCAAAAGGCTGCACCTGAGGACCTAGAAAGTCACATGTAGCCTCGAGGCCACAGGTTCCCCACCTCTGGTCTGTCTCCATTAGTTTCTAGAACCAATGCCATAAATCCCCTTCAGAAGTACATGGCATCATGCTTAGCCTTCTCTCTACTAATGAGGAGTCATGTATCCCTCCACCTATACAGTGGTATGTAAAACACCCTAGGATTGAGTTATACATGTGTGTTATTTATGTGGTTGAAGTGCTTTTGAATAAAAATTCAATAAAATATGTGCCTTCAGTGTCAAGGATTGCATATAGATTGTTGACTACAAAGATACTGCACTGGCATAAAAGAAAATTGGTAACTGCTGACCTAATTAATGGCTCCAAAATTCCATTCATAGTATTACCCTCTACTCACTATAACCCTCCATAAAGACATATTACTTCTTTACCATAACCAGGTTCAAATCCTACTTTAGAAAAACAGCATTTATTTAATAGGTTTTGAGATTCCAATTTTCCAAAGCAGGCATCTAAAATGTCCTAATTTTCTGAAACAGAAAGATTAAGGAAAGGCATATATGAAAATATTACCCATCAACAATATCCCTTACTTTAAAAGGAATCACTTTTTAAGTAACCTGTGGATTTCTTAAAAATCTGAAGGTCAAATTAAACCTGCAGGAAATAGCTTTAATTTGTTATTTGTACCTCACCATTCTTGATTTCATATTCTACTACGAATTTTTAAATGCCCCCACAGCAATCAGAATACTTTTCTTTATACCTACAAAAAATGTCAGAAAAGATAACAAGAGACTAACTTGCCCCCTCAAGGCTTTTCCTGACAAACTGACTGATTCCACGAAATGTTGTCAGCTTTTGAAATTCACAAACAGGCAAAATGGTTCTGAAAGGCAGAGTTGGGATCTGACTTGTAAATGCCCATATTGGGCAGACACATCTTCCCCACTGCAAGGAAGAAAACAAGAAATTAACACCAGTGTTCCATCATACTTCAAACTTGCAGCTTTCACTCAAGATACAGCTAATTCCCAGCAAAGTAAGGCAAGCTGCACATATTCAGTTGTACCAGAGTTGCGCAACTGTAAACTGAAGGGACAACATAATCAATGTTATCGAGCATTTTGACCAAAACTTTGAAGTATAATATAGTAAAAGCATCTTAACTCAACCAAAAAAAGAAAAGTCCCTGTTAAGCCTCAGATCCAGTTTTTAACCACGCTAAAAAGGGGGGGGGGAATTGGCAATCATCCACCATTTTTATCAGAAAGATCAAATTTAGTCTCAAAAGCTGCTAAGTAATGTTTTTTTAAACCTGAGTTATCATTCTCCTTTGTAAAATATTGTCAATCAAGCCTCACCTTTCCCTGTTTGTATTCAACATCTCAAAAAGCAACCCACCAACTAATTTCATCAAAATTAATTATGCCGGTAGACATACCCAGTTTCACATTTTTAAAAAAGGGAAAACGTGTCAATGTAAGAGAACACTTTGATTAAACAGAATGTCTAGGAAATGAGGTCTGTTTAATTTTTTATTTAATATTAGGTTGTGATGTAGTATTATGAGCACTAGACCTAGAGGCAGAAGCTGTGCCTCCTAATCCCCACTCTGCCAGTTACTAGCTTTGTACCTTGGGCAAATCATTTAATTTCCCAGAGCCTTAGTCTCTTCATCTGAAAAATGGAATTAATAATACCTGTCTCAGAGATACTTTGTGGTTCAAATCTGATATCATAGTTTTTGTGACTGGTGCTGGATGAGTTAAGTAGAAAACTCTCTTTTAACCTTGACTTAAAATCTTTCTAAAATGTATTCATCTATGAGAATAATTTAAACTTTGATGGTTCAGAAAGCCCTTGCATAATTTGCAGCGTCTCAATGTCATTATGACTTTCAATGACCATTGTACAGTCCTAGAGAAATTGGATCATAGATTTAAAGCTGGAAACTTAGAAACCATGAAGTCCAAATCCCCTCATTTTACAGATAAGGAAACTGAGGCACAGAGTGATTAAAATGGCTTGTCTAAGGTCACATCACTGGTAAGCTTCTGAGGCAGAATTTGAACTCTGTCCCTCCTAGATCAAGTCCAATATCCTATCTACTATCCCATGCTTCATCTCTCATATAGAGAAAATACATACAAATGTGAAGTATGTATAAGATTGAGTTGAATGTAAAATGGTTTCAAATACTACAAAAGTTACTTTTTTGAACAAATTAGGGGTTTTTTGTCATTTCATTCTAGCTTGAAAAAAGGAGTAGGGAAATTGTTATTAGTTTCTTCTTCTGTAAAACAGGGATAATAATTCATGAAATAACTGCCACACAGAGTTGTTATGAGATTCAAACAAGATAACATATGTAAAGTACTTTGTGGATTTCAAAGCTCTCCCTTTCTCCTTCTTTCACTCCTCCTTCCATTTTTCTCCCCCTTTCTCTCTCCCCTCCCTCTCCCTCCTTCCCTCTCTCTTTCTTTCTCCCTCCATTCCTTCCTCTTCCTCTCTCCCTCTCTTTTCTTCTCTCATGAGATATATAATTTCATCTTTGTAAGGAAATCCCAGGAAGGAAACTCTCCCTAGTGATACAGATGACACGTATTCTGCACTTCACTGGTCTCAGAGAAAGGAGCCATGAGAGGCTAAGGAACTTGCCCATGGTCACTCAGTCATTATGAGTTGGAGCAATGACTTGACCCCAGGGCTCCCTGATTCAGAAGCCAGATTTCCATCTGCTACCTCACTCCACATCATGGGGTGTTTTTTGTTCATTTGTTTGTTTGTTTTCCTTATGGCTGGGCTGGGAATGAGGGTGATGGGGCAAGATTTTCCCAGTAGCACCTGCATAGCTGTTGTTATGGGTGCTTAAATTGTGGTTGTTATAATACTTCTGAGAGTCTTGCTTCTGAATCAGAAAGAGAAAGGCTGGGAGACTTCCAGAATGGTGGCAAAAGGGATGAAGTGTGGGAAGGTTAGGTTGTAATGGATGAAGGCTAAGTATGGTTGTGTTGGCCGTCTGGAGAGATTGGGATGATACTCATCTTTTCATTGTCTTACTGGTTGATCACACTCCTTGAGATCAGGCCAAAGAGACCACAGCTGCTTCTAAAGCTCTCTATTAATGTCAAATAGCACAAGTAAAACAATTACCATATAATCAGAATCTTTTTAAAACAACAGTTCAATGCTATGAATAAACAATCCATCCTCAAAAAGAATTTCTAAATCTTTAAAAACAACACTGTAACATTCTCCATATTTTAAAAACTGTTCCCTATCAAAGCTGCATTTCAAATCAAGAGATACATGGTATTTTTGAGTGTTGACTTTCTTGGTGGACAAAATAAATCCTATCTTCCACGGACTTAGGAAAGATTTTCTAAATGCTCACTCCAGTTCTGTGAAAGTGTTTGATGGTCATGCCAGTGAGGGATTAGGAACTCTGAGATGTACCTGGCCAACTGGGCCTAGTTCTATACAAGCTTTCTTCCACCCACACTCTGTTCTGTGGAAGCCCAATAAGCTGATTTACTGTGTACTTTCCTAATCCTAAACCCCACTGCAGAAAAATCTTTCTTCTCTCTCTTTCCCCAAGAACATCAAATTCATTCCTCTTAAAAAAAAAAAAAACACAAGGGCTAGAAGTGCAGGAGACGATCAATTGAGAAACCGAAGAGACAGAATTTAAGAGTAAGGAAATTTTCAAGCACTTTGTTGGAAGGAGAGTTGCTACTTGTGAATTTGTGAATGGTAATGATAATAACTAAAAGTTGTTTTGGCTACAGAGTTTATAGCACAGTAAATGTCAGAAAAGATAGTGGGGCTGTGAGAACCCCACATTATTAGGGTGTGCTATTGCATTTACCCAGTTCTGCAAGAAACAGCTGAACCAGGCTTCTAATTGTTATCTCCCTAAGAAGAAATAATGTTAGCACAGCCTGTTATCAAAAAGTAACATGAAGGAGAGAGTGAGCTCGATAGAGTACAAACGAATTCATTTTGACTCCTTTTGGAACTTAATTGTCTTGCTATTCTTTGGCATGTAACTGAAGAAAACTGTCCTCATTATAAATGTAATTTGTCATTTTTAGCTGCTTAATATTTTATTCTTCAATAAATATAGACTTATGTGAATAATGGATCTGCAAGCTAATAATTGCAATGAAGAAGTGTAATAAACACTAATTAAAATCATTGATATTCTGATTGCTGGCAAGCCCTAAAACTGACCGCCTAGCTTTCTGGTTCTCCATGTTCTACTCATTCATCAACAATTTTGGTGCCTTGAAAGGGAGGGATATTATGGGGATTTCACAGCCAATCTGTCACTGCACTGTATTTGAAACAAAGAGGATGTGCACTATGTTCATTCCAGAAATGAAAGTTAAAGATGACTTTCGAGCCTTGAAATGTGCTTTGGTGTCAGTCCAATGTTCTGTACTCTCCCAGGAGCTATTTAGCCTTCTAAATGTGTTTTCTTTTAAAAAAAATGTTTGTTTGTGATCTGTCATAGAGGGTTGGTTTTCAGTTAGTTTGGCTTGAAGTTGGTACTTCAAGGACAGGTAATCATAGATAAAAATTTTAAGGGGCAATAATTTTCAACCCTGCTATCTTGTATGGAGAGATATTATAGTAATGCCAATGCCTGAGGCTCTGGTCCACAGAAGTACTCATATCAGCACATTGTGAAGGAAAGACTACCAGGCCCTGTAGAGGCAGGATTCCTTGGGATATGTGAATAAGTATAGCTATAGAATCATGCAGTTCCTCTTAAGGATTCCCTGATCCTGGGTCATCTTCCGTTTCTATACTTTTGCACTGGAAGTTACCTTTGCCTGAAATATACTCTATCCTCACCTCTCCCTCTCAAAAGCCTTTCTTTTCTTCAAGACTCAGGTAAAGCCCCACTGTCTACATGAAGTTTTTCCTGATTCCTGATTCCTACAACTACTACTGTTCCTATACCCTGTATTCTGTGTGGCCTAATGTCTCCTTCATTAAAAGGTAAGCTTTTTGAGGACAGGGATGTTTCACTTTCATTTTTGTATTTCTAATACAGTGTCTGGCATACAGTAGGCATATAATAAATGTTCCTTGATTTATTTTGTTTCTTTCAGACATAGGTTGGTGCCTACTGACCTATCACAGACCTAGGACCTGAAGCAGTATAGAGATATTAACAGACAGTTACACTTTTTAAATCTCAGAGCCTCTCTTCCATGGAGCTGCCTCTGTGATCGACTGACCAAACCCTGAGCTGCTAATTAGCTGCTTGTGGCTACCAGCCAACACAGCCAATATGCTGGGCCTCTGTAATTGCATTGCCATGAAGCCAATCTGAAAGTTCTTGACAAGAAATGTTGAATTATGGGTCATCCGCATCATGGTGGCAGTTTAAATCAAGTCAAGTGACACACCTTTTCTCAACAGTGACAAACTAGTCCAAGGTATTGCTCAAAGCCTTCATTCAAAAACCCTTATAAAAAAATAAAATCCCTTTTGATTTGTGATGCTATTTACTATGTTCAGTATGCTTGGACAAGCACACAGATGTCAAATAAAATCAGAAAACAACTGCCAGAGAAGACTATTGTCATTATGCCTTGCATAATAGTAGGAACTTAATAATTGTTGGTTGTCAGAGTTAATCAGGCAGAATTGAAATCAAATTGTTTTATGTACAACGGGGATTATAGAATACTCTCACTGGACCCCCTTCGCTATGTTGAGTTCAAGTAGCATAAAATACCAAAAGGAAATAGCTGGGGCAGCCAGGTAGGTAATGGAGAGAAATGGGGCAAAAAGAGTAGTGAAGGCAGAAATCTATGAGAAATGTTTTCATTCAGAAGAATAATGAATAATCACAAACCTGACAGCTTGAAGAGAAAAAGGACTTAAGGATTCATTAAGTGGTCATTCTAGAAAGAGGTATTGGAGGATCCATCAGCTAGAAGGCTCCACAAGGAGCAAGAGGTAAAGGCTACCACAGAGATCAGCACATAAAAACTGAGGCCGGACTAAAGTGGATCCATGCTTTTTTAGGTTATTAACTAAGGCCAGATGGACAAGTGGCACTGACAGCTAAGGTCATTTCCAAAACCAAAGAGAAACCAAGTTTACCAACTCTTGTTGCTCGGAGGTCTGGCCAAGGGGAGGTACAAACATAGCCAAATATGCAATTTAAACCATAACATGCAACCAGGAAGCAAAGGTTAAAATAAGCAGAATAGGAGAAAGGGGACAGAAGATCTGAAAAATTTTAGCCTGAAGATCACAGTGAAACTGGGAACTGCAGAGGTAGGTCACTGCCAAGGTGATCAGTGAGAGACTATGATAAGATAAGGAACTAGACCTCAGCAGCCTTGAATGTTGACAGTCATTATAAATCTATAAAATCAAGAGACAAAATGCTTAATCTAGGCAATAACTGCCTTAGTGACATCATGTTAATGAAATTGCTTCCTGTTTTTAGGGATGCCAATGTGTTTCGGACATGTTTTTCAGGTCCTTCATTGCTTAACTTTAAGATAAATTGCTTAGTTTAGCCTAGTATAAGCTAATGCATGATTTAAGAAGGTTTCTTACCAATCTATAACTTGATGCAAATTTGGCAAAGCTGTTTATCCTCTGCATATCTTCTTGAGAATATGGATTAAGGATAACTGTCTCTGGGACCTTAGAAGTTGTTCCAAATTTGGCTAAAGGACATTCTTTAAATATATACAGTTTGAACAGGATAACTAGTCACATTTCAAGCTTTTCAGGAAAACCCACATTGAGAGAGAAATAATATCAACAATGTCATCTCAACCTGAGGTGGAGTCTTAAGCCATCAACACATACCATTCATTATCTCATAAGTGTTGATGTAGAAGCATTATGGATGTGTTTTTTTTTAACTAAGAATAACCCATATTCAAATTTCTATGCCACATCTTAAAATTTCTCATATTTTGATATATTTATGATGTGTTGTTGTTCTTAGTCATTTTTCATTCATGGCCCTATTTGGAGTTTTCTTAGCAAAGATATCGGAGTGGCTCGCCATTTCATTCTCCAGTTCTCCAACTCATTATACAGATGAGGAACTAAGGCAAACAGTGGTAAGTGACTTGCCAGGGTCACACAGCTAGTAAGTGTCTGAGGCCAGATTTGAACTCGCAAAGATGTCTTCTTGACTCCAGGTATAGCATTTCATCCACTGTACCAGTAATGATATGATAGGGTTGTAAAAAATGTTTATCAGAAAGAGATAATAGACATTTTCACAGAGGTAGAGGTCTTATAGTTAAATTAATACCAGAAACTCATTCTGCTCCAACTGAAATCCAAAGAGACCAGCCTCATAAAAGTGTGAACTTTTAAATGTTTGTTCCTATCAGAAGAGAGTACAGGTAGAATTCACATGGTGTCATCTATAGGTAATGCCAGCATATATTTCACATAAAAATACAGCAAGAGTTAAGGATGGCAAGAAAAATTCCTTTTGTCTAAGTCACTAATACTTTCAATATTGCATTTCATACTGTATAATTACAATCAATTGGGGGCAGGTAGGTGGCGCAGTGGATAGAGTACCAGCCCTGGAGTCAGGAGGATGTGAGTTCAAATCTGGCTTCAGACACTTGACACGTCCTAGCTGTGTGACCCTGGGCAAGTCACTTAACTCCATTGCATAGCCTAATAATAATAATAATAATAATAATAACAACAACAACAACAATCAATCTTGGCCCTGAAGAAGAAATGAGAAGATTCTGCCACACCCTTCTACCCCCATTTTTGAAGAGATGTAGGACTGTGACTATGAAATATTGCTTATACTGTGGAACATAGATAATTCATTGGTTGGTCTTGCAGAAATGCTCTTTTTCTTTTGCTTTGATACAGGGCATCTCAAAAGTCTTAGCACAGTTTTAACCTATTAAAGCTTTTATTCTTTGTTACAATGCTGGGGAGGGGCAGGAAAGAGATATATCTGGGAAACTGAGGTGATGTAAAAAGAAAAAGGTATCATTTCATTGTTTCATCATTTCTAATTTTAAGAAAGACATTTGTGGTTGTAGAGAGAAAAAAACAAATCTCTGCTTTTGGTAAACTGAGCTTTCTCCAATAACCTGACTGTTCTCTAGAGAAATGCCCTTCCTTTTACTTCCTCCCTCCCACCCTTTCCCTTCTGTAGAAGCACCCCACTCCCGTTATCAGGAGTCTGCCTCGCTAGAAATTCCCACCCTGTCACTTAATCTTGTTAAACTGGTGTCTACTCGAAGTAGAGGTAGATCTAAATGAGACCCTAACCCTCCCCACAGAATGCCTGGCCCTTTCCTGCCTTGCTGATTGACGCTGTTATATGGGATGACTTCAAGTGGCCTAAACCAAAGGAACAAGAGCTTTGTGTAAGCAGAATGTGAGGGCATGAGGGTGTCTTTCCTGTAGGTCACCTTTCCCTTTCTTTCTCCTTTTCATCCTGAAGATCATCTCAGCTAAAGCCTAAATTCTATATATCCTGATCTCTCTGGACTTACTACATTGGGTGGCAACAGGGTCCTGATGGATTCTTTCATCCTCTGCCTCTGCTCATCTCTCACTGCTCCTCAAGTGAAGTGTCTGCATTGTTCTGTGTTAGCTAAAATATACCCATAAAGGCTTATTGCTCTAAGTATTACTTAATTATCCCCTCTCCCCCAGCTCCGTAGAAATCTCTAAGTGTCCCAAAACTTACTATGATGGATTGACCTAGGTATCTTCAAGTTTGAAAATGTCCTAAATTCATGAGCCAGTTTTGAAGTAAGACATAAAATAAATTCAACCATAGCCATCATTATCATTCAATCAATTCAGAAAATTCAGTTTAAGAAAAATTATTAAATGTGTACTATGCACAATTCAATGGGCCAGGCCCTGAGGATATAAAAAATTAAATGGCTCCTTTACCACTATCTATAATCTAAATATACATATATTTACATGTATAGCATATGACATTTATTTCATAATGCATATATTACATATCTATAATTTAAATACATAATATATAATTCACTTAATAAAAATTGATGTGTATTTCACATTCTAAAAAAGTAGAAAGAAATTATTATTTCCTGAGCTTCTTTCAGAGCTGAAGAATGTCCAGAAGAGGATGATCACAATATTGAAAGGCCTTGAGGCCACATCATATAAACATCAATTGAACAAATTGGGAATTATTAACCTAAATAAGAAATGACTTGAGGGAAAATGTTAGCATTTTTCTACTATAGACCCATGCCTGTATCTACATATCACTTTCATGCCTGGATACTTTGGTTATGTGAATTAATCAAAGGAGAGATTACCCTCATTTGGGTATGCCTTCAATAAGGTACGTTTTTCCCAATAGATGCCGCAATTGATAAGAAAGTGCCCTTTTGACTCTCAGGCCTAACTGAAGGGCTTCTAGCAGCAGACTCAGAAATCAATGACCTCTGTGGAAACCCTACTTTGTTACATGCCCGTTATGGCGGCTGCCATAGAAGAAAGTGCTGACAGACTGAATTTTCACTAGAAATACCATTTTCCATTGAAGCTAAGTAATCATTTTTCCTCACGAGAAATGCTTGGCCTTTTATTACAATCAGGGAGACTATTGGGTACGTGCAATGTTTGTTACTAAAAGTGGCAGTGGAGCTAGGGGTCTGACTCTGCCCTGCTCCAATTTCAGCCAAGGGGATATGTATAAAGTATTCTGTTTTGTTTTGTTTTTCCAAATGGATGTCCTTTTTAGACAGATAGGAAAGGAAGAAATAACAGAACTAATAACAATTAACTAGCATTATCACTAACTTAGCACTTTAACAAATGCCAAGCGTTTTGAATTTTTTAGATCTTTTGATCCTAACCACAACTCTGAGGTCAGTGATATTATTGTTCCCATTTTACAGACAAGGAAACTGAAGCTGAGAGGGGTTAAATAATTTGATCAGGGTCATGCAACTAGTAGGGACCTAAGATAGGATTCAAGCTCAGGTCTTCCTGATTCTGAGTCTAGCACTTTGTCTATATACTATAAGTCTAGATAAGCTATGTACTGACTTCCTTATGTTCATGTCTGGTTTGGTTTTTTTGTTTTTGTTTTTGTTTTTTTGCAAGGCAATTGGGGTTAAGTAACTTGCCCAGGGTCACATAGCTACTAAGTGTCAAGTGTCTGGTCTAAGACCAGATTTGAGCTCAGGTCCTCCTGACTCCAGGGCTGGTGCTGTATCCACTGCACCACCTAGTGGTGGAGCATGTCAATTGCCCCAGTAGAACTTAAGTTCCATAAAGGTAGGGACTGTTTTGTGGGAAGCAACAATTTTGCTAAAATCATACAAGCTATCTTGGGAAATACAGTGACAAAGAAAAAACCCTGTTTGACTAAGAAGTAATAATATCGGATAAAATGTAAATGGGGAAATGTTTGCTGATGGAAGGTGGTATGGAATCTATCCATAGCCCCATCCAGCTCTCTTTCTCTCTCTCTGTTTTTAAAATAATTGATCAGTCATTTCTGTCATGTCTAACTCTTTCTGACCTCATTTTGTGTTTTCTTGGCAAAGGTACTAGAGCAGTTTGCCATTTCCTTCTCCATAAATAGATGGTAAGAAGCCTAAATGATGATATGCCTTTGACTGGGGAAAAAAATTCTCTCCTTGATTTACCAGCCTTACTGATGACTACCAATTAGAAGTTAATCCCCAGGGCATTATGAATTAAAAGGGAAATAAATGACATCCTATTGTCCTTAGATCTCAAGAACCCGATTAGAAAGTGACTAATTATTGGCAGTAATTTGCAGATTAACGTTCAACCATACTGTTTCAGGGTTTCAGTAGTTATGGAATTCAGCTATAAATACCCCAATTCTATTGTATGTCACCTGAAAATAGAATGAAATACCCAACTTTCTCTAGATCCTAAAAGTGAAAATGTAAAGTAAAAGAACAGGTAGTAATTAGACAAAATGCCTTTTAATATCCCTTCCATGAGGAATAGAAGAAAGCCTACTCAAGCATCTTTTGGGGAAATGCCAAGTAGAAAAGATTTTCATTTTTCCGACTACAGTAACAGACCCACAGAACAAAAACAAACCTGCAACTGTCAAGAAAATACACAAATGCATACAGCTGGTCTTACAACCTAACAATGTTTGGATAATGTTCAATAAGAATACATGAAAATCAAGACATTCATCATTTCTTAGATACAAAAAAAGGCTCCAAAATGAACACAAAAATATCAATTTGCATCCATTGCAGCTTCACTACAGTGAGGACTTCTCTGTTACCATCAACACACCTATCCCACACTAATTTTTGTACCTTTCAAAAAAAAACAATATGACATCTCCAGGTACTTTCCCAAGAACTGCTCTCTGAAAAGTTCAAAAAATAGAGGGGAGAGCAGGGAAACAATTTCTTAAAATTTGAAAAAGAAATGAGAGTTTGACACCACCAACTGAGAATCAAGCTATGACAAATTCATTGCAGCACTATAATACGGTTTCTGTCATTTTCTGCTACATCTTCCAGAAGACCATAGGAGATGAATTTGGAACTAGAAGGGGTCTTATCTAGTCTGATCCCATCATTTTACAGACAAGGTCAAGTGACTTGTCCGATTTCAAATGGTTTGTAAGCATCAGAACTGGAACGCAAACCAATTCAGTGTATTGCCTTATAGAACACTGCCTCTAATATTTCCCAGGGTGATCATATTCCACTGATATCCTTGAGATGTCAAGAGAAAATAAAGAAACTATCCCATGGGGGTTGGGGGGAACTTGTGGGAGGACATGCATAAGAATCAAAAGGGATAGATGGGTATAAAGGGGTTGCAGCCTACCTTGTTGGAGGGAATGCCCACCTCAGTGAAATTCTAGATTCATAGACTATTTGAGCATCTGTAGCAAAGTTTAATGATGTGATGTGATGGGACTTCATAGCAGCATCCTTTCATTTTTGATACCATGTAGGTGACACATTATTTACCATCTGACCACAAAGCCCAGACTTCATAGCACTCATGACCAATTAGCCATTGGCACCAGACATCATGGCACTGGTGAGCTCGTTCCAATTGAAGTAAGGAACCAAGAAAAAAAAACAGAAAGGTAACACACATTAGTCAGGACATTGTATCCTGATGAGGAGACAATGATAGATTGAGAGTTGGAAGCAGGCTTAGAGATTATCCAATTTAGGGGCAGCTAGGTGGTACAGTCAACAACCTTATAGGGTTGTTGTGAGAATAAAATGAGATCACATGTAAAATGATTCGCAAACTTTAAGGTGCTACATTAATTAGTGCTGCTGCTGCTACTGCTGCTATTACTACTACTATACTTGTGATCTAATTTCTTTAAGTGGATATTGCCTTACTCTGCCTGTGGCAAAGTATCAGTGTTATAGTTTAAAGAAATAATATTTGTTTCAGCTCATCTAGTTCACTGTCTGTCATTGATCCACTTTGGTCCTGCCTTGTGGAACTGGAGAATAATGGCATCTGATGGGAACAGGATCATACATTAAAAAAATACAGACCAGGATGAGACTTAACAATCAGATAATCCAGACAAATTATTGAGGCTATAAGATGTCACTGAATTAAATTGGTAGACTATAGTAAGAATAATGATAAGCAACATTTATATAGTACTTATTATAAAGTAATTTCCATAAAGTGTCTCATCTAATCCTCACAGCAATCTGTGAAATGGGTGCTATTATCCCATTTTATAGATAAGAGAATTGAATCCCAGAGAGTTTAATTTTCCCAGGGTCACCCAGCTAGTGTCTAAGATAGGATTTGGAGCAGGTCTTCCTGACTCCAAGTCCAGCACTTTATTACTCAACACTGCTTCTGGAGTAAAGGCATTAACAATAAAGAGATCCTTCTGCTCCTATGGACACCATAGGTTCATTTCCCAGATCTTTTTCAATGAGTCCCATCTTCCTTCCTCCAAGGGGAAACAATCAGCTGTCATAATTTGAGGTGGAATCTTCCTGGATGGGGACAAGCTTTCCTACCTGGCACCTACCTCCTAAGGCTGTTTTGAAGACCAAATGAGATCCTTCATATGAGATATTTATAAAATGATTAGCTCATGCTAGGTGCTTAATAAATGCTTGTTTCCTAACTGCCTTAGTGACCATTATTTCCCTTCCAAAAAATTCAACTTTTACAAGATTGTGTTGATTTACACCAATGAATAACATAGACAAGGAAGGAAGGAAAGAAATAAGGATTTATTAAGTGCCTACTGTATGCCAGTCACATGCTAAGCACTAGGTCTACAGAGAAAGGCAAAAATAGTTCCTGCCCTCAAAGAGCTCAACATGCAAAGAGGCAACATGCACACGACTGTGTACATACTCAATACATACAGGGGACTAAAGTTTGAAATAAGAATGACTGACTTGGATAAGGAATGTGAACAGAAGATGGGAATGGAGGACATGAGCGGAGAAATAGAGAAACATGAAAGACAAAGCACATCCAATGGCAAGTTGCTTCAAGACAGAAGCCACCTTTAATGCAGCTGCTGCCAAGTGCATGGTCTCTAGAGTAATGTTTGGTATTTCATTAGACACTCTACAAAGCCATCATTGATGCTGATGATGAAATAGGTCTCCAATACAAAGCATGACCAGCAAACCATTGCTATCACTCCTATAATTGGTCTTTGATTCAGAATCCTACTGATTCAGCTTGCCTTTCCTCATGGCCTTAAGGGTATCATTTTTCTTAGGATCAAAAACCTTGGTGGTTCATTGATTTCTGTGGAAGTGTTGACTCTAAAATGAGAAATAAATTGAACTCTCTAAATATAAAACCGTCATGGGTGCTTTAATTGAATTTTTTTCAGGACTGGCAAAATCCTATGGTTCTATTTTCTTTAAAGAAATATTTGGATGATTTTACTGGTGGCTTATGGTTTATTTTAATCCAATTAATTGCTTCAATTATCTAATCACTATATTAAATGTGTTTTTTTCCCTGAGTGTACCTTTTTTAAGTTGTATCTAGTATCTAGCCATTATTAACCAAAACTTTTCAAGCACCAGTACAAGAAGCTCCAAAAGGAATTGAGTTGGAGGAGGATTTTTTGTACCTTTAAATAAATATAATTTGCCCTGCAAGGCACCATCATTATAAAGCACTTACAAGTTCTCTAGGCAGTCAGGTGGATCACAGTGCTGGCAAAACAGCCCAAACCCTACAATTTTGTAAATAATGGGTGCTTCAACCTGTGGAGATAAATGCTCTGGTATTACTCAGCTTCAGCTTTTGGCATGTTCAATTCCTTTTCCAAACATATTTCCAAACCCTCAGACTCTCTAACCTGCTTGTTCCCTAATTGTAGAAACTTTTTTCCCCATACAAATAGATCAGGAATAAGCTTGATATTCCTTTGTTCATAGTTAGCATACACTGGCTGAGACTGCCAACGAGCCTGAGCCCTGTCTGAATGACTGTTACGCAATCCAAGGTAGACCCAACCCCGAGTTGAAGCTCATCACTGTGGCCCCCACACTGAAATCAAGAGCAAGGGGAGAAACAGGCAGGTTTTCTTTTGTTTGTGTTTTTATTTTGTTTTGTTTAATGAGAATATCATTGAACTTGATGCACTTTGATGAAAGGAGGCAGATTCACAAAATCATTAAAGCGACGTTCATATCAACCTCTAACTGTACAAGAATTGTTTCCTTATCCTTTGAACTGCATCATCATCCATCATGAATGTGTCCCCTATAGCTCTGCCTTGGACCCTCTTCTCTCCTTTTATCCCTCCTCTTTCTCCTCCATCTCCCTCATCTCCTCTCTCTTTCTTTTTCTCTGTCCATCTCTGTCCTTCTCTCCCTCTCTCTCTCTTCCTTTCTCCATCTTTCTCTCTTTCCCATGATGAGCTTAGCAATTCCCAGAGATTCCACTAATCTTGATATATATATGTATATATATATATATATATACACCCACACACACTTTATACATATATATATACACACACACTTTATATATATATATATATATACACACATACACACACACACACACACATATCTATATCTCCCAATATATAAGTCCCAATCCCATATCTCCCATCCTAACATCTCCTGAGTTCCAATACCACTTAACAACTAGCTAGCAGACTTGAATAACCCATGAGCATCTCAAATTCAACAATTCCAAAACAGAATGCATTATATTTCCCAAGAAAAGCCTCCTTTTTCCTAATGGCCTGACTTGTTTTGGGGGTACATCTTCCTCTCAGGCATTCAGACTCCCAAGTCTATCATGCTTGCCTCTTCACTCTTCCTTGCTCCCCAAATCCAATCAGCTAAAAGGTTTTGCCTTTTCTGCTTTCATAACATGCTCGAATCCGTATCCTTTTCTTTATGTATCTCCCTAGTTCAGGCCCTCATCACCTCTCACCCCAATTCTTGTAATACCTTCTTTACTAGCCTTCCCTTTTTAGTCTCTCCCTCTCTCACATGCACATTCTGCTCAGTTGTCAAATAATCTTGATAAGGCACGGGTCTGACCACATCACTCCCCTACTCAATAACTATTACTAATTCCCTGATGACTTTAGCATAAACTATAAATTCAGAGAGAGTAGGAAGGAGCCTCAGCAATCATCTCGTCTGACTCATTAACAAAAGGAAATCTGCCTATGACATGAGTACGGCATTTCAGGCCTTAAATAACCTGCCACCTGCCTTTCCAGGTTTCTTGAATATTAGGCTTCTATATGCACTCTTCGTAACAGCTAAAATGGACTCCTACCTCTCCTCCATATCTCATGTTCCACCCCTAGGCACAGTGCATTTTTCAGAGGTTCTCTCCCTGTTTTGGAATGCACTCTTCCCTCATCTTCACCTCACACCATCGTGCGTCATCAAGACTCAGCTCCTCTGTGAATCCTTTTCTAACCCACTTGCCCTGAGCTGTTATTGCACCCTCCCTCCTCAAATCACCCCATGTTTGCTCATCTGACTGCACAGTATAACTACCTTCCCACTACATCCCAGCATCTTGATGGCAGGAATGGTACTTTGTATTCAGCAGGAATTTTACAAAGTGTAGTTTAATAGAATTGAATTCATTGACTTCAAATACCAAATCTCCCCCAGTGAAACTTGGTGACAGATGTCAGCTGTTGAGAAATGCATAACTCAGTAGTCAAAGCTGTTTGCCTCTTGTTCGGGGACGAGTGTCAGCTGTATTAACTAGGGCCATCAGAGGTCACCATTTTCAGGTATACCACACGTTGGTGAAATTCTCATGGGAGAATTCTTACACAAATTTACTTTCAAATCCTAAATTTTTGTGATTTTTGTGTTATTCTTTGTGGCTTTGTTTAGATGCTATTTTTATTAACTAGAAACGCATTTCTTTTTCTGTTGTGTCCAATGTCATTATCCCTATTGGCTTGTGTGAGAAAGTGTCACTAAAGAACAAAATTCCTATTTTTACTCTTCTTTTCAAAACCACAGTTTCTTAAGAGAAGGATGTTAGAATCTACACAATTTGAAAACAGCTATAAATGTGTCTCAGGGGACCAGCCAGGCTGCATTTAGCATTAGGCTGTAGAGAAGGAAACATTATTCAAATGCACATAATAGCAGACAACTTATTAGATGTTTATACTAACAAAATGCAGAGTGTGGACCTAAGCTGGATTTTTTCCCCTCAATCTCCGAAGGACAGACTTCAAGAAGAAGAAGTTAGGAAGTAAAACTTCAGGTCTTAGAGCCCTGTAGTTCATGTCTAGCTGTGACCTGCCAGGCCTACAAAGCTGTCCCCAATACTGGGCACCATAATACAAACAAACAATCCTTTTATCTGGGAGAAGCATAAGCTTCTCTCCTCAGTTATCAACTGAATCACTGCCTAAGTGTATCTCGGCAGCAAGTTCAGCCTTTCTTGGAAACTGAAGAAAAGATTTTAAAATAGAATGTACAGCCAAGGATAGCTTTTGAATCACCTCGCTTGCTGAGATGCCTCAAAATCCCAAGGCCCTGCTTCCATAGTAGCTAAGTGGGGCTGGATTTTGGTGGGTCTTTGCTGGGCTCTGTCATCTCAAGTCCCAGAATCCTGTAGGGTGTTTTTCAGCCACATTTAGCATCACAGATTTAGAACAGGAAGGTCCTCTAATCCAACCCCTTCATTTTAAAGATAAGGGGAGCTAGATGATGCAATGAATAGAGTACCAGGCCTGGGGTCAAGAAGACCTGAGTTCAAATGCAGCCTCAGACACTTACTAGTTGTGTGACTCTTGGTAAGCCACTTAAGCCCTGTTTGCCTCAGTTTCCTCATCTGTAAAAAAAGGAAGGAAATGGCAAACCACTCAAGTACCTTTGCCTAGAAAACCCCAAATGGATTCACGAGGAATTGGACATGACTGAAATGACTGAATAACAACAATAAAAGACTCAGAGGGGCTGATCAAGGAGGCCCAGGCAGTAAGTGCCAGAAGCAGGATTTGAACCTAGGCTTTCTAAGCCCAGAACCAGGTTCTCTCTAAAGTGCTATTCTGCTGCTCTTGTTTAGGGGAAGGAACAAGCATTTATTGAGCACCTATATGCCAGGCACTGAGCTCAGTACTTTACAGATATTATTTCATTTGATCTTAACAGCCCTGGGAGGTAGGTTCTATTATTATCCCCATTTTACAGTTGAGGAAACTGAGGCAGAGGTTAAGTGATTTGTCCAGGGCCACACAGCTAGTAAATATCTAAGGCTGGATTTGAACTCAAGCCTTCCTGACTCCAAGCCTAGTGCTTTATCCACTGTCCCACCTAGCTCCCTCTCTTTCTGAAACCCATGCCATCCATGAAGTCAGCAAGTGACATCAAAAACAATAGCTTTCATATCCATTTACACAGTGAGTCCCTGAAGTCCCCAGGTTTGCTGCCAACACAGCATGATTGGTCTCTTCTCCCGACTGTAAGCTCTATGGAATTAAATACTCTCTTTCTACAAAGTCAAATCCATTTCAAAGTAACTCCATGAGGAGCTTCCTCAAATAACCAGAACAAAGACAGGCTTTTATTGATTTCCTGCCCCAGAGGCCTGGAGGTCTTGAGTATGAATGTGGGCTGGGAATCTCTAGTTCTCTTGCCATGCAAGCTGTGGACAAACTCATTTCTACTTTAAGCTGAATCGTCTTGTACCTAAGAGAAAACGATCTGTACCTGCTTCTCGGCTGCCCATGGTGACCTTTCTTGGACTGTGTCGTGAACATTTATCTCAGAAATCCTTAGCTTGGACTATTTTTTCTCTCCTCAAATTACACATGGAATATGTTCTAGGTTCCCTCATGCCCTACTCTACAAAGATATTTTCACTAAAAGAATTCAGAAAATGCCTAGTTCAGATATTGGTAGAAGACTGAATTGAACCAATCACCCAATTCCTTACTGGTATCTATTCAGTATGTGTAGAAGACTGGGGCAAAATCAGTGGGAATGCGAATGGAGGAAGTCCTAGTACCCACATCTCTTGAGGGCATATAGGCCCTCAAAGCTCTCTCTCATGCTGTATGGATGAATGAATGTATAAATAAATAAGCCTTTATTAATTGCTTAGTCCTAGGGATACAAATAAAGTAAGACAGTCCCTGCTCTCTAAGAATTCACAGCCTAGTTGAGGAGATAACACTCAAAAGAAAGTTAGCTTTGAGGTAGAGAGAAGGACTTGGAAGTCCTAAGAGTGCAGTGGCAGGGTGAATGTAAAGGCCCAAGGATCTTTAGGCTAGGTCAATAGGTCAGATAAGAGTGATGGGGACCTATAGGGTTTAGAGGGAGGGCAAATGGTAAGGAATAGAGGTGGTGGCTGCCACATCATCCAAGCCATGTCAACAACCAAGTAGCCCTGATGGGTCTTGGGCAGCCCAAGGCAGGGAGAGATTGCAGGGAGAAGGTAAGGAGGCAGGGTACCCCCACTGGTGGCAGGTCTTCCTGCTACTCAAACATCCAGGAAAAGAATCGTCTCTATTCCATCAATCTCCATTCACTCTTTCCAAACTTCCTTTACCCTACACAATGAATTTTGTTTATACAAGGTGGATGACCTACAATCACACTTACATTACTATCCTTCTACTGTACAATCATCTCTTATCATTCAGATCACAAATTCTAGCTCTTGGAACACATAATTTAAAATGTAAACTTCTTAAAGTTAGGGACAGTTTCATTTTTGTCTGTGTCTTACCCCAAGAAATGCCCCTTGTACACAGTAGGTACTTAATAAATGATTATTAATTGAATGATTTCTTCACACGAAGAGGAGTTTCTAACTAGGCATATATATATATATATATATATATATATATATATATATATATATATATATACATTTTATATATATAATATATATATACACATATATGTGTATATATACACACATGTGTGTTTATGTACATAAGTGTGTATATACACACATGTGTATGTACATACATGTGTGTATGCACGTGTGTGTGTGTGTGTGTGTATGTACATATGGAAAGAATGACCTCACAGGCTTGATTTTACAAGTAAGGAAACTGAGGAACAGAGAGTTTAAGTTTATTTGTTCATAGTTACATAGCTTCCTGGTGACCATAAGCAATTGCCTACCTCATCTGAATCATCCCAAAGTGGCTACTTAAGGAAATCAATGACAACATCAGGCCCTAGATATGTGCTGCATATGAGAAAATTTAATGTCTCCTACTCTTCAAGACTTTGATATTAAGAATATTGAGCCTGTAAAACTGTCATTAATGGAACTTGGATCTGACATTTCTCAACACTTCATCACCAATGAAATTGCATCAAATGTCATGGAAAATACAAAGACTTCCAAGATGAAGCACCATGTCAATAGTGAAAATATGGTAAGAATATATTAAGCATATATTAATTGTGGTTAAGGTCCCACATCAGAAACTAAGCCTCCTAAAGGCATTTCTAACAGCTGACATTTACATACAGTTCCAAGGTTTGCAAAGCAGTTTACATATATTATCTCATTCAATCCTGACAACAACCCTGTGAAGTACATATGGTTATTATCCCCATTTTACAGATAAGGAAACTGAAGGTAAGAGAAATGAAAAGACTTGCCCAGGGTCACATAGCTAGGCAGCGGCTGAAGCTGAATTTGAACTCAAATCTTGCTGACTCTAAGACCAGGCATCTATTACACCACCATGCTGTTTAATTGAATGGTTTAAAAAAATACTTAGCCCTGGTCTTTTAAAAATCTGATGAACAATTTTAACTAACATTCCTGCACAAGATAAAATCAACCATTTATCTTTGTCCTTTTATGAATTTACTTTTTTTCTCTTTCCCTGCTTTATGTACACATATATGCATGTATGTACACACATAGGGAAATGTGTGTGTGCAATAGTCCTGATAAATGTTTGTTGACAAAAAGAACACATCATCACCCACCTGGGATGATGAAGTTCTCCAAACTTAGCCAGCCTGCTCTTTCAGCAATATACCTTCAGCCCATCCATTGCCAGGTCTGCAAGCCTAATCTTTACAATTGCATGGGATTTTCTGGGCTTGTAGTTCACTCAGCTTTTGAGAGTCCAGCAGGAGTAGGGAACCTCCCTACCATAAGGAAGCACTGGAGTAAGAAGTTGGTGGGGATAGATAGATAGATAGATAGATAGATAGATAGATAGATAGATAGATATAGCTATAGGTATGCACACATATATGCACACACATATGCATATGTATGTGTGTATATATATGCATATGTATGTGTGTATATATATGTGTGTGTGTGTGTATGTATATATATACATACACATACACATATATATCCACTGGGAAGAAATGAAGCCTTACCTCATTAAATATCCTTTGTCTTTTCAAAGTAACCAAAGCAATCCAAATGGATCTAAAAACTGACTAGATTCAAATAGGTTGAAAAGGAGCTGAAACATCTATTTCATTTAGTTGATACATATCTATTAAGCACCTTCTATGTGCCAGGTTAAGTGCGGATGGTCCCTTTTCTCAAGGAACACATTGTCTATATTGTAAATGTAATGTAAGTATGTGTTAGGTTGGGAAGCACTTTTAATTTAAGGGAGAGAAAAATCACAGGTTTCATTTAAAGGAAATAACTTGGGGCCTGACACAGTATTTGAAAAAATATTCCAGAGGATGTTAAGAGTTATAATGGGGAAACATTATGTTTCTGAGTCAAATTCACCCTTAAGTAATTACAGCCACTATTTAGGGTCCCCAGATAACTTATGTGACTTGGAATAAGAGAGGATAATTAGAAGCAATATTTTATTGATCTCATATTACCAGTTTTGTGTGTGTTAAATATTACAAGGAGGAATCATTTTTAACAGACTTGCACCTGGCAATTACAGTATTTCTTTTCAAGGCCATAATGCAAAAGTCATCCAAAGCTGATATTATAAGAGCTCTTAGCAAGGCAAAGGTTCCCATGAAGTTAAGTTCCTAAGTAACTAAAGGTAAGAGTTCTGTCTGTGCCTCTGAAATTTTAACAAAAAATAAAATAAAATAAAATAAAATAAAATAAAATAAATAAATAAATAAATAAAATAAAATAAAATAAAATAAAATAAAATAAAATAAAATAAAATATAAAGCAAGTGAGCTTTGGAAGCAGAAATGGGCTAAAGAATTTCTTTGAAGGTACAAAAAGAAAACCAAAAGAAGAATAAATTCAGCCAGAATCATGACCTGGGTTACAAAGGAAAGGCAATATGAACTTAAGAATTTGCACAGCTGAGACCAGCCAAGATGGTAGGAAAGGAAGAAACTCTATAATATAGCCCTCTCCCGCAACTACTTCAACTAAGATCTAGGAGGAGCACTAGTCAGAGTAATGATTAAGAAGACCAAAGAAAAATTACGTTGGGTAATTTTTCCAAGCCTGGGCAGCATAGAGAGACAGGCTGAGTTTGTGGACAGAGTATGGGCAAGAAGGCTGAGAACAGAACCTTCCAACAGAAGTTTGGGTGCACAACTGGGGCCTGCAGCTATGCACTAGGGCAAGAAGAAATCTTGGATGCAATGCAGAGTCCTGGTACTGTACAGAGAGCAGGAACAAAAGCTAAATGGCAACTCTGTTGCTCATGCCCCAAAGCTGGGTCTCAGAACCAGTGTGGACTGAGGAGACCTAGGCCTGAGGGTGGCTGTCCAGTACTAGATACTGGACAAGGAGTAGAAATAGAAGTGAACAAGAGCCATCGGCTCTTGGATTCAAACATTCAGCCAAAGCCTAAAGCTGCAGTTCCTTTGCCCTGAACCTGTGACTGCTGCCAGCTAGCTGGCAGGGGCTGAAAACAGCAGGAGTCTCTTACAGTTCCAACAAGAGGCAAGCCTACAGTTGTTTAGCCCACACAACACTGTTGGAAACTTACGAAGCGCAGCTCAGGAAGGTGGTGATCAGTCTTCACCCTAGATCAAATCATTTAAGGAAAACTGAAAACTGGCATGCTTCTTGAGCAGCTACCCCTGACATCTTTGAAAAAACACAGCACTCAATGGCGGAAAAAACCAGCAATGAGATACAAGAAATACAAAACAGCAGAGCAAATAAGGCTCAGAAATTCTCTTCAGAAGTGTTCAGTTTCTGGATCTAATACAAAGTCTTAATTTCAAAAATGAAACTAGAAAATGAGTAAACAAACCCTTCTAACAAAAAAAAAAGAAAAGGATCTCCAAGAGACAATTATACAAATTTTGATACACAAATTAAACATGAAAATAGAAATTCTGAAAACCAAAAAAGAATTTTTTTAAATTGAAAGTAAAAAAAAAATTTTTTTTAATGAAAACCACAAACTGAAAAAAAAAGACTGAAACCAAGAACTTTGGGTCAACAGTATAGATAAACCATTAGCTAAATCAATTTTTTAACCAAAGAAGAAAATAAACTGACCAATATCAAAATGAAAAAGGAAATCATGATCTGAAATCTCAAGATTTCACAGGAAATCTCAAGAAAGACCAGATCACTATAAAGCAACAATCATCAAAACAAATGACATTATACAAATGACTCCACAACATGTACAGGCACAACCTTAAAGAAAAACATGGTTTGGTCACAAGTTTAACTAGAATTTCTCCAAGAAATTAATCGAGATTTCAAAAATGATTTTATAAGTTACATGAGAACTCTAGAGGAAAAAAAAATTAGAAAAGAAATGAGAACTATGGTGCAGCAACTTGGATGGAGAGTGAAAAGCAGGATAGAGGAATAAAAATCTATCCAAGCAACAGACCTCTTGAAAATTAGAGTGGAAGATACATAAGTTAATATTCTATTAAATAACAAGGTAGATGAAAACAAAGGTAAAACACTGAAAAAATAGAAGAAAATATAACATTTCATATCATAACTAACCTGGAAAACAGGGATAAACTTACCCCAAACTAAAAGAGGGTAGCAGAATGACTTAGAAACCATGTTATTTATAAGAAACCAGATTTGAAACAAAAAGATTCACACAGAGTTAAAAATAAGCATTAGAGAATCATCTATCGTGCTTCAAACTAAGTGGAAAAATAAAGGCAGTGGGAGCAATCATGATCTCAGAGAAGGTAAAAGCAAAAATAAATTTGATTAGATGAGATAAACAGGAAAATGATATTATGCTTAAAGGCCTCATATACAATGAATTAATACAAATATTTAACATATGAGTACTAAATGGCATAACATTTAAATACTTAAAGGAAAGGCTAGATATGGTTCAGGGAGATATAGTAAAACTATAATAGCGGGAGACCTCAATGGGGCCATTTTAGAACTATATAAATCTTTTTTGAAGAGGTGAAAGACTAGAATAAATTTTTTAGAAAAGTTAGTTATAATAAAGCTCTGGTAATTATTAAGTGGAAATATAAAGAATAATAATTAGTTTTCAAAAGTGTGAGACACGCTCACAGAAACTGCAAAATATCATGGCATAAAAACCTAACAAATGCCAAAAAGCAGAAATACTAAATACATTCTTTCTTGACCAAAAAAAGCCAATAAAATTATATTTAATAAAAGATCACTGAAGAAAGAGAGAAATTAATTGGAGATAAAAATAATTTAATCTAAAAGCATTGGTGGATCAAAGAAAAATTCATTGAAATTGTAGATAATGTAATTTAAAACAATTAAAGATACAATATATCAAAATGGGGGAATGTAACCAAAGCATCTTAAAAGAGAAATTTACATCTCTAAACACATCATCACCCAAAAAGAGGAGAAAAAAGATCCTGGGCATGAAATTAAAAACAACAAAAAACAACTAGAAAACTAACAAATTTTGATACACAAATTAAACATGAAAATAGAAATTCTGAAAACCAAAGAAGAATTTTTTTAAATTGAAAGCAAAAAACAAAAACAAAAAACAAAATGAAAAAAATGAAAACCACAAACTGAAAAAAAAACTCAAACCAAGAACTTTGGGTCAATAGTATAGATAAACTATTAGCTACATCGGTTTTTTAACCAAAGAAGAATTAAAGTGACCAATATCAAAATGAAAAAGGAAATCATAATCTCAAATCTCAAGATTTCACAGGAAATCTCAAGAAAGACCAGATGACTATAAAGCAGCAATCATCAAAACAAAATAAAGGATGGAGAGGATCAGAGAAGATAAAATAGATAGTTTAGGAATAATAAAATTTTAAATGTTTTGCACAAATAAAATCAATGTAACTAAAATTAGAAAGGGAATAATTAATTGGTAAAAATTTGCATACATTTCTTTCACATTCATGTCATTTCCAAACATATAAGGAACTGGTTATAATTTATAAAAAATGAGAACCATTGCCCAATTGATCCATGATCAAAAGACATGAATAGGCATTTTTCCAAAAGAAAAATTCAGGCTATCAATAGCCATATAAAAAAATGATAACCCACTAATAATTAGAGAAATGCAAATTAAAGAAACTCTGAGATTCTACCTCAAACCCATCAGATTGGACACAAAAAGTAAAATGATAACTATATTAGAGACTGTGGGAAAACAAGTACATTAATGTGTTGATGAAGGAACTTTGAATTGGTCCAGCCATTCTATGAAATAACTTAGAACTATATTCAAAAAGGTAGTAAATGATGTAGATCCTTTGACCCAGAAATATAGTCACTACTTGGCATACTCTCCAAAGAGGAAAAGAATACATAATGTACAAACATACTTGCAGCAGTTCTTTTTGTGTTGGCAAAGAACTGGAAATTAAGGAGGTGCCCATCGATAGGGCATAATGAATAAATTATGGTATATGAATATAATGGAATACTATTGTGCTGTAAGAAATTATAAAAGAAATGGTTTCAGAGAATCTTGGGAAGATGTATACAAATTAATACAGACAAAAGATATTAGAAACAGGAAGTGAATTTATATTATAACTGTACCTTGTATAAAGAAACAGTTGTAAAAGATTTAAGAACTCTGATCAATGTATGACCAACCACCATTCTCAAAGACTGATAATGAAATGTGCAATCCATCTGCTAACAGAAAAGTGATAAACTCAAGGTTCAGAATGAAACATATAGTTTTATCTTTTTTTGTTTTGTTCTGTTTTGGCGGCAATTGGGGTTAAGTAACTTGCCCAGGGTCACACAACTGTAAGTTCCTGAGGCCGTATTTAAATTCAGGTCCTCCTGACTCCAGGACCAGTGCCCTTTCCACTGTACCACCTAACTGCCCCAAGACATATATTTTTTATAGCTGGCCAATATGGAAATATGTTTGTTTGTTTGTTTTGTTACATAGATTTTGCTTTTTTTCTTGTGAGGGGAGGATAGGAGGGATTTTTTTTGTTAATTTCAAAACAAAAACAAAAACAAAAACAAAATCTAAATTAATTGTTAAAAAATCACAGTGGGACAGCCATTGCCCTAATTCATGCTTTTATCACCCCTTCTTGGCCTACTGCAATAGTCTCCAGACTCCCTGCTTCCAATAATTCCTTTTTTAAATCCATCCTTCACACAACTGCCAAATTAAAATTTCTGAATCATAGGGCTGACCATTCCCCAGAAACATATGCCCTCTAAGATAAAATACAAATTCTTCAACCTGGCATCAAGCCCTCCACAGCGTATTTCTCACCCACCTTTCCTGATGTCTTATATTAGTACTCTTCACGTACTCTGCAACCAAGCCTAACTGACCTACAATCGATTTCCATTTCTAACCTCCCAACATTTGCACTGACTCCTTCGTGTGTGAATGTATCCCTTCCTCGTGTCCATCTCCCAGAATCCCCATCTTCTTTCAAGGCTCAGCTCAGTTGCCACATTTCATCCAAAGCCTTTCTTTATTCTTCAGTTGTTGCTACTCTTTCCTTCTTCAAGCTATCTTCCATTTACTTATCCATTAATGTGTTGTGTGTCTCTTTTGTCTTTGTATTAGAGGATCTCATACATAGTCACTTAATAAATGAATTAACTTGCATTAAATCTTCACAATGGCCAAAGGCAGGTATACATAAAGTTACCCCTTTTGATCACTGAGTCCAGCCCCACAGTTAAACCTGAGAGCCCTACCAGAATTTGAGGACCTTTCCTTGTAGGGGAACCACTGACTTCATTTATTTACCTCCCCCAAGACACACTAAGCAAGTGGGTTTCTATAGTTCTGTATGCACTGGCCTCACATTTTATGATGAAGACCTAGAGAACAGGAACTGAAGAACCATTTCAATCATTAATTGACTTCTGTTATCACAACCAATGGCAATCCTTAGGTAATTTAGTGAACAAAAATGACAATAGAACTGAAACGCTCACAAGTCAAGTTCGCATGCATGTAAAAAGAAGAGCTATTTTGAACTTTGAAATGAATATGATTTGCTCAGGAAGTCCCAACAATTGCAAAGCACTGAAAAGTATCTGAGCCAGCTAGTTGATCAGATCAGTGGAATGGCTAAACATTCTTCACCCTATAATTTGGAAAATAGTGCTGCTTTAGAGTATAGAATTGCCTGCTCTTAGCTTGCTCTGCCTGAAGAGCTAGACTGTTCCTTTTTTAAGTTTTTCTCCATGTTTAAAGCGTATTCTACAGGCAGCCAGCCAACTTGCATTGGCAGAGATATGCATGACTAAAATTTCTTTCCTTCTTTCCAATACTATGTATTCAGCATTTTCCTGATTGGTTTGCTCACTCAACAGTCTCAGAAAAACCCTTCAAATATACAGTGAATTACTCTGTGAATGAAACATTTTCCCTCCTGTAGAGCACTCAGACAGAGCATTGACTTATCAAGTCTAAAACAGCTGACTATCCAGAGTTCAAGATCAGTAGGCTTTCCATATGGACTGGCCCTTTAATGATATATCAAGTCTTCAGCTGCCCCTATTATAAATGGCTGTGAAAATTACCAACTGTCTGTTCGAAAGAACAAGGAAAAATGCGGCAGAGCCCTAGAGAGACAATTTTGGGCTATCCAATTTCATGGTAAGGTGCCAGCAATGACCAGACTTTTAAAGAATATATACATACATATGTGTGTGCGTGTGTGTGTGTGTGTGTGTGTCTGTGTGTGTCTGTGTGTCTCCGTGTGTGTGTATATATATATATATGTATGAATATGTATGTATATGTAATACATAACATTATTATATAATACATTATGCAACATTATGTTATGTTACATATCACATCATATCACATCATATTGTATTATATTATGCATTTGAAGGTTGAAAGCACCAAAGAAAATTCTGCTATTATATTTGCATATCAAATATAATCATTATCTGACCTTACACTTACAGAGCATACTTTCCAAAAAAAATTCAAATCACATTAAAAACATCCAAACATGGAAAAGTAGAGAAAATAAACTTACGTAGGTATTGTCATTGTTTTTCAGTCACATCTGACTCTTCAGCCCCATTTGGAGTTTTCTTGGCAAAGATATTGGAGTGGTTTGCCATTTTCTTCTCCAAGTCATTTTACAGATGAGGAAACTGAGGCAAATGGGGTTAAGTGACTTGCCCAGGGTAACACAGCTAGTATATTCCAGGCACAGTGTTCTATCCACTGTGCCACCTAGCTGCCTCAAATTTATGTTAATCCCATTTTAGTGAAAAAGAAAACCAACAAAGTTTGATATAGTAGGCAGGGTGGATCTTTTAGCTTATCTAGTATAATCATTCCAAACAATAACAATAATAAAAATAACCATAACAAAAACAACAAGCTATATAGAGCACTTTAAGATTCACAAAGCACCCTACACAATTTAGCTCATTACTTCCTCACAACAATCCTGTAAAGTGGGTACTATTACTATCCTAGTTGAAGCTAGGTGACACCATAGTGCATAGAGTGAGGGTCCTGGAGTCAGAATACTCATCTTCCTCAGTTCAAATTTGGCCTCAGACACTTACTAGCCCTGTAACTCTGGTCAAGTCACTTAATCTCTGTCTGCTTCCATTTCCTCATCTGTAAAATGGGGATGATAATAGCACCTACTTCCCAGGGTTATTGTGAAGATCCAATGAAATCATGTTTGTAGAGTCCTCTGCAAACCTTAAAATACAACATAAATTATCTGATAATGTTGTTATCATTATGGTTTTTATAATTATTTTACAAATAAAAACCTAAGTCTAAAAAGACTTAGGGTTAAATGTCTTGCCCTTAGTCACACAGCTAATGAATGTCTAAGGTAGGATTCAAGCTCAGATCTCGCAGGCTCTAAGTTCTGTAGCTATTATTATGCTATTCTTAGGGTCTTGAAAATATATAGGCGCAAGTGCCTTGGGGTCAGGTGAGGCCGAATGTGTCAAGGTAAAATACACAAAACTGTAGTGAGAAGGAAAACAATTAGACGGCTCAGTGGATGGAGTGCTGGGCTTATGGAGTTAGGAGTACCCAAGTTCATAATCCTGCCTCAGACACTGGCTAGTTATATGACCTTGGTCACTTAACTTAACCTCACTCAGTTTTCTCATCTGTAAAATGGGGATGATAAAAGCATCCACTCAGGGAAGGGGAGGGTACTGTAAGGATCAGACAGGACAATATATGAGAAGTGCTAGTTTGGTATACATTAGCTGCTATTCCTCCTGATAAACCGAAACAGATGCATTATCTTCCATCTTCTCTCCACTTTCACACAATTATTGACATTTACATGGTTCTATATGTTTGCATCAACAATAACTGCAATTGATAGAACATTTTACACCTTACAAGGTAGCGTACTGGACCTGGAGTCAGGAAGACCTGCGTTTGCATCCCGCTTCCGATAGACACTAGATATGAGAATGTGGGAAAGTCAGCCTCTGGTTGCTTCAGTTTCTGCATCCATAAAATGGGGTTGTGAGGATCAAGTGGAATAACATTTGTATTGTGCTTTGTAAACTTTAAAAGAGCTATCTGAATGCAAGCCAGCTATTTCTTCTCCATCTAGAATAATGTTCTTCAGATCAGGCAGGTTAGAACAAAAAAAAATTGATTATCAGGGAGCTAAAACCCAAGAAAAATGAAATTGGCTAGTTGCCCTTAAATGAATTCAAATCACCGGAACATTATATAAGGTGAAGACTAAGCTTTTGGATGTGCTCAATGCATCTATTGTTCCTTAAGGAACCATGGAATTCAGGAATAGTACAATGGCCATTGAGACTGATATCAAATCCTGGACGAATTCAAGACTGGCCTATTAACACAGGGACTTCTGCAAAGGCTGGAAATCACAGAGAGAGAGAGTTGGGCTCAATAAAAGGTGAATTTACTAAGCAATTAAAAGAAACTCACAAATTAGATGGACTACTTCAGGAAGAACTGAGTGTCCTGTAGTTAGATGTATTTAAAGGAGGAGACCAAATGAACACTTGGCAGGGATTTGAAAGGGAGATGAATTACTCAGGTAGACATTTGACCAGATGACTTCTGAGGATAACTCAGAGATTCTATGATTCTTATCAATAGCTTTGTGAGGAAGGTAAGGTTAGTATTATTATCCCAAGTTTAGAAATGGTCAAACTAAAATTTTGAGAAGTCATAACTTCTCTAAAAACATACAGTACAAAAGTCAAAACTGAAACCCAGATCTTTTACCTTAAAGTCTAGTCACCTTTTTTCTACCCCAAACTATATCTCTCACGTATTTAATGAGAACCTACATTCCAATATCCAGAGCATAGTAGTAGAAAGAACCTCCAAAGGATACTCTCTAGGAAGTAGCAGAAATTGCTTTGGCATGGCGGAGGAAGAATGGATCACACAATAAGTTTGGAATCCCAAGGGAGAAATTATACTGATGAATTATGGATAAAAATCCCCAGTATGGTCATATGTATTCAAAACAATCATCTATCAAAAAATGGAACAAACCCTTAAGATCATCTAGTCCAACCCCTTCTTTTACAGGTGAGAACTGAGAGCCAGTGAGATTAAATGGCTTACCCAAAGTCACACTGGTAGCAGATATCAGAGATGGGATCTGAACTTGTATAAGTGCAATTCAAGTCGAGCAGCTCCAACAAGCTGACAACTCATCTATATGTCGGAAAGAAGAGTTGTGATGGAATTTGGGCACAATTTAGAAAGGAGGTTTCATAGCAACAGAAAATGCTGACTTCAAATAAATGCATCATTGAAAGTAATTTCCCTTTGTCCCTCATGATGAAGTCAATGGAAATCAATATGGAGGTATTTCCAAGGGAATCCAAAAATAGTTAACAGCCTCCAAACTAACCTGTGATCTTATTGAGTCAGCAAAGAATTCCTATACCACCAAACTTACTTGGTATCCTACAGTACAGAGGACCAAGAATGGGCCTAATTGTATGTGAATTGTTTGCTACAGGAACAATTTGTGTTCCCTGCCTTACTTTGCATGTTCTATGCTCACAAAGGATGTAGTGTTTGGTCCCTCTACTACTCTATCTTTTTGTTGTTTGGTTATGTCTGATTCTTCATAACCCCATTTGGGGTTTTCTTGGCAAAGATACTAGAGTGGTTTGCCATTTCCTTCTCCAACTCATTTTACAGATAACGAATTTGAGGCAAACAGGGTTAAGTGACTTGCCCAGGGTCACACAGCTAGTAAGTGTCTCAGGCTGGATTTGAACTCATGAAGATGAATCTTCCTGACTCCAGGCCCCAGACTCTATTCACCATGCCTCTTGGCTGCCCCCTATTCTTAGTCAAGCTCTAATGTTTACTTACTCATCAAAGAGTTATTCTCCAGTACAATGAACCAAATCACGTGTTTGCCCAGTAGGTTGCAACTTGGTTGAAAGCAGGAAAGTCTTCATTTTGCCTTTGTATTCTCCACAAATGGCACAGGGCTTAAGGTGTTCAATAAATGCTCGCTGAACTGACTTAAATTGGATCTGAGTGGTCATGCCATTTATTTTAGGAAAAAATGCAACAAATTCCCTCCCAACATTAATCAGGAATAGCTCCTGCCAAGACTGTCACTCTGAATGGCACCTGGGCAGTCCTCACTTAGTAGAAGCTGTAGTGGCAAATCCAAGTGCAGTAGTTCTGGGACCCAACAGAGACTGTGCCCCAGAAGTGCCTACATGCCTTGGCAGTATGTTATCCCTATGCCTGGACTAATAAACAAACTCCTGATTTGATCCTTCAGCAGGGTAACACAGCAGAAGGAACACTGAGTCTGGGGTATTGGCACTTGAATTCAAATCACAGCTCAGGTACTTAACTCCCAGAGATACTGAGCAAACCACAAATGGCTCTCGGTCTCAGTTTGTTGTATTAGATGACTTTTTTGGGTTCCTTCCAGCTGCAGATCAATGATCCTACATTCCTTGGCTCACTTCCCAACTCAACTGATATGGGGCTTGTACAGGAAAAATACATGTACAAATATGTTGCTATTTTCATAGAATTATAGAATCTCAGCATCAAAAGGGACCTTATAAATCACCTTGTCCAATCCTTACATGAATCATAATTCCCTTGATAAAATCCCTAACAAGTTGTCCTCCAACCTTCACCTGAAGATCTTCAGTGATGGGAGACTCACTACCTTTACAAACTAGAAAATTCTGCCTTAGATTTACTAAAAATCTGCCTCTTCATAACTTCTTCTAATTGGTCCTAGTTTTACCCTCTGTAAATAAGCAGGTGAGTCTAATCACTTCCTCACAAGAAAGTCTTTGAAAAATCAGAAGACTTCTGTCACTTGAGTCACCTTATCCTAGGCTCAACATTCCCAGTTTTTTCCAGTAATACTTACAAGGAATGGTTTTAAGCCACTTAATCCTCTTGGTCACCCCTTCTGGACCTCTTACAGTTTGTCACTGCCCTTCCTAAAATATGGCTCCCCAAGCAGCACAGAATTTTCCAGTGTGGTCTGAGTAAGACAGATTCCCCCAACTACCTCCCCCTCCTACCACACATACGCATACACATACACACATCTATTCTAGACACTATACTTCTATTAACACAGCTTAAGGCTATATTAGCTTTAGGGAATATCATGTCACATTGTTGACTCTAATTGACTCAAACCCTGAGATGCTTTGCAAAATTTCTCAGCAGAACACAGCTCAGAGAAAATGCATGGTTCCAGGAATTTTAAAAGATAGGGTAGACTTTTCAGAGGTCTTTCCTTTCATGTAACAGGCAGGCCATTCTGCACGAGCATGGCCAGGACAATTACCCTGCCAGCTTTCAATGCCAGCAACCATTTTTACAAATATGCTTTCCCTCACCTCCTTCTCCTCGGGGATGCACGGGGGGCAGAACTTATTTCTCCTTATCTTATTTTCAAGGTTGGCTATTATGATGATGAGTGAGAGCCGCACCTTACACAGATCAGCTATCACACTATTACGCAAATGAAAAATGTGTGGACAGCAGGAATATTAAAAATGTACATCTGTATTTACAATCCAATTTCCTATGAATAATCCTTCGTATTTGGCTAAAAATCCAAACACAAAAAGTACCACATCTGGTGGATATAACACATCAAGTTACAATCGCTGTTAGCATAGGTATTTTGCTGCCAAAACCTGGTCCTACTTCCTGCAGTAGACACAATGGAAAGCATGTTAGATTGCTTTATACCCTCACTGCATGGGAAAAAATGACAATGAAGCAGCTCTGGGAATATTCTCATCATCTTGGATGGCACAGGGCAGGTAATTCAAACATAATGTTACCTTTGAAATGGGCTTTTATGGTGACTGAGAGATTATCATTTTTAATAGAAAATCACAATAATGTTAGCAGGCTATTTTTTCCACTGGTATTTTTCATCCCTCATCTTCTAATTTAAAGTCAATGCAGTGAAAATAACTATACAATGTTTCTTTACTATTATCATCAAGTCCAATGAAGCAAAAATGAGCTGAATCAGCTTTCTGTTGGGGGGAAGCTCTGCACCAATCCAATTCTCCAAACACATATAGAGGCACCCACTAAGTATAAAGCATACTGCTCACCTAGAAGATCAATCCATCAACCAGCAAGCATTTACTAATCACCTTCTGTGTTCCAAGCACTGTGATAGATTCTGAGGATACAAAAGCAAAAATGAAACCATCTATACCCCCATGGAGCTTGCACTCTGTAACAATAGAAAATTCCCCTCAAGAAAATCATAGCTTACAGGGGATAGGGAGTCTGATTCAACAGAGTTGAAAAGAATATTATTTTACATTTCTAATGAGTAGAAAAAAATAAAAGAACACACTCCTGAATAGCAACTCCTCCTTTTAGGGGTGGCTTATAGTATGTATTACATAAAATCTACCAGAGCAAGTATTTATTTATGTTTACCTATCCCAGTTACACAGAAATCATTCTGCTAAATCCCATGATGTCTTATTCTCCAATGCCCAATGGGAAATGATTGTGGTGAGAGCCCATACAAGACCTTGACTACAAGACTTCAAGTTTCTATAGTTTCATCATATTTTCTCGTTTCCACCATTTTAATAAACTCAAGGTAGAAATGCCAGAGGCTTACATTTAAATGAACATTTTTAGAGGCTATCTAAAAGGAAACTTCTATGAGTCATGGGAACGGGATGTGATTTTTGAACAAAATGTCAAAGTCTAATTTGTATGGGTTAGTCGGAATATTCCTATTCCTGGCTTCTAGGAAAGAAGAATGGAAAAGATCTGTGAGTTGGGTTTTTGATCTTCAAGTGACCATCTTAAGAGTATGAAATGTAAACCGGATGCAGCATCTATTTTGTCTGACTTGTATAAAGCAATGGCCTTTTAATTTTCAAGGCAATTAGAGAACTCTGTCTTTATTTGAACAGTCTAATATTCCAAATATGGTTATGACTACGAGTCTTGGAATACTAAAGAATTGTTGTTGAGGATCAGCCAAAGGGCAATGGAGAAGTACAAGGTGGGCATCAGCTGGCTATAATATATTGTAAGTAAGGGATTAGAAAGGAGAAGCAGCTTTAAGACTATCATCAGAAAATGCATGAAAGGTAAAGGGGGAGGGGCCCATGGTTGCCTCCCCCAATCACAACGTGAGAATGAAGGAGAACTGATGGACAGCTCGTTGCTCCATTGGCACTGTGGTGGGCCCCAGAGGTGTCATGCAAAGCTGGGGCAATCTTATTGATTCTTCCTCTTGTCATCATCCCAGATGAAACAGTGAAACAGACACAGGACAATATAAGTCAACTACTTCAATCCCAGATGTGTTTCTTTTGAGTAAAGAGTCTATAAGAAACCAATAACGTTCACTCTGTGCAGCAACTAAGAGGCTTGCAGGACCTCATGGAACTCATAGGCTTGCTTTTCTTCCTTGCAGGCTATATTTTTTTACCTCAGGGTCACAGAATACAGTTTTAGTACAAAGTAATTGCTTATCTGAACCCTCAATCTCCAAATGGTCCATTGCACTGGATGCGGATGGAGCCCTTCCCAGAATAGGTGTCTACACAATGTTAAGAGAATATCTGAAAGGTCACCAATATTTTTGGTAAATAGTAAACATGGCTATATCAAGAGGAGTTTAAACTAACTGTTCCTTTCCTTGACAAAATCACTAAACTAGTAAATGAAGAGAATGCCACAGGTATAATTTACCAACATTTTAGCAAAGAGCAGGTTGTTAATGGTTCAATATCAATATGGCTAGAGATCACTAAGAAAACAAATAACCCAAGGATCTGTGCTTGCTTCTGTACTGTGTAGCAAAAGACGGAGGATCACTCATCAAGTATATCGCAGTGAGGATTCATTTTGTGCATGAGCCCAGTGCTTAATACAGTGTTGGGCACATAGTAGGCACTTAAAGTTGTTTGTCCTTCATTCTGAAGAGGACTAATGGCATCACTGGGTTAGGATTTAAGTAAGACAGAGTTGCACAAAGCCATTAGCCTCACTCTTTCTTCCAGAGCTATGAAAGTTGAGTTACAAAACAAAAGTCAAAACAACTGGCAAGGGCCCAGGATTCAGTGGATGACCTTGGCATCTTCAAGATCTGGCCGAGCTCTTAGCACTCTGCGGTGTCTGCTTCAGCTGCCTTCACGGCTGTTGGAACAACTTGTTCTCATCTACTCATTCTGCTGGGGGGAGTCTTCACATTCTTGGGGTAGACATCCCCCTAACTCACCACTGGGTTTGAGACCTGTTGACTACCCTCAACCTGGTTTAGCTTGTCTGCCAAGATGGTTTTATTGGGATGTGGCCACTACACATGCTATAGTTACTTAGAGCCACGGTTAAGTTGTTGGGTGAAGGTGGACACCAAAAGTGGATGAGTAGCCCTGAAAAGGGCTCAGCAAGCCCTTATATCAGGTGCTAGTCCTCGCTGAACACCCCGTACACCCCCAGGCATTTAATAAACGTTTAGTGACTGACTGATTGATTGATTGATTGATTGAGTTGGACCAGATCACCACTGAAGTCCCTTACAACTATCAAATTCTGTGATTCAATGGTTCTTTGTATTTGACAGGATCTACATGAAAGTCAAGTGGGATAGGCAGGCACTGATGGGTTGTAATCTTCATCTTTGGGAAAAATACCACACCAGTTATTTCACAGATCCTTAGTGGTCTTAGAGTACTTGACTGTCATGCTGGTATAACATGAGTATTTACTGAATTTTCCAAACACAAACAATTTATTGTTTTATTAGTGCATGGACAGTAAAACCAGCAGTCTAAGTGTTCTATTTATGTGTTATATTTCTTTGCTGACCTATATTTGAACATCTTTAATCTAAATTTAGAAAAGCAATGGAAGACATATAAAATGATACAGAGGGAAGTGAACAGTACCAGGAATGTGAGTGTGTGTGTGTGTGTGTGTGTGTGTGTGTGTGTGTTGCAGAAGTGAAGGACTATGGGTTTGAAATAGTATATCTGCTTTCAGAATTAGTTAATATTCTGATTACTTTTGCTGCTGACCTGCTTTTTTCTCTCTCCTTTTATTCTTTGTTACAAAGTATGGTTCACTGGACAAGGAGATTTTATTTAGAAATGATGGTGATATAAAAAAGATATAAATATTTATTAAGAATTAAATATATTTAAAATAAAGATCTGAAATTATTTTGCATTAAACTATAAAACACAAAAGAAAACATATTTTATATGGTAGCACCTGATTTTCGGGTAAGGGGGAAAAAAAACATTTAGTTCTTCCAGGTCAGACAACTCAGTGCAATATGGTACTCAAGACTACCCAGGAAATAAAAGCATGTATTGATTGCAAATACTTGTAAAGAAGAATATGTCATCAAGGATTCACTAATTAGTCTTTTAAAGAAACCAAGCTAATGGTCTACAGTGTGGACTTCCAGCTAGCTCTCAGAAAGGATAAGATTTCAAATGGAAAAGATGAAACCATATATGAAACAGAGGTCCTGCAAAGTCTCAATTATGTCTGCTGGGTCCTGCAGGATACCCCTGAGTTTCCAATAAATGATTGTATTTCTATAGGTCTGCTGGAGATTAGGTACCTTTATAGATTTCAAATCATAAACTCAAGGATGAAATTAGTTTGAGATGCATTAAATGGTATCAAAGAAGGGACTAGGTGACTCAGGGCTAACTACTGTCTTACCTTTGGAGCCCTATGTCTAAAATGGAGCTCAGGTCATCAGTAAAAATAATCTGCTTCTATTCCCTATCATACCCCTGCCACTGAAATTAACACAGTCTGGTACTTCCAATTAGAGAATTCCAAAGCCTGAGAAAATGTGAAGCCAAAGTCCAGAAAACAATCAGAACCTGAGACAGGATGTTTAATTGCCACAACCCCACCTCCCTTCTTCTTTTCTTTCCTCTGTCCACCTACCTCTATTCCATATAAACAGTATTTCAAAGTAGCATGGGCTAAATTTGGGTTAGAGCTGTGCTTTCTAAGTTCTATTCTGGAAATAATGATACAAATATTAGGAAATCAAGTTTATAAACAAAATCAAACTCCTCTCTCTCCCTCTCCCTCCATCTCTCTCCTTTCTCTCTCCCTCTTTTTTCTCCCACTCTCCCTCTCTCTTTCCCTTCTTATATTCTCTCCCTTAATCCTCTCCCTCCTCTTTTACTTCTCCTTCCATTCTCTCCTTTCTTTTTCTCCTGTCTCTTTCTTCTTCTCCTTCTCCCTTTGTCCTTTCTGTCACCCTTCTCTTTTTCTATCTCCTCTTTCCTCTCTCCCTCCCTTCTTTCATATATATATGTATAATTTTAAAATAGCAAGGGCTATATTCGGAACTGAGGCTATGCTCTCTGAATTCTATTCTAGAGGCAATTATGCAAACATTAGAAAACCAAGCAATTTCTTCACACTAGACTGGAAGAGTCTCTCGCCTCTACTCTGAAGGCTCATGTATAAACTCTGTCAGAGTGATTATAATTAATATGGCACATGTACCAAAGTTTAATTTAACTTTCATTTTGTCCATTGCCACACTTCCAAATGGTAACATGACAGTCTTTATAGAAGAGAATAAAATCATCATCCTAAATTAGTAATTAAATTTTAGTCATAATATAAGCTCTCTAGTAGCTGCAAATTATGAGGTAATCAATTATTTATTAATTGTCATTGCTTTATAGTTCTGATTTTTCAAGAAAAAAATAAAGAGAATTAGGGTCTTCACATCCTAGGCCTGTGAGCTTGGTTTCAATTCCTTGCAAAATTCTTGAAAATATTATTAAAAGTATGTTCCTTTGCATTCAATGAGGGAAGCATGACTTTAGAACCAGTAAGACTTTAAAAACCAATCATGCCAACATTTCTTACTTTGAAAGGATTATGAGATTGGCAGAAAGATCTTAGGAATTCTTTAGACATTGGATATTTAGATTTCAGCAAAGCATTTGAAAGTCCATCATGCTATCCTTGGGGACAAAGAGATAGTATAGATGATAGCTCACACAGGTGATTAAGAACCAGTTGAATGATGGGAACCCAAGATTAATATTAATAGGTTAATGTTGATGTTGAGGGAGGTCTCTATTGAAGTGCAGGAGGTCTCTAATGAAGGGCTAGCAGTCTCCAGTAAAGGGAATTCTGATTGACCTTGTGCTATTTCGATGCTGTTTTTTTAAGCAATGATTTGGCTCAATTAATAGAAGACAGGCTTATCCAGTTTGCAGATGACACAAAGAGGGACAGCCAACATGTTGACCAAAAAGTCCATCACAATTTAATAATATGGGCCTAAAGAAAAGAACTATAACATGGTCCTACACTGGAGTTCTTTTTTTCAAAACCAACACACAAATATAGCATGAGATACATGTATAGAAAACAAGTTATAGTTTTTAAAAAATCATTTCTGAAGGCTTCTATGAACTTAAAAATCATTATGAGTCAATATTGTGACAGGACAGTCCTCCCAAAAAAACCTAATATGACCTTAACTTACATTTATCCAATAAAGCAACTAGCATTCATTAAGCACCTGCTGTATGCCAGAAACTATGCTAGGTGCTAAAGATACAAAAACAAAAATAAAACACTTTCTGTCCTCAAGAAATTTACATTCTATAGAAGGAGACAACACATAGAATGGCATACAAGTTACTTAGAACAAGCAATAATTTTGATGTTTTCATTTTGTGACAGCAATGATTGTGTGTGTCTACTGATTCTAAGCTATTGCAGAATATCTGACATTGACCAGATAAAACCAGATTCAACTGGTTTCTTCACTTTTAGTTAGCCCTGGATTTCATTCCGTACATACGTATTTAATGGCTCTTTCGTTGTGTTTTTAATTTTGTGGTTTTTAAGAATAGATTTTACTGGGGCAGCTAGGTGGCACAGTGGATAGAGCACTGGCCCTGGAGTCAGGAGGACCTGAGTTCAAATCCGGCCTCAGACACATAATACTTCCGAGCTGTGTGACTTTGAGCAAGTTACTTAATCCCAATTGCCTTGCTAAAAAAAAAAAAAATAGATTTTACTACACGGAAATATACAAAAGTTGTAGATGTTGAAGAGCATATATTTTATGACTCTTCGATTCACTGCAGTAGATACTCAACAAGGGTTTCATGAAGCAGTTGAAAAAAAGCCCAGAGAAAAGTGTGGTCAAAAGCAAAAAACAATGTCACAAACTGATGCGGTATTAATGCAAAGCAGTCTACTTAGGCCACAGGCAACAAGCAAACTTTCAGAGGGACCTGGAATCTGGAGGGCTTGCTGTTGACCCCTCTTTTGTGCCATATAGGCTTATTGGAGTTGGAAGAACATGAAGACTAGTTTCATAAAAACAGTTGCTCAGCATAACCATGAAGAAATGGATACTAGCTATGACAAGACAATATAAAGAAAGAAGCAATGAAGATTATATATAGGCAATTTTAAGGTTGTATAAAGGCAATTTTTACTGCTGAAAGTCACTTTTTCAATTTAGGCCATATCCAAACTGTTATCAGAAGTCCAAGTGAAGCTATAAGATCATCTTCATCAAACTGTAACACATCCACCCAAATAAATATTTGGGAGATTTGCTTTATTTCTATTGGTCACAGAAGCCTTGTACTCATTGAGCGTATGATGAACTCTGATGAATGTACTGATCTACTTAGAAGAAAAAAAGTTCCAGAATTACAGTAATTCCCCAGTGGAGATGGAATGCTGCAACATGGAGCTTGTATAATGCCAGCGCACAATAAAAATGACCTCTATGAAAATAAACTTGCTCTGAGGTACAATCAAGGCCATACTTGGATAAAGGGGCTGTTTTCAAAGGTCTGTTAATTATCCCATGTGATTAAAATATGAATTCACAATGAATTAAAGAATATATGTCAAAATCTTGTACATTCAAGGCCAAATCATGTAAAACAAGTATTCATGGTGATGTGAGGACATATTCCTTATTAAAAGACTTTTTTCAAGACACAAAAGGGTTTAAGATGCACATTTTATCAATAAATTTCTTTATTTTCTTTTTCCTAATTAATTTGCATACCATTGTACTATACTACAGACTTCTAAATAAGTATATACAGCAGAAGTATATTCTGTGTGTATTCACATGAACATATATATATGTGCAGAATAAGGATAAACAAAGAAATTCAATGAAATTTACAAGAGAAGCAGCAGCAGCAGCTGGGGAGAGATGTGGTCATTGGGAAAAGCTTCATGCAAAACTTGGCATTTAAGCTCAACTTTGAAGGAAACTAGTGATTCCAAAATGCTGAAGTGAGAACCGAATGTACTCAAGGCAAGGGAAACAGTAAGAAAGTCAATATGGCACTTCTAAAGGGAGTGTGAAGGGGAGTGAGCCAGAACACCCAGGATGGTGAGAATTCTGGAAATAATGACACAAAGGTCACCCAAAGTAACTGGGGATATTTATCTTAGAGAAAGAAGACTTCCTGGGGAAAGGATGTTTTTTCCCAAGTATTTGAAGAGTTGCCATATAGAAGAAGATTGGATTAATTCTCCTTGGCCTCAGAGGGCAAAATAAGGGGTGGTGGGTAAAAATTTCTGAGAAACCACTCTTGCTTTGATCTAAGAAAGACTTTCTAACAAGTACAGCTATACATAATTGAACCAGGAGGTTTCAGAAGACATCACAGGAAACCTTAAAATAGAGATTCAAATAATCATTTCATCAGAGGCAGCCACTGGTGAAGTAGATGTAGTACTGGGTCTGGCATCCAAAAGACCTGAATTCAACTTTGACCTCAGAGGCTTACTGGGCAACCCTGAATAAGCAAATTGCTTAACCTCTTTCTGCCTCTGTTTTCTCCTCCATAAGATGAGGATAATAATAATACCTACCTCCCAGGATTGTCACAAGGATCAAATGAGATAATATTATGAAATGCTTAGCACAATGCTTGACACATAGTAGATGCTTAATAAATGCTTTTTTTCCCCCTTCTTTTCCTTCCTCCCTAACACAGAGAACAAAAGGGTAGTGACCATGGTCTTATGGCCGGAAATGGGCAGAGGAGAAGCCAGTAAGTGGGAAGCATCAGAAATACTTTATAGTTGATAATTAGAACCTATCCATTGGGGGACTGGGCTTCAGGCATGGGACTCCTGTTTCCTAGGAGGACTGTGGCCTGCATCAAACATCTAGAAAAAAATGAAAATGTCGGTCATACTTGGTGGCCTGCCAACTAGCCATACGTTCAGAAATAGTTGGACTTGAAAATAGTTAACTATTTTACATTCCATTTTGGATTTATTTTGACTTCTTTCCAGGGTTACTAGCAATCAATAATCAGGTATAATTCCATCTCTGTCCCAGGAATGTCAAATAATAATTGTGAAATGCTATTTCTTCTTTAGTCTGTAAGGCAAATAAACAAGTATCTCTTATATTGTTACATACCTAAACCCGCATCTCAGCTTCCAGTGCCTTCCCTTATGGGTAGAGTTTCCTTATACTCTATAGGCATCTTATATTTTTCTATCCCTTTACTTGTTTTCTCCCATGTAGAATGGCAAATCAAAAAGCAGTTATTACACATTTACAATGTGCCGGGCATTGTTCCAAGTGATGAGAATACAAATACAAACAAAAAGAGAGTTGAAAAGTTTGGGGGAAGAGGGAAAGAGTGGGAAAAAGTACCTACACAAAAGCATGACACAGAAGTCTAGATAGATGAAAGCAGAGTTGGGAAAAAAATGAAGGAGTGGTTGGACTGGGCACTTTATCAGTGGGGATTCCAGTAGGAGCTCACAAGCAGAGGAGAGGGCTGAAGGGGCAGAGGAATTCTCCATCTTGATAAGGCTGAAGAGTGAAAGCATTTTCCATGGTGAGATGCTTAGGGAATGGAAGAAAAGTCTTGAGAGCCAGGAGCAGAGCTGGGAGAGGATAATATAAATTATTTAAGGGCAGAGGCCATTTCAGTCTCTCTTCAAAATCCTAATGCTTAGTACAGACCTTGGCACATAGTAAGTATTTAATAAATGCATCTTGACTGACCACCATGTGCCAGGTGCTGTGCTGAGGATATGATAAAGGATGAGATGTCATTACTGCCCTCCAATTTAGAATCTCCTTAAAAAGTCAAGGTTTACATCCCTGACATATCATTAATGAACATTTAAATCTTTCAAGAATCTGTCATTTCAATGGCATTGGGTACTCCAACTCCCAACGAAGACTGCAGCTCCTCAATAACTTATTAGATAGTTTTTGAGAGTTGGCAGGACCAAAACACCCATTTTCCAGCAGCCAATATGCTCATAACCCTCTCAGCCTCAAAAAAGGGGTCATAGTCTATCAGCAGATCCATTCCTGAAGTCTTTCTAATTGGGCAGAACCGGGCAGAGGTTATGCTAATGGCTTAATAGGTGATCTCAATGTCATCAAAGGAGGATTTTAGAACATAATGCATGTCAATAAATAATCAATTTCCAAATTGTTTAATATATGTTATATTATACATAGAAGGGGAAGGAAGGAGAAGAGAAGGGAAGGGAAGAAAGAGAGAGGAGAGGAAAAAAGAAGGAAGGGGAAGAATGGATAAAAGAGAGAAAGGGAGAAAAGGAGAAGGGAGGGAAGGAGAGGCAAGAGAAGGAAAGGGGAAAGGAAGGGAAAGAGGAGGGAAAGAGAGGAATGAGGAAGGAAAGGGAAAAGGAGGAAAAAGGAAGTGAGGGAAGGAGAGAAAAAGGGAAGGAAAGGGAGGAATAGAGGAGAGGAGGGAAGGGAAGAGGAAGGGGAGAGAAAGAGAAGAAAAGGGAAAGGGGGACAGGGGAGGAATTGGGGAGGGGAGGGAAGGAAAGAGGAAGAGGAAGGAAAAAAAGGAAAGGGGAGAGGAGAGTAAAATATGAAGTAAGAAACAATAACAACAGTAAGAATAGTAGCATTTATACTGTGCTCTAAGGTTTGCCGATTACTTTACCTATGCTATCCCATGTGATCCCTACAACAACCTCATGAGGGAAGTGCTGTTATTATCCCCATTTTACAGATAAGGAAACTGAAGCTAACTATGGCCCAGTGACTTGTGCAGAATTACATAGCTAATAAATACCTGATGCAGGATTGTGACTTGGGTGTTCTGATTTTAAGTCTAGCACTCTCTCTACTATTCCACCTAAACTGGCCATGAGAGGGATCTAGGAATTGGAAAGGGGAGATCTCGTAGAAGGGAACACTTCAAGTGGAAAAGAAAAGTAGGGATAAAGACACCAAAAGCCATTTCTTGTTGAGATGTGGAGATTTGATAAGGTGAAAAGAACAACAATGGGCAGAGATGGAGACAACAAACTGTTAGAAGGTGTCTTCTGGAGTCAATAAATTTCCCAAAGTCACTATATTTCCTTGCTTTCATGTGTTTTTAGAGTCCTATCCCAAGGATTTTCCATTAAATTAATGGGGCTTTGGTAACAAGGAGCAAGTTTTCTAGTAGCAACCAGCAGGGGCTACCAATATTTAGACAGTACAGACAGCAACACTGAAACCCAATTCAATTTCAATTCAACAGACATTTACCAAGGATTTTCCCCAACACATACCTCCTGTTTCTGTAGATTAGTCCATGCATATTAAGAATCAACTTCCTGTTGAATCAAATACCTGAACATTTTTCAGAGATCATCATATTAGATATTAAACTACTAACAGTGGAGTAAGGTAAATGAAATCCAAAAGTAAAGGACTTTCCCACTGAAAAGTGGACAATACTCTCCGTGTTCACCTGTAGTCTAACATCTCCTTCCCTTACAGCCTCTGGAGACTTGGCTTCTCTATGTGTAGAATGTTCTATGGAGAGCCTGTCCAACAGAAGTATTATTAAAATTTAAAAGAACTGGTATCTTATCTGCATGGACATTCATTCCATCAATGCTGATCACAACCCCTTCATATTTCACTAGAGTTTAACATATTGCATTGGTCAAAAAAATCATCACCAGGGCACAAACTTTCTCATAAAAACTTTGAACGTGGGTGGGCCATGCTGGAATGGCAGGCACATGGTCTAAATGTGAAATCTGTACTATAGGGAATGTAACACTACATATTCAAAGCCTTTCCACTTTGAAAGAAAATGTCAGAGGCTTTTCATTCCGCTGGATGTCTTCCATGCCTGGAATGGATTTCCCCCTCACCTCTGCCTCTTGGAATCTCTGATTTCCTTCAAAATTGAACTCAAATGCTACCTTCTACATAAGGCCTTTTTTGATCCTCCTGGTTTGATCCTCCTGCCTCAAAAATATCTTGTATTTATTTTGAATCTATGGTCTTAACTTTGGCCATACCAACAAAAGGCAGAGAGACTTTGGTAGGGAACTGCTGGACTGGTAGTTTACCCCAAACTCAAGTTCTGCCTTTGATCATGACTGGATGGATCTTGGCAATCTCAGTAACTTTCATCCAGCAAGTCAATTCTGAAGTTTCTCTACATTTTTTGGGTGTGTTCAGTGTCAGGGCTACACAGATATTCTGTATATATTTATTTATACATGTACAGCTTGTTTCCCTCAATTTAATGGAAGCTCATTGAGGGCAGAGACTTTCATTTTCTTTTCTACGTATCTCTAGCAATTAGTGTGGTACCCATCATATACTGTCGGTTAGTCAATCAGTGGGGTCTGACTCTTCACAACCCTATGGGCCATAGAATGCTGTCTATGGAGTTTTCTTGGCAAACATGCTAGAGTGGTTTGTCATTTTCCTCTTTAGCGGATCACTTTTTGTCAGAATCCTCTGCTATGACCTGTCCATCTTGGGTAACCTTGACAAGGCAGTGATCCAGAAGCGATCCATCAAATGTCAGGTGCTTAATAAATTCTCATTGATGGATAGATGCAGTACTTTATGGTTACAGAATATTGTTTCATACGTGATCTCACTTGACCCATACCAATCCAATGGGAAATAGGAAGACAGGTAGAGAGCAATGTCCCTGTTTCACAAGCATTCTTGCCTTATTGTTCAGAATAAAATAAGACATAATACATGCAAAATCCCATATAAATAAAATATTATATTAGTATAATTTCCTATAAATAATATCATTGAGAGGTAGCATGGTATAGTGTGTAAAGGGCATCTCTTAAAGTTGAGAAGACCTTGTTTCATTTTTCACCTCAGATATCTAGTATTCTGGGGCAAGTCACTTAGCCCTCAGTGTCCCAGGCTACTCTCTAAACTATAACTGCAGATCAGATATTGGCCTGCATTGTATCAGGAGCTTCCTCACTGGGAGTTCCTATACCAAGGAAATGACGCATCCAATCCAAAATAAATCAAATTATAAATTTAGCTTCAAATTCATTTTTAACCTTTGCTATGAGTTGACATTATGTTTGATTACAATGACAAACTCACAAACTTGCTTTCCTCCATTCTATGTTATGCTTAATGAGCATAAAATAAACTTACACAAGGTGTTCATTACATAGTGCCTAACATCCTTGCACATAGCACATGCTTGACATAATGAATACTAAGTCATCTAGATGGAAAGTGAAACATTGGCCAGCTGATCCAAATGTTGGAAAATATCCATGTGTGGGCCATTGTGCACACAAAGCACCAGATGATCAGTGGTCTTTTCCACTTCTTGCTTTGTATTTTTGTGCCATACACAGAGTCACCAGTAAGATATCGAACATGGTATGGCATGCCAATTTTCATGTTTAAAACAGGCAGTGCAAGGAATTTGACATGCTCTTCCAGCATTTTTATCCAGAACCCAATTCTGCTACCAGAAGATATTTGTTGACTTTTCCCGCCTCATTTATCAATTTTCTTATGCTATCTGTAATCTCTCTACCCGATTTGGCCAATATCTCTCCTAGACTTAACTTCCATATTTCTTATTTGCTTGAAGAAAGATAATTTGATTTATTGCAAGAACTTTGAAGCAAGTGATGCTCTGCTCTTCGTCAGTCACCAGTCATGGATGGCAGATCAATGATCATAACAAATCGTTGATGAAAGTCATTATTTAAGACATGCCCCAAAGGACTGATGAGCTGTCTTTTTCTTTTGACTTTCCCCCTTTGGGTGTAAAAATCAAAACAGAGGTACAAGCTTGAACTAAAGTCAAATATAAAGCAAAATCCTTTACTGTGATGATCACTTAAAAAAAACCCACCAAGAAATCTCCCTGACTACTCTCACCAAAGTAATACATCTGTTACAACCTGGCAATACTAGGTCTCTTTTAGTCACTTTATAACACTGACAGAGGCATTAGTTAAAATTAGATTTCTCATTTTCATATCAAGGGAGACATCAACATTCATTTCTATATTAAACATAAAAGTTATTCATACATTCTGGGACTGCAGAAAGCTTTTAAAATGGTTTTAAGGTGATGGATGCAGGATCATTGGAACATTTGTTTAATACAAGTTATGATTATCAACTAAATTATACTTTGGAAAGGCAATCATTTCTTCACTGCAATGCAGCAATCCATTTTTTAGCCTGCACACCAAAAAGACTGCGCATGATAAAGGATTTCGCAGAGCTTTTTTTTTTAGTCTGGTGAAAGACCCCATTACCACTTGTCACTTCCACTGCCATAAAGATAATTCTTGGCTTGATTAAAAGAAAAAAAACAGCTGTGAGTGAATGAAGTTTTGTGGGCATGTAAGTAGGGAATCGTGATGTGTATGTTCTCCCATGTTCGAATGTAACTTCCTTGAAAACAGGGACTGTTTTCATTTCTTCTTGTATCTCCAGCACTGAACTCAGTACTTAGTAAGTGCTTAATAAATGCTTATTGACTGATTCTTTGCATTGCACTGGTGCTCACAAAAAATAAATAAATGAAAGGAGAAGAAGGTGACCAGGACATTGAGTTGATCTTCTGTGGAAGATTTAGAGAAACATATGGATTATTATTATGGAGTATGGAAAGAGAAGTCAGTTGCAAATTACATTAGTAGGGGAAAGTCTACACCAATATAATCAAAGATCATTTAAAGTTCATATGTGTGTGTGTACACACACACACACACACACACACACACACACACACACACACACATGCTGTTGTTGTCTGGATCTGTCATTCCATCCACGTAAAGGGCTGCCCAGTTTTAGGAAATCCCTTCCACTAATGCAGATCACAAACTGTTCTGCCATTTACAATCTTAATGAATTGCCCAAGGGACTAAGATGAAATAGTTTGCCCTGGGAAACTCAACTAATATGTGTCAGAGGAAGGACCTGAACCTAGGTTAGCCCTCCTCTCCATCCATTATGACACACTGACTTTGTTGTCATTGTTCTTCAGTCATTTCAGTTGTGTTCAACTCTTCTTGACCCCATTTGGGGTTTTCTTGGCAAAGATCCTGGAGTGGTTTGCCATTTTCTTCTCCAGCTCATCTTACAGATGAGGAAACTGATGCAAACAAGGTTAAGTGACTTGCCCAGAGTCATACAGCTATTAAGTATCTAAGGGTGGATTTGAACTCATTGAGATGGATTTTCCTGACTTCAGGGTCAGCTCTCTACGCAATATGGTACCACCTAGCTGCACAGATTTTCATCCTCCACTAAAGTTATGGTCCAGCAATTCCATAAGAAGGTGATTTTATCTTCTCACAGCCTTCACTAGTTCCAAGATGGGATAATCTCTCACTATAAGCCTTGTCAGGCAATAGATTGGAAGTTGCACAGAGGCTAAATTAGGCTTTATGTCAGGGAACACTTCCTAACAATTGGAGCGGTGCAAAACTGTAAGAGGATGCTCTGAGAGGTGGTAGATTCCCCCTCTCCAAGCAGGAGCCGGACAAGCACTTTGGGGGAATTTTATAATGGGGATTCCTTTAAGTAAAGGTTGGCTTAGATGGCCAACTCTCAGATTATATAATTAAGCTATCAAAAAGTATGCCAATAATAAGAGAGGCTGATGACCAAAAACTGGGCAACTCTAGGTCTGCCCAGTGCCTGAGATATTGCACTTAAAACAGTTCCTGGCATATAGTAGGAATTTGATAAATGTTTACTGACTAAATAAAACAATAAGGGCAGGAATGATATAATAACTGATACCTTGGGAAAATGTCATCATCTTCACCCAGGACATTTTCTGCCCTGCCACTATTGTTTCATCCTACCAACTGGATCACCAAAGTCCATTCCTGGTAGGAGCTCTGAATGCCTTGGGATCAAGCATGCTCCTCTTTGCCCTAGCCACTGTTTTGCCACTGTGTCTTTCCCAATATGCGCGCACACACACACACACACACACACACACACACACACACACACACACACTTTTTTTTTTTGCCCCTTACTCTGACAACTGAAATCAAATGAAAACTATCATTGCCTCTAGAAAGGTTGTGTAAGTCAATTACCCTATTGATCCATTGACCAACTCTCTGACTTTCCAAACTAAAATACCCTTTTCTGGACATTACTTCCTCATATATGGAGGTTCCCTCTACTAGAATACAGTTGTTGTTTTTGAAAATTTCTATCCCCACAGAAAGTTGAAGGGAGGAATGAGTACTTGATAATTTTTTAAATCAAAAATTCTTTTTAAATGATTTTACACAGAAAAAGAAGTATTCTATTGCTTAGCAAATAAATAGGAATAAGATTTGTAAGACACATTAATAATATTTCTCTTCCCATCTGCTTATGGTTTGGGGCATTTAGTTTCACTGAAACAAGAAAACTGGTGAATGGTGATAAAACATATTCAATTATTCAGTTGCTAAAATAAACTTTGCTAATGCAAAAAATAGAGGGTTTTTTTGGAGTTGATTTCATCAGTATAGTGAACTCTGAGGGTGGGAATTCCTTCCTTCCAGGCAGATCAGTAACTCATCAATAATAGAGTCTGAGAGGGTTGCTTGAGGCACTGACAACTGAAATGACTTATCCAGAGACATATGGCCAATGTGTGTCAGGGGTAGAATTTGAACTCAAGCCTTCATGGCTCCAAAGTCAGCCTGCTTTCCATGATGTCACGCTAATTCTCTCAAAAGCAACAATAAGATATAGAATCATTTCAGCTCTTGTACTCAAAGAACGTCAAAACCTTAGAAGAATGCCCATAATAGGTTCTGTATTAAGGAACAATGAGAAAAGATGTACAAGATAGTACAAGGTAAGGAAGTATAAGTGGATTGCTATCATTATTATCATCATCATTATGATAGCTAGCATTTACAAAGTGCATTCAGATTTGTAAAACTCTTTGCAAATTTAAGCACCTTACAACAACCCTAGTAGATGTTGTTGTTATGTCCATTTTACAGATGAAGAAACTGAGGCAAATATCAGTTAAGTGACTTGACCAGGCTTACACAGCTAGTAAATGTCTTAGGCTGAATTTGAACTCAGGTTTTCCTAACACCAAACTTTCTGTGCCACCTAGGTAAGACCCAGTACACAGAAGTATTAAAGGTAGGAATTTCTGATATAATCTTCATTACTAGAATTCACATTCACATGTTGTGAGAAGCAAAAGATAAAAAAGAGATAGTACTGTCTTTCTCTATGATGAATTAACAAGTGAAAAGAAATGTTTTGAATGCAGTTGGGTAAAAAAAAAAGAGTAGTGGGTGACATGTACATAGCATTCTTAACCCCTGTCTATCTTTAGCTCCTTTTAGGGGGGTGTTTTATTTAGGTGGGTAGTTCAGGAGGAATTTAGGGTTGCATCTATCCTGTCAAAGCAGTTAGAATATTAGAAGTGGGGAAATGTAGGGAATTAGAAGGAACTTGCTGCTTAATGGTGGCAGGAGAAAAGGAATTCAGGGTCCAAGTGTAGCTATGGGGCGTTCAGCTCTCCTTCCCCTCCTAAAAACCATGATCATTCAAGTCAGGCTTCAGCTCTAAACAATGACTGCCACATGGTCAGACACACAGGAAGACACTTATCACAGTGGAATATTTGTTGTAGAAATCTGTAACTAAATCAGCAAAGCCAGATTACTACAGGCCATCTATTAGGATGTGGGATAGCTTTGTTCTGCAGGATACTTCTTTGTAATGGCATTTGGTATAAAGGTGAATATATTAACCAATTCCGTGATATCCAAGATGCTTTTTCTCCTTCCTGAGCATTATCATCCCAAATATACTGATCTAGACCTACCTAAGGTATTAGCTATATTATTGAATCCTTTGCCTTAAAAAGAAAAAATAAATAAATAAGCAGGTTCTGTTCCTGAACCAGATGGCTTGTGAGTTTGGTTAAGAGGAGATTTTATTTGGTTCTTGTTATCTTGTATTCTTTTTTCCTAACTAGCTCTTGATGTTCTTGACAAATACAAGCAGTAATCCTCATGGACTTTCTCTCTAGTTCCCTTTGAGAAATATAGGCATCATTCATTTTAAAAGAGACTTGATTTATAACATAGATAAAGAAGAACATTAGCCTGCTTTTTCTAGGGCCTGAAGCTTAAAAATCCAAGCATTTCTTGAGCTGGGGTAAATCATGAGAGAGCAGTACTTGGTAAATTGTGTTCACCAAGCCCAGTTTCTGAAACTTTGAGAAGCCAATGATTTGTTGGTATTCCCCGCACCAACACCTGTTACCCCCATCAGAGTAGGGAACTGAAAAGTACATGGAATTTGGACTCAGAGGACTTCCACTTAGATCATAGCTCTGCTATTTCCTAACTATATGACCTTGGGCAAATCAGTCAAGCTACAAGCATTAAGCACTGACTATATACCAGGGACTAAACTCAACATAGGGGATGCAAAGACAAAAATAAAACACCCTCTGCCCTCAGGGAATTTACATTTTACTGAGGAAGATCATATCTGCATAAATTAGCATATTTAAAATCTATGTAAAATAAGCACAATGTAAATTGAGGCAAAGTTACCACCTCTAAGGCAGCTTGGTGGTACAATGGATGGAGTGCTGAATACAGAATCAGGAAGACCTGATTTCAAACTCAGTCTCTGATACTTTCTAGCTAGCTGACCCTAAGTAAGTCACTAAACTTCTATTTGTCTCAGTTTCCTCATCTGTAAAATAAGGATAGTAACAACACTTATCTGCCAGAGTTTGGGGAGGATCAAATTAGATAGTTTTCATAAAGCACTTTGCAAAGTTTTAAAAATAGCTAATAATAATCATAATACTGATGATGATGATGAAATGAGGAAGATTGACCTAGATGGTCTTTGAGTCATTTTGAGCTCCCCGGCACTTAAAATCATGCTCTCAGTTACCCTAGTGGACAGTTTCATGAGTAACTATGATCAAATAATTCAGTACCCAATGGACCAATTGATGCTGAGCCTCTTAGGACGTAACTAGACAGGTCTATGGCTGCCAGATAGATGCCAATCAATAAATACTTATCGAAAACCTTTCTAGATAGGTAAGACCTACCAGAGCTTTCCCCCTATTAGCATAGCGTTTGAAAAACCAGGCTAGTCTTTAGTATTCTCATATGCAAAATGAAGGGGTTGGATTAGATGGACCCTAAGGTCTTTGGAAGTTCCAACTAACAGCAACAACAACAACAACAACAGTGATGATAATAATAATAATAATAATAATAATAATAACCAATATTTACATAGAACTTGAAGGTTTGCAAAGCCCCTTACCTATGTTACCTCTTTTGAGTTTTATAACAACTCTGTGAGGCAGGTGCTTTTATGGTACCCATTTTACAGATGAAGAAACTGAGGCCCACAGAGTTTAAGTGACTTGCTCAGGGTCACACTGCCAGGAAGTGTCTGAATCAGGATTTGAGCTCAGGTTTTCCTGACTCCAAAGCCAGTCCTCTATTCACTATACCAATTATCATGAAATGTTCTGCTAGTTGATGGAGGAAAGTTTGCTGTGTACATTTACCTACTCCTGACCTGCTAGGGACTTCCTTGAAGATTTGAAAATAATATAGCATGACCCTTCACCTTGAAATAAATTAATCTTCATATACCCCAGGCTTGTCTTTCCAATTCCAGAAACAGGTTTCCTCTAGGGATCTCTCATTCCAGCCACATCCCTGCTATACAATTAGCATCTCTGAGAGGTTCAATGTATGGTTGCTGCCCCTTTCCAGTCGAGACTTATTTTGACAAGTCATAGCTGAGGAGAACCGGCTTCCTGGAACACTGACTTCCCCTAAGACAAAGTCAATGTTCTGAATGACAGGTCCGTACAACCTGTCCAAAGAACCACCAACCGAGGAGATAGGAACCACTGCCCCCAATTCACTGCTTCAATATTGGGGGCTTTTCATAAATAAGAATTACTAGAGCAATAGAAACTCTTCCTGTATACCCCATTCAGTAAGAGAAGGAGGGAGGAAAAATACAGTCACCTGTAGTTGTGTGTTCAAGAGTTTCCTGATAATTTTATTTTGACTGTATAAAGTCAAACAGTTACGCTTTCCAGATGCTTAGGCATGAGTCAGAATCATCACAGTCACTCCTGGTTTCCTTAGAGCTGTAGAAGAGAATCAAACACAGCTGCTGAGTACAGAAATGTTTAAAAAGTTTAAAAATTGGACTCTGCCCATTCCACTTTGACATTGCTCTAAAAGTTCCTAACTCTTCAAATTGTGTGACCATGGCATCCATCCTCCCTGCATCTTTTTGACAATATTGTGAGGTAAAACCAAGGAAAATGGAATCTGCAATATTCCCCAGTCCACTGACCCAATGATCAAAGGAAATCAGGTTAGCCTGGCATAGCTTGTTCCAAATAAAGTCATAGTGGTCCCTCCTGATCTCTGCTTACTTACCCATATGTTCACTAACTGTCCCTTTGACAGAATTTGTTTCTAATTCTTATCATTAAGCTTAGGACCATTTTAAATGTGTAATGCATTTATTGTTGGAGGCAGCATGGAATAGTGGATAAGAGAGCTCATCTCAGAACCAAATAAACCAGGATTCAAGTCTGACCTCTGATACATACAGAAATGCCCCCTTTCAAAGGTAAAAGGATTTATATGTACAAAAATATTTATCACAGTTCTTTTTGTGGTTGCAAAGAATTGGAAATTGAGGAGATGCTCTTCAATTGGGGAATGGCTGAACGTATTGTGGAATATGACTCTGATAGAATACTACTATACTATAAGAAATGACAAAAGGGGTGGTTTCAGAAAAACCTTGGAAGACTTATAAAAACTGATGCAAAGTGAAGTGAGCAGAATGAGAACATTGCATACAGTAACAGCAATATTTTATGATGATCAACTGTGCAAGGCTTAGCTACTCTGATCAATACAATGATCCCAGACAATTCCAAAGGACTCATGATGAGAAATGTTCTCCACCTCCACAGAAAGAACTGCCAAACTCTGAGTCCAGATTGAAAAATATTTTTTTATTTTCTTTATTTTTCTTTATTTTTCTACAACATAGCAAATGTAAAAATATGTTTTGCATGACTTAACATGTATATAATGAGCATCACATTGCTTGCCTTTTCAATGGGTGGGGAAGGGGCTGGAGGGAGAGAGAGAATTTGGAACTCAAAAAAAAAGTAAATGAATGTTAAAAATAAATAAATATTTTTCAAATTAAAAGAAAAAAAGAAATGGCCCCTTTCAGATAGAGAAGCTGGCCCTCCTATCCAGAAGCAGAGATATGGCAGAAAGTGTAAAACCCAGCAACAAATGCCGTTCTGTGCTGGGATTAGGACCCAACCACCCTCCAGCCCAGTTGTCACGTTCTTAGATAAGCTATACCTTGGCATGAGCTGGCACTGAGAACTTATGCTTGGAGCCATTCTCTAGTGGAACTCCACCCCTGCAGCATTCAGTGGCAGAGCCCCTATCTGTATGATGTCCAGCAAGCCAATTAATGCAGCTAGGCCTCAGTTTCTTCATCTGTAAAATAAAGTGTTTGAATCAAGTGGCCTCTAAGGTCCCTTCCAGTATTCTATCTATGACCTTGGGACCCCGCTTTCCAAATGTGTAGATTTAGATACTTGTTTCTGCCCTTGAGCCCTAGGACCATTGGACCATGAATATAAAGTTCCACGGGACTTCAGAAGCCGTCTAATTCTACCCCTACAATTTACATATGAGGAAACTGAGGCCCAGCAAGGTTAAGTGATTTGCCCAAAGTTATAGAGGTAGTAAAACATCAGAGGTGGGCTTTGAGCCCTGTGACTTCACCCTCAGAGGTCTTCTGACTTTGGACCCATTGACATTTCTGCTGTACCACTGATACAAGGTAGACCTCGTCTATGTGTGTACCTAAGTGAACACCCTTCCCTAACAGATTTTTGTCTATGTTAAAATGAAGGATTCGGAGGTGCCTGGTGAGCCGATCACCTTACTGAGTTCATGAGAATTACCCTCAAACTAGTTCACAGATCTGAGCTTTAAAATGTGTTACTAAGGCCAACCTGTGTTGAACAATTGAGGGAACGATGAAGTAAGACCTAGTAGTAATGGCATAGTAATTCCAGGCCCAGGCAGCTGGACAATTCGATGTAATTTATGGCCACTCATTGCAAGCAGTATGACATTCCTGAAGTCTACCTTTATGCCTATGCGGCAGAAACCTCTGATCATTTCTTGACCATATGTGGCAGCAACATTTTCCTTCAGAATGGTGCTAAGGAATAAAAGGTGGAAGCCCAGTACTCAGAAAGAGAAGGCTTCTGGTCAGAAACACTGACATTCAACCAATCTTTGCTTTTTGGATAGCACAGGGCCTTTATTTTTGTTACCACTTGATATGGATTCTGGTATTTCCCCTCTAAATGGCATTTCATAACTGACACCTCCAGCTGTCCACTCTTCTTCCCTCCACTGAATCATGTCTGGCAGATGGCACGAATAGCTTGGCATAGATTTGCTGGTTCAGCGTGTGTGTGTGTGTGTGTGTGTGTGTGTGTGTGTGTGTGTGTAGCAGGGGGAGAGGGAGAAACTGTGCCAGGCTGCTGATGACTTCTTTGCTGCTGTGCATTCTGGCAATAGTGGTCAGCTAACACTACCACATCATCTGATTAGAGAGAAATGAGACTCAAGTTTTCTAATAAACTCTGAATATGGGGCTTTGTGTCCCAAGCAGTGTCCACATGTGTCTTTTAATGGTGCCCACTTTTAATTGTACTCTTCTGTTAAGCCATGTCATTCTCACTTGACTTTGGTAGTGATAACAATTGAAAATGTGCTGTGTTTTCCTCTATAAATGAGAACAAAGAGGTGGTATAGAGTAGCAGATAGAGAGTTGTCCTCAAAGTCAAGAAGAAATGGGTTCAAATCTTCCCTCTGAAACTTACTAGCTGTATGACCCTAGGCAAGTCATTTAACCCCTCTATGCCTTGTTTCCTCATCTACAAAATGAGGGGGTTGGACTCGTTTTCTAATGTCCTTTCTATCTACAAAACTATGATCATAATAGACATATTGGCAGGGTAATCCTTGGAATGCCTCTTAACGATTCTGTGCCTCAGTCTCCTGTCTATAAAATGGAAGAGTTGAAATCAATGGCCTCTAACATCACTTCCAGTTTTAAAACTGCAACTCTGACTTTGGCACACAAGTCAAGGGAGTCTAGAAATGGCGTTTACTTTCTCAGAGCCCCAGGCAACACTCTAAGAGTAAAAGTTTCCAAGAAGGCACCCATCTCTATTGCTAAAGGAAGTTCCTCATCAAGAGCTCCCTATACAGACTAAATCACAGATTTAGTTAAAAACAAATAAATAAGAGTTAGGCTGATAATTAAATGAGATGACATAAGTGAAAATGTTTTTGAAGGAAAAAAAATACATATTGATGCAAGCTTTAAGCAATATATTAATGTGTTGCCCTTCATATACAAAAATGATTTGAATTTCTCAACCATCTTACAGTATGAGAACCATGGGCCCCTTTGTAAGAAATCTTTCTTACAAAAACACAGGGATGGAGTGCAGCCAATGAGAGCTAATGAGAATATATTTGCGAAGAGTCTTGAAAATTTAATCAAAAGGGCTTTCAAGTAAAAAGAAAAGGAGATATAACAAACTGGCTATATATAACCACAAAGGTAGAGACCACAAAAAGTAACTATTTTCTATAGGAAGAATAGTGGAAGCAGAACAATACAGAGGAACACACAGGAGACAGTCCAAAAAAGGCAAAGGGTTTCTAGAAATAGATGCACAATACACAGGTAACAAGCAAGATAAATTAGAAAATCCAATGCAAATAGGCAAATGTGACATTATAGGTTTCACCAAGACCGTATATAAACATCCATGAGTATATTATGGCTTTAAAAGTGTCTACTTTCGGGGGCAGCTAGGTGGTACAGTGGATAGAGCTCTGGCCTTGGAGTCATAAGGACCTGAGTTCAAATCCAGCCTCAGACACTTGACACTTACTAGTTGGGTGACCCTGGGCAAGTCACTTAACCTCAATTGCCTCACCAAAAAGAAAAAAAAAGTTTTTTAAAAAGTGTCTACTTTGTTTAAAAGGAAAAGGTTGAGTAAGTGAGGGGAGGTGTAGCATGAGGTATTCTGGCCCCTTGGCCCAGAATGTTGATGTTCCAGTGGGTTGAAATGGATGGAGACGGACGGGGCTGCCATCAGATACATAGACATTCCTGGGTACATTGACTTGAAAGGTAAAAGGCAGAGACTGAAAGAGACACAGTAATGGCCGAGGTACCTCCGTCCTCCTGACTCTGTTGGTATTGTATTGATGATGTCAGGTGCCACTACATGGGTGTTAATTCACTCTTGGGTGCTCATGGACAAGCAGGATCCACATCAGTTTCTTGAGGGGGGTGGCTGTGTTTTTTGCTTCTTCTTGTATACCTGCTGCTTAGCATAGTGCCTGGGACATGGTAGAAGCTTAATATATGTTTATTGATTAATTAATAATACAATTCTGGGACTCTTACAGGTCAGAGATCCTTGACACACTGTCTTCTGGTTTTGAGCATCATACATATCAACATTTTTATTCTCTTTTTTCCAGTTATAAATTAGCTATCTATGCCCAGTTCCCACTTCATAGAGAGATAAGAGGGCTATGAGACACATTGACTTAAGATTTATTTTTGTCTACTGTTCCCATGCTGTGGCAAGGATACTGAAGAGAGGGGGCCTTGACTTCACCCTAAAAGAACTTTCTACCTTGGGAGGAGTTGGATATAGGGACTTAATGGAATGTGCAGCTTATATTCTAGGTAATTAATGCTTTTGCCTTACTATGCATTTTAAACTCATTAAACAGTGTATATAAATTATTGCCTTGAGTGAAGGTGAATAAATGCAGTAATAGGAAGACATATGGACAAACAGGTCAAGGTAGAAAGCCAAGCCAGAGACTGAATGAGTTATAATCCCACGTAGGAAGCAGAGACATCACAGTGATGTAGCGGTCAGTGGAAATATTTACTGAGTACCTGCTATGTGCCAGGTACTATGCTAAACCCTGAGAATACAAAGAAGAGCAAAAGACAGTGCCTGATCTCCAGGAGCAGCGGGGAGACAGCGCTGGCTGACTATGTGCCCCCAGAATCTTGACTGCTAAAAGGTATAGGTTGCTATATTTGGTACGTCTGTGTCATATATTAGGAAGATATGCTAATGTGAGGAAATCTCAGCAAGGGGGAGCAGGGAGAGAAGAACATTAGGTGAAGAACAACGGAAACAGAAACAGGAATGATACTGTCAGTGACAAATCCTGCAGACCACCTTCTCAGAAAGAAAATGAGAGACAAGTTTAAGAAAGCAAAGTCAACCAGCATTTTTGGGTGTTTACTATATATACCTGGCACTGTGCTAAGCATGGGTCACATGCCTGGCATGGGGCATGACAGAGGAGTGATGAGCTGTTTTAATTACTAGGACATCTGCTAGAAGGCTCTCTGACAAAAACAGATGGGGATTGGGACTGAACCTGTGATTTCAATGGTGCTGGTAATGCCTGGATGAGGAAGTTCCTCCTATGAATTCAAGTCAGCATCTTGCATGCACCTTATAGTCTTAGAGAGTTGCCTAGGGTGGAGCTGTCAACCACATGGCAGCCTCATGTGGCCCATAACACTCCCAAGTGCAGCCCAAACTAGATTAAAATGTAATTGGGGGGGGCAATTAGGTGGCTCAGTGGATAGAGCACTGGCCCTGGAGTCAGGAGGACCCGAGTTCAAATCCATCCTCAGACATATAACATTTCCTAGCTGTGTGACTCTGGGCAAGTCACTTAACCCCAATTGCCTCATAAAAAAAAATTGGGAAATAGTCAACAAAATAAATAAAAATACAAAATAAAAATATAGATAACCTTACATTTAAAACTAAGTCAATATGCAGCCCACAGAGATCCTTATGGATGTTGAGTGGCCCCTATTTCTATTTGAGTTTGACACCACTGGCCTAGAGGATCTGAAATATTTAATGACTTGCTCAGAGTTCCACAGAAGTCTAGGTCTTCCTGGATCTAAAGCTAGCTCTCTATTTGTTAGATCGAGTATTACCAAATTATGACCTGTGGACCATACAAAAACAGGCGGTAGGCCAGATGTGGCCCATGGGCTGTTTGCCATCCCCTGAACTACTCCATACTGTCTCTCTTGCCAAAGACAGAACAGCTATCAATTTCTTAATTTGCCTCAATAGATTACAGATGTAGTGAACTATCACAATATTCACCCCTACTACATGACCAAATTCATGTACCCAGAAACTAAAAACCCATAGGAAGGATATTCTAACATTCCAATGCTGCAATACTCTCATGGATTTCTCATCTTTCCCTTGTGGTTCTTCCGCCCAACGATGTAGATCACAACCCACCCATGTCTGCCCCACTTTTTATGATTCCTGATTATGCCTTCCCTTATGCCTTTCCCAGAGGTCCTTCCAAACCTGCCTTCACTCTTTTGACAATGGGGCATGCTTCCCCCAAGTTAGCCCTCTCTCTCACAATGACAAGTCCATTTTCTTTTTGAATCGCTCCTTTGTTTAGTGATATCTTTTATACCGCCTCCCAACCAATCAACAAGCATTTATTAGGTACCTACTCCGTGCCAGGAATGGTGCTAATTTCAGAGGATACAAAGTCACAAATGTAGTCATCCCTACCCTCAGACTTTACGGCCTATCACAGGAGACATGTAAGTATATAGATATGCACAAATGCACAAGTTAAACGTGAAGTAATTTTGCAGCAAAGTCACCAGCAGTTGGGGGCAGGGGGCAAGGAATATGAAGAAAGTGATGCTTGAACTACCTAATTCTTTTTTGGGAATGTGTTGTAGCCTCTCACACTTGCCATATGCCCATCTATTGTCTTTTGGTGACTCTCAACTTTTTATCCTTTGGAGACTCAAATGTGGAATGATCTATTCCAATAAAATTTAAAAAATGAAAAAGAAAGAGTTTTTAGAGTTTCTTAAATCCCTACATTTTCCCTTTAGAATAATTCAATGTGTATCTTTTTAAATCTTTTCATTCTTCCCTCTGGTTAACAGTGACCTGCCCTCTTGCACTTAAAGATTTAAACCTGAGTTAAAGAATTACTCTGGAACTTCAATTAACCAGTATGGATTGGTTGCCCTGAGATCTGACCCTCAGGAAAAAAAAATCCCAGAATGGGCTTCACCATTGAAAAAGGTGATCCATTTCTTTGCCTGTTGCCATCTGGAAACAGATTGGCTCAATTCTTTCAGCCCTGAGATTAATAGAGCAAATGCAAGTATTAGAAGAATGACTTTAATTCCCTCTGATGTTTTCATTATATATTCCTTCGTGGTAGACCTCATTTGCGATAATGCGTATGTAATTTGAAAAACCAAAAGGAAATCCTGCCTCCTTAGGGACATCATGAACCTGGAAAAATACTGAGGTCTTCATCAAATTCAAAGACAAGAGTATTACAGTCAATGCCACAACATTTTTTATTTTAAGGAAAAGGGGGGAAAAGCAGTCACTATAATGTCACTTGGCATCTTGGATAAGAGGAAAAGATTAATGAATGTGAAATTGATGAACATCAACATTATGACCATTGGCAATGTCTTGTCACTCTCCCTAAGTATTCTTTACTGTACAATAAGTGTTATGAAATATTTCCTAAGAGTTTCAACACTGAAAAAGAGGCTTCTTAAAAATGCGGCATGATTTCATAGCTAGAGGGTACCTTAGAGATTATTTAGTTTAACTCCCTTATTTTATACAAGAAGAACCTGAAACCCAGAGAGGACTTGCCAATATCCCATAAAGACCCAGACTTTGAACTCAGGTCCTTTCATCCTGAATCCAGTGTTCTTTCCACTATACTGGTACCTCTCAACCTGGGACACATGGGCCTGTGGGAACCATAAAGCTATTGCAAAGGATACATGGATCCTTATGAGCAAAAAAAAAAATTACCATTTTATCATTATGTCCTTTTTCTCCATTAATGGATGCTTAGTAGTGGTACTTCGATAATCTGGAGATCTATGAAGTTTTTTTTAACCTTTAAAAGCAACCTTCACATTTAGAAATGTTAGGAACCATTGTAATACGAGACTTTGGGCACACCGTCTCTTGAAATTGCCCACATCAACTATTTCCCTCCTTCCTGGAATTTCTTTCCTTACTGGCAATACACTTCTATTACTTCACAGTCCTTTGTGGTCCCTGAATTACAGACTGATGTGGTGGGGTCTGAATGAGGCAAACTCATAGGCACGCCTATTTTGAAAGACTTCCATCTGCTTTGAAACCTGACAAAGTTTCATAGGATTTAGGCTTCAAAAGACCTTAAAGGGCATCTAGCTCACCATATTCATTTTACAGATAAGGAAACAGAGGCCAGATGAAGTGAAGGAAACTTTTCTAAAGTGACATAGGTAGTGAATAGCACAGCTAAGATTCAAACCCAAGACTCCAAATCCCGTGTTCTTTCCACTTCTTGGATATTTTAACATACCTTTGATTTCTCAATGTGATTCCTTGGCCTACCAATAAAAATTCACATTCTATCCCTACCTTCTCACTCCACAGTAATTGTTATCCACGTCTAACTACAAATGCTCTACCAAAGGTTCTATCCAACGCAACGGAACCCTTCCTCCAGATCTCTTGACGTAGCATGGATGCCATTACTGCACATGCCTCCCTTTGTGGTCAGACATCTCTGCTAATGCCATTCCTCCTGTACATCTCCCTATTGGTCCTTAGAATTCCTGGCTTCCTAAAAGTCTCAGCTCAAATTCCATCTGCTGCAGGAAGTCTTTCTGGTCCCTTCAGCTGCTGGTGCCCTCCCCTTTAAGGTTTCCTTTTATCTATTCTGTATGTACATTGCATATGCCTATTATTGATTTCTATGTCTCCCTCCATTAGAATATAAGTTCCTTGAGGACAAGTATTGCTTTTTCCCTTCTTTGTATCCCCAGCAATTAACACAGTGCCTTACACATAGTAAGGGCTTGATGAATGCTTATTGAATGACTAATGGATTAAAATGTGGATAATAAAGCACCTACTTTCCAGAGATGTCATGAAGATAAAATCAGATTATATTGGTAAAGCACTTTGCAAACCTTCGAGTGCTATATAAATGTCATCTATTAGTATTATTATTGACACAATTTTAAATACCAAACAATATGCATATGTGCCCATATCTAGATAAAGACACATAAATAAACTGAGTATTGCACAGTGGTCAGAAAGTAGTCCTGGGAGCCAGGAAGCCCTGGGTTCAAGTCTCACTTCAGATACATGCTTGTTGCGCCACAAGAGGTAATTCACATAATCTCTCAGTGCCCTAGGCAACTTTCTAAATCTATGCATTGCAGAGAGGCTGACACCTGCTTTGACAGAAGGAGTTTCCACACCTAGGATGAAATAATACGTATAATCTCTAGCTGATGTGTAAACACATATTCATAAATATTTATGTATGCATATATGTGTGTGTATATTATACATGCATATATGTGTGTGTATAAATATATATATTCTTTAGAAATTTGCTTCCATATCCCAAGACGATATAAGTGGCCCTTCTGTTCGTAAACACAATTCTAGTGGGAGGACCACATATAATATTGGCCTTGAACAAGTTATTTCATTTGCTGCTATTTATAAAAACATGTAAATGCCCATGACTGAGTACTGAGAAAATCCTAAAACCAATTTTAAATGGTCATTATTGTGATGGGGATCAGGGGGAAAGAATTTCTCTTTCTTCACTAGTCTCTTACAAGTTTCAGCAAATTAAAATGAAAAATGAATCATCAACCCTCCTTAATCATGCCGAAAGTGTTTTAAAATATGCAAACCAGCATTTTAAATGATTATTCACTGACATAAAATATTCAGCGTATAATCACTATTTAATCATTGTTCACAGTTGCCTAATCCATCGCAATTCAAATTGATGTGGGGAGGTTGATCCCAAGTAGGAGGAGAAGGTATTACACTCCTGAATGACCACAAGTCATTCTGCTATGCAAGGCAGGGTCACAGGGCAAAAGAGGAAAAAAAATGATTCTGAACTGTTGGGGTTTTTTTCCATTCTGCTTTTCTCCACATTTTTTTAATAGTGACAAATCTTTCTTTGATACTTGGTTCTCCACTAAATCAGAATCTTTCTGGGTGGCAAACTAGACTTGCGATATGGAGGGTCAGTCAATAGGAAAAATTATGAGACCTATTTCTAAGGAATCAAAGTAATTCTAGTTCTGGCTAGAACCATTAACTGATCAGATGATCATGTCTGTGATGTGAATTCCTTCTGGCCTTTGGTCTATCTGTGTAGTCCAAGAAGGGAGCACATTCAAGTGTGCAAGATCATTGATATCTTCAAAAGAGAGGCACCAAATGCTGAAAGGGTTGGCCCAAAAGGCCAAAAGTTTCATTAGAGTATGCGACATTGAGGAATTCCAAAGGAGATACCATTTCTGGGCAAAAGCAGAGGGGGAAACAGCCAGAGGAAGAAAAGCTTTGGAGAAATTTTTTCTCTCCCTCTCCCATCCATAGAAGTGAAAAATATGAATCTATATGTGAAGAAACAGACCAAAGAACATCCATGATGGCTCCTTTCTTTGAAAATGACAAAAATAATACTTTTGCAGTTTGAAATATATACAGAAAATAGTATCACTGCAAGCATTCACATGTGAGACATAATAAACCTAAAATTCCATTTAAGAACCTAACCAATGAAAATGTGAATACTCTCCTTTACCGCCTCACCCTAAAATGCTTGGATGAGTGAGAAAGAAGACCAAAGGCCTTTTCCTTTTTCTTTCCTCCCTTATTAACATGTCTTCCGTCTTGTCATCCCGGCATACTAGTTTCCATGTTCATTCTCTCCATCAGATCCTTAATTTCTCCTTTTTCTCTTTTCATCTGTAACATGGACCCTCCTAACTTGCCTCGGTCCATGTATGCATTTTGGTGCCAACTGCAGAAGTGAGAACAACAAATGAGGAGCAATACAATCTTCTTGTTCTGCCAATTTCAACTGGACCAAAAATTCATTCGCTCTCAGATGTCATCGTTAAATTAATTAAAATAACAGAAGATAAAAATGGAAGTTGATTGTATATGATGTTTACATAAAGGCCACTTGAGAGGATGTATGTTATAGCAAAAATTTAGATGGAGTCAGGGGAGCTTTGGGTTCAAATCCTATCTCTGACTCTTAAATACCTGATCATGAAAGAATTATTTAACTTCTTTAATATGTGCTGTGAGCATATTAATGATCATAGTATCTACCCACCATTGTGGCGGAGATAAAATGAGATAGCGTATGTAAAGCGTTATCAATTCAATTAAACATTTATTAATAATCTACCAAGGTGCCCAGTAAGCCTTACAATACTACATAAGTATCAACTATTGATGTATCTCCTGCTTCTTATTGTATATTCTAATATTACCTTGCTCTTTCTTGGTTCTCTTCCTACCTGTGTGACCACTTCTTCTGAGCCCTATTTTTTCATTCCTGTAGGAAATCCCTCAGCACTAATGGTTCACTAGCAATGGTATAGAAAGAAAATAATTAACACTGGGCTAGCATTTCTCCTTCATCAAACTTTCCCCTTTTTTTATGAAAGTCACAGGATGTCTTTCTGAGTATCTAGATGGAAGCTGATTGGCCAGATCTGGCCATGGACCATAGCTTTCCACAATGGACCAAAGCTTTTCTACAGTGGACAATGGTTGGAAATAGACACAAATGGCTCCAGTTCCCATTGCTTCCATGAGCAGTGAGTCTTCCATACACATGCCTAATGTAGTCCCCTTAGCAATATCTTTGTCAAAATTACATCCAATGTAATTATGAAAGCAAGACTGCTGTTTTGGAGACTGATAAGCAAAACAAATTGCGGTCAGTTATCATTCAGAGAACTTAGCTTCAAAAATCAAGGAATATTTTCTGCTGCGGAAACCATCCCCAGAAACCAATTCATTCTCTTGAGAGGCAGGGTGTTTGTATAGAGGATAGAGGGCCGGACTCAGACTTTAGTTCAAATCCCACTTCAGACACACCCTAGCTGTATGACAAGTCTCCTTACCTCTTTGGGTCTCTAGTTCCTAAGTTTGTAAAATGAGGAGATGAAATTTAGTGACCTTCACGATCCTTTACAGCTTTAATTCTATGATCAAGTTGAGCCCACCAGCCATGATTTGGGATCTACAAGGAAATTCCTTGTCACTTTTAAGTTGAAGGATGTTGGATATTATCCATCCATTTTGGATGGAGAAAAGAAAGTTATTCATTCCAGAAGGACTTTCTTGATATCACACTTGCCACATCATTGAAAAATCCCCAGCAACTCCTGGGACCACCATATCATCAGAAATCCCAGCCATGCTGCTCTCACTTGCCTTCCAGTTGATATATCAGCTTCTTTGCCTCACCCCACCCTCTTGTTATCCATTTCCTTTATGCATCATCTTCCCTCCCTAGAACGTAAGCTCTTTGAGGGTAGGGATTGTCGTGTTTTCTTGGTTTTGTATCCCCAAAGCGTGATACAGTGCCCGGCACATCATAAATAAATACTTAGTAAATGCTCTCTCTATATTGCTGGCCACTGAATGATTCAACTCGAAAGACATGGAACAATAGAGATCATCTGTTTCACCAGCTTGCATTTGCCTTATGATTCTTTTATAAAACATGTGACACCACAGTTACAAGATGGGGAACATGAGCTATAATTGAGAGAAATGGATTTTAAGATAATGCTACTTCAAGGCTTAAAAGGTCTTGAATGGCTCTGCCTGTTCCATTTTCAAAGGAACAGTCTCTTTTCCCTCCATCCTCCTCTCTGCAAATTAGGACAAGCCCATTTTATCTATAAGGTCTTCTGAGAAAAGCACATTAGTATACAACCTATCCCTCCTTCCAAACAGCAGGAAAGGACAAAGGGTTTCCCACTCAAAGGTGAGAGCACATGCATGTAATGAAATTAATTTTGAGAGACACTTAAATTGCCTGGATGGTGACCTTCAAAATGCTGACTTCACACGCAGCTCCGAAGTTCCCTAATGATTAAATTATAACTGATAAATGACCAAACTTGGCAAAACAAAATTATGAGATAGGAACAAATGATCCAAGGCTGCATTTGAAACCAAACTGAAATTCTAAGACATGAAAAAAGGCCTTCATAAACGCTAAGTAAGAGCAAAAATGTAAACAGTTGGGAGTCCCGCAAAAGTAAGGACAATACTTGAAAACAAACATTAAGGTTTTCTTGGGACATTGCTACAGAAAAACTCCACAAGTGGGGAAATGGGAGCCCAGAAGCCCAATAATCAAATGAGATAACAAACAACGAGATAACAAAAGAGATCAAATAAAGGTCACCATGCAGGGCTTTGCAAACAGCAAACGTGTTATATAAATGCAAGCTAAATAAGGCTTATTAGATTGTTCCTAGAATTGATCTAGGTAGCACACAACTACTTGTATTTGTGAGTCACCAATTTGTATTCATAGCTAGCTACAGGTGGCTGAAAAGTGTTGTCACTAAATAGCTACTTTTCCCTTCTTAGGGGCAGCTGGGTAGGATGGAGCACTGGACCTGGAGTCAGAAAGACCGGAATTCAAATCTGACCTCAGACACTTACTAGCCATATTGACCCTGAACAAATCATTTAACCTCTGTTTGCCTCAATTTCCTCATCTGTAAAATGGGTGTAATAACAGCACCTATTTCCAAGCCCTGTTGTGATGATCAAATAAAATAATATTTATAAAGCACTGTGTCTGCCACATAGTAGGCACTATGTAAATGTTTGCTATTATTATTGCATCATTCAGATTTTTATTATGTAAATCAGAAAATAAGAAAGTGATTTTTTGCATAAACATAAATCTAAATAAAAATATAAAATGTATGTTTTTGTATATATATGCATATTACATATTATTTATGTATATTATATTATATATTATATATTACATTATATATAAATATGTTATACCTTTATGTTATATATTATATTATACATGTATGTTATACATATATATTATATGTTACATTATATATAAATATAAAAAGCTAAATGTAAACATCATAAAGCAGAATCATATAAAATAATATTTGTAAAGCACTCAGTACAGTGCCACATAGTAAGCATTATATAAATGGTTGCCATTATTATGTAATTCAGAATATAAGAAAGTGATTTTTTTCTTTTGGATAAAAAACATAAAGCTAAATATAAAAAATAAAAAAACTAAATAATTTTATTTTTATAAAGCTAAATATAAAAATAAAAAACCAAATAAATAAATATATTTGATCATAATAGAAAAATAAAGCTAAATATTTAAAACATTGTCAAAGAAAGTTGTACCTTCAATCATCCATCAATACCTAGGGCACAAGTCATTGTCTATTGAAGTAAAACTTTAAAAATAAATAAATAAATAATTTTTTTCTCTACTGCCTCTCCACATGTTCCCACCCCATTGAGCTCAATCCTACTTCTGGCTAGGCATTGTCTTCCTCTTCCCTCCCCTAGTACTGTGCCATCCAGTGCCCCTAGATTTTCATTAATCAACTCCTCTTCACCTCTTGTACGTCTTCTATCTTCTTGAGCTCACAGAAATCTGGCTTTCACTAGATGACACTCCAACATTGATGGCCCCTTCTATGGCTAGCTGTTCTTTCTTTACACACACACACACACACACACACACACACACACACACACACACCAGCAGTTTAGACTTGATGAGGTCCCTTACTATTCATAAGTCAATGATCCCGGGGGGAGGGGAAGAAGCAAATCTCCCTGGGGAGCAATAAGATATTGCCAATCTCTCCATTCCATTTACTTCCAGTGGCCAGCCTGGAGATCTGCTAAACTCTTGGAGGACACTGGAATCTGCTGCTGCTTTTTAGCTTTGCTCCTGAGTCATGATGAATATAGACATGCCATGGCAAAAACACTTCAGAATTTAATATAGCCACAAACAACTACTCAAAAATTCTTTTGAATTCTTACAGCCATTTTAGCTTCTTTGAATAAAATTTATGCTGCCATCCTGTTCAAAAGACTATAATTTCTAGAAGGAAATCATATTAGAGCTTTCCACAGTAAGAGCATAAGAGTTTTTTTAGTCATGAAATCAATAAATGTTAAGTAAGCGCTGGCTATGTACCAGGCACTAGGGATATGAGTACCATAAATGAAACAAGCCCTATTTCCCAAGGAGCTAACATTACAACCAGGGAGAAAACAAATACATATATAAATGTATGCAAAATAAATATCAAGAGACTAAATAAACAGTAGTATATACAAGATGGTTTGAAAGGGAAGCCATTAACCATAGAATGGATCAGAAAAGGCTTCATGTGGAAAGTGGCATTTGAGCTTCATACTGAAGAAAGAAAGGGAATCTTCAAAGCCAAGGTGGAGACAAAGTGCATTCCAGGCATGGGGTGCAAGGCAGTGCAAGGCAGAGGCATGAAATGGGATGTCATGTATAAGGAATAGTGGGAAGGCTAGTTTGGCTGGATTGTATAATGTGAATGGCAGAGTAATAAATAAGGTTGGGAAGATAGGTCAGAGTTAAAGCAGAAAGGTTTAAACACTAAGTAGTTTCTGGTTTTGATCCTAGAGACAATAGAGATTCACTGGAGTTTATCAAATAAGACAGTGCTATGGTCAGACTTGTAATTAGGAAAATTATTTAGGTAACAGTGTGGAGGATGAACTAAAATGGGGAGGTTGGGAGACCTATTAGGAGGCTATTGCGATTATCTAGGCTAAAGGTGATGAGATCCTGAACTAGGATGGCAGTTGTATGAGCAGAGGGGGGTGTTGGAGACGTAGAAGTGAAAAGTGCAAGATCTGGAAACACACACACATATATATATATATATATATATATATATATATATGTGTTGTGTGTGTGTGTGTGTGTGTGTGTGTGTGTGTGTGTATGTATGTGTATATATATGTATGTATGTATATATATATATATATATATATAGTAATAATATAACATAATATAATTCTATGTAATATATAATGTAGGGGAAGAGATTAAGGAGTCAAAGATAATGCCAGTTACAAACCTAGGATGCTGTAAGAATGATGATTCCTTTGGTGGAAATAGGAACGTTTGAAAGAGGGGAGAGTTAAGGAAGAAGAGGAAAAGATAACAACTTCAATTTTGTACATGTTGAATCCAAGATGTATTCAGGTCATTCAGTTTGAAATGCCCAATTAACATGGGTTTGAAACTAGGAGAAGACACTGGGGATGTGATGGATGGATGGATGGATAGATAAGTAGATAGACAGATGGATGGATGGATGGATGGATGGATGGATGGATGGATGGATGGATGGATGGATAGATGGATGGATGGATGGATGGATGGATGGATGGATGGATGGATAGATAAGTAGATAGATAGATAGATAGATGGATAGATAGATAGATAGGTAGATAGATAGATAGATAGATAGATAGATAGATAGATAGATAGATAGATAGATAAATGGATGGATGGATAGACAGACAGACAGACAGACAGACAGACAGACAGACAGACAGACAGACAGACAGATAGATAGATAGATAGATAGATAGATAGATAGATGGATGGATGGATGGATGGATGAGAGAGGTGGGAGGAAAAGGGATAAAGAGAGAGAGGGAGAGGAAGATCTGGGAATCATCAGCAAGAGAAATACAAAGGTAGGAATACCAGAACAGAGCTTTGGTGAACATCTTATTTATAGAGTATAATTTGGATGATGAGCCAACAAAGAAAACTAAGAGGGAGCAATCAGGTAAGTGGAGGACTAGGACAAAAAGTAGTATCATAACAACTCAGATAAGAGAGTATCCAGGAGAATTGGGAGGGTGAACAGCATCAAATGAAGTAAATAAGTTGAGAAGGATGAGGATTTTTAAAAGATGATTAGATTTGGCAGTTAAGAGGACATTGATTACTTTGCAGAGAATAATTTCAGTCAAAAGCCAGATTACAAAGAGCTGAATATTACATGAAGAAGAGGAAATGGAGGCAATTTTTTCAAGGAATCTGACTGGCAAAGGGAGAAGAGATATAGCATAGTAGCTTGAGGGGATGGTAGGGTCTAATAAAGATTATTTTTTTTGTTGTTTTTAAGGAAGGGAAGACTTGGATGTGTTTAAGACAGAACAGAACCAGTAAATAGACTCTGAAAATTGTGGGAAGAAAAGGAATGACTGAGGCAATAATCTGCTAGAGAAGATGAGAAGGGATCAAGTACATGCATAGAGTGTTTGTCCTTACCAAGGACACATGACCCCTCTTTGTCAGAATGAAGGAAACAAGGAAAGAATAGGAGATGATTGCAAGAGGTTTTGAGATGAAGAAAAGAAAAGAATAGGTTTAAATCAATAGGCACCATTTTTTAAACAAAGTTAGAGACAAGGTCTTCAGGTAAGGGGGTGCGTGAAATTGTTGAGGAAGGAAGAGAAGTATGTAAAAACTTTTGTGGAAGGTGAGATTTAGAATCAATTAGGAATGGGGAAAGGATTGCCTTTGCCTTGCTGCAGTGAGGGCCCCAACAGGGCCCAGTTGAAATCTAAGCGTTTCCAAGTTTCTAAGAATAAATATGAATTTATAACTCATATATACACATGTGTATATATGAGTTGTGTGATTTCCTCAGGTCCATGCAGCAGCACATGAGCAGGAGTGGAGGGAATAATGGTGGGAATAATCCAGGGTTCATATAGGGCAAGGTGAGAATGTTAATAGAATGAGGGAACATGGGATTCAAGGGTAAAGTTGAATTGATTAATGACAGAGTCAAGATTGGATCAGGAGGGAAATCAAGTCAGATCAGGCACAGTGACCTGAGAAAGTTGTGAGAGGCACGTAGAGGGACCAAAGATCTCACTGAGGGTGAAGAATGATTTTGAATGATGAGGAATAGGGAGAAATGGAGTAAATAGGAGATAATAGTCAGATAGAGGAATGTTAGAGTCTTTAACTAAAGAAATAGAACACTTGTGGGTAATTGTGAGATCTAATAGGTGACCACGCCTATGTTCAGCTGGAGTAGAATGAAGGAGTAAATCATGGGATTTGATATCACCCATCATCATCATCATCATCATCATCATACCATAGATAGCATTTTAAGGTTTGAAAAGCCATTTACGTATGTCAACTCATTTGAACCTCACAGCAACCCAGTGAGGTAGGTGCTATTTTATTACTATATTCATTTCACAGATGAGGAAATTGAGGCACAGAGAAATTAAATATTTCCTGGGTCACTCAGCTAGGGAGTGTCTGAGGCACAATTTAAACTTACACCTTCCAGAATCCAAGTCCTATACTCCATACACTGCGCCACCTGGCCACCTCCTCCATCCACTGTCCCCAATTAGGTGATCCAATGGTATTGAAGACAAGAAGACCTGAATTGGAAGCTAGCCTCAGACATGTACTAGCTTTGTGATCCGGGGTCAGTTGCTCAGCCTTCTTTGATCTCAGCTTCCTCATCTGTAAAATGAGGAGAATAATAGTACCTACTTCTCAAGGTTATTATGAGAATGAAATTAGTTAATATTTGTAAAGCACTCTATAAACTTGAAGTACCATAAAGTTGGCAGCTGTTGTTAACGTGGACGTGAAAGGCTCTTAGTATAAGCTCAGGGGTTGGGAAGGGACAGGGTATTGATGATCCAAGTGTTGAGCTCCCTGAGGAAGGAAGGAAAATGACCTGGGAGACAGATCACAACAGCCACCTGAATCTTGATTGGGTGGAAAATGTTGATACTTCGAACTTTAAAGGAAGAAAGGTTGCTGAGTGAGGGTGGTAAAGGGAGAATCTGGAAATGGACATGGAGAGCAAGAAGTATTTTGATTCCTCCTCTGGGATCAGTGTTAGGGGTTATCAGCAGCAAGGTGGATCAGCGGATAGAGAACTGGATCTGGAGTCATGAAAATTTGAATCCGAATCTGGCCTCAGACACTTACCAGCTGTGTGACCTTGGGCAAGTCACATAACTTTTGGTTGCCCCAGTTTTCTCATCTATGAAATGGGGGTAATAATAGCACCTATCTCCCAGAGTCATTGTGAAGATCAAACCAGATAATAATTGTAAAATACTTAGCGCAATGCGTGGCACCATCATCACCATCATCATTATTATGGAGTTTTGGGCCTGGAGCCAGGAAGACCTGACCTCAAAACCACCCTTGCATAGTAGCTATGTGAAGCTGAGCAAGTCACCTAACCTGTGTTCGCCTCAGTTTCCTCATCTGCAAAATGGGAATAATATTGACGTATTTCACAGGATTGATATGAGGACCAAATGAGATAATGCTTGTAAAACTGATGCTTGGAACATAGCAGTCTCTATGCAAATTTTAGTTGTAATGATGATGATGATGATGGTGGTGGTGGTGGAGGTGGTGGTGGTGATTATGATGATGATGATGATGATGATGATGATGATGATGAGAGAAGGGACAGCCAATGGCAGAAATGAAGACAACTACTACCTCCATCACAAAGCCAACAGGTGCTAAATGGCTCATCCAAAATGTGACTTTGTCTAAATGACTTAGATTGCCTGTCACAACCAACCAGAATTCAACCATCTGCTTCATATTGACTGTGATGACAGAACCTGAAGGGAATGGGAATGCTCACATATTAAACCAAAACAGCAAAACTTTCAATGCTTAGTATTTGTTTAAGGGTGAGATCCTCCCTACTCCAATGAAACATATAAGGATTAATTTAATCAATCAATAACCTCCTTCCCATTAATGTAACCAACAAGCTGATATATGTCTTGATATCTTTATCAGATGAAATCACTTTTGATTGGATTTCATAATCAATCAACCAAAGATAAAATGGGTGTGAAAAATTCCTAGACACTCCTAATGAATCAATCAATCACAGGCATAAACTAGATGGGAGGAAGTCCTTAATCAATTTGGATAGGTTGAAATGTTTCAAGTTGGACAAAATAAGATGAGGCTGGCTACACAAGAAATCTATTGGGTTTAGTTGAAGAGAATCAGTCACCGCCTGTAGGGGTTGGTTAAAACAGTATATCATTTTAGGATTCCAAATCATTTCTTATCAAGTCTTAATCACTGAATGGGGGTTGCCTCAGACAAACTGAGACCTGGGACTTAACTGAGACTTAACTTGGACTTTTTAAGTCCAAGGTCTTCCACTGTATGCAGGGCCATCTCCAGTTGTCCTGATCTATAACTTGCTACTGGACCCAAATATCACCGGAGGGGAAAGTGAGGCTGGTGATTCTGTGCAGCCCTGCCTCACTTAAATCCAATTCACTTGCACATCATGGCATCACCTTCCCAATGTCATGGTCCTCTTTCTGTGTTTCCAACCAGGAGCTCTGTTATCCTTTTGCCATGTGTGCTTTTGAATTCAAGCCCACTCTTCCATGGGCTTTGTATACACTTGTGGGAAAGTACATCCCAGACTTTTGAAGCAGGTGTTGTACTTTGGCCCTTCATATGCTTTCTCAGTAAATATCCCTTTGTAGTGTTACTTGGCTCATTGATATTGAGGAAATATCAACTGGTTATAGTGGGGAACTTAACAATGGGGAGTCATGACTGATCCTACTAGAAACTCCCCAGTTTTCCTCATGGAACCTGTAGGGTAAAAGTAGCAGCTCCCCTCTTGGAACTCAACTTGCAAGTGGGAATTTGAAGAGCGTACTCAGAGCCTACAACACATTTGAAAAGAAATTTAAGAAAGGGTGAAATGCCCTTACTAGAACTCTAAACAATCTATTAGTTGAATCACTATGAGGAAAGTGTGTTAACAATGAGAGTGGCTTCCAACCAAATTTCTAATCATTCTTGTTCTTTCTGTTGCCTGTGATTGGTATTCACCACATAAACTCGGCCTTGTGTGAACTGACAAATTCAGAAATTGAGTATTTGAGGGTAGTTTGTTGATAACCGAGACTCTTATGACACGAAGAGACTCATAACATGAGACTCATAACACAAAGGTCCCAATTACATTTGGAGCTGTTTTACTCACTCGTTATGGTTCAGGGCTCCCACTCAAGAGTGTTTCCTTTTCCATGCACATCCATCCACTCATATTCCCTCTGACTTAAAAGCAACACAGTTCACAATATTATAAAATTTCATTAAAGGAAGGAAAACAAAAGAGCCCCTTGAATTAGCAAGAACCCAGCAGATCTGATTATATCATTTTGTTGTTGTACAATCAGTTAGTGATGTGCACTCTTTGTGGCCCTATTTGGGGTTTTCTTGGCAAAGATGCTGGCATGGTTTGCCATTTTCTTCTCCAACTCATTTTACAGATGAGGAAACTCGGGCAAACAGAGTTAAGAGATTTGCCCAGAGTGACACAGCTAGTAAGTGCCTGAGGCTAGATTTGACCTCAGGAAGATGCATCTTTGTGACTCCAGCCGACACTCTATCCCCTAACCACCTATGCCACCTAACCGCCCCTGACTCCTGTTCAAGAAGCTTAGAGCCTTCCTATTGCTTCTGGGACAAAACGCAAATTCCTCTATTTAGTACTAAAAGCCTTTCGTAGTCTGGCTCTACTCTAGTTTTTCAGAGCTCATAAATTTCTTCCTTATTCATTTTATTTGTAAGGAGTCTTACTTACCCGCCCCCTTCAATTAACAAGACACATAGTATATGCCCTGATACCTTTATTAGGTGAGAACATCTCTGACTGAGATATAGAATCAGTCGGTCAATCAATCGACATGACAGGTGAAGGAGATTGTCTACATCTTGAGTTGAAAACCTTTTTGATTAGGCCAACAGTGGGAAAAGCATAATTGGCTAACCAGCCTTCCGGGAGATTTTAATAACAGAGGATTTCAATAGTGCACCAGTCCAAAAGGGATGCTTAATAAATACTGTTTGGATTGGACTGGATTAAGTTGCAAATTCAACTTTTGACATCTTTTTCACATTTGAAATTTTCATTTATTTTTTTTACCGTCACTATGACCATGACTAAAATAGAAATCCATTGTTCTCATGTCTGTGCCACTCCATTGTGCTTCCTAAAATGGATGTTATGCTTCATTGAATAAAGGAATGTATAGAGGCAGGCAGGAAGCATTTAGTAAGCACCTCCTGTGTATAACACTATGCTAGATAGAGTTATAGAAGAGAGGAAAGAAAAAGCATCACAGTATATGAGGGAAAGGGGGAAAAATTACCCTACTCATGCTAAAATAGCAGTGGGGAAACCAGAGGCAGCCAATTAAATGTGGAACTAAGTTGTCCTGAGTAGCAATGAGCAAAATCCAGATGAATTCATTGCCAATGTTTTTATGCAAAAGAAAAGTTCCAGTCACATTAAGCCCAAGAAATTCATTTTGACTTTTCATGTATTTTAATATATTTCTGAATGACCAATCAGTGCACTGAAGTCCATGCTAAATCAGAGATACCTAAAGCTGTCCTCTGGGTGTGGGGCAGCTAATAAGGCAAGTCAAAATAACAAGGAAAGCAAATAGAAGAACAGTATTTTTTTTAAGGCTTGTTAACTGCAACATAAACCCATATTCCAAGCTCTGAATTACAAAGATTTTACTTTTCCATTCAGGGTGAAAATGTTAACACTGACTGTGCAAGGGTGATAAGGTAGTGATTTATGTAGAAGCCTAGGAAGACAACAATTATTTTGGTGAGACTATTCTATCGCACATCACAGGATGGGTGTCTCTTTTCACTGTTGGAGTTCAATAAATCTTCACATCTACAAACCTTTAAGTAGCTGGCTTCAGTTACTGGCCAGGAAGTGCTCTGAAATAGAGGTTTCAGGAAAGGCTTCTAGTCTGCTCCTGATACTTTATAAGCCACGCCCATTGGTCCTGACTCTGCAACCCCACCAGGCAGAGATTCCGTTGCCGCTTTCCTTTGAATGTCGGAGATAATTTGTAATCAATATTTACAATGTCATAGTAGTCATGACAACTATTCATTATGTAGGGAATAATATACTTGATTGGGGGTTTGAACCTGGGCTTCCTAAATTGTTTTTAAAAATATTTTGATAACAGTTTTTCAATATTAATTAGTTTCTTTTATAATCCTATGTATTTTATTTTTTACACTTTAAAACATTCTGAAAAAAAGGGTATCCATGGGTTTTCCTTGTCTGCCAAGAGGTCTATGACACGAAGTAACATAAGAACTTCTGTCCTTAATACTTCAGAAACACAAATTGGGTAACTAATGGGCCACAATCCCAACCAAGATCTGATAATATGTGCTAATAACAAATAGATTCTATCTCATCTACAAAAACATAGTTATTTGATCTACACATGCAATGGTCCATAGAACATTAAATAGAAAATGATAATAGCTAGGTATTCACTGGTTCCAGGACCACTTTTATCTAAACTCCATAAAAAGATGAGAACAAGATGAATAATAAAAACACTAATAAGAATAATGACAATGATGACTATGATAATGGTGGTTTATACATAGATAGTACTTTTAAACTTTTGTTCTGAATCTGTGATTTCTAAGAATGGAAATTTACTCTATTGATATAGCTCAACCTCTCATAGCCTTCCAGACTTCCTTAGTATTCTAATGAATTAGGTAACTTGTTTGTGGTGATAGAGCTCATATGGACTTATCTTTCCAGCCCCCAGGCTAGTTTCTATCCACTTTATAACACTGCCTCTACATACAGCATCTTAATGTTTACAAACAATCTATATAATGGGAAAAAGTGTTGAATGAAATCAGGAGGGACCTGGCTTTGAATCCCACTTTATACACATACGAAGTATGTGCCATTGGGAAGTATTTTAACCTGTCTGATCCTTGATTTCATCAGTAAAAAGAGAATGTTGTTACCTCCACATCTTGTCTCCCGTGACTCCAAGAAGATAACACACGTAGAGTACTTTACAATTTTTAAAGTTTATGTAAGTGTTAACCATCACTGCTACTTATAAGGGATATTTCAAAGTAGTATATTATGCTGGAAGGGAGACTTTGCCAGATAAAGGGCCATTTAGCCTCTGATTTATGACTTCCATCGAGGAGAAATCCTGGAAGGTACTTTCTAACTCTGCCCTTCTCAGATTGTATGTTCTACCACATATGGACAAGCTATGGCTAGACATGAGGTGACCCTGAGTCATAGCAGGACAAACAGTGCCAAAGGGTGGATCCTTGGACTAGGTGGAATCCACACCAGTTATCTTTGCAGCAGGCTAGGATAGGTTTTTGACTGAGAGCCTATATTGAGGCAAAGGAGATGTTTAGCAGGGCAGCTAGATGGCACAGTGGATAGAATGCTGGGCTTGGAATCAGAAACAATCATCTTTATGAGTTCAAATCTGGCCTCTAACACGTAGTATCTGTGTGACCCTAGACAAGTCACAGTTCTTTACCTGTAAAAATCAACTGGAGACGGAAATGGCAAACATATTTGCCAAGAAAATTGGGTCACAGAGAGTCACATATGACTGAAAAAAAAAAGATGTTTAGAGGGAGATGATAAGAGTCACCCAAAAAATGGAGTAAATGAGTCAAAGAAAGCGTGCTTTTTAAGCATAACATAGAGGAAAAAGCCAGAGGATGTATGGCTAGGAGAAAGGTAAGAAAGAAAAGTTCCATATTGAAACTCAACCAATATTCATTTATTAAACACCAGCTCTTCACCAGGCATTATACTAAGTGCTTTAGGATACAAAGACAGAAGCAAAATGGTCCCTGCCCTCAGAGTTTATTTTTTGACATTCAGGCAAGACATGTACTTAGGTAGATATATACACACAAAAGCCACAAGTTTATCTTAAATAGGAAGACATTCTTTTATTCTGTACCTCTTGATCATTATCTAGACCATTAATACTCTATAGCCAAAAGTAATAATTTATCACACATCAATTGAAACAATTACTAGATATATGCTGCTAGCTAAGTTACTTAACCTCAGTCTACCTCAGTTTCCTTATCTGTAAAACTACCTGAAAGAGTTGTTGTGAGGATCAAAAAATATTTGTAATGCATTTTGAAAATCTTTAAGCATTATATGAATAGTAGCTATTATTATTATTGTTATTATCATTTTTCATACTTTTTCACTGGTGGCTTTATAATAATTTCATTATTGTTGTTCTTGTAGTTCTGTGTGCTCTCTCTCCCAAGAATGCTGTTAGCTACAAATAGCAGAAACTATGTTTTAGGGGCTATATAAAAAATAAACAAGATTTAAACTCAGGTCTTCATACCTCCGAGTTTAGTGTATTATCCATTATAGTAACTAGCCTCCAGTAGAGGTTCAAAACACATGAACACACACACACACACACACACACACACACACACACACACACACACTATTGTTTCTACTTTCTCTAGCCCTTCTCACTTCTTGACTCCTTGTGCTTTACTGTCTGACTTGACTGAATCTGCTCTCCCCAAGGTCACTAGTGATCTCAATATTGTGAAATGTAATGGATTTTTCTCAGCTTTCATCCTTCTTGATTTCTCTTGCAGCATCTGAAATAGCTCACCACCCCCAACAATTGGTTGTCCTCCTGCCTTCCTGTCTATACTTCTTGGACTCAGCTGATGAATTGTCATCCATGTCCTGCCCTTGATTTGTGGGTATATCCCAGGTCTCTATCCTAGGCCCTTTCTCTCTCTAGTATCTTTCTCTTGTAGATCTCATCACCTCCCATGGGTTCAACTATATCTTTATTTTATAATCCCTCAATCCATATATACAGCCCTCATCTCTCTCTCAAGTTTGAACACACATGACCAATTGTGTATTGGGCATCCCCACCTGGATGTCCCATTGGCATATCAAACTTGACATGGCCAAAACCAAACTCATTATTTTTTTCTTTAAACCTATATACCTTCTTAAATTGCTTATTTACATCAAGGACAGCACCAGCCTTCCAGCCATTCATGTTCACAATTTCAGGGTCATCCTTAGCTTTCATTCATTTCCTACCCCCCTCAATATCCAATTCAGTGGCCAAGTCTTTTCAATTCTACCATCCCAACAACTCTTACATCCATCCCCTTTTCTCCATTTACATAGTCATCACTCTAACTCAGACCTTTAACATCTCTTACCCAGACTATTTGGATAGCCTCCTAATTGTCCTTTCTTTTTTCAATTTGTCCCCCACCCCAATCCATCCTTCAAAAAGAAGCCAAAATGAGAATCCTAAAGAACAAGTTTGATCATCTCATTTCCTGACTTAAGAAGCTTTGGAAGTTCCCTATTATTCCTTACATAAAATACAAAATCCTCTAGTATTTAAAAAAAATCTTCAAACTATGGCTCCAAACCATTTTTGCAGAGTAATCACACATCACTCTCTCCCATGCATTCAACATTCCAGCCAAACTAGCTTAATTTCCTTTCTTCCGATACAACATTCCATATAATGCCTGCATGCCTTAATGCTAGCTTCCTCTTACGCCAAAAATATTCTTTCTCTTCACATCAATTTCTTAGAATCACTATCTCTCTACAAGAATTGACTGAACTACCACTTCCTCTGGTGGCTCCAGTGAAATTATTTTGTATTTATTTTCGATTTATTTATCTGTGTATATGTTGCTTCTCTTCCCCTCCCCCAGTAGCATACTTAGTTCCCTTTCTTTATCTTTGTATTCCTAACAAAACACTTGACACATAGTAGACATTTATTGATCTCTGAATGAACACACTAGTGTTTGTGTGTGTGTCTGTGTCTGTATATATATATATATATATATATATATATATATATATATATATACATATATATATAATATCTATATCACACATTACTTTGAATGCATATATGTGGATAGATGCACATACATAATACCTGTGGTAAATAAATACAAATGTATTGGGTCAAGGCAGTACATCTCATTGAAAATGTTGATACATTCATATTTTCCTTATTTGTGTGATAATTGATACATACTGTGATTCACTAGCTCATCTCCTCTAATAAGGTAAGTAATTATATGATCCTGATACTATAATAGAAGTAATAACATAGCTAGTATTCAGATTAGCTTAGCAGTGGAAACAAAACTAAACATGCCTCAAAGACACAAGATCCTAGCTTCTTTAAAGGGTACTGCTTCTGCTAAAATAGCCATGTGGTATGTGATTTGGAGTTCAGTCAGCTGGGCTGGGGAGCATGGCCACAGCCTTTGATCAGTATATCAAAGAGGAGCAGTCACAGAGATAGTCATAGAGCATTGCCCCATGACTCATAGCAGTAGCTATGTTGTGCTTTTCAAAGGTGAAGTCAGTGAACAAAATTACAGCAATGTCTCTCATTAAAAGAAATGCTGGGTCTCAATCTCAGCATCTTTCTCAGAATCTAGAGTTTTATTGTTGTTAAGTCATTTTCAGACATGTCTGACTCTCTGTGACCTAGCAGGGACTGGAGTGGTTTGTCGTTTACTTGTCCAGCTCATGTTACAGATGAGAAAACTGAAGCAGTTTAGTGACTTGTCCGGGGACATAAAGGCAGTAAGTGTCTGAGGCCAGATTTGAACTCAGGAAGATGAGTCTTTGTGACTCCAGGGCTAGCATTCTATCTACCGTGCCACCTTAGTATTTCGGTTTCTAAGTTCCTTTTATGGCAGCTGGTCTACCTGGCTTAAAGCAATGGGGTGGGAAGCAGTGGGGAAGGGAAGAACATTGAGTTCAGATATTTTTCCTCAGGCCCTCTCTTCAAAGCCCCACATAATCAGTAATTCCATTGTAATTCATTTGAGTGTATGGGCTCAAAGTAAACTCAAATGTTTTCTAAATCAGCCTGATGGGACATATGGGAGATAAGATACAGGAAATCTCAGGATAAACTTGAAGAAATTTTACTCATACCAGGTATTACAAATTGTTGACCTCAACTGTAGAAGGCCAAGCCTGTCTAGTCCTATACCTCATATTAGAGACTGTAACAAAATGAGTTTTCCCAGCCCATTTAATAGTAAACAAAAGGTGGCTACTTAGCCATCACTGGTGTAGGATGTTCTGTGGGGATATAGTATTGATTGAGCTGACCATAGTTTCTCTATGCCAGTGTTGATCATGTTGCCTGCCTACTGGTCGGAGCTGGGAATCCTGGTGTCCAGGCCCTTTTGTAATCAGGCAACCAGGAAGCCATTCTAACTTCCTGACCTGTAGTCCCTGAGTTAATTAAGTCTCAAGAGTATTTTCAATACCTCTTCCATGAAGCCATTCCTACCTATTTCAGCCCACTTTGATTTCTCCCTGCTCTGAAAACTATAAGAAGATGCACATGGAGTAAAAGATACATTGGATCTTACTTCAGAACCCTGGGTTGAAGACCTGGCTCCAGCTTTATAATCTTGGGTTAGTATCTTCACTTCTCTAGACCTCAGTTTCCTTACCTGTCAAATAAAAAAAAATTGGACAGAGTTCTAAAATCCTTTCTAACATGTCTGAGTCTATCCTTTGCAAAGCCGCCGAAATAATTTTCCTAAAGTTCATATTTGACCATCTCACCCCCAATATAGACACACACACACACACACACACACACACACACACACACACACACACACACACACACTCAATAACTCCAGCAGCTCTCTATTATCTCTAGAAGAAAATGTAAACTTCTCCTTTGGGCAACTGAAGTTCTTCACAATCTGGACCTTTCCAACTTTCCACAGGTTCTAGGCAGTTTTCTTACGTTATTTCTTGCATTACAGGTCCACACACTTTTTTTTTCCTTGTCATGTTCTTCTTGGAGACCTATAATCCTTAAGTTGCCTCTATACACCGTGTCTTCGAGATCAGGATTTTTGGCTGCTTGGAAAACATCCTATTTTTAAACGTTATCGCATTTTGCTTCCTTCTTCCAGGTTGTTACTTCCATGTAGTTAAATTCCCTACCAGTTATCTTCTCTTTTGTTTCTTTGGTGAGACTTGCCACCGTGGATCCATGGTTTTTCTATTGTGCCGATTATCTCTGCTTTGCAGGCCAGAAATTCTGCTCTTGCCACAATTTTTAGTTCTCTTTCAAACCATTCCGGAACACACTGCTGTGGTTCTATGCTATCTGGGGAATCCACTGGGTCTTCCGCCTCATCGCGTTGCTTCATTTTCCTTTTTCTCGCAGTATTTATTCACAGATGCCTGCACTCTTTTCCGTCTGGGTCAGGAGACCATATTTCCTTCTGTTGTTACTATTTTCCCTACTATTTTCATTAGCTTATACTCATAGTCTTTAAATGGATGTTGTTCCTCCTCAAATCATTGGTCATTACAATCCTTTCTCTTCATTTTGCCCATCGTTCACTCCTGACTACCTCTCCTCTGATGGCAGTTTCCCTGAGGATTGTGTATCAAAGACTCTCAGCCTCCTCCCATACTGGGTAACTAAAGGTTCACCAGTCCAGGTCTCTGCCCCAAATGACTTTGGCAGTAGAGAGGGGGAGGGGAGAGATAGAAGCAGCCCCGAGTGGGTGCTGGACACTTTCTCAGTGGCTTAGTTGAGTGCCATACAGTCCCCCACACACATGTACCTGCCCCCTATTCCCTCTGTTCCTCCCTCTTCTGGCTAAGCTCTACTATACTACAGGGTGCTACCATGCCACTGTCACAGTCTCAGCAAAGTTCTGTGCTTTAGGGTTAGGATGTCAATGGCACTGGCAGTGAGAAAAGATCAGATTGAGGGTAGAGTTGAACTCTGTGGCAAACCCCATGGGTCACCTATGGCCATGGGCAGCCCTATTGAAGGGAACATAGCTCGTAGTAGGGGAAGGGATGCTAAATAAATGGGTTAAGGGTTATTGGTATTTTCTACTATCAGTTCATTGAGTTTTCACCTTGCTTGGGTTCTTAGTGTCATAGATCATAGAGGTAGCTGAAACTCTTTCATCTTTGATGCATAATTCCTATTTTGGAGAGGGTATAAAGGTCAGAGAAAATGTCTAGTTTTCAATCTTATTGGTCACAGGGCATGAGTCTATGTTGCGTACTGTCTCTATGACCATAGGTGAGCAATCCAAATACTCAGTGACTCAGTTTCTTTATTAGTAAAATGGGGGGGGATAATATCCCTAAAAGATGTTGTGAAGATCAAATAAGATGACAACTAGAAAGCATTTTCATACCTAAATGGCTACACAAAGACCAACCATTGTACCCATCTTGCATCTGAGGTATTATTTTAGGAAGCTGCAGTATACTTAAATTTCATTTCTTTTTTTTTTTCACAGAACAGTCTTTTCCATTAATCAAGGTCATTTTCTCCCCTGTATTTCAGAGTATTGGTAACCCCACATAATACATTGTCATTCAAGGTTTAATGAGTATTGTCTCAATTCTTTCATTTAGGTCATCAAAAAGTTATTGACTTGTCTGACATCCAGGATTGACACCCAAGGGACACCATTCCCTCCCAACCTAACACTGAGATGTGCAAATGTGAAATCTGGCTCCTCTCTTCCAATCAGTTGACCCTGTTCCCTTCACTATTCAATGAAAATGCTAGGCGGGCTGGAATCAAAATCCTCACTGAATCGATACTGATTCCATCCACTACATCCCCCTTGTCTATACATCTTGTCACTCTATCATAGGGGAGATTAAAATGACCTCCCAGGATTCACTCCTCAACATAATTTTCCCCTTAACAGAGCTCCAAATATCCAATTGATCAGACCCCAGCCAATGCAGCAGCTTCATACAATGACAAGAGAAAGCCTCTGCATAAATTTTCTCCAAAGTGTTACCAGGGAAAAAATTTGCTGGAAGCCACATGTAACAAGCATTCCAAGGTGATCTGATTAAAATGAGCACAGCACCACAAATTATGTATTTAGAGGCTCTTCAACATGGCCAAGGGAGGCAGAAAATCTTTTACCCTCCTTCTCCTTAGGCTCAGAGATGAACTGGATTGACAGCAGCATAAAAAAGCTATATGAACAGCCTCAAGAGCTGTCACTCCTGACTTTAGCACTCAGCATAATTATTACAAGGGAGCAATAAAAATCCATCCCCAAGTCTTTGAGCTATCCTGTGCTCTCTAAAATAAGCTGACAACTGGAGATGCATAGATTTGGAAGGCAGCAAAACTTAGAGCTTTTAAAAGTGCAGGCAGAAGTGCATCTCTAAGTGAGGAGAGTACATTAAAATTATTGGCCAACCTATTATGGGAAATTTACAAGCTCAGAGAATTTATAGCATTCTGTTCTATTCTTTCCTATTGTATTCTAACCCTGTTTTTTTCTAATAAAGCTTTGCCTTAAAAAAAAAGTGACCCAGGTATCCTTCATACAACTTCACTGATGTTTCACATAAAATCAGCATCTATGAAATGTTCTCACAATTAATTCCTCATTGAATGTTTAGCAAGACGTGACATTTTATGCTCCATGGGATATTTTGTTGATGGAAATCTAAGATGCATAAAAATCTGGGTTGTTGCAGGATGGGTCTTATTTACAACAAAGACAGCAGAAATGCTGGTCTATTTAGCCATATAAAACTTGCTGTACTAATGATAACACCCTGGAGATTAGAGGCACAATTCAGGATGGCTGCACCTTAGCAATACAATATATTCCTGCACAAAAGAATTCCATACTAGGGAATGAGGACTATACCAACAAACAAATGGAGCAAATCATTCTTTTTATACTGTTTCCAGGTTTCTCTTTGTATACTCATTCTACCATGCATAGATCAGAACTGCTTCTGGCTTTCCCAGTGATTTTCTTTTAATCATCACACAAAGATGTAGCTAAAAGAAAATGAAACTGTACATGTTCCCCCTTCAGGGACTGTGTGTCATTGCTTCAGAATGAAGCATTCATTATCAAATATGGACAATATATCGATTAATTTTGTTTAACTATATTTCATTGCTAAAAGTCTACTACTTGGCTGGGCATATAATGGTTCAGAATACTATACACCTTCTGTTCTATACCTAAGCATAGATTTTGACCAGGATTATTCCTGCAAAGTCTGACCTCTGGTGAAAGAAGGGTCCCTTTTCTCACACTCTTCAGGTGAAGTCCTCAACCCAGCAATTTGGGGGAGGGGGATGGAGATACCTTATGGCTTAAGTTAGGGCTCATGTATGGGTGGGGAGTAAAACAGATTGTTGTCGTGATTGCTTAGTCATGTCTGACTCCTCGTGACCCCTTTTGGGGTCTTCTTTGCAAAGATACTGGCATGGTTTGCCTTTTCCTTCTCCAGCTCATCTTATAGATGAAGACATTAGGGCAAATGGCACTAAACGACTTGCACAGGGTCACACATCTAGTATCTGAGGTTGGATTTGAACTCGAGTCTTTCTGATTCCCAGGCCCAGTACTCTATCTACTATACTACCTTCCTGCCCAGTGAAAGAGGTACTCAGTGGGAATCAGGTATGACACAGGTAGTTTATTCTGGCACACAACATGAATACTAAATACACACAACAAATGTAAACTTTACAAAAGGTTAAGTCATAACTTACCACTCCTATTACAATCTGCTCAGAGACTAATATCAGCATGCTCACATAACTTGTATGTGCCTAGATGTTTTCATCTTGTCTCTCCCATTGTATAGGTAAGCTCCCTGAGAGCAGGGATTGTTTTTGCCTTTCTTCATATTCTGGGTGCTTAACACATAGTAACTACTTACTAAATGCATGTTGAATGACAGACTATTGGGTTCAGCATAATCTCAGCAAAATCAATAGGACTGTCCTCTCCTCCCCTTACCATTTTATCAAGCTGCCATTTTGTGGTTTATTCTGCTCTTCTCTCCTTCCAGGGACATTCATTTTAACCTGATCCCCCCCTGTAGATAAATGCAAGTGGAAGGAGGGGGGGAAAAGAGCATACAAGCCCCCAAAATCTCTTGGAATGCTCCAGGGTCAACACCAAGGGATACACTACCAACACCCACAGTGTCAAAGTCAATAAGGCCTCTTCTGACTTTCGAATTCTGTGATGTTAAGTGTCACTAAGAAGGCAAAGACCTACATCTTCATAGTTAATTCCTGAGCAATTTATATTAATGAAGAATAACTCAGCAATAGGAGAATGCAATTAGGTAGACTGTCACCTTATCTAATTATTCTCAACCTATCACAGCCCCTGTGGGTAAAACCTGAAATCCAGTAACCTTAAGACAATTTCTCAAAGCTAGTGATGCTGTGTAAAGATTCCTGAATACAGAAAGAGCCAAAACTTCCCAACACTCCTCAGCACAGAGATAATTCAGTGAAAGCTGTAGACCTGGCCCCAAGCCTATGCCTTCTTTTACAAACACGCTCACCCTTATAGTCCGTGTACTTGTTCTACTAAAAGCCTAAGATCTTGGAATGAAGAATCACGCAGAAAGGTGTCTGATGAAACAATTTGCTGCTCTTCATGCAATTATTTTTCTTTCATATTTGAAAATGTGTGTATAGGTAAATTATAGCTGCCATCATAGATGTCTTTAATCTTTGAGACATAATAATCAGTTAAATTTATATCCTCATGTTTGAAAAGCTTCTCCTTAATAGACAATTAAGGAGGCAACGATCAGTGGACCTCATCATGAATTCCTTGGGGGTGAGATTAGTGCAAACTTGTAACTACAGAAGGAATGTTAGAATTCTACTATCCATGTATGGCTCATTTTGTTTTTGTTTTTAATTTTTAGGTAATTGGGGTTAAGTGACTTGCCCAGGGTCACACAGCTAGTAAGTGTCAAGTGTTTGGTCTGAGGCCGGATTTGAACTCAGGTCCTCCTGACTTCAGGGCTGGTGCTCTATCCACTACACCATCCAGCTGCCCCATGTATGGCTCATTTTGGAGTAACTCCTATGACACCTTCTAATCATGTTGCAGTTAGGTGTTGCTGTTGTTACTCCTTCTTCATACTCAAAGAAGACCAAAATGGCCTCCCAGTGTTGAGGGCAGATATCATAAGCCTAATTTAACAGAAGAGAAAACTACAGCTCAAAACAAGTAATCGACTTAGAGAGATACGATCATAAAATCAAAAGGTTGTAAGAGACTTTCGAGGTCATCCTGTTCTACCTCTCCATTTTATAGGTGGAGAAACTGAGGCACAAAGAGGCCAAGAGATTGACCTGAAGTCATAAACAACTAGTTCATGGCAGAGTTGGGACTTGAACAATCATCCTTCCACTAGACAAACAACTAGTTCATGGCAGAGTTGGGACTTGAACAATCATCCTTCCACTAGACTATGCTGCCTGCCCTAGGGTTGAGCAACTAGAAGAGGAAAAGTTCAGTTAAGAACCCAGAGTTTACAGGTCCAATTCCAGTGCTCATTCCACCACAGAGCTAAGAGAAACCAGATTATCTCCATACCTCGTTTAATGTGCATTAATCATTTTAAACCTGGCTCCAACCTATCTTTCCCATATTTATTTTTCATTATTCCACTTCATATACATGATCTTTATTCTAGTCAAATTATTTATTATTCATGACACCTAGTTAAGTGTCTGAGGAAGGTCTTCTGAGAAAGGAAGAAGGTCTTCCTAATTCCAATCTAGGAGTTTGGTGTAATAGACTCTAGAAAACGTGAGATGTGCAAACATAGAGACATTGCCATACCAAATGTTCAAAAGGACTGTTTGTGCCTGACACATGGTAGAGCCTTCTGAGTTTGTATTGGACTGATTAGCCACAGTTGAACACACCATTCATCTCCCACCTCCATGCCTTTACACCAGAATGCACTACATTTTTACTTCTACTTCTTAGACTCCTTAAGTCCTTTACAGGCTCAGATCAGATGATATCTCCCAAAAGAAGTATTTTCTTGATCTCTCTAGCTATCAGGGTTCCCTTCTGCCTCAAATTAGCACAGATGTACTTATCTACTTTCATGTTGCATCCTTTGGAGGAATGTAAGCCCCTTAAAGATTGGGAACTGTTTGGTTTTTTGGTCTTTTCATGTCTACCATGCAGTACAATCTCGACATAACAGTTACTTAAGAAATTACTCATGTGGTTACTTGGGAAATATTTATTAAATTAAATTCAAGTGACTTATTTTTACATTAAAGATATCAAGAGAGGAATGGATGATTGGAAAATGAAGTAGGCTATTGATGTAAAGGTTGTTAGGGAGCAGTGAATAGAGCACTGGACCCGAGTTCAAGTCCCACTTCAGACACTTACTAGCTTGCATAACCCAGAACAAGTCTCTTAACTTTTGTCACCTTCAGTTTCCTTATCTATAAAACGAAGATAATAATAATAATTCTGTCTCAGGTTGGTTATGAGGATCAAATGAGATAATATTTATAAAGTGTTAGTGGAACCAAAAGCACTCTACAAGGGCTAGCTATTATCATTGTGTCATCCTCAACATCACCATCGTTGTCATCATCATCATCATAGGTAAGGTAAAACAGACAGACACCCTCGCAGCAGCAAAATGACACATCAAATAAAGCTCTAAGCCTGGAGTCAGGAAGATGTGAGTTCAAATCTAGTCTTAGACACTCAGTAACTTAGACAGTGAGCGAGTCACTTTTGTGTTTGCCTAAACAGGGTTGTTGTGTGGATTAAATGGGATAATATTTGTAAAATACTTAGCACAGTGCCTGTTATATAGTAGGCATTTAGTAAATGCTTGTTTTCTTCCTTCCTTTCTGAATGTTAGACTGGTCTCCATCCAATATTAAAATAACCAGAGGAAGGTCTCTAATATAGTGGGTAGACAATCTATGGAGGATTTATGGAAACATGTGGAAAAGAATGACACACAAACACACAGCCAAGATAGCAGAATGGAGGAAGTTTTACAGTTAAACTCTCACAACATTCCCCTCCAAACAACTTTAAAATAATGCCTCAAGGGCAGCTAGGTGGCGCAGTCGATAGAGCACCGGCCCTGAAGTCAGGAGGACCTGAGTTCAAATCTGGCCTCAGACCAAACACTTGACACTTACTAGCTGTGTGACCCTGGGTAAGTCACTTAACAACAATTGTCTAAAAATAATAATAATAATAATAATAATAGTAATAATAATAATAATGTCTCAAGTCAAATTCTGGAGCAGCATAGCCAACAAAAGGTTGAGGTGAGACTTTTTTCAGCCCAAGACAACTTAGGGAATCAACAGGAGAGGTCATGATAATGTGGTTGAGACTGGCCCAAAGTGTGGTGGCAATACCAGCTGTGAGCTTTGGACAGTTTCACCAGCATCAGTAGTGGCTTCAAGAGTTCTCAGCCCAAAGACAGTAAGGGGATTGGAAAACTGGTCAGAAAGAGATTATAAGAGAATCCTATGCAAGCATTGGACAAAGATAATTGGCAGCTTCATTGCCCACACTCAGTTCCAGATCACAGTTTCGGGATAAAGAGGAGAGTTTGCTGTCACAAGGTAGCAGGGGCCTGATGGCAGTTCCAGGGCAGAGAAGAGCGAAAGTATGTATGGATGTGAGGGAGCAGGGAGCTATCTGGATAGGGACCAGAGTGCAGACCAGAAGACAAGTGACCACACCTTCTCCTGGATCACACCATCTTGGAAACACCAAAAACTTAAAGACTTCCAGAACTAGCTGTAAAAATAGAAGCTAAAGAAAGCCCAAAGCAGTCTTCCAGCGGTGGAGCCAAGATGACAGAGCTCTCACTTGAGTTCTCCCAACATTCCCCTCCAAATAACCTTAAAACAACACCTCAAAATAAATTCCAGAGTGGCAGAGCTCACAGAAGGTCAGAATCAGACATTCTTACAGCCTAAGACAACATGGGAGATTGGAAACAGAGATCTCTTATACACAGAGGAGGCTGGCCCAGAGCCCACATGGATGAAAAACCAGTGGTGAGACCAGGTGGCAGTGACAGAAACAGCAGCAGCCTTGGGAGCTCTCAAGCCAGAGACAGCAAGGGGACCTGGCAACTGCGAGAAAAAATTACAGGGAACTCCTATGCTAGCATTGGGAATAGGACCAGATGCTATTTGGCAATGCCATCACCTTCACCCACTTCTGGGTCACAGTTCAAGGGCAGAGAGAAGCACTTTTGGTCAAAAGGGAGTGGAAGCCTTGAGGGACAGTATCATTTCCACACCCAAAGGATGAGGAACCCTGAAATACAGTATCATTTCTAGTCCCAAGGGAGGAGGGGCCCTGAGGAGCAGTATCAATTGAAATCCAAAGGCATCAGGGGCCCTTGTTGGGTAAGGAAGAGAGTACAGATCAAGAAGGCAGTGACCACACCTCTCCCCAGGTAACATCACATTGGAAGCACCTAGAGCTTCATATCCCTCAGAACTCTGGAAACAGCAGTGGGGAAAAGTCTGAAGGCTTGATATAGAGACTCTCTTTCTATTACATCAGGAACAGAGGCCAACATGAAATAAAGTTCCAAATCAAGAAATACAGTGGGAAAATGACCGAACAACACAAAAAGAACCTGGCCATAAAAATCTACTATGGTGGTAGAGAAGATCAAGACACAGGCTCAGAAGATAATGAAGTCAAAACAGCTACCAAATAAGCCTGAAAGAAAAACGTGAATTAGACACAAGACCAAGAAGAATTCCTTGAAAAATCGTAAAAATTATTTTCAAAATAAGAATGGTAGAGAAAAAAATAGGTAAAGAAATGAAAGCAAAAGAAGATAATTATAAAAAGACAATTAACAGCTTGGAAAAAGAGGCACAAAAATAATGAAGAAAATAACACCTTAAAAAATGGAATTAAACAAATGGAAAAAGAGGTACAAAAATTCATTGGTGAAAATAACTCCTTAAAAATCATAATTGGCCAAATGGAAAAAGAGGTACAAAAGCTCACTGAAAAAAAAAAGTAATCCCTTAAAAATTAGAATTGGTCAAGTGGAAGCTACTAACTCCATAAAACATCAAGAAACAATAAAACAAAATGAAAAAATGGGGGGGAAAAAGAAGAAAATGTGAAATACTCCATCAGAAAAACAACTGACCTGGAAAATAGAAGAAAATAGGATGGAAGGAAACATACATAATTGTGAATGGGACTGAGATGAACTCACCCATAAAATGGAAGTGGAGGGAGGAATGGATTAGAAACTAGAATCCAACACTATGTTGCTTACAAGAAACAACTTGAAATAGAAAGACATACACAGAATTAAAATAAGGGACTTTAATAGAATCTATTATGCCTTAGCTGAAGTAAAAAAGGCAGGGATAGCAATCATGATCCTAGACAAGCAAAAGCAAAAATAGACCTAATTAAAAGAGATAAGCAGGAAACTACATCATGTTAAAGATACCATAGACAATAACAAATATTAATACTAAATGTGTATTCACTAAATGGCATAGCATTCAAAAATCTTAAAGGAAAAGTTAAATGAATACAGGAGGAAATATTAAAATTATACTATTGGGGGACCTCAACTTTCCCTCTCAGAGCTAGATAAATCTAATCACAAAATAAATAAGAAAGAAGTCAAAGAGATGAATAGAATCTTTTTAAAAGTTTTAAAAGTGACAGACCTCTGGAGAAAACTGAATGGAAATAGAAAAGAATATGCCTTTTTTTTTTTTACCTCTACATGACACCTTCAGAAAAATTGGCCATGCATTAGGGCAGGGGCGGGGAACCTGTGGCTGTGAGGCCACATGCAGCCCTCTAGGTCCTCAAGTGTGGCCCTTTGACTGAGTCCAAACTTCACAGAACAAATCCCCTTAATAAAAGGGTTTGTTCTGTAAAACTTGGACTTGGTCAAAAGGCCACACTCAAGGACCTAGAAGGCCACATGTGGCCGCGAGGCTGCAGGTTTCCCACCCCTGTATTTGGGTATAAAAACCTCACAACTAAATGCAGAAAAGCAGAAATATTAAATGTACCCTTTTCAGACCATCATGCAATAAAAATTACATTCAATAAAAGGCCTTAAAAGCATAGGTTAAAAATTATTTGGAAACTAAATAATCTAATCATAAACAATAAGTGGGTCAAAGAACAAATTATAAAAACAATCAATAATTTCATTAAAGATAATTACAACAATGAGACAACATACCAAAATTTGTGGGATACAGCCAAAGCAGTACTTAGAGGAAAATTTATTCCAAATACTTATATCAAACAAAAAAAAAAGAGTAGATTAATCAATTGAGCATGGAACTAAAAAAAAAAAACCTAGAAAAAATAATAAATTAAAAATCTCCAATTAAACACTAAAATGGAAATCCTGAAAATTAAAGGTGAGGTTAATGAAATTGAAAGTTAAAAAAAAATTGGCCAGAAAATGGCAGAGTAAAAGCAGTGACTTGCTTGAGCTCTCCCCCAAACCCTCCAAATACCTGTAAAAAAATGGCTCTAAACAAATTCTAGAGCAGCAGAACCCACAACAAACAGAATAAAACAAATTTCCAGCCCAAGACAACCTAGATGGGTGATTGGAAAGGTCTATTGCACTGGACTGGGAGAGGAGCACCGTTCAGGGTGGGCCACATAGACAAAGACCGGACCTCAGCAAATGTGGACCAATCCTCAGGGGACTGAATCAAGGGGAGCTGTGGTGGTTTCCCAACTTCTCAACCCACAAACACCAAACACAACTTAGAAGGTCAGTAGGAAAGGTCTGTCTGACGATGGTGAGAGAGGAGCTTAGTCCCAGGCCCAGTCCCAGCACAGCCTCAGGGTGGCAGCTGCTTCCAGAGCTCTTGGCCTACAGACTGAGGGGGGATCAAGTGGCTGATTACAGAGGGATTGCAAGGATCTCTTTACTGGTGCTGAGGCAAGATTGTCTTGCTTTGCCTGTGCTTGGATCTGGGTCACAGTTCTGGGGCAAGGAGGAGCACTAGAGTGGTGGAGTTCATGGTGGCGGTAAAGAGGGAATCTTGATCACAGCTCAAAGGAAGAAAAGAGTGCTTGTGGTAGACCAGAGCCCAGGCCAGGAAAGGAGTAAACACCTCTCCCTTGATTATACCACCTTGGAAGAACTGAAAATTTACAGGTCCCTAGAAGTATCTCTGAAAACAGCTGCACAAAACCCCCAAAGCTTGGGGCAGTACATTCTCCACACTGGAAGCAGACCTCTACCTTAACAAAGAGTTTAAAACTCAAGTTATTGGCTGGGAACACAAGCAAACTGTTCAAAAAAAAGTCAGATCATAGAATCTTACTTTGGTAACAAAGAAGATCAAAATATACAACCAGAAGAAGACAATAAAGGGTGATGTCATAAGCAAATTTGGGAGCATAAAAACTTATCTGTCATATCTAAAAAAAAAGGGAAGAGTTTATGACCAAACAAGAGATATATAGGATCATGGGAAATAAAATAAACAATTTTGATCACATGAAATTCAAATGTTTTCTACAAACAAAACCAATGCAGCCTAAATTAGAAGGAAAGCAGGAAACTGGAGGAAAAAAAATTTGAAGCAAGTTTCTGTGATAAAGTTGTCACTTCTCAAATATTTGGGGAACTAAGACAAATTTATAAAAATTAGAGACATTCTCCAATTGATAAATGGTCAAAGGATATAAACAAGCAGTTTTCAGGGAAAAAAAATAAAATCTACCAATAGTCACATTAAAAAACGCTGTAAATCACCATTAATTAGAGAAATTCAAATTTTAAAAACTCTGAAATATCACCTCATACATATCAGACTGGCTAACATGATATTTTGGAATAAAATATGGACTATTATATTCATACTGACATTGTTTTCACAGGAAAAACAGCAGTAGTAAAATATTCTGAAAGACATATGAAACAAAAGACTGCTCAGCTCTGAAGTCACGGTTTACCCAAATTCAATGTAATATAACAATTTGGCTGAAGGCCCATCCAGTGAATATCCTATTTATAATGCAAGCATGAACCAGAGATCAAATATCAAAATAATTAATTGAAACGTAATAGCAAAATAAATTAGGGGGGAAGCGTCTAAGAGGATTGTTTGTAACCCTATTACCTCCACACATAAATGAGTACTATTTACCACAGTTTATCCAATAGCGGATAAGGAACTAAATACTCAGGAAATTTACGTTCTGAGGAAAAGTATTAGCTTAAGTGACAATCACCTGCACCATGCCTAGAAAACTCTCCTGCCTGGATCTTCATAGCTTGGTCTCCCAGTTGTCTTTCTCAGTTGCAGACCTCACTTCCTTTAGCTTCTTGGCAAGGTCCTAGAGTTCCCTTGCCACTACCACTCCACTTAAGCCCTGTTGTTATCATCTGCTGACACTGTCCTTTTCCATTGTTTCCTCTATCTTCAAAGCTATCGCTCACTGTTTTTCCACTAGACTATCCCCACTCTCCATCCCAATGTTCCCTCCAGCTCCTGCTACAGCCACTGATGCTGCTGCTTCTTTTGGGGGGGGCGTGGGGGTGGGGGTGGAGAAGATGAGGTGGGTATTGTTTTTATAAAGTGAGAGTTCCGACATCCCTCAGGACTAGTAAACATTTAGTTTATTTAGTATTCTCTGTTATTAATGTCACTGCTCCATCCTTAATGGCAAAAGGACAATTCAAGGTGGCTGTAAGAATGTTTTTCTTTATCCTTGGCACTATTAAATGAGAGAATATTTGAAAAAAAAACACACAAAAACTCACAGTGCTTGGCACAAATTAAATGCTTAATAAACACTCATTCTCTCCCTTTCCTCCACCCCCCCAACAATGGAAGGTTTCTAGTTTAGGACTATAGATTTCAAGCAGGAAGGTATCTTAGAGGCCAGTCAGTCCAAGCTCCTTATATTACACACAAGGAAATTGATTCCCAGAGAGGAAAAGTAATTTAGCCAATGTCACATGGGTAGTAAGTGATAGAGACAAGATTTGAACACAAGACCTCTCATTCTGAATCCAGCACTCTCTACTGTACCAAGGGAAAGACCACATGGCTATAGTGAAGATACCCAAGGGGAAGGCAGGAACAACAAGGAAAGGGTAATCAGCCAGCTTGTTGACCCTGACTCCTAGCTGAGTTAGGATGAGGGAATTCCTTTCATCTCTTCTCTGATTTAGGGTTCATGCCATGTGCCTCCCACATAGTCAGCAACTCTTAATGAATCTTTTTGAGTCTGGGGATGAACAGGCCCACCCATTTTCGTCCATCTTTTCAATCAGTTGTCCTCCTCAGTAACAAAACATAGAAAGTGCCTTCAGGCTCCGATAAGCCTCCCAAAAGCATTAGAAACCCTGAAAGGAGAAAAAAACAGCAGTCATTGCAGAATTTCCATTGTCATGTCAAAGCCTATGGCCTGCTTACTTATGTAAGGAAAAATGCATCCATTTGCCATGGTATAATCACAGGCTGCATATTCAAATATCAAAGTTTATTTTCTTTTTCCAGAGTTAATGTGCAAAGAGGGAATGATTTTATTACTTTTCTTTTAATGTTTTTCACTGTCTAGATTCAAGACACAAATGAATCAATTATCTCATTGAATCTACTTGGCTCCATACAGCCAGTGAATCCTGCCTGTCATTTCTTCTGCAACTGTCATTTATACTTTGCACTGAAGGGCATAGTCTTGACAAATGAACACCCAACCCATTACGAAAAATTAAACATTTGATAAGCTTAAGAAATATGTATCCTCCATGCATAGAGCAATCATACATCTCATGAAAAGTGCGCTTGCATAATGATTTACAAACACAAAAAAATTTTAATCAAACTATGGAATTTCCATTTTTACATTAGACCTACACCTAGTACGAAGTAATTCTGAAGCATATTAGTTTTTCTAAGAGCAATTCTAAAAGTTCTCTTAAATACCGTGGTTTGTAATAAATCTTTGCATCACTATCAATCCCACTGCCCTCCACGACTCAATTTTAAGTAATGTATTCCTACGGCGCCTGAACTAAGATACTCTTCTAAGCCATCATGATCCAAACCTATCCCAAAAAGCATTAAATCCCTCTTAGGCACAGTCCAGACAGCTTGGTGGTACAGTGGATAGAGTGTCAAACCTGGAGTCGGGGAGGCCTAAGTTCAAATCTGATATCAGGCACTAAATTTATGACTCTGGGCGAGTCATTTAATCTTATTTGGTACAGTTTCCTCATCTATAAAATGAGCTGTAGAAGAAAACGGCAAACCACTCCAGTATCTTTGCCAAAGAACCCCAAACAGGTCACAAAAAGTCCGAAACGACTAAAAATAAAATGACCGAACAACAAATAACAATGTTCAAGACACCAGTGATAGGTACTAGAGATAAAAAGAAAAAAGCTCTCTTCTCTCCAGGAATTACATTCTTCTGGGCAGAGTGAAGCAGAAACTGATAAGCGTATGCATGTTTATCATCTGAGGAAGAGGAAGAGGACAAGCTTCCTGTAGAAGAAGACACCTGAGCCTTACCTCAAAGGAACCCAGAGACTCTAAAAGGCAGGATAAGAAGAGAGGGCATTCCAGACATGAGGGATAACCAGTGAAAAAGCAAGGAGACAAACATCGGTCCCGCTTCTGATCTTGATTTAAAACAACAACAGACATGCAAACAGAATGGAAATGAAGGGTTTCCATTTCAGATTTGCCTTGTTAAAGCCCCCAGCCACAGAGTACTCCTTCTACTTAGAAGAGGGAAAAGAAAATCTCTACCCATTTTCTGCATGCAAAGGTCGCTTGATTAGTTTATAGGATATTAAAAGAATAAGTGTAAGATACCTGCTATGCATTATCCATTGAGAGAGCCAAAAGATGCATGTCGAATGAGTAAACATGTGGCGTACAGATATTATCAGAGAAACTGAAGGAAGGAAGGCACAGAAATGTATTATTCGTGCCACCAAATGCAGTGATTAATGTCCCTCCACATCCCCACTGCTTTCCACCTGTGGACATAAAGAGATTAATTTGTTTGAGTATGTGAAGTGTGACTTCAGAAGCTTTGCTAAATAATTTTAAATATCTTAACAGGCCTTACAGAACAAAAGAGCTTAGACACTACTCAGAGCGGGCCTGTTCCACTTTGGGGGGAAGGAACTTTTTCCAACCACATTTTGTTTTCTCATTTAAATTTATAAACTTCATAAACACTTGCAAAAGACAATGAAATACAGGACTATTACTCTCACTGACCAGAAATTACAAAATTATTTCAAGGGTTTTTTTTCTGTTTTTAAATAATTACAGGGACCTTGCCATAGTGTGGCTTTTTTTCATAGCATTTAAAAGAAGCCACAGTACCAAGGTAGAGAGAGTTGGCATAGCATACTGCTGCCAAGAGAAGAACTGGACAGTGTCTCTGTGCACAGGTGTTTGGAATGAATGGGAGCCTCACCTGAAACTACTACAGCATTTCTACATAGGGTTTGAGACCTGCAGCAAACTCATGCTTATCCAAAATTGGCTATTCCGGTCACTGTAATACTCTGTTGACTAATTACTCAAATTTTGAGTACTTCAATGTTTGTATGGCACTTTCTTTTAAAGGAAAAAGACATGTGCAAGGATAGGATGGAGGCAGCTTATATTGGATTGCAAGAGCAGTGTGTTAAAATTTCAGTGTATTTACACCATAGAAACTAGCAAACAGTACAAATCGGGGCTTGATTCATTGTTTTGTTGATTGTCTAAGCTTAAAAAAAATGGGGACCATGTTAATAATGCAGGTTAAACTTAAAAGTGTGTTCTGCATACATTTTTTTTATTTCCTGACTGAGCCAGTTGTTAAATAGGTAGTACAAATGTTATTAACCCTGTTTTATAAGTGAGGAAACTGAGGCTTAGAGTGGGAATACATGACTTATCTTCAATCACACACAAGTAGTTGCCTGGAGGTACTTCCTCATCTTTCCTACCACCATTCCCCTTCTGCCTGCCAAAAAGAATAGCCCTCCAGAACAGGACCTCCAAAAGATTCAAGTCCATGTCATATAAAAACAACAAAAATAATAACAACAGTACTTAAAAGCTAGCATCTATGTGACACTTTGATGTCCACAAAGTGCTTTACATATGTTGTCCTCAGAACAACCCTGTAAAGTAGGTAATATTATTATCCCCATTTTCCAGATGAATAAACAGAGATTGAAAGAGGTCAAGTGACTTGTCTAGAGTCACACAGCTCATTTCTGAGGCTGGATTTGAACCCATATCATCATCATCATCATCACCATCATCATCAAACTGTAACAACATTCACAAAGCACTTACTATGTGCCAGTCACTATGCTAAGCACTTTAAAATTATTCTCTCATTTGATCTTTCATATGATAACCATTCAAGTACTTCAGTCCCTCACCCCTGCCCATGTTAAACATGTTCGGTTCATTCAACCAGTTTTCATATGAAACAGCTAGGTGGCACAGTGGGTGGAATGCTAGATTTGGAATGAGAAAGATAGGTAGTGCAAATATTATTAACTACATTTTATAAGTGAGGAGACTGAGGCGCAGAATGGCAACTCATGACATGTCTGTAATCACACACAAGTAGTTGTCTGGGGTCTCTTTGTCACCTTCCCTACCACCGTTCCCCTTCTGCCCGCCAAGAAGAACAGCCCTCCAGAATAAGACCTTCAAAAGACTCGAGTCCATTAACAAAATTAATAACAATAGTGATAACAGCCATCTAGCTATCTCTGATAGGTGCCAAGGAGCCACTGAAAATTTTTGAACAGTAAAGTGGATTATCAGGATTTAGGATTAAGAAAATTTTTCTGAAAATTGTTTAAAGGGTGATTATGGGGAGGGTGGTATTAGAATCAAAGAGATCAGTTAGCAAGCCAAACCAATCATCCATGTAATCCATACTTTTCACAAAAGCAGCCATTTGAAGTATAGAGTCTGCTCCATTTCCAAGTGGAACTACTGAATTGCGCCCTTAAATCCCTTCACAGTAGGGCTCTGATGCTGTTTCCTGGCTAATTACACTTTACTGCCCTCTCATATACTCTTTCATACTGTTCTTCATACCCAATAGTCCATCTCTTGCCTCTTTGCCTTTGTACAAACAAATTTATATCCCCAATTTCTGACCCATAGTGGACACTTCCTCTTCACTTATGCCTCTTGGGGCCCCTAGCTCACTTCAAGAGCATCTTCTAATTCCACCAATTGTTAGTCACCTCTCAATATCTCCAAGGAAATCACATTGCATTTATTTTGCATAAATCTTGTATCTACTTCTCTGAGAAAATCCTGTATTCCTAATACCACAGCCCACCCACACTGCAAGTAGAATAGAAACTTTTTGAAGAAAGTTACTGTGCTTAGAACATAAGAGGTACTTACTCAATGATAGATGATCGATTACTTTTTTGTTGTGGTCTCCCAGAATCACAGAGTAATATAGAGGAAGTCTGTTTTGCTGTAAGGACTTCATTGAACTACATGGAGAATAAAAACTTGATACGATGCATAGCCTGTGTCCAGCTTCCCCTCTAGTTCATAGTCCTTAAGCGACATTCCATTGTTCTCCTATCCCTATGAATCAAACAAGCATTATTTCTCCCTCCCCCTCCAGCTCCCACAGGTTGTTTTCAGGCACACCTAATATGCCAGCAATTCTTTTCCCACAGTGAGGGTGCCTGGGATTTAGAGCCTAGTCAGGGCGGAGTAGGTTTTCCAGATTCTGGGAAGACTTAGTTGCTCCAGGTGCTGCCAATTTTACTTCTTTTCTCAGCTTCCCACTTTCTTCCTCTCTTCCCCTTCCAAGATGCATTTATACAAACCAGGAGACTTTTTCTGGTCAGATACAGTACTATATAAATGCTTATTTTATGGTCCAGCAGTCCATACACTCTCCATGGTGCTGCTTCACCAGTCAAGGTACTTCTGTTCAGTGGAGCCCAACCTCTGTCCAACACCCAGGCTGTCTGCCCACTTCCCATCCTCAGGATGCCCCCATGCCTGCTTTGGAGATTCCAGCTGACTACAATCAGGTCAGGAAAAATCAACTTCACCTTTTTTTTCTTTCCTTCCCCTTTAGTTCTCCAGCCACTTAGTATTCTGTGTCTGGGACCCAAAGTTTAGTACCCTGGGACTCTGGTTGGTATAGGCGAGGAAACAAAAACAGTAAAAATTTTAAAAGGTTGGTCATCAATCCTTAAACTTCATGTTTGGCCCTTAGCAAAAATAAAAGTGAGGCTAAAGGGAACAGAGTCCAGTTGGAAGGACACTTGGCCAAAATATAAGATTAAAAATATGCCTGTGTATTTTAAAAGAAATGAAAGCCTTGATTCGTTGGAGCCCTGCACAAAATTTGCACTTTTAAATAAAGGTTACTTGTTGATTTTTTTAATAATTAAGTGTTAGTTTGATCAATAAGAATGATGAACATGATGATGGAATATTCAATTAATGATGCCCTTTTTAAAATAATAAACAAAATTCCCTGGATACCCAAGCCAATGAAATGGGCTGTGCTTCAGTCTTGAGCTCTATATCTCTTGCCTCTATTGTTGACGGCCCTCATTAGTTCATTGGTATACATTAGCATAGTCTTACCTATTCTCCACTCAAGCTCCAGCTGGGGGGTTTCTCTTATTACCTAGGAAATGAAACTACTGCATTTGCATTTTGAGAGATTCCATGAATCCTTCAGTTTTCTAGATCAGATCTGCATTTGCTCCGCATTCCTAGGATCTTGGGATTATTTCTTCCTCCTGTTGTCTTGCGCTGAGTCTCAGGGGTCACTCTCATTCATTATCCTCCATTCTGTCTCCTCAACACATATATCCATAAGATAAGATGCTTACAACACTTAGCATAGTTTCTGACTCTTGGACAAGTAAATCAACTACGCCATTTCTTAAGAAACAGACACAGCGAGGCTTCTTGCACCTCTTTCACTAGCAGGTTCGCTTTTGATCAGGTTAGACAGGAAGACAGGAATGGAGTCTTAATAAGGGGTTAAATAAACTTATTCTATCCTAATCTAGTCTTCTCAAAGGCAGTTTGCTGATAATGGGAGCACCAAATCCTACAGCATTCCCTAACAACCCTTCTCGCAGGGGCAATAAACCCTCTGTCTCAATGGGGTCAATTGAGATAGGCACAATTTGTGCACTGTCCTAAAACCCCCTTAAGCCTCGATGGGGGCTTGTTGAGGCAAACACACAGATTCCCGCTCGCAACCTTGATGGGGGCCAATCAAGGCCCACACAGCATTCCAGCTTGTGCATTCACGCCTCGGGGGGGTCCCCAGTCGCTGACCAATGCCCACTTGCTTTATAGGGCAATAGACAAAGAAGGCATATTGCCAGCAATAGCCTTACAATTTTATATTACTTCACTCCTATATCTACCACCACTGCGCAGTAGAAACTGTTTTGAACCATCATCGTGAGAACTTATATCTAACACCTGGGAAGTAGAGATTGTTACAGCTATGGATCCTGGGAAGAAAACTCTAAGAAAGAATAACAAAAAAGTCACTTTACATACACTAAAATTCACCTTCCTTAAACCAACATATAGCAAGTGCTTACTAAATTTGTTGGCTAATTTAATGTTGACTGACATATTCTTAAAACATTATTCTTAAAACAAGATTAATGAGATTGTATCATCATCATTCTCATCAACAAGGATTTATTAAATTCCTACTGTGTGCCAGGCATTGTGTTAAGTAGTAGGAAAACAACAAAAAGGTAAAATATTGTTCCTGACCTCAATGAGTTCACATTCTCATGGAGAAGGCAACAGGTGAGCAGCTATGTACAAAAAAAATGTGTGCGTGTATGTATGTATATATACATATATATGTGTGTGTGTATCTATGTGTATATTTATATACATATATGTGTATCTATATGTGTACAGTATAAATAAGTGGTAAACTCAAAAGGAAGGTGCATAAAAAGACCATGGTGCTGGGGGTGGGGCAGATGGCTCTCCTACACATCCTGGGAGCCTGGACCAGCCTTTCACTCAGGCTTCCTTATCCCTAGTCCCCAATACCAGTTTAATCCCTTGACTCAGTTTGCCAATTCCATTGAAAATGAACTTATACCTTTTCCTGATTTTCAGCTTTCTTTAGTTGGGAGCTGAAGTAGGTCAAGAAAATCCTGCCTTCAACAGCTGAAATGATATTGTGTCAGACAGCAGCAAAAAGAAACCAAAAAACAAACAGGCCTTTAACGAGGCAGTCTTTTACTGCTGTGAAACTCATCTAGGTTAACTCCAACCTAAGTCACTGTGGCACGCAAATTATCTGAACTCAAAAGGACCAAAGAACACTCGCACTGATCCACAGCACCCTCTGACATACAAAATCATTATTCTTCAGCTAAAGTTCGCCCTTCCATGCACCACATTCTGTCAGATACGCTTAACCACATCAAGAAGAAGAAGAAGACTTAAAGAAAAGGAGAAAGAGATGAAAGAAAAAAAGGCCATATGAATAATTTCATTATTTATTTAGAATCATTTGTCAATGCCCATGAAGACTCAAATAAGGTAGGGTCATATTTGAATTTCCTGTTTTATAAAGGACTAATAAATGTCACACAGAGTAGAAGGATAACACCTATGATTAAGGGAACGTATGCATAGCATCCCTTTTAATTTTTTACTACTTATTATGATTATAAATATCAACAGACATGAATATACCAATATATAAAAGGCAGAAAGGAGGATTGTGTATGAAAGTATGATCGTATGTGGTATACAGCTTTTTAAAGTACGTATTAAATTTAGCACAATAATAGCAATATTGCCCTGCTTACCTCTCTCTTTTTTAACTTCTGGTCTCTTCTGCATGTTATTTAATGTTTCATTAATGCTATTTTCTTTTTTTATTGGTGGGGCAATTGAGGTTAAGTGACCTGCCTAGGGTCACACAGTTAGTAAGTGTCAAGTGTCTGGTCTGAGACCAGATTTGAGCTCAGGTCCTCCTGACTCCAGGACAAGTGCTCTATCCACTGTGACACCTAGATGCCCCCAATTAATGCTATTTTCTTCTTCATAAACTACCAACAGCCCACACAAAACAGAAGCCCTTTCTTGAAACAAATAAGTATAATCAATACAATCAAACCAAATCAAATCATTGGCTGTGTCTGAAAATGTGTGGTTTATTCTGTACCTCAACTTGATCATATTTCTTATGGGAGATGGAAAACAAGCTCTATCATCAGTCTTCTGAAGCTATGATTGACAAGTATATTTATCAAGGATCTAAAGTCTTTCAAAATTACTTTCCTTTACATTATTGTTGTCACTGTGTTAATTTTTCCCATTAGTCACTCCATTCCACATCAGTTCATACAAGCCTTCCCAGATTTCTCTGAATCTATCTCTTATTATTACATGACACATAATATTCCAATGCACCAATATGCCCTGTTTAACCATTCCACAATGGGTGGGCATCCATATCATTTCCACTTCTTTGCTACTTTGGAAGAGTAATTAACTTCATTGACCTTAAATATATGAAATACTACCAATGGTCATACATTAATACTTCAATTTTTAAAAAAAATTCTGACTTTTCATTAAATATGTATTTTTTTCTCACATAATTTTGTCAAGTTTGAAGTATCTAGTTCATAAGTTTTTGCATTCAGTTAAAAAGTAGTGCCCTTTTGTAGATTGCAAAAAATACTTTCCCTTTCTACATATAATTTTTAAATGTCAGAATAGATTTTGTTCAGTCCAAAAAAAAAATCCTTCAGTGGGAACCCAAAGCTCCAAATGTCAAGATGATATTGACTTTTATTTTCTATTCACCAGTTCCAAAGTATTTTCCAGGGTTACCAAGATATATTTAGGATAAAGACAAGTGTAAAATAGAGGCAGAAAGAGTCAGCAACGAAAATTGCCAATCTTATACAATGAAAGCAAAGACAAAAAAAAAAACCAAAGAATTTTCAAAGCAAACATTCGTGACTGTATCACTGAGCAACAAACAAACAGCTGCTATGTGCCTAGCCCTGTGGGTGGTATAAAAGAAGGATCGATTCCCTTGAGGAACTTACAATCTTATCTGAGGGGAAAGCTAGCATATACCATCAGTGTATAATTGTGTCATACCAACTATAAGAATAATAGGAAAGCCAAGAGTTGAAGCCATCATACAGACCATGGAAGAATCCATAGACAAGTTGGATCTTGAGTTGACCCTTAAAACGTAAGCGAGATTTATATAAAGAGGAACCACAAATAGGGTAAAGAATATGGACAAAGGCTCAGATGTAAAAAATGATCATAGCACATATGGTTAAGAAATATAAACATATTTGCTTGCATAGAACAGAGAAAGTTTGTTGGGGAGTGTTATTATTTTTAGGTTTGTGAAGATGCTGGGTTACATCTATGATTTCACCAGCAGTGGGGGACTCCCAGCATGAAAATTTCCTCCACTGATCTAGATAGACAACTCAATTGTAACTTAGTCTTCAAGAGTTGCCTGCAGCCTGCAAGTTTGAGTGCTTGAGGTCACACATCCTCTATGTGGAAAAAAAATAAAAACGTTTACTCTATATTTTCTCTGACACTTTGATTAGTTCTCTAACCCCATTCTGTGTTGCCTCGTATTATTAAGGAATGGAAAGAAATAAAGTCAGATAGGTACAATGGGACTAGATAATTTAAAGGCTCAAAAGCCAGGCAGAAAAATTTGTACTTGAGCCTCAAAACAATCCTATGAGGTAGGTACTATTATTATTCCCATTTTACAGATGAGAAAACAGAGGCCAAGAAGAGTTAAGTGACTTGTCCAGAGTCACTTACTTCTAATAAGGACCTAATGCAGGATTTTAGCTCAAATTTAACACTCTGTCTTCTCTGCACTTTGTTGCTTTGTAAAGTGATAGAGAGCTGAATTGTGGTGGTGTCAGTGAGAAAAGGAAAAGGAAAGAATCAATTCAAAAGGCAAAAATTAGTGACAAATTTCATAGTTAAGATGGACAAGAAAAGTCAAGGATGACCAGGAGGTTTCTAGCCTGGAGATGTCTTGTAGGTATTTGGAAACGCAGGACTGGATGCAGGTAATGTTTGGGGCAGAAGATAAAGATTCTGGAATCATGGTTATAGAGGTAGGAGGTGAAATCAAAGGAATGGTGGATGTGTTCACCAGGGAAGTTAGTTTAGAAAGGATTCATCCAAGGAAACAGAAAAGGAGCAGTTGGGCTTGTGAGAGTAGAACCAATAGAATAGAGTGCCAAGGGAAACCAAAAGGGAAGTTCTCAAGGTATGCTGATCAATAGTGTAACACACAGCAGAGAACTGAAAAGTACATTGATTAAGAAAAATCTGCTGGATTTAGCAAGAAACAAGCTATGGGAAAACAAGCATCAATAATATATTTTAAAAGATGCACAGGGGAGGGAGAGAAGGTACAGAAGGGAAGATAAACAGCAAATTAAGCGTATATACAAAGGTTTTTGTTTTATTTTATTTTGACATGAACAACCTCAGTACAGCAATGAGAATTGAAGCTTAATCTCATGGAATCATGAAAGAAATGAATGGAAAAGGAGTGATGATGGATGGTAAAACATGTATTTGTCGAAAAGAGAAACAATTGTAGGATCAAACCAAAGATTTGATTTTATTTTGCTTTATTTTAAGATCAAAGAGTGGGTTATAATGGATAAAAAGCTAGCCTTAAAGCCTCTGACACATATCTGGCTACATGATATTGGACAAGTCATTTAATCATTCAGGAATTCACAGGCTACTCTGTAAGACTATAAATTGCAGAGAGATATTGATCTGCATTGGTGAAAGGATTTTCCTCATATGGGAGTTCCCTCTTTTTGGAAATCACAGGTTCAGTACATATCTCTAACTCTTATTTTAAGATATAAGATGGCTAGAACTAATTAAGGAAAGAAATCCATAAAAAAAAAGATTAAAAATGTTAGAGAGAGGGGCAGCTAGGTGGTGCAGTGGATAGAGCAGTAGCCCTGGAGTCAGGAGGACCTGAGTTCAAATCCAGCCTCAGACATTTGACACTTAACTAGCTGTGTGACCCTGGGCAAGTCCCTTAACCCCATTGCCTAGCCAAAAAAAAAATGTTGAAGAGAATGGAAAGTTAGTCATCCAATCAGTCAATAAAAATTTGTTAAATGACTACTTTGTGCTGGGTACTGTGCTAAGCACTGGAAGGGTTGATTATGGAAATGAAGTGACCAAGGAAGTAGGGAGGGGTGGAAGTGAGACTATGGGTTAAAGATTAGATTTATAGAAGAAGGAAAAAAATTTCCCTTGGACTAGAGGAATGATTTAGAAGAATGATGTGGGAATATGATGAAATGAACATAAAGGTGCCTGAGGGGGATCACAGCAGATGGTCTCAATCTTCACAGTTATGGCACTGTAGCATGAGGGCTTGGAGTTGGGGCTGTGGGGTGAGAGAGAACCTGGAAGTTTAAGGAAATGAGAGGTTTGGCATAGTCATTGTTAGGTATGTTAGAGAGATAATGAAAGATGAATGAAGGGATTGGTAGGCAGCTGCAAGGGCCAGATGGAAGTATCATAGAACCAGCCTATAACACGTAAGATCTAGGTGTTCATCATTTATAGGATCATAAACCTGAAAGAGCCTCGAAGGTCATCCAGCCTAATGCCCTTATTTTAAGAGATGTAGAAACAGAGTCCCAAACAGGTGAAATTACTCTCCCAAGGTCACAAAGTAACAAATGATAGATCTGTGATTTGAACCCTAATTTTCTCATTCTAAATCCAGCATTCATCCTCTCAAGAGAAGAAGCATCAGGAGTGGGATCTGAATTCATACCTCCATACAAACACCAATTATATATTTTACTTTTTAAATCATTTTTTCAACTAACAGGTATTTATTTTCTCTACCTCCCACTTCTCCCCCTCCACTGAAAACAAAAACAAAACCCTTGTTTAAAAAAGGAGAAAATATACTTTACAAGAGTTTTATTAAACTATATACATATGTGGAGTAGCAGCAGTAATAGTAGCAATAACTATTGTTGCTGTTGAAAGTTTCAGTCATGTCCGACTCTTCATGACCCCATTGCGTATTTTCTTGGCAAAGATGCCGGGGTAGTTTGCCATTTCCTTATCTAGCTCATTTTACAGATGAGGAAACTGAGGCAAACAGGGTTAAGTGACTTGCCCAGGGTCATACATCTAGTAAGTGTCTGAGGCCAGATTTGAACTTGACTCCAAGGCCAGCACTCTAGCCACTGTGCCACCTAGCTCTGTGTGTGTACACAAGCTTTTAAAATTCCTACATTGACCATGTCCTAAAATATGTGTTTCATTCTGCATATTTTTTTCAGTCTCCTCTATGCCACTAAAATGTGGGTAGCATTCTTCATCATCAATACTCCGGAATCATGATTGATCACTATTTTGACCAGAGTTGTTATATCTTTCAAAATTATTTGTTTTTACAATGTTGTTTTTTATTATATAAATTGTTCTCCAGGTTCTGCTCATTTCAGTCTACATTAGTTCATACAAGTTTCTTCAGGTTTCTCTTTTCAGCACAATAATATTATATTACATTCATATACCATAATTTGTTCAGCCATTCCCCAATTGAAGGACACCACCTTAGATTCATTCTTTGGCACCACAAAAAGATAGGTGCTATAAATATTTTACTTGCATCAAATCTTCTCATCTCTTTGATATCTTTGGGTTATAAGTCTAGCAGTGTTTATCTTAGGTCAAAGGATATACATAGTTTATCTTTTGGGTGCATAGTTTCAATTTGCTTTCCAGAAAGGCCATACAAATTCACAGCTCCACCAACAGTGTATCAGTGCACCAGTGTTCCCACAGTCCCTCCAACATTTCTCATTTTCCTTTATTATGAACTTTGCCAATCTGCCAGGTATGTTATCTATGTCTCCTATATATCTCAAGTTTCAAAGTTGATTTAATTTACATTTCTTGAGTTATTAGTTATTGGGAGCATTTTTTCATATACCTAGCTTGGATTTATTTCCTTGAGAAGTGCCTGTTCATGTCTTCTGATCATTTATCACTTGGGAAATGGCTCTTATCCACATAAATTTCAATTGGTTCCTCTTATATTGTGGAAAGTAGACTTTTATCAGAGAAACTTCCTGCACAGATTTTTCCCCAGTGAACTATTTGCATTCTATTCTTAACTACATTGGATTTGTTTGCGCAAAACTTTTTAACCTCATGTAACCAAAATTGTCCATTTTATCTGCTGTGATCCCCTTAATCCCCATTTTGGCCATAAACTTATCCACAGAGAGAAACTCTATCCACAGACACAAAAGGCATCTTCTTTGTTCTTCTAATTTGTTTGTGATGTGACATCTAGGCCATGTATCCTTTTGGAATTTATCTTGCTATATGGTATGAGGTGTTAGTCTAAACTTTCTATTTCTGCTATTTTTTTCCAACAATTTTTGTCCTTTGGTAGTTGATAATGTACTAAGTAAGTAAATCAACTTGGAAAGTATGTCTTTTTAACTATATTGGCCAGACCTACCCATGAGCAAATAATATTTCTCCATTTGTTTAGGTTTATATTAAGAATGTTTTCAAGTTGTAGTCATATAGTTCTTATGTGTACCTTGCTAAAGAGAATCAAGTATTTTACACTTTCTGTTTTAAATGTTTAAAGCACTTTAAATGAAATTTCCCTTTCTATCTCTTCCTGCTGTATTTTGTTGGTAACACATAGAAATGCTGATGATTTATATGGGTTTACTTTATATCCTGCAACATTGCTGAAATTATTCTTTTACCTAAGTTTTTAGTTAATTCTCTTAGTTGGTTCCCTAAGTAAACTATCATATTTTTGAAGCAATAATTCTGTTTCTTCAGTTATCTTCGTCTTTCCAATAATTATCTACAGATCAGAAATATGAAGAAAGGATGTACTGGGTGGATCTGGCCCAAGGTTGGATCATATCAGGACAAGCAGAAGAGGAAATCCAAGTCATTTGAGAGGAAAGCATTGAAGATGGTCGTGTACTTTAGAGGAGGAAAGAACTCAAATAACCATAAAGGAACTATTGGACTAGGCAAAATGAAAGAGTTTGAGTTATTGAAGACCCTTGTGACAAATGGTGATGGAGTAGGAGAAATAGTAGGTAAGGCAATTGATGATGGTAGTGATAGTGGTGGTGGGGATTGATGATGATGATGATGATGCTGACAGCTAGCATTCACACAGGATTTTAAGACTGCAAAGTGCTTTCTATATTTTATCTCATTTGATCTTCACAACAAACCTGGGAGGTAGATGCTATTTTAATGTCCATTTTTAAAATGAGGAAACTGAGGCTGAAGTTAAGTGACTCATCCAAGGTCACACAGTCAGTGCCCAAGGCTAGATTTGAACTCAGGTCTTTCTAGACTCCTAATTCAGCGCTCTGTCCACTGCACTACCAAGAGGAATTAAGTTCCACACAATTAATTGTTATATAAAAATCTATTTCCTCCCTCTAGTTTCAGAGGGGTTAATTTTCCTCTAGAAGACTCATCAAAAGGATAGATCTTTGTTTCAGGAAGAAACTTGAGATTCCAAAACCATTTCAAAGCAATAATGGACACAAAAAGTACAAAAAATCCCAGAATCCAACCTGTTGTACAGTCTCCATATCATTTGCTGCTTTTAGTTAACTTCCAATTGCTCATCCAGAGTCTTGATATGGGGAAAGTTAAAAGAGAGACATTTACACCCTGAAAATTTCATTTCACATGCCAAAAAAAGCTTTGTTCTCATGGAATAAAATTCAGTATCTGTGCTTAGTATAGATTTTGATTTTTTTTATCCTATTGGAAGAAGATACTCACTCTCACTGTGCAGAGAGAAGATAATTGATGCTCACCTAAATTTGACTTCTCATGTTGATATCTGTGAGGGTTCCTACATGAAACAGTGGAGTATAGTTGATCCTGAAATGTCTCTCAAAATAAACTCACAGCTTTTATCTCAAGAAATCACATCAGCATCAAATGTGCAGGCTAATGTAGTTGTAGATGGCGGTCTTTTACTTAGAATGGGATTTCCATCATGAATGTGAGTGCTGTTCTGGCATCAATTTCAATGAAACTGCAGGCCTGGCCAGAGCCTGAAGAGAAACAAGAGTTCAACTGCATTTCCAATCAACCTTTTTTTTTTAAGACAAGTTGTCCTCCCCTCTAATATATCCGTCAATAATGGACCACAGTAATCTACCAAAAGCACAATTTTGGCCATCATTTTTCTCTAATTGAAAACCAGGAGCATCTAGCTATTCCCTTGTTTATTTTTTTAATGTATTTTTAACTGGACCTGTGATTTCATTGGTGTAGGCAGAGAACTGCTGATGAGGAGATTCCTACTACCAATGTAATAAAGAAATAGTCTGAGAAAGCTGCCCTAGGGCACTGAGAGGCAGTCAGTCAGTCAGTCCTGATTAAGTGTTTGTTATGTGCCAGGCAATGTGTTAAGCACTGGAGATACAAAGAAAGACAATACCAGTCCCTGCCTTCCTGTGGTTTATGTTCTAATGAGTAAATAACTAGGTATGCTCAAATACAAGATATATGGAGACAGAGATGGGGATGGAAGCTGAGAGCAAGAGAGACAGAGACAGACAGACAGACAGACAGAGACAGAGACAGAGACAGATAGACAAACAGAGACAGAAAGGGAGAGAGAGAGAGAAGAGGGAGTAGAGAGAGAGTAGATAGAAAGTAATCTCAAAAAGGAAAGCACTAGAACTTATGGGATAGAGGAGAGACCAGAAACACAGCCTACATATGGGCCACAGGTAGAACTTAAGCCCAGGGATTCCTGACTCTTAGGTAGCCATTTATCTATCACCTGAAGCTACCACTCTCCATTACTTACTGAATAAAATATAATCTTCCTAACTTAATATTCAGTGACCTTCCTAAATTAAGATCCAATCTAATTTTTCAGACTTGGGTACAATTATCCTTAACACAAAAGACAACCCAGCAAAGCCAGACAAACCTCTTTTCCTTGATCTCGTCTCATCTTAATGGCTTATCCATAGTATCTCCTGTTCTTGGAATGATAACCCTCCCCCCATTACTCCCCCAAATCTCTCCATCTTGAAGTACTATGAAAGTCATTCCTTTCTTTCAAGATGACATCTTCCTTTTCAGATATCTCACAATACATATTTGGACTTCTCTGATCACTTCATATGATTTTATTACAGCACTTGGGAATTCATCCCAAAACCCAGGTTGTTAGCTCCTTAAGGGCAGGGCCTTATTATTTCATCTTTAGATCTCTAGCTTATATGTATTTCATAGAGTAAGCATTTAATTTGTTTGTTGAATTGAATTGGATTCATGTCAAAATGGCTGGCCAGTTAATTAGCTGGACTCTATCTGTTGCCCTTCTTTGATCTTGCCTCAAATTGCTGCTTGAGCGAGGAGTCCTCAAAAAGTAATTGAAAGAATCTTAAAAAACAAGCCAAAGTTTTAATTAAAAATAAAGCCACCTCTCACCTTTGTTTTCACTCCCACTTTATTGTCCATTTAGTTATGCAATAACAACAAAATAGGCAGGTGTAAAACTTTATAAGCCTGCCAGAGATTTTGCACTCAACTGGTAAGGACTTCAAAATCCCAGGGCCACCTCCATGTCCCAGTAAAGCATCAGAAGGGGACTAGAGTAGACTTCATTCTGTAAAGAAATCCAGGCATCTTCCTCATTCCTTAACGGAGCTAGATACTTAAAGGAAAACTCCTGAGAATAATTTTGTAAAGGGAATAGCCTCCATGAATTTTGACTTTTATAAATTCAGTTTTGCATTCTTTAGATTTGTATAATAACAACAATAATAATAATAGCTAACATTTATATAGAGTCTACCATGTGTCAGGTACAATGCTAGATGCTTTGAAAATATTGTCTCCTTTGATCCTCACAACAGCACTGGGAAGTAGATATTATTATAACCTTCATTTTACAGATGAGGAAACTGAGGCAAACAGAGGAACTTAGATCTTCCTAACTCCAGACCAGTCACTTTTTCCACTGTATCACCTAGCTGCCTCTAGGTACAAATGTACAGTGAAATAACTAAACTATTTAGTTCACAGCTAATGCTATTTAGTTGTCTGTGAACAAGCATTTATTAAGTGTTTACTATCTCCCAGGCACTGTGCTTGCTAAGGGTTGGAAATACAAAGAAAGGTTAAAAAAAAAAGTCTTCTATCTCTGGGAACATACATTCCAATGGGAAGGACACGTGAACAAGTAGGTACTTGTAAGAGAAAAAGCTTAGTTTCCCAAATGTTCTGACACAGATACACTGCAAACAGGTCTGAAGTATTTTTGTTGTAGAAAAAATATCTGTTTCACAATTTTGTGTTAACAGAACAATTTGAATTCAAAAGAGATGATCTGTCAGTGTTATTAGACAATCGGTACACACACATGCACATGCATATACACATATTCATACATATACATGTATACATATGCACAGGCATACACACTTGCACATACACACTTTAAGAGCTGAATTGAAGCAGGAAAAACTCAGGACTTGGCCTCAAATGGTTCTGAGTTTATATCTATGAGAATACTTGTGACCTGTAGACAAGTCAATAAACCTTTCTGAGCCTCAAGTTCCTCATCGACAAAATGGAGAGAATAAGTTTTGACCAACAACCTCATCCATAAAAAGAGGCTTTTGAACAGCTAGATGAGCCCCAAAGCTCCTCCCAGTTCTGAATGCCATGGTCCTCCTTCACATTTGTGTTCAGAAAGCACTCTAAATCTCAGAACCTTCTATAAGGTCAGGATTTATTTTCTCAAGCTCTGCTTTAAGGAGTCATAATTGGACTTTGTTTTGTTTTACCATGGAAAGGCTGCAAGGTACTGTTGATACGTGGAGAACACTGAGCTTGGATTCTGAAGACCTGGATTCAAATACTACATCTGTATTTGCTTCAGCTCAAATCCCATAGCCACTAGCTACTGGGCCCTGAGTGAGGAACAATTTCACTCTCACTTTTGATAGATGTAAAATATTGATGAAACAGCCCTTACTTACCTGGCCATTGTGAGCATCAAATGAGACCACATATGTGACATACTTCGCAAATCTCAAAGCATTATGTAAATAAATGCCAACTATTACTGTTACTTTTTCTACTTTTCTTTGTAAGACTCTCCCACTGCCTTTGAGTGACATTATGTCCTAGGCTCTCAATTTGCACCTGAACAGTCCCCTTAACACCATCCCTGAGAAGTTGTCAGATTGCCTCCATTTGAAACTTTCCACTTATAGGTCTTATTGCCTGACCAGGAACTCCATTTCATTTGGGTGCAGCTCTAATTTTTAAGTTTCTCTTTGCATCAAGCAAAAAATCTGCTCTCTGTAACTTCCATCCATTGATAGAATGTAAGCTCGCTAAGGACAAGGACTTTCTCATTTCTATATTGATATCCTTAGCCCCTGGGACATAGACAGGGCTTAATAAATGCTTACTGGTTGATAAATTGCTCCCAGTTCTAGACCCAAAGAAAATGAGGCTGTCTTCTATGTACTAGTCCTTCAAGTATGTGAGGCACTTAGATAGAAGAGTGGGTAGGGTGTCGGCTTGGAAGCATGAAGACCTAAGTTTGAGACTTCTCTCAGATACCAGCTCTGTGACCCTGGGAAAGTAACTTAACCTATGTGTCTCCTCTGTAAAATGGGGATGATAATAAGACCTACCTCCTAGATTTATTGTGAAGATAAATTAAAATATGTAAAGTCTTTGTAAATCTATATAAATGTTAGCTATTACTATTATAGTTTTTTTTTATTATTATGGAAGAGCGCAGGACTTGGAGATAAATGAAGAATTATTTTAAGAATTATTAAATTTAATAATAAATTCAACATATAGATTTCAAAACTGATCTGCTCGAGTGTGATTTTTCTGACCTTCCTTCTGTTTTCTTCTATGCTTTTTTAAAAATGCTTTAATGACCCTCTTTTCTTTTCTTCATTCTTTTTGGAAGGGTTTCCTCACCTCTAAGTCCCATCTCCCTCCCCACCCCACCTCCAAAATGAAGAGTTAAAAGATAAACAGCATCCTTGCACAGTGAAGTAAAACAAATTCTTCCAGTGACCTATGTAAGTGTATACTTTACTGTGCATCTTGAGTCCATCGCCTCTCTCTCAGAAGGTAGAGCGTATTTCACCATCAGTCCTGTGGAATCACCATTGGTCATTGCATTGATTAGAGTTCTGAAGTCTTTCAGAGTTATTTTTCTTTATAATGTTATTACACAAACTATTCTCCTGGTTCTGCTCATTTCACTCTGTATCAATTCATTGGCCATGAAGACAGCAAAGCAGGTGCTGTGGAGAGCTTAGAGATTGGTCAGACATCTAAGACACCAAGGCAACGGCCAGTCTTCTTGACTTTCGTCTTGCTCCAGGACTTCAATGACTCTGGAATGGATAGGGAGCCTGGCAACTTTGTGCAACTCTGTTTCACTTAAATCCAATTCACATGCAAGTGAAGATATCAATCATGATGTCACTGGTCCTCTTCAAAATGAAGGACAAACAATGTGAAAAGTCTGCTGTGTGCCCGACACTGTATTGAGCACTGGACCCAAGCCAGAAAGAATCCTCACTACGAAACACTTGATGAGTGATCCTCCATTTTCTGGTATACTGTTAAATAATACAGGATCAAGCACAGGTCGTGGAGGCATTTATTTCCTTGGAGATTTCTAGCCATGTTGACCCTAAGCCGTTAACAACCTGTTCTTTGCTAACATTTTGGTCAATTACATCCATAGCATCCCTTTCTTTTACTAGTTTAGTAAACTAGTTTGCTACTTAAAGAAAAAAACAAAGTTAGTCATGTAGCCATGTTCACCATTCACCGAAAATGTAGGGGACCTTCCAACTACTCTCTTGACACTGTATATACCTGTTCTGGGAAGGGTTCCACATGCCGTATAATGGTCCTCTCAAAAACAAAGGACAAATAACAACAGTACTGCTTTATATAAGTCTGCCCAGGTTTCTCCACAGTGATACCCTTTATTTTGTATAGAGCAATAATATTTCATTATATTCATGAACCATAATTTGTTCAACTATTCCCCAAGTTATGGGTATTCTTAGTTTCCAGTTCTTTGCCATCACAAAAAGAGCTGATATAAACGTTCCTGTATTTATGGGTCCTTTTCCTCCTTCTTTAGTCTCTTTGGTCTATATGCCCAAGAGGTACCACTGAGTCAAAGGGTATGAACAGTTTAGTGACTTTGGGGACATAGTTCCATAAAGTTTTCCAGAATGGCTGTACCAATTCACAGCTCTACTGACAGTGCTTTAACATGCCCGTTTTCCCAAGGCCCCTTTAGCAAGTGGAATTTTCCTTTTCTATTATCTTTACCAATCTGATGGGTATGAGGTGGAACCTTGGAGATGCTTTCATTTGTATTTCTCCAGCTATTAATAATGTGGAGCGTTTCTTCATATGGTTATTGACAGCTTGGATTTCTTCCTTTGAAAATTGCCTTTTCAAATCCTTTATCCATTGGGAAGGCTCTTGTTCTTTAAAAATTCAATCACTTCCTTGTAGATCTTAGATAAGAGAGCCTTATCAGAAAAATAATGCAAAGATTTATTTTCCCAATTACCTGTTTCCCTTCTAATTGTAATTGCATTGGTTTTGTGTGAAAACTTTTAAATTGTATGTAATCAAAATTTTCCATTTTATCTTCTGTAACCTTCTATTCCTCATTTGGTCATAAACTCTTCCCCTATCCATGGCTGTAAAGGTATTTTCCTCCCATCAAGAAAGTTCCTTTGGGTGAGGTTTTTTCGTCAAATTTCTACTCAAGAAATACACAATATGCAAAAGATATTCTTCAAATGTTTACTTCAGAGACCAAAGTAAATCTATGGCAAGTCTACCTTCCTTTTATTTCAGTGAATAAAACTTTGATAGAGAGTCTATGCTCTGACACCAGATAAAGAGCCAGATGGCCTTAGATTTGTGGGATCCATGTGGCTCAGTCTTTTAAAGTCCATGCTCCATTATCCAGATTTTCCACTTTGTAGTAATCACCTTTGGGGGTATATTTAACAACTATATCACCACAATGTATTTTTCTACTTATTCTTACCTAGAGCCAGAAGTCAAGTAGATTTAATATTCCCCCTCCACACTAAGGCTCAGCTACCAGGAAATACATTTTTAAATTATTTTTTCAGTTGTCTGCTCTGCCCAAGGGTTGATCATTTAAACATTCACTCATTCGATGGCCATTTAATAAGTGCCTACTATGTGTACAGAATTGTGATAGATGCTAAAAGAGCTACAAAGATAATTAATATCTGGTCCTTTTTCTGAGCTCATAGGATTTAGAGCTAGAAGGAACTCCAGCAGTCATCTGATCCAACTCCTTCATTTTAGAGATGAGGAAATCAAGGCCCAGAAAGGCTAAATGAAGGCCACATAAGCAATAAGTATATGTCAAGATTCAAACCCAAGCCCTTTGCCTACAATGCCAGTTGTATTTATACCAAAACCTCATGTGTCTTATGATCTAGTTACATGGGTAAAATGTATATATGGAAGTAAAATACTGTGGAATAAAATAAAAATATATTATAATTATAATTCAGAATAGAATCTAAGAACCTAAGAATTATATGGAGCTCTTCTAGATCCAAGGAAGAAAGTATCATTTTTAACTAGAGAGATCAGTGATCTTTTAAAGTCATTTTAAGTGTTCTTTTTTTCACTATTTAATATTTCTCATTTAATAAAATAAAACCAAGTTTAAAAAAAAACATTCCAAGACTTCCTGGAATGTGTATCTTTAATCTGGGTGTTGAAGCATGAGTAGGACTTTCAGATTGTGGATAGCCTGCTTCATCACTGATCCTCTGGAATCATGATTGGTCACTGCCTTGATCAGAGTTATTAAGTCTTTCCCAGGGACAATAGAAACCTGATTCCTTAATCTAGTTGCATGATTTACTGCTACCCCTATTGTAGGTGCATAATATATGATTATTGAATAAATCAATGTCTAACAATTGGGACACGGTCCTCCAAGCACAGAACATGTGTAAATAGAGGCAAGGAGACAAAAAAAAAAGCATCGAATGTGAAAAAGGAACAGTGAGTATTCCAATTGGGCAAGAGAAGTCACATGTGGAGGGGAATCGTGCAATCACTATGAGACTGGAAAGATGGCAAGATACCAAGATGCAGATTATAGATTTAGAGGTGCAAGGAACCTTCAATGTCATCAAGTTCAAAGCCTTCATTTTCTAGATAAAGAAGCAGAGGCCCAGGGAAGTTCAGTGATGCCCAGGCTCTCATAGCTAATCAGTATTTGAGAGGGCATTCAAACCCAGGTCTCCCTTGACTCCAAATTATACCAAAGAAATCACAAGTTTGGAAGAATAATGGAGTGTGTGTGTGTGTGTGTGTGTGTGTGTGTGTGTCTATGTGTGTGTAAGTACAGCCTAAGTAAGGCTGTTTTCTTGGTCCAATATTTTAGTCTAGCCTTGGCCCAGGCTGATGTCATCCATCTTCAGCTAAGAGGAAGAAGAAGCAGTAAGGAACTAAAGGTGGTGGGAGGATTTTCAATGGAAATACCAGCCTGGTTTTCAGCTCCTCCTGTGCTCATGATATCTTTTCATTATTTTGTTTGAAGCATTGTGATTTTACAGAATATCAGTCACACACACATTCAAATGAAAGAAGAAAAATGCCTTCCACAGCAGACCCCACTGGTTCTTGATTGATCTGCTGTGCCCCTTTAATCATAGGAATAGTTGAAAAAATGACAGAGGGAGTTTTGATCCCTTCCAACTTCTTCCTCTTCTTCCCCTTGGCTCATCACCTGGCTTGTCACAGGAAGAAACATGCCCACCTTTTCACAGTTGGTTACCTGATGGCTCAGTGACAGTCAAACAAGAAAGAAGGATAAGCAAAAAGCTAGAGTATCAAAGGAACTAGCAACTTCTCAAAACTTCAATCAAGCTATTGAAGGTTGGCAGTCAGTCCTTCCTCTGCCTCTGAAGCTGATCCCATCAGCAAGAACCATAGATAGAAATAGCAGGACAGTCCCATTGGTTGAATGTGGACACCATGGACCATAATTTTTGTTATCATGAGTACAAATTCATTCCTTTCCTTAGGTACTTAGGAGGCTCTATTACTTCATTATTCCTATCCTTATTGTTAGGAATCTGTCATGTTAGCTCTGATTAGCAGAACTGGAATTGTCAGCAGACTCTTTTCCTTTTTTGTCCATTGGAGAGGAGTGAGCCATAACAATTTATCCCCCACCCATCCATTCAACTCTAGCCAGAGTAATAAGTCTCTGAAAATAAGGCAACAACAAGTCAGACAACTGGATTTCCGTCGTCCTTGGAAAGACTCAAGACCTCCGATCAATGCAATGACCAACCACCATTCCATACAAACCAACGATGAAGCAGCCTACCCATCAACCAACAGAGATGAAATAGATGTAAAGTGCACAATGAGACACACATTTTTAGACATGGCCAGTGTGAAAATTCATTTTGCTTAACTATACATATTTGTTGCAAGGGTTTTGTTTTTCTTTTCAAGAATGCTTGTGTATCTCTATCTTTAAAGATAGTGATAAGAATTATAACCTCTTAGTGGAAGGCAGTGCTTGCCTGTAATCCTTGCCTCTGGGGAGGCTGAAGGTGGTGTATCTCTTCAGCTCAGGAGTTCCAGTCTTCAGTGAACTCAGATGATCAGGTATCCACACTAAGTTAGGCACCAATATGGAAACTGCTGGAAGAGGGAGGGGAGGAGGACATAAGACACCAAGTTGCCTAAAGAGGGGTGAACCAACACAAAGCAAACAACCTTTATAATTTGAAGGCATACATAAAAATAAAAGACTGAGTCTCCCTATCTTGACTGGACAGGAAGTATAGGGGCTACTTATGAGACCAATTCTACTACTATTGGCTCAGGAATTTTGACCTGCTCTGTTTTTCATTTGGCTTGATTCACCCCTCTTTAGGCAATTTGGTGTCTTGTCTCCTCCTGCCCTCCCTCTTACTTCCAGCATTTTCCCTCTTGGTGCCTATCTTAGTGTCTGGTTCCTTGTCTGGTCGCATATATCTCTGCTAATGTCTTTCATATTACTGCTTTCATATGGCGTAATACAAGTGAAGGAGGGGATGCTTTTCTTGCTGTGAAAGTAGAGTAGCATGCATATTCTCACAATAATAATAATAATGATAATGATAGTAGCTAATAGTTATATAGGACTTACTATTTGCCTGTGTTAAGTACTCTGCAATTATTATCCCATTTGATCTTCACAACAACTCTGAGAAGCAGATGCTATTATTATCATCCTCTAAATGTAAAATAACAGTATCCTATTATTTTAAAATTGAAGAAACTGAGGCAAATAGGTTGAGTGACTTGCCCAGGGTCATACAGCTAGTCAGTATCTTAGGGCTGATTTGAATTCAGGTCTTCCTAACTCCAGTCCCACCAGTGTAACCACTGAGCCCCTAAGCCATCACAAGAATGGTATGAAATAGGGCAAGTGAACCAGAACTGCCTTTAATCAGGTTAGTCCAGGGTGAGGAACCCGCAGCCTCCCTCTAGGTCCTCAAGTGCAGCCTTTTGCTGAGTCCTAGTTTTACAGAACAAATGCTTTTATCAAGGGATTTGTTCTGTAAAGCACTTGAGGACCTAGAGGGCTACATGTGGCCTTGAAGTCACAGGTTCCCCACCCTGGGTTAGTTCCTTCCTCCTGACAGTGTTCTCTCGATCTGCCAAATTCTCTCCCATAAACCACATTCCATCCGCAAAGGTAAAGTTCTCATTCAGAAAGAACATAGCTGCAAGACAAGCAGCCTGAGATATTTTCACTGAATTAAAAAAAATCAGGTAGAAAATAAGGGAGAAAATGAAGCTTTAAATTAAGATAATTCCACATGGCTGCTCATTTTCCAATAAAAAAATTAGGGCCTTAGATCATTATATTAAGAACAAGAATCTATAGAAATATTGGGGTGGGGAGGGGTTACTTCATTTACCTTTTCTAAAATATAATTGTTAATCTCCTGCCCCATCCTTTCGGTGAACCTGGCTGAATTTAAAATAGACGGTTCTAGTTTGTAATAGATGGTCAACAAATAAACATTTAGCAGCTGAAAACCATTTGTTTAGCCAGTCTTAATGACTTCATTTTCACTCCCTTCTCCTCCACAGTTTTTCTCCACTTTTCTTCACCAACATAGCCAATGGAGGGACAAGAAATATCCTAAATACATCTATTTTCCTTTTAGACCCAACCACTTAGTTTACTACAGAAAGAAACATACTGACAAATTGGTGGGATGCAATAACTTCCTTAATTAAATGTCTTTTAATTAAATAGTCTTTTAACATTTTCAAGTCTCCCCCATCAACCACAAAACCTTCAGACAGCAGGGATGAAGATAGTAAATGCCAAACAGAAACAAATCCAGCAGCTAGAGTCTTGTGAAATGTGATGATATTTCCCAAATGACCAGGCTTCCATGACAAACTTTGAGTCTGCATTTCGACAGCCACTTGCATAAGCATTTCAGCATTGTGCATAATGAACACCAAGTAAGACAATCAGTATGTCAATAACGGAGAAAAGGAGAGACATGAGGATGAGGTATTTGTATTGAAATGAAATGCAGCTGAATTGCTGAAAAACTACAGAAGACATAATATTGTGTGTCCAATATTTGGTGTCCTAGAGGGAGTCAGGAGCCAACATGAATTTATTAGTGCTGTTGGGGACATTAAAATCAGATTGATGCCTTCTTTCCTTCAGACTGTACTACTTACTATTCCACAAATGTGACATTCCAAATACCACCTCTGTGCCTTTGCTCAGACTGTCCTATGTGCCTGGAGCGCCCTCCCTCCTCACCTCTGCATCTCCTAATCTTTAGCTCCCTTCAAGGCTCAGTTCAGATGTCACCTCCTATAAGAGGTCTTTCCTGATCCCTACAGTTATGTTCCCCAAGCAACTGAAATTGCTATTTACCTAAACATTATGTTGACTTGTGTCTATACCTATCATATCTTCTGCAATGAAATATAAACTTTCACTTTGTTTTAATATCACAGCATTCAGCACAAACCTTTGCACAACATAGGCATTTAAAAAATGAATACAGAATTGGATTGAGACCCTGCCCACTTCTAAACAACTTGGAAACAAGAGGAGGCAGTGCAGGACTGCAGAGAGCGCCCAACAGGAATATAGAATTTCTGGGGTTTAATTCTGTCTCTGCCACTTCCAATCCTTTATGCAACCACTTAATCTGGAAATGAGATGGTTGGATTAAATGGACTACAAACTCCCACTGGGCCTGAAATCCATCACATAAAACAATTTTGTTCTCTGTTTCCACTAAGACTTTTCCACCAGCATATGCTAAAAGTCAGTATGCTTTAAGGTAGGACTCCTTAACATTTTTGTAGCATGGACCCCATTGGCAGGCTGGGGACACCTATGAATCCTTTCTCAGAATAGTGGGTTTTCATTTTTTGTTTTGTTTTAACAAATTCATAATTGAAAGAAACACAAAGGTCAATGAAAAATTAAGAGGTAATTTTTTTCCCACCCAAGTTCATGGACCCCCTGAATTCTATCCATGGACTCCAAAACCCCAGACTAAAAATTCCTGATTCAAGAGAAAACACCATCCTCTCCATGCCTTTGGCCTAGAAGCAGGAATTAGAGCTAACTCCATATCCTTTATCACCAGCCCTCCATGATCAGCAGTGCTGAAGTGTTCCTCACTTCCATGTTGTTGTCGTGGTCGTTGTTTTTCCAGTATCCAAGAGCAGGTGGGGAAGAAGAGCAAAGTGAGGGAGGAGTTCACCTCAGCCTCTCATTTGGTAGATTTCTATTTTAACTAATTATTCTTGTTAACTAAGCACAGATCTCTGTGGTTTCCAAATGGTGGAGGACCACACATGTTGTCAATGCCCTTTAAATCTGACATCCTGGAGAGAAGTCCCCATCACCCTGCCCTAGTTACACCACTGGCCAAGATTTGAGACATAAGCACTAATTCAAAGGCTTCAGTCTTGCATCCCATAAGAAGAATAAATGGAATTTGGCCTCAATTACTGAGTAAAGTAGCATTATACAATGGAAAGAGTAGGGATTCTGGAGTCAGAAGACTCAGGTTCAAATGCTACCACCTATGCTCATAACTTGTGTGATCTTGGACAATTCCCTCAGCTTTCTTGGCCCGTTTTCTCATCTATAAAATGAGGGGGTTGGATGGGATGGCCTCTGGGGTCTCTTCCAGCTCTACAGCTATGATACTATGATTTTATAATGCTTGCCAAGTAATGTTTTATCTCCTAAGCCTCATCTATAAAATGAAGGTGCTGTCTGAGTTCCTTCCCAGTTCTAAATCAACGACCCTATCTATATGCTTGGGCAAGTCATTGAATCTCTCTCGGCCTCGGTTTCCTCATCTGTAAAGTGAAAGTGTTGGAGGAGATGGCTTCTGGAGTCCTTTCCAGCTCTAGATCTAAAGCTCTGCAATCCTTAAAAACATCCAGAGCCACCCTATGTGAGCTTTCATAATCTAAGCTTGTACGGCAGTTCAGCCTCCAAAGTTGTCAAATCAGTCACAGCCAATCGCTTTAAAAATTATGAAGGGAAAAGAAAAATGCATCCTTCCCAACAGTGGGAAATTAGACTTTCAAACTGCTGGCACCACCATTACACATACTTGTACCAAAAGTTCGAGGCTTCTTATGACTTACTTGCATGGGCCTAAAGCTGGATGGGTCTGCTTAGAATTGGGACTAGACTGGCAGGGATGATTAAAAAGCATCCATTCAGAGAGCAGACCAGGGCTCAGCACCATCTGGTCAAATCTGATTATTATACAGCCTCGGAATGTCCTGCTGGCAACACCACAGGGAGAATCCTTAAGAGGCTGCCATTTGCCATTTGTAACTTCAGCAGGGAATAAGTGTGATATATGACTGGCTCGGTATGCCAGACTCGCTGGCTTCCCCAGACATTTTAGCTGTGTTCACTTCATCCAGGCCAGAGAGAAGCATGTGGTTAGATTAAAATTCTTCCTGGATGAAAGCAACAGAGAGGAGCATATGTTTCTGACTCCAGGAAAAACACCTGAGCCTAGCACAGCCGTCCAAGCCCCTGCCTCCCACAGCCCACCCCGTTCCCCCAGCCCTCCTGTCTCCAGCTTGTACCTTACACGCGGGCTTTCCAAAACCCCAGATGCTTCACTGCTTGGAAGACTTTTGAAAGCAACTTTTCAAGTTCATGGCTAAGCATAGCTTAGAGTCTGACTGTTTAGTGCCATCCACTCTGGAAGAACATCAGCATATTCAACTTTTGCTGCATTCCTCTAATCAACCTCATTTAGGTTCTCACTGAGCAAAGTCGCAGAAAGCTAACAGGTAACAGAAAGAAGGAGCATTCTGTCAGGGTACAAATTCCTTCCCACTTCTGTGTTGAGGGGTCAAGGCTCCTGCTGAGATGAGATATCAGATTTCAAAAAAAAAAAAAAGGAGCAGAAAGTTCACCTGGAAATCTCACCACAGGGGCAGCTCTGATATAACACTTTTCTACACCTAGTAACAAATTTGCATTGATGAGCTTCAGCATTAAGAGGGGCACAGCATTGGGCAAAGGTTCCCCAGCTTTTGCCAATCCCCATGGGTCTTGTTCAACATAGTAAACCTTAACCAGAATGATACATGGGGCTGGCCAAGATGAAAACGCTTGGTCATTAATTGGTTCCTACTGAGACTGCTCTGGAAACCATCCTATTGAAATGTCTTGAACAGGAACCTCAGGGCAGAAGGTGAGAAGGAATTGTCATTTGTCATTTATGGCCAAGAAAAAAAAAAACCTTCCTGCATTTTTTGAAAGTTTCCATGGCCGTAACTACAACAGGGGAGGGCTAACCTCCACTGAGCAGGGCAGCTTCAAGGCTGTAAAATCCATTCTCTTTAGCTGTTGTGATCACTCCCCTAATACATTTTCTTTCAGGTGCAAGTCTTGAGTCACAGTAGCACTTGCTAACTAGCATGAAGTACAGGTGGTGGATTCCAGTGAACCAATCATCAAGCATTTATTTAGCACCTACTATATGGCAGAGACTATGCATTTAAATCCCTTCCACATGGAGGGGGTGTTAGGCGCATAGAACTCTCACCCCCCAAATCCCCACCCCCACAATCTGGAAAAATCGTGTAAAATGTTTTGGCTTCCTTTCTTACCAGAGATGTCTGATTTTTTATTCTTTTTCTTTTATGTTCTTTTATGTTTTCTTTTATGTTTCTTTTATGTTCAGTACTTATCGCAAAATTTGGGTTAAATATTTGGTCATAGGCTCTGTATCATCTGCTAGCCTTCTTGCATTGTCAGCAGCTTCTGCAAAACTCCCCCAAAATTCCCATTTAATTTCACATGCCAACCCATGATATATCAAACTGTAATGGAGAAAGTCGTGATACAGAAGAGATACCTGTATAACTTTTCATTAGCCTGTCTATACTCTAGGGATGTATTAGAGCATACCTGATTTCCCAATGTGTGATTTATTACCATTTTGTTAAATGTTTAAAAAATATTTCCTTGCTTCAGATCAGGGGTTCCTAAATTCTTTGTGTCATGAACCCCTTTGGCATGCTAGTAAAGCCCATGTTCTCTTTTTTAGAATGTTTTAAATGCATTGAATAGAAAACAATTACATTGAAATGCAGTTATTTAAATATTTTTTAAACCAAGTTAAAAGATTCCAGGTGAAGAATCTGTATGTAAGGTGGATTTTGTTATTCTTTTAAGATACTAGTTCCCAGGATCATGGACATAAGCTTATAAAAAATAAATGTTGAAAACTATCTTTACATGTAATTGGAAAAAATAAAATACTATTTTAAAAATAACCAATGAAAAAACAAGTCTGGTCCTTATCCCCTTTTCCTTCATTTGCAAACAATCTTGATAGATTCATTCAATAAACACGTATTAAGCACCTGCTATGTGCAGAGGATCATTCTGGGCATTGGGGAAGGCATAAACTTTATATAAGGCATAGTCCCTGACCTCAAGGAGGCTACAGTGAGAAGCAAAAAGCAAACTCATATGAAGAGGGACAGATAAGACCTTGACACCATCGTCATCATTGTCATCATCTTCATCATCATCATCATCATCATAGCTAACATTTATATATATATAGCACTTTAACATTTGAAAACATATATGATATATATAGATATATAGATATAGATATATTTTCCCTCAAAACATTGTCCATCAGATCCTATTATTGTCCTTATTCTATAGATGAGAGAAACTGAGGCTGAGAGAGGAAGAATGTAAATTAGTCAGTCAATAAACATTTATTGAGCATCTACCATGTGCCAGGCACTGTGCTAAGCACTACCTTCAGAGGTGTTTCCCTTAAGAGAATGCTATGTTTATCACTAAGCATTTATGTGGATACCAAGGTACTGGAGACAGGTCATCAGGCTGCATTTTGTTTTTCTTCTTGCCCGGGATTATATGTTTAAGGTAGATTCAAATTCAGGCTTTCTAACTCCGAATCCAGCACTCTGTCCACTACACCATATATGGACGTACTGGAATATTATCATTGAGATATTATTACACTGAAAGAAAAGACAAATACCGAAAATTCAAAGAAGCAAGTTACAAAGGAGGCTACAAACACGAAAACAAATGAAACAATCCCTACTCTCAGGGAGATTTGACTGGCAGAATTCTGATTGGCTATCTTGCATTACAACAATTGCTAACCAAAAGGAAAAGAAGTCACAACTTCTCTGGAGCCTCAGTTTCCTCATCTGTACAATGAGTGAATCGTCACAACTGATGGAGAGGAGTGAGTGAGTCAGGACCTAGAGAATAATAGTCATAATGACTATAAAAATGGAGATGAAAGAGACTAAAACACAGCTGAACTGAGATTAATAGGAATGACCTATTTGGATCCTGTATAAGAGATGATGAAACATCGTATGAGAGAAAATATAGGCTGCACGGTGAGATGCAGTCTATAGCTTTTGCTAGTTGGCTAATGGATAGAGCTCGAGGACTAGAATCAGGAAGACCTGAGTTCAAATCTAGCCTCAGACACTTTGTAACCCTGTGTAAGTCACTTCCCCGCTCTTTGCCTCAGTTTCCTCATCTGTCAAGTGGGAATAATAATACCACCTACCTTGCCGGGTTACTGTGAGGATCAAATGAGATAATAATTATAAAGCATTTAGCATAGTGCATGGCACATAGTAAGAGCTCTATAACTCTTAGCTATTATTATTTATTTATTGCTAAGTTATTTTTCCTTGCAATAACTGGAGAATCAGACATGAGGAAATAACTATAATGTAAAAATAAAACGTATCAATAAAACTCTTATAGATAAATGGATTATAGCATTGTGTGCCTACCTGGGAATGTTATTCCAAAAATGAAAAAGAAAATGTGTCTACTGATAATGGGACCATGAAATACAGGAACATGCCAATATTATCATAAGATTATATATTAAAACTAAAAAGGACCTTTGAGACCATTAAGTCCAAGACCCTCATTTTACAGATATGAAAACTGAGGCCCATATAGATTAAGTACCTTTTCCAGAGTCACATAGCTAAGTAAGTGTCTGAAAAGGGATGTGAAAAAAGTTTTTCTGACTTCAAGTCCATCATTCTCACCACTGCTTAGGTCACCTTTGAGGATATGTAGGAATGAAGATCTCTCCCCTGGGTTGAGAAGGACTCTTCAACTAAAGAAAACTAGGGTGATTCATGAGTAAAACTTACTTCCCTCATAGAATTTAATCTATGGCATCCTGCTCATCCTTTCCATGAGCGCTTCAAAATCTGCTCTCCCAAAAGCTAGAGTCCATGACAAGCTTCCCTTTGCTTCTGTGAGGGAGTGGTCACTTCCCTCTAAAGTCTCTACCATTTCCAGCAACTGGTCCTTCCTTGCTGCTTACCATCAGATCCTCAATAGACATCCCTTGGTCATGATTTGGCCATTAAATTGTTATTACAAGAAGTCAAGAAATTACTAGCTTCACTACTTTTGGCAAAATAAAAGCTCCAACAGATTACAGATAATTTGAAGTCCCTGTTCCTACTATATCATACCTCCCTATGAGGCCAAAAATGAGCTTGTCTTCTTACTATACTATTCTACACACAGACACACACACACACACACACACACACACACACACACACACACACACACACACACACACATACTCCCATTCTTTTATTTATTTATTTTTAATTTATGGAATAAAACAAGCATTTCCACAACATAGCATAATTTAAAAAAAAAAGATGATTGCACATGAAACTGCAAATCTACTATGTACAACTTGTGATTCCTTTTAAATAAGATTGATCCTTCCAGAGTCATGTAATAGTCAGGGGTCTTATCCAATCAATCTCTGTTATACCAATGACATCAAGCTGATCTTCCAGACCTGGGGTCTTTAGCGACCTTGTTTTAATCAATAAGCAATAGGGAATGCACTACTAAAGATTTTGGAGCAGAGGTGTGGTATGACTAGATCAGACGAAACAGCAAAAAATGCTATGTCATATTTTAAAAGCTTTTTTTTTAATCTCTTATATTTTCTCACTTATAACCAGAAATAATCTTGGTTACATCCTGTTTCAGGCTAGTCAAATAGTTAGTTGTGGTTTTATTTCTTTTAAGCACAGGTGAAAATATGAATTAGAATAGGTATATCACTATTCCTGAGGAGAAAGAAAGGCAACTGGATCTTCCATGTCAGTAACAATAACCAGCAAAAAGGCAGTACACGAAGACAGGTAATAAAGCCTTTTTAGGGCTTTTCTTGAAATCTCATATCCTATAATGGTTAAAGCAGCACCCTAAATGGTTACATACACTACAAGATGAACCCAATGAGCGATTGTGTCCTCTTCTTCATTTGGACTTTGAGTCTAAAAAGTTTGGTGGCTAAACTGAGATCTTAGGATCACCTATTTCCTTCCCCACCCAAGCCATCATTAGCTAAGAATTTGAAGCAAAGTTGCTTGAAAATAAGGGAGATGCCACAGTCTAAGACAGTCCCTATTCAGTTGTCCCAGCAGGGACCACCAGTTGGGTCTCATTCCAACAGGCATTAGAAGAAAAAAGGAGCCTGGGCTTGGGAGTGGGGAGTGGACAGACAGGCATAATTGCTGTGCAACCTGGACTGGGAGGTGACATAGGGCGATGAGAATTGCTACAGAGAGGAAATGTAGTTTTGGACAAGGCCATGTGTTCTTCATGCTTCAGCTCTGTTCCACAGAACACAAACCCCAGTTTCCTGTTTCTTGCTCTCGTTCTTTCTCATGACTTTCCTATCACACACCCTCTGATGATTCCCAAATCCTTATTTCTCCTCCTGTCTTTTACACAGGTCTTACTTGAGTGTCCCACCATCACATATTCCAACTTAAAATAATCAATGTCGTAAAATCATAATACTGTCTTTTCTTCTTACACCTTTCCCTTGCTTTCTTTCTTAGGCAATACAGGGTCCCCTATCTGTATGGGTACCCTGGGATTTAAGAGGGTAATGCTTCTCAGTAATCCTATTCATTCTACTGAAGCTTTGAGAGGAACTGGAGCTAATGTCCCATATTTAAGAGAATGGAGAACCTTAGAAATCCCTAGGAGAAAAAAAAAAGACTTTCAAGCGTGTCCTAGCCTGAGGAGGTATTATTCAAACAGAAAGTCACTGAAAGCTTGTACAGATTTACAGGTTTTGAGAACTGCTAGCAATCAATACATTAAAATGACTTATTCCTCAAAGGTAGAAGAAGAAAACAAAATGCAGCCTGACCTTTATCCAATCCCTTGCCATCCACATAAATACTGAGCCATAAAAAAGCATTCTCTTAAGAAAAACAACTCTGGACTTCTAATTTACATTTCATCTCCAAGCATAGTCTCCCCAAGTCAACACTGTGCTGAAACACATGTGAGCAGAAACCCAAGTGTAGGTTAAGGAGCTTTCCCCCAGTGAGAAAGCAGAGAGATTGCAAGATCCCGCTGAACTCTGGTATGACCCTCTAATATACTCACTATCCTTTGGAGACCATTGACTCCCCTTCCTAAGTGCCAGGGTTATCATGACCCTCAAAAATAGCCCTGTATAGTTTGTACTTGTGAAAATGAAATATTTATGGTCTCAACTACATGTTACACAAACACTCTGGAGGTAGAAGGAAAAGGGCATGAATACCAAAGAAGGAAAAAATAAAAATAAAAACCCATTTTGATGTACTACACTGTGCATTAATAGCCATACCAGAGGGTCACACTGCTACCCAGCCAGGGTTTAAAGTACCAGTGGGGACCCTCTGTGCCTGACAGAAGAATCAATCTTCTGAATATTCAAAAGTGTGTGTTCTGTTTTATGTAGACTTAGTGGGAAGAGAAGGGTTTTGTCCTGGACCTCTAGGTGCCGTTGGCCTGCCAGAGCAGTGGAATAATGAGAGTCTGGACTGCTTGCCCACTTTGCTCTCTGTACACTGGGCAGGCATTTTTCAGCAGATAAATTATTTACAGTGTTCTCCAATGACTCTAGAAAGTCAGCATATATTCCCCCCCAAAAAAAAAAGCACAGGAAAAAAGAAGGAAGGAAGGAAGGAAGGAAGGAAGGAAGGAAGGAAGGAAGGAAGGAAGGAAGGAAGGAAGGAAGGAAGGAAGGAAGGAAGGAAGGAAGGAAGGAAGGAAGGAAGGAAGGAAGGAAGGGACAGTTACAAATGTTCTGTGAAACAGACTGTGAAAAAGCCTGGTATTGTGAGTCAAGTGTTGCCCAGAACTGGAAAGAAAAGAAAAGATTGTACTCTTTGTAAATACAAGGTGAAATACCAGAATGTAATTAGCCAGCTCTGTATGCCTACCATGTCACGTTTGCCTCTAAGGACAGAAGAGTCATTTCTAAATTGTTCTACACAGACAATGGCTCAAACCCTCATCAGGCTAATACATATTTTTCAAGTGACAATGTACACCAAAGAAAGTATAATTCAATGATCATTATTTCAACTTGACCAGATTCTCTAAGGAATTCCAAGTGCATTGCAAGTCTTGAAAATCCAAACTGGCAAAGATTCTGACTGTGCAGAGAAGATGCATTCCACCTCAAAAGAGGCAGAAGCATCTGCAAATCAGAAATTAAACACACACACATATACACACACGTGCACAAGCACACACATTACACAGGCATACATATACACAATTGCCCATATCAGCCACATTATTTCTTCTGGAGGTCAAACCATTTGGCTTTATTTGGCCTAGCAAAAGAAAAGATATTTCCCTTCCCCAACAAAAATGATACCAGTAAGCATCAACACCAGAATGGTAAGATGCCACTCCCCAGATTATCTCAATTGCTGGCATAACAAAATAATGGACAAGAAGTGCTCATGGGTTTTTCTAGGTATTTAAAGGCAGCCTGATGGCCCAACAGCAAGTAGGTGGCACAGTAAATAGAGCACTGGACTTGGAGTCTGGAAGGCTTGAGTTCAAATCTGATCCGTCACTTACTAGCTATGTGACCCTGGTCAAATCCCTTAACATCTGTCTCTCTCAGTTTCCCCATCTGTGAAATGAGGATAATAGCAGCTCCTACCTCCCAGGCTGTGGTGCAGGTCACATGAGAGAATATTTGCAAAGCTAAAAATACATATAAATGCTGGGTGTTGCTGTTGTGGTTGCTCTTAAAGTATTTACTGAACATACCACCCAAAAGAGAACTCTCTGTATTATGTAGGTGAGCAAGCCACTGCTGTGCAGAGGACAGAGTGCTGCATTTCAGCTCTGAGGATCTAGCTTCAAATTGTGACTCTGCCCGTTGGAACCTTTGTGATGTCAAACCACTCTCCTGACCTCCCACTCTCCATATCTATTAGATGAGGACGTTGGACCTATCATCCCAAAATCAAATCAAATCATTTTCCCTACAAGGAAATAGCTAATTATTGGCAAATATCTGGAGCCCAAGATTTAGGTAGCACTCATTAAAAAAAAAAAAGTCCCACCAAACAGAGCAATCATAAAATAGCCAGCATTTATGTAGCACTTTAAGGTTTGTAAATCACTTTACGTATGTAAAATCATTTGATCTTCACAAAAACCCAGTGAGGTTGGTGCAGATATTATTCCTCTTTTTACAGTTGAGGAAACTAGGGTAAGCAGAGGTTAAGTGACTTACCCAGGCTCATATAACTAGTAAGTATCTGAGTCCACAAGACACAAGCTCAGGTCTTCCTGACTCCAAGCCTTACACTCTGTGCACTTTACCACCTAAGCTGCCTATTTATAGTATCAGTCATAATTTCTGAGCCATTGTGTAGGTCTATATAATCAACAACAATAACAATAGTAATAATAATAATTGTAATTATTCCGAGAGCATTTTAAGGATTGCAAAGCTCTTTTATAAATATCTCGTGTGATACTTACAATTCCAGCAGACAGGGACTATTATCATCTCCATTTTACAGATGAGGAAACTGAGGCAGGTAGTGATTAAATGCACTCCACTGTACCACCTAAGGTGCCAATCTATAGTGCAAGTCACTATTTCTGAGCCATTACTTAGGACCATATAATTAATAACAGTGATAATAATAATAATAACAACAACAGCTAGCATTCATGTAGATTTCAAGGTTTGTAAAATACTTTTATAAATATGGTCTCATTGGATCATCACAACAACCCTGGGCAATAGGAGCTATTATTATCCTCAGTTTACAGATGAGGAAAATGAGGCTGATAAAGGTTAAGTGACTTGCTTAGGGTTACAAAGCTATATTATCTTGGGCCAGATTTGGACATAAATCTTCCTGACTCCAGGCTCAGTGCTCTATCCACTTAGCCACTTAGCTATCTGTACTTCAGGGCATTATTTCTGAGCCATAGTCCAGATTCATATGCAGTATATATGTATGTATGTATATATATATATATATATATATATATATATATATATATATATATATATATATGTGTATATATATATATGTATGTATGTATATATATATGTGTATATATATATATATGTATGTATGTATATATATATATATGTGTATATATATATATATATATATACACACACACACACACATATATATATACATATATATATACAGTATAATAAACCTGCTACACCATACCTAAGACAAAGGTAAACAGAGCAAAGGATTGAAATGCTGACTTCTGAAAACTAGATGTAATAGCTCAGATGTTCATCGAAGACAGATAGACACTATTCCTTAGAACTTGAAATAGACCTAAAAAGAAACCACATTGACATTTGAACAATTTCCTTTGACTTTTGTTATTTCAATTCATTTTTTGTCATCCCCCTTCCATATTCCTCAGATATTCCTTTATACATGTGGTTATCAGAATACATGGCAGCATTTCAAGTGAGCACATCAGCTGTAAATATCAGAAAATGTAAGTATATTCCAACTCTACCCTCTTCTTACACTACTTTGGATTCAAAGAATTAAGAGAGAATCCTGACTTTAAGGGTACTATGATAGAAAAGCTGAATTTCACAAGTGAAAAGGCACTTCAGCCACCATCTAGTATACTACAGATAGGTGGATGGATGGATGGATTAAAACATGGATGAATGACAGAGATAAAAAGATAGATAGATATGTATTTATAGTTATAGATACAGATATAGGTAGTCCTTCAAAATATAGATCCTATATATGAAAATAAAATAATGTTATGCTATAAGAAATGATAAACAGGCAAATTTCAGAAAAACCTGGACTTACATGAACTGATGCAAATTGAAGTGAGCAGAAACAGGAGAATACTGTATACAGTAACAGCACTATTGTACAATGATCAACTATGAATGACTTAGCTATTTTTAGCAATGATCCAATGATCCAAGACAATTCCAAAGCACTCGTGATGAAAAATGCTTCCCACAACCAGAGAAAGAACTCATGCAGTCTGAATGCAGATCAAAGCATACTATTTTAACTATCTTTTTTATGTCTATTTTTTCCTTTTGGTTTGTTTCTTTTTTCATTACATGACTAATATGGAAATATGTTTTACATGATTGCACATAACCTATACCTAATTCTTACAGTCTCATGGAGGAGGGGAGGGAGGGACAGAGAAAATTTGCAACTCAAAAAAAAATTTCAAATGCATGTTAAAAATTGTCTTTACATGTAATTGGGGAAAATAAGATACTATAAAATAAACAAAAATACAGACCCTACCTACCATTCCAACTTTAGCTTCTGCTATTCCTTCATACAAATCCTCTGCTATAGCCAAGCTGAACTACACCTAATCCCCCAACACATCATGAACAATACTGCTCACACAGTTCCCTACAATTGAAATGCCCTCAAAACTTCTCTTTGCTTGTAGAAGTCTTATCCACCCTTTGAGGCTTACTTTGTGTTCATCCAATCTTTGCTGGAAGAAGTGTAACTAGATGAAAGCCACTATCTTCAAAGGTAGCCTGTTCCAATCTCAGCCAGTTCTAATTCAATGGTTAAGACATTTTTTTCCCTTACAACTAGCTTAAATTTGATTCTTTGCAATTTCTACCAATTCATGCTAGTTCTGTTCTCTAGGTCCACACAGAGTGAATCTAATCCCTCTTCATGGGATTAGAGGATTTAGATCTGCAAAGAGCCTAGAAGATCATTTAGTTCAACCCCTTCATTTAACAAATGATGAAACTGAGGCTTAGAATGGGCAAGGTTCCAAGGTCCTACCAGTAATAAGTGGCAGGGTCAGGATTTGTATCCAGGTCTTCTGACTTCAAAATCAGGGCTTCTTCCAAGCATCGTGCTTATATACCCCAGCTCCTTAATAACTGTTATATTGTATCCCATGGCTTCTATGGCAAGAAGAGATCATTTGGTCATGAGGCAAGAGGGACTTAGGATAGATGGATGGCCAGAGCACTCCACTCTCCTAATGTTGGAAGAAAATAAGTAAAGCCCCCAGCAGATTGGGCGGACCTCCTGCGGTGCACTATGGAGAAACTATGAAGAAGATTCTCTTGTGATGGGCAGTTATGGATGACATGCTATCTGTATCACTAGTGGGAATTCCCAAATTGATGAGATCACCGGCCCATATGAATATCTGAGATTATTGTATTCCACTATATCATATTGTCAAAATCACTTTCCTGAAGCAGTACCAGTATGAGCATTTCATTCCTTAGCTCATTAATCTTCAGTGGCTCCCTATTATCTCCGGGATAAAATTCTAACTTGTTGGCCCCACATTTCAAGCCCTCCACAACCTGGCTTTCACCTACCATTCTAAACTCATTCCAAATTACTCCCCATCACACCCTCTATATGAGGAGTCACTTTGGTTGTTCTCTGAACTCAATGTCCCAGCTTTTATTTCTGTGCCTTTGCACACAGCCTGAATGTGAAAGAAGGTGATACTACTTCTATTAAAATAAATAATGAGATTTTTAATTACACTTTAAGGTTTATAATGTTGTGTATAAATGGCCTCATTGGATTCTCACAGCTCTATAAGCAAAATGCCATAGATATTATTATTCCTGCTTTACAGATAATGAAACTGAGGATGATGAAGACTAAATGATTCAGTCACATAACTAATAAATGGTATAACCAGGATTTGAACCCAACTCTTTTCTAACTCAAAATCTAATTTTCTTACCACTATGGCATTCTATACCTCTTAGTAGAATGTTGGATCTACAGCATAAGTGAATTAAAATCCAGTCTCTGTTATTTATTGTGTGACCTTGGCAAGTCAACAACCTCTCTGGACCTCAATTTCCCCAACTATAAAACGAAGGGGTGGAGCTGGATTTACCTCTAAGGTTCTGTCCACGTCTGAATCTATGATCCTTGCATCCTTTTTCCTAACTTCCACCTATTAGATTCTTAAATTCCTTCAAGGCTCAGCTCAGTTGCTATTTATTATATGAAGTCTTTTCTTTATTCCCTCTCACACCCCTCAGCTTTATCTTCTCTCCCCCTCCCTTTGTCCTCCTCCTCCTCCTGCTCCTCTTCTTCTTCTTCTTCTTCTTCTTCTTCTTCTTCTTCTTCTTCTTCTTCTTCTTCTTCTCTCTCTCTCTCTCTCTCTCTCTCTCTCTCTCTCTCTCTCTCTCTCTCTCTCTCTCTCTCTCTGTCCTTATGTCTATCTATTTATCTAAGTTCTTTGAGAATAGGGTCTGTTTCATTTTTTGTCTTTGTATCTTCATGTCCTAATAGCACCATGCCTTGCATATAGGCACCTTACAAACATTTGGTAACTGCCTTAGCATTAGGCTATTTGAAGTGTTCCCAGCTAGCACATACCCACTACTGAACTATATATCCTACATATCACCAGCAAGAATACTAGGTGACCCCAAGCTCCAGTGGTTACCCCCAATTGAATCCTGTGTAGCCCTATTTAGATGTCCTGCCATCATTTCCACATGTTTGTTGTTGTTCAGCCGTTTCTGTCATGTCTGACTCTTCGTGATTACCTTGAAAGTTTTCTTGGCAGATACTAGAGTGGTTTGCCAGTTCCTTCTCCAGCTCATTTTACAGATGAGGAAAGTGAGGCAAATGGGGTTAAGTGACTTGCCCAGGGTCATACAACTAGTGAGTGTCTGAGGCCTGATCTGAACTCAGGAAGATGAGTCTTCCTGACTCCAGAGTGGCCAGGCTCTCTACTGCACCACCTAGCTGCCCTTCATTTTCACATCTAAATATCTAAAAACAAACTGATTTTCTAGCTGTTTTTATTCTTCTCCTCTGTCCTCTCTTATTTTCACATTTTTATCAGTTTCATAAACATTTTCCCATTTACTCTGCCTCAACAACTCATTTTTGATTCCTCTCTCTTTCTCTAGATTTCTACAGTTATAGGGAACAATGGATTATTCCCTTGCAATGTCTCCCCAGTCATCCTTTCCGTGGGTGTGAACACAGTATGGGTTGAACGTGGACATGTAGCACACCTAGTCCACATTCTATCCATGTCGATGACCCTTTCCTTTTCCTCTCCCCTGTAATCATCCTAGATGAAACTCTCATCATTTCTCACTGAGACTATTGTAATAGCTTCCCTAAATCATTCCCCAGCTTTCATTCTCTCTCCCTTCTAATTTTTCCGGGACTATAAGCTGCAAACAGAACAAGGACTGCATTTTATCTAAACTTTGTATCTCCCCTAGCTCTTATTTCACTTAGTAATTGTTGAGTGAATGAATTGTACTAACAGCTTAATCTTTCTAATGCTGTTCTCATCATGTAACTCTCCTGTTGAAAAATATTCAATGGCTTTCTGGTACCTATAGGACAAAGTCCACACTTCCCCTGAAATTCATGGTCCTTTAAAATATGGACCCATTTTTAAATGAATGTTAAAATTTTATTTTCTTTACATGTAATTGGGAAAAAACAAAATACTATAAAATAAAATGAAAATGCGGCCTTTCCAACTTTAGCTCCCACTACTCCTACATACAAATGCTCTGCTGCAGCCAGGCTAGTCTAACATAATCCTCCAAACACATCATGAACAACACTACTCACATGGTTCCCTACAATTGAAATGCCCCAATCACTTCTCTCTACTTGTAGAAATCTTATCCAGCCTTTGAGGTTTAGTTTAATTCTCATTTCCCCTATGAGGTCCTCCCTGGCTACCTAGCTCAGAAGGGTTTCTTGCCTCCTTTGAAAGGCTATTTAATTAAATCATCCTGGGGGCAGCTAAGTGGTGTAGCAGATTGAGCACCAGCCCTGAAGTCAGGAGGACCTGAGTTCAAATCTGGCCTCAGACCAAACATTTGACACTTACTAGCTGTGTGACCCTGGGCAAGTCACTTAACACCAATTGCCTAAAAACAAACAAAAAAAATTAAATCATTCCTACCCACCCATTTGGTCCACCTTCTGCTTTATGCTCTTGTTTACTAAAAAAATGTGTGCTCGTCTTGTCCTCCCTCCCCCTGCCCCAACCATATCATAAATTCCTGAAAAGCAGGGCCATAAGAACAAAAATAATAATTGGCATTTACAAAGCACTTTAAGGTTTAAAATGAAACACATGTATACATTGCATAATTTGATACTTGTGGCAACCTTGTGAGGAAAGTACTGCAGGCATCTTTATCTTCGATTTACAGATGAGGGCACTTGAGGCTCAGATCATCTACATGACTACATCACAAGCTAATCAGTGTTGGAGGAGGGATTTGAACCCAAGTCTCTTCTCACTCCCCAGACCAGTTCTCCATCCCACTATGCCATGTTGTCTCTTTATGGAAACAAAATGAATTATTTTGCTTTCTCTCTATTATCCAGTATCATTGTCATACCAAGGACAAGAAATCAAGTCTCAGAAAGGTTAAGAGGGCTCAATCGTGGGTTTTCCTGACTCAATCCAGGCTGCCTGTCTGAGCTTTATAATTATGCATCATATTTCTCTGTTATCACTAAATATGACCAAGTCATTGCCTTGTTCATGATAGACATTCAATAATTATTTATAGATTATTGGTTGTTACATTGGTATATAAAGATGATGTTCTCTGTGCATCTTGCAAATACCCAAGAACAGCATTCTGGGCAAACTTTCAAGTCAGAGAAAGCTCAGTTTGGTTTCATATACTTTCTACTTGAACATTTTCTTTCAGGCTGTTTGGGAGGAGCTGTAAGCTTCTCAAAAGGAGCATAATAGGGACACAGATTGAGAGGCTTCTTTCTAGCTATTTTTGTTTATAATGGCCCTGGACACTTTGTGACAGAGGGTGAAGAACAGTTACTAATGCAGTATGACTCCTCCACAGTGCTGCTACTACACTCGAATTGAAAGAGAGGTAAGAGGATGGACCTACAGATGGGATTCTGAAAATAGAACCCAGCATTAGCCAACACAACTATTACAGTACCAGGCTACATGGAAATGGAACTGAGTCTAATACCATTGAAAGTGGCCAGGTTTTTCTAACTGGTTGGGTAAATCAGGAGCCCCAATCAGGAAATCTCCATCTGTCCTATCCCTGAAATAAGAAAGTTTAGGAAGAACTCAACAATGCTGCCTATGGAAAAGCAGATCTACCCCCACTGATTTTCACACAGCAGCTGCTATGAAATGGGCCCACACTGGCCAGATGGGAAGAAGGCTCTGATCAAAAGTTTCCAATGAGGAAGCATATTTATCACCATATGAGAAGCAACAGCCAACAGAGAGACCATCCTGACAAGCACCCAACAGAGACAAGCAATGACAGCTCCTGAAAGCAAGAACCCTAATTATTTCTGCAAAGAACTAGATGGACACAAAATAGATAGACAGATAGATAGATATATGCACACATAAATATATATATATATATATATACATATACACATATTTACATATATGCACATATCTATATATGTAGATATAGATAGATATACATATATATACACAAATACGTAGCTATAGATAGAGATGCACATATCTACACACAAATTAAACATATATAGACACATAGGTAGAGATATAGATAATACACATACATACATATATACACATGTACATATTTACATATCTCTATATAGACATATACACATGTATATATATATATGTATCACATATTTTCGTATATACATGTATACCTATATGTAGATATAAATAGATACATACACATAGATACATATATAAATACACACATAGATATCTACATATACATATATACATACATACATATATATGCATATGAGAGAAAGAGAAAGCAAGAGAGACAGAGAGAGAGAGACAGAGAGAGAGATTAGAAAGGACCCTGAGTTTCATGTTGGTTTTACTAGGCACAGTAACACCATGACTGCTCTGTTCTTCAGATTCAGAATGGATAGCCCTTGATGATCACCCAGGCTGGCACCCTCGTTTTACAGTGGAAGTGACCAATGTACCTCAGGTTATACATCTAGTGTCAGAGCTAACCGCAGATCTCCTGGCACACTTTCTTCTAATGGCATCCCCAGATTAAATAATCCTGAACTCTTTAAACTCAACCATTACTGCCTTTATCTGAAAGGCTACCATTGCTTCTTTTTGTTGGTTTCCATTTTCGAGTGACCTCTGCAAACAAGTAGTCCAACTGTAAGCCTCTTGAAGGTAGGAATCTTGGCTTTTAGTCTGATTAACCTGGATTCCAGTCTTGCCTCTTACATGATACTAGCTATAGGAGCCTGGTCTAATCAATGCAACTGTCTAAGACTTAAGCTGAAAAACAATTGACAGATGAATTAAAACATTGATTAAGCACTTCTAAACCAGGTATGGTGCTTTAGATAAATAAGACAGATTCTGCTTTCAAGGAGCTGATATTTTCATGGGAGAAGAAGATACATAAAAGGGAGCTAGAAGGGGCTGGGAACAGGGCAGGACACTGGCAAGGTGTGGACGAGGCCAAGAAGTCAATCAGGCCGTAAATACATATTTATTAAGCACTTGCTTGTGCTAAGAGCCAGGGATTTAAGGAGAGGCACAACAGTACCTACTTTCAAGGAGCTCAAAGCCTCATGGGAAGTTCCTTGGAGCCCAGTTCTTAACAAAGCAAGGCTCATTTATCATCATAACTCAGGGATATTCAAGGATGGGTCCAAGGTTCCTTTAAAGAGAAGATGAGATGATGGCTAAAGTGAAGGTATCATGATAGGGAGGTGGATGGGAATTTCTGACCTCTGACGATAGAAGGATTTCCTTACAAGAAGTTTCTGTACAAATGAAATTGCAGGTCAAAACAAAATGCTTATGGAAGTACTTGATAAATGTTGAATACTTAGTAAGTGGTACTTAATAAATGTTTGTGGAAGATCTTGTTGTTTCATTCATTTGTTTCGGTCATGTCTGACTCTTTGTGACTCCATTTGGGGTTTTCTTGGCAAAGATACTGGAGTGGTTTGCCATTTCCTTCTCCAGCTCATTTTACAGATGAAGAAACTGAGGCAAATAGGGCACAATGATTTGCCCAGGATCACACAGTTAGTAAGTGTCTGAGGCCAGATTTGAATTCAGGAAAAGGAATCTTCCTGACTCCAGGCCTGGCATTCTATCCACTGTGCCACCTCACTGCCTTATAGGAGGTAGGAAACGATTAAAATAAACTTAAATTTATAACAATAACTGCTGTAAACACATAAGAAATGCCTCAACAGCAAACTTGAGTAGTGAGCTGTCTCTCCCAATAGACTGTAAGCTCTTTGAGAACAGGGACTGAAGCATTTTTATCTTCATAGCCCCAACACCAAGCTCAGAGTCTGGTACAGAGTAATCACTTCACAAATGCTTGTTAATCGATTAATACAGGTACCCAGAAGTGATGGAAATTAGATAAATAGTAGACTTTTCAGCATATTCTATATTATTTTGTTATAAATGTGCAGGACAAGGGGAGTTTAAGACCTAGAGTTACAGCCTGTTCTAACTCATCTCTCTGTATTTCAGAAGTCAGGAGCACATGCTAAATGTGTCCAAATGGCTCACAAAAACTAACTAGTTATGTGATCTTGACTAAGTAATTTATTAGATCGTAGGACTTAGAGTTGGATAGAACCTTAGAGGTCATCTCATCTAATTCACTTATTTTACAGAAAAGTCAACTGAGATCTACTAGACCTCTCTGCGACTCAGTTTCGGCATGCTTGTATTGCCTTCCTTTCTCTACAGTATGTTTGCTTTATTTAGCCTTTTAAAAGATATTCCTTTAGACTTGAAACTAAATGCTCCCAAATCTAATTCAACAGACAAATCATAATGCTAAATCTAAATCGAATATCCAAGCATAGCATTAAAACAATTGAAACAAATACACAAATCTAATGGACCTATCCCTGATTCCATCAGAAAAAATCTTCTCTGACCAGGGACTGGAGCAAATTTACTGACTTCAGTGAGGAAGTACCCTTGGCTTCTGGCTCTTTTCTGAAGTACCTCAATATTTTCAAAGCGAGGTCTAACAGTAGAGCCAAATGACAACATTATCGTCTCAAGGAACGGAGCAGACCTAATGCAACTGACACGAGCTTCTGTGTACGTTTTCAAGCGCTCTTCTTTGAAGCTTAGATTTTCTTTTCAAAGCAGAATCAGGTAAGGAAAGGGTAGGGAATGAAAGGGTTAGAAAGGAAAAAGAGAGGGAGGAAAGGAGAGAGAGAAAGAGAGGGAGGGAGCAAGAGAGGGAAGAAGAGAGAGGGAGGGAAGGAAGGACGTAGAGGGTGGGGAAGGAGGGAGGAAACAGGAGAGTGAAGAAAGAGGAGAGAGAGGAAAGTAGAGAGGGAGAGAGAGAAAGGAAAGAAAGAGAAAAAGAAGAAAGAGGAGAGAAACAGAGGGAAGGGAGGGAAGAAGAGAAGAGAGAGAGAGAGAGAGAGAGAGAGAGAGAGAGAGAGAGAGAGAGAGAGAGAGAGAGAGCGCAACCCTTCCTCCACCAGTGTGGGCAATCAATCAATAAGCTTTTATTAAGCACTTGACACGTGCAGGGATTGTGCTAGATGGACATGAAAGGCAAAAATGGAACAATCTCTCCCCTCAAGGACCTTAGATTCTATTGGGAGGACATGCATTCTCACACACAACAATAACATCAGTAACTAGCCCTTCAAGTGCTTTTCACCCTCTTTTTGCCCGTTTTTTCTGCGACTCTTCTTCCCTCGAAGTTTTCCCAAACATGCCATAGGCCTTCTTCTCGTTCTTTCACTCTCCCCATGGAATGTCCATCTGGCGTCTTTTTACGAAATTGTCAAAATACCAAGAGACAAATACCTGGCACACAGATTACTTCTAACAAAATGTTATAGAAAAGCACATTTGGAGCCAGATTTTCATCTTCTTCTTAGTTTCCTGAGAAGCAGTGGGCCATGGTAGAAAATATTACGCTGGTAGCCACAAGACCTGGATTCTAGTCCTGGCTATAACAATGGCTAGTAGAATAAACAGCATTTATACATCAGTTTTGGTTTTTCAAAGTGATATATATGTGTGTATATATATATATATATATATATATATATATATATATACACACACATAAGTATATATATATATATACACACATACACATAAGTATATATATATATACACATATGTATATATCTATCTAGCTGTCTATATATCACTTTGAAAACCTAAATTGATGTATAAATATATGTATAATTATTATCATATTATATATAAATATAAATATGTACATATATGTATGAAATTTCATTTGCTCCTTACAACCCCTATGAGATAGGTGCTATTCTTATACTGATTTTATAAATGTGGAAACTGAGTCACAGAGAAGTTAAGTGACTTATCAAGGGCCACACAACTAGTTAGTGTCTGAGGCAGGATTCAAACCCAGATCTTCCTGACTCCAAGTCCAACATTATCCACTATGCCAGCTATTCTTATTAGCCATGTTATTTATTTTAATCATAGCTATCTTTTGTTTTCACATCTCCTACACTTCCTCTCTCCCTTCAAAAGAGCCATCCTATATAAAAAAAAAATTAAGAGAAAAAAAGCAATTTAACAAAGCCAACCAATGCATAAGTCCAATATTATATGTCATATTTCTCCCACTTCTCAAGAGAATGGAGGAGATGCAGCCTTATCTCTTTTGGGGAAGCTATTTAATCTTGGACAAGTCACTTTGCTCTATGAACCTCAGTTTCCTATCTGTACAATGGTGGGGGGAGGGTATAGGTGGACCACATGTGCTATACTGAAGAATGGCATCTTCAACAGTTTAAGAGAGATATAAGAGTACAGGGAATGGTCAGAGAATAACATCTATCTTTGCAAGAGAGAGAACTCAGCAAAGTCCTGACACTCTCTGCTAACTCTCTCTCTCTCTCTCTTCTCCTTCATTATGGAGACGAGAATCAGCATCTGTAACTCTTAAGGATGATTGGGACACCTTTAGGAAATCCTTTTCAGGGCTTGAGAAAATGCTCCTTCAGATGCTTCCTGGAACTTATACCAAATCTGTCCCACAAAGCTCTCATTCCTCTAGCTCAAAGGACATGGAGGGCTGGCTGACTGATTACACTTGGGGAATATTTATGTAACTTCCTGATGGCAGGGACAAAAAGCTGAAAGGAGGATACAAGAGATAAAGCGATGGGATCCAGCTTGTCTTAAACCCTGTGTAATCCCTAGTACCTCTTAAATCACAGGGTAAGATTATTCCATGATAAAAATTCCTTAACAGCTGGCAGCCCACATTTTCCCTCTGAGTGAACTGTCAAATTTACAGAATTTATAACCTGACCTACTATAGATATTACTTTTAAGTCCTTGGCCAATTTAATAAACATCCCAGACAACCATTATTACAACTTTTCTTTTACTTTTATTGCTCCATAGCTGAGATATGGCCTGGCCAAATCCATGTTGTGAATGCTCAGCTGAGCACTGTGCTATGTGGAGGAGAGTTATAACTAAGAGGCCCAAGCCTCAAACAATTTTTCCTTATTTCTTACAGATGTATGGCTTCCATTCCTGGATTTAAATACCCAACAGTCTTATTTCCCATAGCATAGCTGAGAAAACACAAATCTTGAACTTTTCAGAAACTTGCTCCTAGTAAGTAAATGTTGTCCTTACCATAGCCTCTTATAGACAATTTGTCATGAAGAAAAGATGCTTGAAAATATGATAAGTTCTTCAGCCACAAAGATCACTAGGAAAAATTAGCAAAAAATATGGCAGATCCATAACTAAGGTGGGACATTCAGTGCTTTGTGCCAGAGTGCTGAAAATTTAAAGGGATGCTGATAGGTTGGGTTTTTTTTAACCAGTTCTTCAGTAGCATAGAAACAAATGAACTTGGTATCTAGTTAATTATAACTTATTTAAAGTAGAAGCTACTAGATAGTGAGCTCTTTGGAGTCCGTTCCTTTCCAGCCCCACCCTTGCTCCCTTCCCACAGGAAGACCTTCCAGTATTGGTTTCCCAGTATCCCAGCACTTCCCCAGTCCCCAGATGAGGACAGGTTTCATGCTGTTTACCCCAGACTCACTATGTACCACTTCTCCTGGGCAGGAAAATGGATTTTTTGCAGTTCTGAGTAACAACACAGTGGTATACAGCAACTATAGAACTCAGTGGCCTCAAGCAAATGTTTTACTGAAACAAATTTCATACGGTGCATCTTCTATTATCATTAGCATCCGAGGGTCAGAACACCTATTGTAAAGTCCTATGTTATTTATTCCAAGGGAGCATAGATGAGGAGCAGGCATTAGAAATAATTACATCAGGGCTCTCAGGGTCTTCATTTTGGTTTTTCTCTCCCAAACCTGAATGGCTATATTTATTGGATTGCTTTCCAGTTCTAAGAAAGAGCAAAGGAAAGTAGAGCCTGCTGGGAGATTTAAGAAGTTGCTCCCATAACATATCAAGCCCCTAGTGGATAGAAACGTGGGAGAACTCTACCTCAACAATTCTTTTTCTAACATATTTTATTCATGCCCTGTGGAATCTGCTATAGGCACAGTGAAAATGCACACCGATAATATGATTACCAACATTTGTTATTCGTAACAATTCATTCACAGAAATCTACAATAGAACATCTTTTGCCACCTCCCCACTTTCCTCTGCTGCTTGGGGTCTCTTATGGGGAGGTTCATTTAGAAATCAACAACAAATATATAAAAGCAAACAAAGATGATAAAGATGATGAACAGGATTCCCAGATGGCCCTGGTGAACAAACAGGCTGGAAGTAAAGGGGGGAAATTGTGTTTCGCTTTTGAATTTTGTTCAGTATCATGTGTTTTGATTCCACAGGGAAACAAAAAAGCAGAAGCAAAAGTTTAATTGAACTTTCATACAGTTTACAAAAGAGGCAATATTGAATGGCAGATACCGGGGGGCAGGTAGGTGGCACAGTAGATAAAGCACTGGCCCTGAAGTCAGGAGGACCTGAGTTCAAATCCGGCCTCAGAACAAACCTTTGACACTTACTAGCTGTGTGACCCTAGGCAAGTCACTTAACCCCAATTGCCTACAAAAAAAAAAAAAGAATGGCAGATACCAAGCCAAACTCAGATTCAGAAATGCCCAGGTTAGAGTCCCACCCCTGACACATACTATGTGTCACAATATGGCTGTGAGACCATGAAAAAGTCTCTTAATCTCTCAGGCTCTCAAAGCAACTCTCTGCCTATAAAATCCAGAGAATATAATCTACTTCGATAGAGGGAGTCTCCCATCACCAATTATTGCTATCATCTTCATCATCATCATCGTCATAGCTCACACTTCTACACCACTTTAAGTTTTACAAATTGCTTTACAAATACTGTCTCATTTGATCTTCATAACAGCACTGTGAGGTAGGTGCTATTATTATCTCCATTTTACAGATGAGGAAACTGAGGCTTAGATAGGTTAAATGACTTGCCCAGGGCCACAAATTTAGCAAAAGCCTACACTGGATTTGAACCCAGAACTTCCTGACTCCTAGACCAACATCACACATCAATTACATCATAGCAAATAATAAATATATATTGAATATTGTGTTAAAACTCACAAAAATCTAATAAAAATAATGTTCAACTAAAGCCTTGACATTTTCTGCTTTTAATCTGAAAAGACCTTGATAACACTTATAGTGTTGCTATGCCCAATGTTAATATTAAGAATGCTTGGCTAATTTGGGGAAGAAAAAAATTGAAGGTGCCTAAACCATATTTACCCAGGAAAGCATTTCCCCAAGGGCAGTGCACTTGAGTTAGCAGAACATATGTTTGGGATGGCAATTAATATGAGCTCTGTGCTGTAATTTTTCCTTTTCTGTGGGCGGCAAAACATCTTTTCTCACATCATCCTATTACAGTAAAATACATTTGCAGCAGCAGTGAGAACGCTGTCAGCCAAGGAAAAACTGATGATTGGTACCTCTATGTGTTGTTCCAAGTCGGGGGAAATGTCTCCTTTGCTTTCTCCAGAGCCTTTACAGGAAAAATAATAGAACTAGGAGAGAGGAAGAAAAGTCCTCTTCAGTTAAGGTTATATGTAGGCTGATTAGCTAGAACTTAAGAAGTATGGGATGTTTTGCTAGAATGCATATAGAGGGGGAAAGAGTTTCAGATATTAAAAAAGCACTACTTTCATGGAAAACTGTTTAACTATTTAAATGGAGAGCAGATGTAGGCAGATATACTAGCTAGCATCATTCAGAGTCCCTTCCCGTTTTGGGGGGTGATGCTAATCACCAACTTCAAACTTGTAGCTTCACGTGCCTCTCCCAAGATGCCAGGTGATGGTTGCCAAACAGTCAGTCTTCCAAACTCTCTCTTTCGAGGTATATAGATCCATAAAAGGCTGCCAGTGTATTTATGTGACTTGGCTCTTTGCAAATGTTCCCTTGCTATGCTTTGTAGTTTCTGGCAAATGGATGCTCCAATGATTTGTAGCTGAATTTTTTTAGATATTTTTTCCAGAAGATTTTTTTCCTTCCACTTTTTTCTTTCTTTTTTGGGGGTGGGGTGGAGGGAGAGGTTATAAATGTAAACTTTGTCACCATTCATGCCAAAGCTACAGAAGCATTAGTGGTCCCAGAATGTGCAATTCGACACTCAATTATAGGAGACTTTCTAGTCTCTCTGTTCCATCAAAGCTTTACAGATATTAACCCTCTCAAAGCTGCTTCCCTGGAAGTGGACAATGAGCAGGATTCATGACCCATTGCAATAGTGACTTAGTGAGGCTCATGGTTATATAGCAAGTTAGGAATAGAGGTGGAAACAACCAATCCATCTAACTTTAGGCCTTTCATCTCCTCTCTCCCACCAAGCAAAAGCACAAGTTTAGCATCAATGCATCCATCTCATGTGTCAGACACTAACGAGGAAAGACTCCATCTAGCTAACCACAGCACAACTGATGATTGGTGGGAGTTTTCAAAATATTTTTGGCAGTGAAATTAAAAAAAAAAGTCATAGGTCATTCACAGATTAGAAAGCCAAGCAATAGAAGTCTACTATTAGTGAACATGAAAAGTATTAGTTCAAAATTATCTGAATATATATATATACACATACACAAACACATATGTGTATACATATACATATGTGTATACATACATATATATATATATATATATATAAAGACAACTATCATTTTTATGATACTTTAATGTTTGCAAAGGCTGTTAAAAACATTTCCAAGAAATGATGACTTCTCATTAGTGCTTCTATTACTGCTTGTATTTTTCACACACTGGAGCTGATGACCACAAAGTGGAATAGTGGAGAGAGTCCTGGGCTTGAATCCTGGTTTGTGGACCTGAGTCAGGGCATTTAAACTCTCTGATTCTCAGTCTACTCATCCATAAAATGGGGCAGAGGGTAGCCACTGAGATCTCTTCTAATTCTCAGTCTATGAACCTCTGAGGTATTTGTTTACATCATGATATCTAGATTGTCAAGATGACAACCTGAAATTCTCAAAGCTGACAATTATGTTGTCATGATCAAAACAAAAACAAAAACCAGTATAATTCCTCAGTGTTTGGCTTCCTTAAACCAAAAACACTGTGGGTATTTTTGTGGCTATAAGTCAATATCTCAAGAAGACTAACTGAATAAAAGCAAACCAGAGATTTTTGTGTACTAGGATCGTAGACATATACCTAGAATGAAATTCAGTGACCATCTGGTCCAAGTACCTTATTTTACAGATGAGGAAACTGAGGCTAAGATAGACAAAATGATCTGCCTAAAGGCACAAAGATATTAAATGGCCAAGGTGGGATTCTAACCAAAATCCTCTGACTCCAAATCCAGAATTCTTTCCTGTATGTGCTGCCTCCCACAATGTAACAAGTATTTATTAAGCCCCTACTATGTGCCAGGCACTGGGACTACAAAGTCAAAAATTAAAACATCCCTTGACCCAAAGAGTTTACACTGTACCACAGAGGAACAACACATTCTCCATATAAATCAATGTGAAGTATTGGGGCAGATAGAGGAGAAGGCAATATTGGGATGGGTTAGGAAAAATCTCATGTCAAAGATGGTCTTTGAACGGATCTGAGGATTTCAAGAGGCTGACAATATGGGGGAGGGCATTCCAGATGTGTGCAAGTCATGAAAATGGGAGATGTACCAGGAAAAGCAGAGGGCACTGTTCCCAAGGCTGATCAGCCATCCTATGTCCTACCTGCAATGGATATATATTTATAGATATATAGATATAGATGATAGAGATAGAGATAATGATATAGATAGAGATGATATAGATAGATATAGATATAGATATAGATATAGATATAGATATAGATATAGATATAGATATAGATATAGATATAGATATAGATATAGATATAGATATAGATATAGATATAGATATAGATATAGATATAGATATAGATATAGATATAGATATAGATATAGATATAGATATAGATAGATATAGATATACGGATAAAATATACATACAGTCAAGTAAGTGCCCTCTTCCGAAGTGAGTCAAGGAGCCATTTGGCCAAAACAAATGAGTTACACTTAGTACCCCTCAGGGTTTAGACAAAAGAAAAACCTGTATTGTAACTTATAAAATCTCCATGATGGGTCAGCTAAGTGATGAGTAGAGAGAATGATGAACCAGGAGTTCAAATGTAGCCTCAGACATCGTGTGACCTTGGGCAAGTCACTTAACCTCTGTCTGCCTAGGTTTCTTTATCTATAAAATGGGAAAAATAATAGAACCTATTTCACAGTATCGTTGTGAGGATCAAATAAGGTAATATTTTCATGGTGCTTTGCAAACATTGAAGTGCCATATAAATACTGCTATTATCATCCTATGCAGACAAGCTAAAAGACAAAAGAGACTTAGGGCCCTGGGGACTTCCAGCCAACTAAAGGCTGCTGGAAATACAATCACAAAGAAACACTAAATAGAATATTCTTATTCAATCTCCACTTTATAAGTATTAAATTCATTTTTAACATTATCTCTGCAATTTGCTTAACTTGCTTTTTCAGTGCAGAGTCATTTGAAACTGATTTCCATATCATTATGGAGATGTAATCATTCCCAATGATTGCTCCCTAAATCCCAGGACTGAGACCAGGCACCCTCCTTCCTTCTCCTACTCCCCTGGCCTGCTGACAAAAGGAATTGGTACTCAGATTTTCGTATGGGACCAGAGCACCTCCACTTGTTGGTTCTGTTGAATGTAAGAAGTAAAAAATGAAATCAAAACTTTTCAACTCCTATCCATCGAATTGAGTCAAAAGACTTTCTAAAGTGCCAAGGTAGTTTTTAAGAGAAAAAAAAGAAAAAGAAAACCCATTAGTATAGTAGAGAAAGAATAGGTCAGGGAATGAGGGGCTATTTCCAATTGTTCCTCTAAATCATTCTTTGATCACCGCTAAGTCACAATTCTTCTGGGCCTCAGCTTGGCCCTTTTTTTGAATGAAGATAACACACTCCTCATTCCCTATCCACCTCAGAGATACTGTGAAGATTGTCTTGCTTATGTTTTAGCAATGGTTTGTGTCCCGCAGCGCAGAGCTGTTTTTATTGTTATCAGAGTTGGTAATGAAAAGGAAACCGGACTCTTTGAGGCTCTGATACGAGCACTATCTTACTGTTCTGTAAAACTCCTGGTATGTTCCAAGAATATCTGATGACCATAATGACCCCCTCACAGAAGAGGATCCTTTTCTAGCTCATTTGCTGTTCAACATGGGAAGCCAAATCCTCACTCTATTCAGCCACAAATGTTTATGCATTGAGTCTATCAAGTGCCAGGCACTGACCTAGGTGCTAGGGATACAGAGAAGAAAGATGACTCATAGCCTGCCCTTAAGGAGGTATGCTATTATACTGGGTAAATAAACAAGCACTCAGATTAGTAAATACAAACTATCTACAAAGTAGCACAGAGTTATTGTAGTAGATAGAGATCACTAACTTAGGGGTGAGAGAGGTTTCTTATAGGAAGTGACACAATGTTTTGGGCTTTTTTAAGCTTTTTTTTTTATTATTATGAACAAGTATTTATTTTCATAGCCTATATCAGATTGTGTGCTGTTTTGGGGAGGATGGTGGGCAGGAAGGGAGAGAAAATTTTTAATCTCAAAAGCATATGGAAGTGATTGTTGATAAATCAAAATAAACTAATAAATTTTTTTTAAAAAAGTATTTATTTTCTCTTCCTACCACCCCTAATCCCAAATTGGTGGGAACAAGGGAATCCCTTGTAATGAATATTTATAATCAAGAAAATTTTTGCACTGGTTCTGCCCAAAAAAATATAAGACATAAACTTCTCTTTGAAAGAAGCTGGGAATTTTCAGGGCAAAGATGAGGTGGGAGTGCATGCCAGGCATGGGGGACAGCCTTTTTATAGGCATGACAGTGGCATATGAGGGTCATGTCCTAGGAACAACTCATAGGCCAGTTTTACTGAAATGAAAAATGTGTGAAAGGGAGTAATTTAAAATAAGCAAGAAAATGTAGACATACACCAGACTGCAGAAGGCTTTGGTTATTATTATGATCTTATTCTCATCTTTTTAGATAAAGTTCAGATAGAAATGGTCCTTTAACAAACCACTATACTGATGTTACTGTCCTCAACGGCAGTTGCACATGCAAAAGAATAATAGTTTTTATTAATACTAATATAATATTCACAGTAATGATTTTTAAAGCACACACTACCTTCCCTTGATATCTATGGAGTCATGGATAAGATGCTGGACCTGAAGTCAGGAAGACTTGGGTTCAAATCCTTCATCAAACATTTACTATCTGCATGAGGCTGGGGAAAATCATTTAAGCTCTCTGGGCCTCAGTTTCCTCATCTGTAAGATGAGGGTGTTGGACTCAGAGGCCCCTAAGATCTCTTCCAGCTCTAAATTTGTCATGTTATGATTTATTCCACTGACTTTCAGGTTCTCTTTTGAACCTTGTGGAAGTGGTGAGATGAAATCAGCTAAAGCATAAATTGAGTAAATTTCCTACAAAGTCATTGGAGAGGTTAACATGGAAAACTCTTTTGCCGGATATTCCTCTTCCCCAAATCCTACTGTCCACATATTCTGATTTTTGTACAATTCTGATATGACCATTAAAAATGATAAACCATAAAAATATCAACACCTGCCATTCTATAGACTAGAATTTTTTCAGGTAAATTGGTATGTCATCTGTATAATGAGGATTGATTTTTCAGGAAGATTAATTTTAAAACCCTGAAAGATCATGAATGACCTTCCAATCATCATAGCCAATGAAGTTTTAGTATTCAGCATATATTCTTATATCTCTGAAAAAATTCTAATAAATAAATAAGAAGCTTCCTTTACCTTAGGGGGAACTTCCAACTCTGACCCTCTTTTTTTATTTTTTAATTTTTTTCTATATTTTTTTCTCCCCTTCTGTCCCCACTTCCCTCCCCAGATGGCATGCAATCTTATAAAAGCTATACATATACATTCCTATTAAACATATTTTCACATTTAGTGATGTTGTAAGTAAGAATTAGGAGGAACCACCAGAAAAAGGAAACAAAACACAACAGAAGAAAAAAAATAGCAAATACTATGCTTCGATCTGCATTCAAACTCCATAGTTCTTTCTTCTTTGTGGATAGCATTTTCCATCACAAGGTCTTTGGAGATGTCTTAGATCCTCGCATTACTGAGAAGGGTTAAGTTAATCAATATTAGTCATCACACAACATAGCTATAATTGTGTACAACATTCTCCTGGTTCTGCTCACTTCACTCAGCATCAGACCATACAAGTCTTTCCAGGTTTTTCTGAAGTCAGCCTGTTCATTGTTTCTCATAGGACAATAATATTCCATTACATTCATATACCACAACTTGTTCAGCCATTCCCCAGTTGATGGGCATCCTCTCAATTTCCAATTCTTTGCCACCACAAAAATATCTGCTATAAACATTTTTGTACATATGGGTCCTTTTCCCATTTTTTATAATCTCTTTGGGATGTAGCCCTAGAAGTGTTATTGCTGGGTATGTGCATTTTTATAGCCCTTTGGGTATAGTTCCAAATTGCTCTCCAAAATGGTTGGATCATTTCACAACTCCACCAACTATGCATTAGTGTTCCAATTTTACCACATCTTCTCCAATATTTATCATTTTCTTGTTTTGTCATCTTGGCCAATCTGATAGGTGTGGTGTGGAAACTCAGAGTTGTTTTGATTTGTATTTCTCTAATCAATAGTGATTTAGAGCATTTTTAAATTTTTTTTCCATATGCTTTTGAATTGAAAATTTTTTCTCCCTTTTTCTCCCCCCCCACCCTCCCCAAGACGGCGCACAATCTGACATAGGCTTTACATTTACATACCCATTAAACATATTTTCACATTAGTGAAGTTGTAAGTAAAAATTAAAACTAATAGGAGGAAGCATCAGAAAGATGAAACAAAACTCAACTGAAGGTAAAAATAAGTGAGAGCGATTCGACTTCCATAGTTCTTTCTTTGGATGTGGACAGCATTTTCCATCCCGAGGCCTCTGGAGATGTCTTAGATCCTCATAATACTGAGAAGGGTTCAGTTTAACATTCTTAGTCATTGCATAACGTGGCTGCTATTGTATACAAAGTCCTTTTGGTTCTGCTCACTTCACTCAGCATCAGACCTAGAGCATTTTTTCATATCACTACAGATGACTTTAATTTCTTCATCTGAGAAGTGCCTGTTCATATCCTTTGACCATTTATCAATTGGGGAATGACATGTGTTCTTACAAATTTGACTTAATTCTCTATATATTTTAGAAATGGGTCCCTTATTAGAGAGACTGGTTGTAAAAATTCTTTCCCAATTTTCTACTTTCCTTCTAATCTTGGTGGCATTCTTTGTTTGTGCAAAAGCTTTTCAATTTAATGTAATCAAAGTTATCCATTTTGCTTTTCATAATGTTCTCTATCTCCTCTTTGGTCATGAATTCTTCTGTTCTCTGTGACCCTCTTTTAGGAAGACCATCTCCATTTGTCTACGGGTAGGTCTCTATGTCCTTTAAATGCCAGACTTTGCAATGGAACATAGGAGTGTTTGAATCCTATCATCCACTAGTGTTAACTGAGTGACCCTTATTGTCACTTGCCAGGACAAAGGCTGTATCAGTGGGGCAAAGAGGTAAATGCAAATTTTGTCCAGGCAAGTCAACCTTGTTTAATAGTAGTCCTTTGGATGTATATCTACAATATTACAGATGCCACATGTTTTTCATAAAGGGGACCTCAGTATTGAATTTCTATAAACTAGGGTCTATAAAACAGGGAAGCCTAACCTCTAAAAGAAGGGGCCAGACTTCGTCCTTACAACCCTACCCCATCCTTAAGTACTAGGGATAGGTTGAAATCTCTTAAATTAAGTTTGTCTGGCTTATGTCTAGTATCTCCCCAAAAGGAATTAGCAAGTTCCTTTCCAGTTAAGTTACTCTATGGGCCAAGTAGTCAATATCAGATAAAAGACAATTATTTATTTCATCTATCATAAAGTAAATGCTGAAAACATGGTATGAATTGACAGATTCTTAAAATATAAACTGCTTCATGGGACCTCTGAACAGACATTTCATCTTCACCTCTGACCTACACTGCCTGCACACCTCAGAAGTTCAGATCTCTTGGCACACCAGGCTATGACTTGGGCTTTAGCCACTTGGCCTCAGAATTCTTGTAATGTTTTCCCGTGGTGGTGGTGCCTCTCCTCTAAGAAGTCTTACAGTTACAGGAGTCATCTCTGTATGCCTAGTCAACCCCATGAGTTCCTGACATCTCAGACTTACAAGGTTACCACAAGAGCTGGAAAGATCTGTCCCCCCAAGACTGCTGTTCAGGCACCTACGCTTAAGAAACATAAAGCTGAAGAGGTGACCAGCGATTTAAGGTCTAGGCATTGACTGTACCCCCCAGAAGAAAGTTGCCTTGAGAAGAAGAGACTGGAAGCCATGTCTTCTCTCTTCATGACCCACAGTGTGGATGACTACTTGCTGACTCATTCATCACTCTTCTTTGGTACAGTCTTCCCTCTCCTCCCACCCACCTCCATCCTCCTCAAAACACCTACCCAAGCCCTAGTCATTGGGACTAACCAGGAACGTCTGGTTTATACATGCTCTTTAGCAAGAGGCCCAGAGTCAGTCAAATAAATACTCTCCTAAAGTTACAAATTAAAATTTTTATAGAATCATATTTTTGCTCTCAATCATCAAAGTAGAAGTTAATTTTCTTTGTGTCAAGGACTCTTTTGTGACTCAGGAGCCTATGGATCTCTTCTCAGAATAACATGTTTAGATAATTGAAGAAAGTGTTAAATTTCCATTAGAGTGCAGTAAAAATAAATATGTAACTATTTTTCCTGTCCAGGTTCACAGACCAATCTGAAATCTATCCATGAATCCCTTAAGGGTCCATGGACCCAGGTTAAGAACCTCTGATCTAGAAAAATCCATTTTATAGGTAACTCCCAGGTACCCAATGTTATATATCTACTTAGCAGCTAAGGTAGGTGGAGCAAAGGATGGAGTATGAGGCGTGGAGTCAGGAAGACTCATCTTCCTGAGTTCAAGTCTAAGGTCAAACACTTACTAGCTGTGTGACCCTGGGCAAGGCACTTAACCCTGTTTGCCTCAGTTTCCTCATTGGTCAAATGAGCTAGAGAAGGAAATGGCAAACCGCTCCAGTATCTCTGCCAAGAAAACCCCAAATGGGGTCATGCGAGTCAGACATGCGTGATCAACAACAAAGCCAGAAGTGAAAACCAGACCTCATGCATCTAAAGTTAGGAGAGACCTACGGGCTATTAAGTCTAATGCCATCATTCTACAGGTGCAGGAAAAGTACTTCCCCAAAGTCACACAGAGAGTTAAGTGTCATAGATGAAAGTTAAAGCCAGGTTTTCTGATTCCAGAGAAAATATTCTTTTTAGTGTACCAAGACTCCCTAACTCCAACAACCAGAGTATTTGATTAATAAGAATATTTCATACTACAACCCTCTGGGATAAAAGCAAGTTTATTCATTTTTGATTTACAGACCTTTCCTTAGTGCCATCCTCTTGAGGGTCACTCACTCAAAGTTTATAAGCTTCCTTTAGAATTGACACTGTTCAAATGCTTCTTTCCCCATGGCCTGAAACTTTTCTTCTATGGAAACTGAAGGGAGGGAATGGTGATGGCTTTTTTTAAAAGGTCTCGCACCTTTTTTGTAAATACAACTCTCAGTATTCAATTAAATTATAGTCCGGGAATTTGGGAGTTCTGAGAGTATCGACTACGAAATGATCATATCTAGCTTCCATTTCACCAAGCAGTTGGGGAAATGTCAATGGAGATTACAGATATTAGATCACTTTAAATGCATTGCAGGCCACTGAAGATGAAATTATAAATTCCCCCTTGTGGCATATTCACTTCCTGTAGTCTAAGAAACTTGAAATGTAAGTCATTAAAGTTTGCTTGGTAACCTGCTAGTGATTTACATGTGGAAGCAGGAATTTAACATTGACAAGGAATTGGAAAATTAGATCACAAAATGGCATAAAATGCCCTCCCTTCCTGGTTATTTTTATTATTATTATGGGGTTTGTTTGCACAATAGCCTGAAAAACCAAGAGTGCTGTGTCATGACATTCTTTAAATAAGAGGATATGGCATGTGCTGAGGCAAGATGGTGACAAAGTAAATTACTTCCACTCAGGGTGCTTTTTGTTTTTTCAAATGGGATTTGCTAACACAAACAAACACCAACAGCAAAGTCAAAGCATTCATCTTGTCCCAAACAACTTTCCAGGTGGGAGAAGTCAGTGTGGATTCCAGTTAAGTAGGAAGGAACAGGGAAGGGTGCCTTGTTTATTAGGAACAAAAGAAAAGGCATTTATCAAAGCTACAAAAGAAGTGGAAACATACTACAGGAGAACAAATGCTTCATCTTGGTCTTGGAGGATCCAAGTCTAAATACCAGTTCTATTACATGGGCTTAGGGACTCAAAGCTGGGAGGAACCTCAGAAGCTATCTAGTCCAATCAGAGGAGGCAGCCGTGGCCTAGAGATGTTAGGTGGTTTGTTCAAGGTCACGTGGGTAGTAATCATCAAAGGGAGAATTTGAACCCTCATCTTCTGACGACAGAGCCTTACCATGCTGCTTCCTGACTCCCTGTGTGACATTGGTCAAGTCACATCTCTTATTTCCTCCCTTGAAAACTGACAAGATTGGATTAAATGAGCTCTTCCTTTCAATGCTAAAACTAACAGTCGAAGAATTCTTGCCCTTTGGGGGCTATGGACTCCTCTGACAATCCAATGAATGAAACCTATTCTCAGAATAATGTTTTAAGAGCATAAAATACAGTAAAAGAGAATTAATAATAATAATAATAATTAATGTTTATATAGCACTTACTATGGTAAAGGTATTGTGCTAAGTGCTTTATGATTATTTGGTCCTTACTAAAACCCTGGGAGGTCAATGCTAGTATTTTTTTTTAAATTCATTCATTTTACAGATGAGGAAACTAAGGCAAAAAGAGGTTAAATGACTTGCCCAGGATCACCCAGCTAGCAAGTGTCTGAGGAAAAATTTGAACTCAAGTCTTCCTGACTCCAGGCTTAGTACTTTCTTCATTATACTATCTAGCTACTCCATTTTTAGTATATGAAAAAATAATCTAAATAGACTTTTTTTAAGATTTCATGGACCCTAATTTCAAAACGTCTGTTCTAGAATACTTTTTTCCTTTTCCCGTAAAATTGTTCCAATTTAGATTTAAAAATGAATTATATACTATATACAGGATAAATTGGAGATAATCTCAGAGAAAATGTACTAATATTAAGGAGGACAAGAAAAGGCTTCTTGAAGAAGGCGGGATTCAAGATGAAACCTGAGGGAAACCAGGTAATCTAGGAGGCAAATATGAGGAGACATAGGAGACAGCCAATGAAAATACACAGTTGGGAGATGGACAGGTGATTAAAGGGTTAAAAAGTTCTTTCAGAAAATATAGTAGGACCATGGACATCCCACCCAAAAAAGCAATGAAGCATTTTTAATCGAATATTGAATTTGGGATTTGGGGTGTTTCTAGGAAAAAACATAACTGTGTAATAAATTAGAAGAGGGGAAATGATGCTTTTTATTTAAATAGTTTTCTTCAAATCATTAATCTGAAGTCAGCGTTAGAGATAATGAGGTGTACGAAATTGTTCAGCCTTTGGCAGAGTAAGAAAGCTTTTGGACTTGAAAGATAGTTATTTCTGCATTGTGAAGTAAATGAGTCAATGGCCCAAAATAAAAGGGTGAGAATCACCTACAAAATACCATGTAGAGCACAAATCAAAGAAAAGCATATGGTTATAACTGGGTTCAGAGGTACCTAAAATAGCATCTATAAATATAGACCATATTTACACTGACTCCCAAAAGGTCTAATTTACAAAGTGTGCCCTATTTTCTTCTTATATCTTACAATGCCCAATGTATAATGGGACATTGCTATTTGTTTTGGCATAACACAAAGCCTACCTTAAAGATTAAGTGATTGAAGTAACTAGGGTGGAGCAGTGGGGACTTTCTCCCAGGCTGCTAAACTTTAAGGCCCTTGAGACCATCTACTATTCTTCATTATCTCAGAAGAAAAGGAATTTAATGACTAGGTAGCAAGAAATAATGTTCAGAATGGGAAGCCACCAAATGGTGTGGCTCTTTCAGCCGTCCCCACTGTGATTTGATTTGTGTTTAAAAAGTTGGCTCAATTTTATGCCACTTGCCCTATGTGTAGTTTATGCTGTCTCATACTCTAAAACTGCTAATTATGGCTCTGAGATAATGGTAGTGCTAATCCTCTGCACCAAGGGTTCTTAATTTGTCATCCATGGATAGATTTCAGAGGGTTCAGTGAACTTGAGGAAAAAATTACATTTTTATTTTTTCTAGCTCCTAACTGAAATTCACCAGTTCCTGCAACTATGCACGTAGGTAACAAAGTGTTATTCTAAAACAAAGACTATAGGCTTCACCTGACAGCTAAAGGGTTCCATGACACACAAGTTAAGAACTCCTGCTCTATGGTAAAACCCAAAGGATATTTGTTTGATTACCAGAAACAGAAAAAATGATGAACTCCTGAACTCAGAGAACCTTGAGAAAATAAAAGTAGAATTTTTAAATCTTCCATAAAGCACTAAGTTTATTTTGGTAGTAAATTTCTTAGTGGAACAGTGTCTATCTTAAAGAATAAAACAAACAGCCCTCCTGTACTTCTTGGTCTGGGAGGAATCAAGGCCAGGAGCAGTGACCTTTGAAAAGCAGAAGTGTAAATAATACAGCTAAGAACACAAAGTCACTTTCTGAACAGTATATCTAAGGAATAAAAGGAGCAGGGCTCTTCTTTAAAGTCTATAACGGCTTGAGGAAAAAAAGAAATCAACATATTTTGTCTATATAATATTAAGATAGCTGGGTCCCAATTAATACAAATGATGAATCCCATGGCATGGTTGCATGAATTCAAATTTGCACTATTTGAAAGTTGTGCTTATATAAAACATGGTAATTGACTCTAGCCTAGTGGAAATATGCAGTTCAAATTCAAATAATGTGGCCACTTTATGGGGTGCATTATTCACATTTATTGGGACCTGGCTGTGGCAATTCCAAACCTTATTTATCATTCAGCAGAATTCATCTGACAGTTTCCAGAACTGAGTCACCAGAACTGTCCCTTAAATCTTGAGTCACTACAGCATCATATGCTGCTACTTTTGGGGGGAGGACAGAGAGAGAGAGAGAGAGAGAGAGAGAGAGAGAGAGAGAGAGAGAGAGAGAGAGAGAGAGAGAGAGAGAGAACAAATGAGAAGAGGGGGAGGGAGAGAAAGAGAGATAGCAAATTTTTCTATGAAAAGGATTGGGTGCAAATTATCATTTTGAAAGAATAACATTATTTGCAGATGGAAAAAAAAACTATACCCCACTTCAAGAAAAATCCTAGAATGTCAGAACAGGAAGGAACCTTGGAGTTCAATCCACAGATGAGGAATCAGACTCAAAAATATTGACTTGTCCAAAGTCATACTAGTCAGAAGCTAGTAAGTTAAAATCTCTGAACCCAGGATTCTTGACTCCTAGTATGCCTTCCATGATGATACTCCGCCTTTCTTCAGTCTTCATTCCTGGATAATTGCTCTTCATTCTCCTTCCAGTGTACGTATGTGTATTCTACATATATATGTATGTCTATATGTATATGTGTGTTGTGTAAGTGGCTATATTACATATGTGTGTGTGTATTCATTTTGTTGTTGTTCAGTCATGTCCAACTCTTCATGACACCGCTTGGGGTTCCCCTGGCAAAAATACTGGAGTGGTTTGCCAATTCCTTCTTCAGGGTCCCCATTTTACAGTTGAGGAAACTGAAGTAAACAGGGCTAAGTGACTTGCCCAGGGTCACACAGATAGTTTCTGAAGCCAGATTTGAATTCAGGTCCTCCTGATGTCAGGACCAGCACTCTATCCACTGTGCCACCTAGCTACCCCATGTATATGCGTATGTCTCTACATATATAAATATATATACACACATATGTAGAGATATATGTGCACATATCTATACTTATATACTGTGCAACTATACTTACATACATGTATGTATATATGTGCATGTATGTGTATATGTGTGTATCTATATACCTACATATACGTGTGGTATGTATGAGTGATTTGAAAAAATATGAGGGGAAATGAGAATTCTAGACAAGGTTCAACAAAGTAACATTTGCACAACAATAAAAGAATCAGCACTGCATGAAAGAACAGCTCAGTTTCAGTGCCTCTTGAACTATTTGCTACTCTTTGGACATGATCAAAGATGCCATCCACCTCCAGAGAGAGAATAGATAAACTCTGAGTGCAGATTGAAACATGCTTTTGGTTCACTTTCTTTATGTTTCTTACTTTTTTTGCAATAGGACTAATATAGAAATATGTTTTCCATTACTTCACATGTATAATTGATACATTCTTTGCTTGACCTCTCAATGGGTGAGGAAGGGCTGAAGGTAGGGCAAGATTTTGGAACTCAAAATTTTTTTTAATGAATATTAAAAATACATAAATAAATAGATTTTTAAAAAGAAAGATTGCCCACGTCTCTCTGAAGCTAACCCTTTCCTCATTTCTCATGGTGCTATGCTATTCCATTACATTCATATACTAATTGGTTTTGCTTGACAATGCGTGTTTTTAAAGGTTCTCCCCTCCCTGTCAGGGAAGAAGAAAGGTGGGAGAGAAAGAAAAATGCTTAATTGGAAATATTTGTGTATGTACGTAAGTATGTATATACATACATTATATAAATATATGTATATATGTATAAAGCAAACTGGTCATGGTTATCTTCCTTTATCCAAAAAAATATTATTTGTGTTCTTACATGTATGTGGGAATAAATGTACATACTGCTTGATATATCATATACTTGAATATGGTATTGAATACTACATGCAATAAAAGCTAGAATCTAAATTACACCATAAAGTCTACAAAGCATTTTCCATGTTATCTCAGTTGACCCTCATAACAATCCCATAAGGCAGTTACATCATTGTCCTCATTTTACATTTGAGGAAACTGAGGCTGACAGAAATTAAGTGACTTGTTCAGAGTTGCATAGCTAGCTAAGAGTCTGAAGCACTATTGGAATTTAGATTTTCCTGACTTCAGGTGACAGCATTCCAGCCACTGAGCCACCTGGCCGCTCCATGTAGAATTTTCTTTTCCTTTTAGTCAGTGGGTCCAGCTGGAAGACTACCTCTGACTTTTAGATTAAGTGTTCCACTACTTTCTACCAGAACTCTTTCCAGGGACACCTGTCTCTTAGCTTCCTAACTTGAAGAGATTACTTTAAATTTGCAATTTTATTTCATGGTCTAGGCAGCATCTGAGTTGGTCCTTGAAGAAAAGGAAAGTACTTTGACAGTCAGAAATATAAGGAGAAGCTATTCCAAGCTCAGGGGACAGTGTACACACCAATTCACCAGAACAAAGAAGACAGGATAATATTGGGGAACAGTGAGTTCTCTGATTTGTTTAGAAGGTAGAGCATGTGAAGGGATAAAATAGGGCTTAAATAGAAGGCTTTAAATGCCTCTATTAGGGAATTATATTTTATCCTATGGGCAATGGCTGGTCACTATAAGTTTGGGAGCATGGAAGTCATGTGATCAGGCATGTACAGTAGGGAGATTATTATTTTTTTTATTTTTTTTTGTTCTTATTTTAGGCAATGGGGTTAAGTGACTTGCCCAGGGTCACACAGCTAGTAAGTGTTATGTGTCTGAGGCCGGATTTGAACTCAGGTCCCCCTGACTCTAGGGCTGGTGCTCTATCCATTGCGCCAGCTAGCTGCCCCGCAGTAGGGAGATTATTGTGTCACTCTCTTTCACATGCTCACCCTTTAAACAAGGGAAGACTACCATTCTGTCTCCTCCAAAGTCTTGTCTTTTTCATGTTATGCATCTTAGTTTCTCCAACCCATCCTAATATCATAGGAAGGCATATGGGCTGGTAGATAGAGAACTGGTATTCATTGGAGGTGTGTTCAAGTCTCACCTCTGAAACATACTAGCTGCGTAGATTGCTGTATGACAAGTCACTTACCTTCTCAGTGTTCTAGGCAACTGTCTAAGAGTACAAATTACAGAGCAGTTGCCAATCTGCACTGGGAGAGGGCATTAGCTCACCCAGGAGTCCCCTAAACTAATGAAAACCCAGATCTAGTCCCTATTGCTGTCTTCACATCATACAGTTTCATTCTCTTTCTGAGCAGTCTCTTCCAGACCCAATCCAACTTGTCAACTGCCCTCTTAAAGTGGGCAACCCAGAACTGAATACAGTACTCCAGACAGAGTTTGAACAAGATGGGGGGCAGAGATGATCATATCCTTAATTCTAGTCGCTACGTTTCTATTCCCTCCTTTTGCCACCAGCTGTTCAGCTTGATTTCAACTCCACCATCTTCTTCATCATGCCATACCCACTATAAACTCATCACCAGGAAATTATAGAGATTGCATCAGCTTTGCTATTCACACCTCATCGGTCCCCTCAGTTGGCATTTAGCACAGTTCCTGGCACATAGAAGGTAATTAACAGATGTTCATTATATCATGTTAATATAACATAGGACCACACTGGCTTTTTCAGTAACTGTGTAAACAGTTGACTCATTTTGAGTTTGCAGTCCCCTATAACCCTCCCCAAGTCCTCACATGAACTACTTTCAAACCACAGTTTCCCTATGTTGTACTTCTGTAACTGATTCTTTTTTCTTAAGTTCAAGACTTTATATTTATTCCACTTAACATTTTACTTTATTATATTTATATTTATTCCACTTAACATTTACTTTATTATATTTGTTTACTATCTTATATTTGTTTCAACCAGTTAGAATTATTTTGGATCCTGATTCTGTTCCCTCCATCATATCAATGGTCCATCCCTGGATTAGAGATCCAGTTATGTTCCAATACAGAAACAGAAACAAGAGCAGACTCAGAGCCAGGCTGTTCTGATATATCACAGCCGAAAGGGTTCTTTCATTAGTGTCCCAAAAACACTAGAATTACCCTGCTGGGAAGGCACATTCAATCTTTCTGGCTAGCTTCACAGACTGGGTTTCTTTCCTCTAGAAACTGCTCATCTTCATTCTTCCATACTCTCTAAATCAAAGTTCACCCAAAGGCCAGCCTATTCCTCCAGTGAACCTTAAGAAGACTCCCCCACAAATTGCTGGGAATCCATACCCAGATACAAGCACAGGACTCAGTTTCCCCACAGTCATGTCTCCTTGTCTGTCTTGCCACCCAACCCCCTCTCCCAGAATTCTTTTCCAATTCCTTCATTTAACAACCCCATGCTCTGCCCTTAACACACCTAAAAGTAAGTTTCCTGGCCACACTTGATCCACTAATTACCAGCATCAGAAAAAAAACGTGCTATTCACTCTTGTGTAACCCAATATTTAATTAATGCTGATAGGAAACTGCCAGACCCCTTCAACTCATCTAATTGGCCATTCCCCCTTCAAACTACCAGCAAGGTTTATATCAGAGGCAGGTGGGTGATTCAGACTCAGAGTCAGGAAAAGCCTAAGTCCAGATCCTGCCTCAAATATGTGATTTCAGCAAGTCACTAAACCTCTCTCAACCTCGGTTTCCTCATTTGTAAAAAGAAGATAATAGCACCTACTTCATAGAGTTGTTATAAGGATTACATGAGGTAATGTATATAAATGTATATATTATTGAGATAATATATAAATGCTAGGCAGACTTTAAAGTATTATGTAAATGCTAACTAGATATCATCACCACCATTATCATCATCACTTCATCCAAATCACTGACTAAACATTAAATAGAACAAGGCACTGGGCACACCATGAGAGGCTTTTTTCCTTGTTGGCACGGTTTTTGATCGACATGCTCTGGATCAAATCTTTGAACCAATTTTAAATCAACTCAACTTCACTCACCAAGAGGCCCACATATTGCCTTCTAATCCACAAAGATATCAAGGAAAACTAATTACTTGCTGAAAACCCAGGTATACTGCAGCTACAGCATCCCCAGTCTAGTAACTCTTGTCACAAAAGAAAAGAAAATTCTTTGATGTGACTTGTTCTTAATGAAACTCTGAAGGGCTGTAGCATTCTTCTTCTCTAAGTGTCACAAAACCATTGATTTAATAATCCATTCTAGCATTTTTTCCCAGGGATCAAAGCCAAGCACCCTAGCCTACACAGTTTGGGGACTCCAAACTCTTCCCTTTCTTGAAATTCAAGGCACCATCTGCCTGCCTCCAGCTCAGTGATGCCTCTCCCATTCTCTCATAGTGCTCCAAGAATTGCGCCAGCAAATCACATCTGCCTGTTTTTTCGATGTCCTAGGATACATTTCAGTCAAGAGAGGTGACTTGAACTCATTCAGGGCAGTTAAATGTTCTCTTACTATCACCTCACTTATCTTGGGTTTCAATTTCCTCTCATCCATTTGTTCTCTCCTTTCTGGTCTGAAAATCATTCCCCTTGATAGAGAAAACAGAAACAAAATAAAAGTTGAGTAATTCCACTTTCTTACTGACATTTATTATCGTCCAGTCTATCCCAAACTGGAGGCCTATGTCTTCACTGCTCTTCGTCTCCCCAACCCTACTTTAAAAGGCTTTTTTGTTGTCCTTAGCATTTTTGCAAGCCTCAGTTCATTCTGGGCTTTAGCCTTCCTGTCTTTCAGCTTCCAGGACTAGGCTATTCTTAGTGTTTGTCCTCCACAAACCTTTGCTTCTTCTAGAGATGGTTCTTTTAAAATCTACATTGATAGGACAACTCCAAGTGTACACATTGATCTCTGTCTCTTTCTGTCCCCTCCTCCCTCTCTCCTCATCATAATTTGAGATTTTGTAGCCAAAAGTTCACCTTTGAAAACTTCTGAATTCTCTTGAGCTAGCTTCCCTTTTAGCATATGGTTCACATTTGCCTTTACTCTGAACTTTTAGAAATCAATTCTTCTAACATCTAAGGAGTATCGGCAGTCTATGCTTAAATTTCCCTTTTCTTATTTATAAAAATTTTCAAGACTGCATGGCCACTTTTTCTAAGTTCTTAGGATAATAGATCCAGAGCTGGAAGAGACCTCCTAGACTCCTTCATTTTATAAAAGAGGAAATTAAATTCCCAGAAAGTTAAATGATTTGCCCAAGGTCATTTGGGTAGTAAGCTTAAGAGGTGTGATTTGAACCTTTCTCTTCTGACTTCAAAGCCAATGTTTCCAATTCAACTCAAAACAACATTTAAATGGTGCCTACTATGTACTTTTAGATTCTGTGCTATATGCTAAAAAAAAAAAAAGTCTCTACCCCTAAGGAGCTTACATTATACTCCTTCCCAAAGTGCAAGTCATTTCCACTTGAGCAAAGAATCCTTTCTTTTAAGTTAGAATTAGGTCTACAATTGGAGTGTTTCACCTTCAACTTCATTGGACTCGCCAAAAATGAAATTATCAAAAAAGCAAGTCAAAAATTTACTAAAACTATACCATGCATTCTCTCTCTCTCTCTCTCTCTCTCTCTCTCTCTCTCTCTCTCTCTCTCTCTCTCTCTCTCATAATACTAAGCACAGAGTAATTGTGTACAAAATAAATTAATTTCTATCTTGACAACACCCTTTTGGATATATTTCCCAATGCAAATGTTACCAGCCAAAGTTAGACCCTGAGTAGAAATTAATTCAATACAACCTGCAGCATAGGGATTCTTCCATTTAAAAAAAAAATTTCTACCCCTCAACTACAAGTTTTCAAAAGAGACTTCCTCCAGCCTACTGTCCTACCATATTCTCAAACTATAAAACATGAGAAGTTTTCTCCTTTTATCAGCTACCCAATGCAATAGCATATGAGCTATGACAGAAAAAGCACTAGGCAGTGAGTCCAAAGACTCTTAGATTCAAGTTCCAACTGTTAGGTACAAAGTACTAGTAATTCTACTTCTCTGGGCCTCAGTTTCTCCATCTGTAACATGAAGTTAGATCTAAAGGCTCTTCTAATATGGGATTATGAGAACCATCCCTAAATAAGTCCATATTAGTCTCAGAAAAGCCCTCTCTTCTGGAGTTCATAAGCTCACAGAATTCAGAGCTGGAAGGAATCTTAAAAGACACCAGGTCCAAGTCCCTCATCTTACAAAGGATAATAAGACCTAGAGGGGTGAAGTAACTTATACATTGGGGCAGCTGGAACTTTAACAGATTCTATGATCAACAAGCCTATCTCATACACACACACATGTATACGTGTGTATGTATATATGTGTGTATGTATATATCTATGTGTGTGTGTGTGTGTGTGTGTGTATGTATGTGTGTGGGTGGGTGTGATATAATTCCCTCACATTGCTTTCAAAATTCAGTGATGGTCCAAGAGCATCTCTAACTGTATAAAGCCCATGGTCCTGTTATCAATCCCAGAAGCTACAAAGTAACCTCCTCTAGCTATAGTTACATGCCTGATTTCAGCCTGATTTCAGCAAAGCAAGGTACCCTTGCGGGGTGGAAGGAGACAGACTAATGTACCTAAACATATCCTTTGCTCTTCTTTGATTCAGACCCATAAAAATATATTTATCCCGGTAATTTTTCATCTCATTTATGTTCTATGGCTAAAACCCTCTTAATGAGAATAAAATCAGTGATCTTATTTTCACATGGAAGGAATTTCCCCATTTTAAGTGACCAAGGCCCTCTTCCTCCTCAGTCACTTCTATCCAGTTCTAAGCACTTAATCAAGCCTGCCCTGATGCACTAGACAACTGCATCATCTCAGGCTCTTATCTCATTAGATTACATAAGCTAAGCAGGGTTAAGATTTCAGGTTAATATCTATTCATCTGAGAATAACTCTGATTCACAAAGCCAAAAGACTGAATCTTAAAAGCAGGTGTTAAGGAAAGGAAGATTCATTCAATGGTAACTATGGTCCTTTGGCAGAGAGATTTGAGTGGCAGAGAAAGGCCCCCACCTTCCCTAAAAACTCCGCCTACCTGGTGTGTCCATTAGACTTTGTGCTTCTTTAGTGAAGGGACTGTCTTTTTCTTTGTAGTCATACTGCTTGGCACAGTGCCTAGCATATAGTAGGGACCTAAATAACATTTACTTACCGAGAAGCATGTACTGTGAAAATAACACTGAATCAGAAGACAAAGGACTTCAGTTCAAATCCTACCCTTGATTCTTATTACCCACGTGAGCTTGGGCAAATTATTTCAGCTCCCTGGGTCTCAGTTTCCTTACCTGTAAAATGAGAGGATTGTTATGAATGTACTCTCTACGCTACCCAAGGATATCCATTTAGCCTTCTCTCATTGACATGGACTAATTAATCAGATTAATTATTTGGCATACCTCTAAAGTCCTATTCTAATATTGCATCTTGATTTACAGACGACCCTGGGCTATTGAAAGCTCTGACAGTTCTGATTCATCTTATCAACAAGTATTTATTAAGGGCCTACTGCATGCTAAGAGTTAGGGCTACAGAGATTAAACACGAGGGAGACTCTACCTTCAAGGAGCTTATTATGTCTTATAGGAGGAGCCAACACATATGCATATCAATGAGCATAAACAAAATAAATGCAAGCTATTTTTCTGGGATTTGGAGTTAGGCACTCATAGCTGAGAGACCACAAAAAGCCTCATGTAGGAAAGTGGGCAGCTAGGTGGCACCATAGTGCATAGAGAGCTGGACCTGGAGTCAGGAAGACTCATCTTCCTGAATTCAAATGTGTCTTCAGACACGTATTAGCTGTGTGAGCCAGGCAAGTCACTTAACCTTGTTTACCTAAGTTTCTTCATCTTCATCTAATAAACAGTTCAAGGTATTTCAAAGATAAGAAGTCCAGTTTCTCTTTGATTTCTTTCTCTTCATCTAAAATGAGCCAGGGAAGGAAAGAGCAAACCACTCTAGTATCTTTGCCCAAAAAACCACAGAGAGTCAGATGTGACTGAAACAACTACAACAAAGGAAGCTGCATTTGAACTGAGTCTTGAAGGAGATTAAGAATTCTAAGAGGTAGATGTGAGGAGAGAGTTTGTTCTAGGCACAACCTGGGGAAAACGCACAGACCAAGCTTAAAAGCTTCAAGTGTGGGCTCCACTCTATCCCTGCTGTCTCAGGACCAGCCTAAGCTTCAAGAATGTCATCACTAAAGAATTCCACCACAATGTAATGACTGGCTTTGGTCACGCCTACTCAAGAGACCATTTTCTAATGTACACAAACAAGACCAATGCAGCCAAAGAGGGAAGGAAATAAGGAAACAGAGGAAAACATTTACAGCAAATTTTGCTGGACTTATTTCTCAAATATATAGGGAACTGAGTCAAATTCAAAAAAATAAGAGCCATTACCCAATTGATACATGGTCGAAACAAATAGGCAGTCTTCAGAAGAAATCTAAGCTATCAAGAGTCACATTAAAAAATGCTCTAAAGCAGTACTGATTACATAAATGCAAAATAAAGCAACCGTTTCACTGCTATCATATTTATAACGTGATGGAAAAGAAAAATTATAGATACTGGAGGGGAGGTAGAAAAATAGGGGCTCTAATACAATGTTGGTGGAACAGTGAACTAGTCCAACCATTTTGGAAAACACGGCCAAAGGGCTATCAAAGTGTGCATACCCTTTGACCCAACAATGCCACTACTACATCCATATTCTGAAGAGATCAAAGAAAAGAGAAAAGGACCTATTTGTACAAAAATATTTATAGCAGCTTTTTCTGTTGGCAAAGAATTGGAAATTAAAGAGCTGCCCATCAGTAAGGCAATGGCTGAACAAGTCATGTTATTCGATTGTGATGGAATACTATTGTGCTATAAGAAATGACTTGTAGGATGGTCTCAGAAAACCTGGGAAGACTTATATGAACTTATGCAAAGTGAAGCGAACGGAACCAGAAGACCATTGTATGAAATAGCAACAATATGGTAACAATGATTAATTATGAAAGATTTAGCTACTTTGATCAATACAGTGATCCAAGACAATTCTCAAGGACCCATGGTGGAAAATGCTACCTACCTCTAGAGAGAGAGCTGATGAACTCTGAGTTCAAATTGAAACAAACTTTTTAAAATTTCTTTATGTCTTGCTTTTTTCTTGCAACATGGCTAAAATAGAAATATGTTTTACATGACATTGTTGTTGTTCAGTTATTTTTCAGTCATGTCCAACCCCATATGACCTCATTTAGGGTTATCTTGGCAAAGATATTGGAGTGGTTTGTCATTTCCTTTTCTAGTTCATTTTACAGATGAGAAACTGAGGCAAACAGGGTTAAGTGACATGTCCAGGGTTACCCAGCTAGTAACTATCTGAGCACAGATTTGAACTCAGGAAGATGAGTCTTTCTGACTCCAGGGCCAGCACTCTATACCACCAAGGTGTCCCTAGGTTTACATGACTACACATGTATAATTAATATTATATTGCTTGCCTTCTCAATGGGTGGGGAAGGGACTAGTAGAAGAAAGGGAATTTGGAACTCAAAAAAAAATTTTTAAGAATGTTAAGAATAAATAAATAAATTAGAAGAATGAAGTGTTCATTACAAGGAGAGCAATTCATACAATTACATTGTAAAGAAAAATAACTCTTAAAGCTTTGAGAACCCTGACCAATGCAATGATCAAGCATGATTTCAGAAGACTGGGTGATAAAACATGCTATCCATGCCAAGTAAAAGGATTGTTTTGTCACAATTAGGGCCTAGCAGAGATTAGGAAACAAGAATTTTGTTGCAAACTAGCAGTGCAGTTGCCTGATCTTCTCCAATGGCAGTTAGCAACATTCGAATAGCAATGGAGAAGGTGAATGGGAAGGTAACCAGAGACTGATGTTAAATAATACACACCAACCAATAAAGAGTATCTTTTTCATAGTAAATTTTTTCATATATGTAAGATGTCAACCAAGATGTCCTGAATATTATGGAGGATAAGGCATTTAAATTTATGTAAAAAATTTAAAATAGCACATTCTGAAGATTTCAAGATCAGTGAAGGTTTTTGCAAAAAGGTATGTGCATTTATTTAGAAGTAGTCAGTTTCTTCAACCATGGAAAACCTGAAAAATTGTCCTGCTGCAGAGAAAAAAAAAAGGTAATCCTGAAAACCTTAGCAAATCAATGAGTTCTTCACAAATCATGTTATCTGGTGTCAAGATGGACTTAAAGAATTCGACTGCCTGTGCCCACAGTGTCAAGAATGGCTTTAAAAATTCCATTATCAGTGCCTACAGCTCATCCTGGGCAGTAGGGTAAGGAGGATCCCTACCTTACAAGATCCACTTGAGCAGAAACCCACACATCTGAGCAAGTAGGGGTAGAGATCACACACTGCCATAGGAAAGGAAAAAAATGTAATAAGTGCCTACTATGTGCCATATAATAAAAATATTATCTCATTCATTTCTCATAATTCAATTCTCATAATAACCTTTGGAGGTAGATGCTATTATTATCCCACTTTTACAATTGAGAACACTGAGGCAGGCAGAAGTTTAAGTGGCTTTCTAAAGGTCACACAGCTAGTGTGAGCTCAGATTTGAACTTGTCTTCCTAACTGTAGGTCCAACATTCTGTCCATTGTGCCTCCAGCAGTATACCATCCTAAAAGAATGGAGCGGTTTGAGCAAGAATCAGCTCACCAGCACTCCCTGTATGTTGCTTCTGAAGACTGAGTTCAAGCTCCAGTCTCTTGCCTCTACCTATCATACCAAATTGTGAATGCAGGGCTATTGATTTAGTTCAATGAACCTGTACTCACATCTTGATGATCAATGACATGTTCAGACATGGAATTTAAAATCTTTGAAGCATAACTAGCAAAATAAACATAAAAAATAAAACATGCCCTGGGCTCCAGTCCAGAAGTTCTAAGCAACTCCCTTAGGATTATAGAACAGAGGACCTGGAAGATGTCAGAGACAGTTACTGTCTCAGCTTTGTTTCCTACAAAAACAGAATGAAAAGCCTCACTTTGACACTTACAAGGACAAGCTTTTTAACAGACCCTGGGGCCATTTCATAGCTCATGCAGCTTCCCTCTGTGGCCTGATCATGTCCCAGCCTGCTCTCACAAGCCTCGCAGAGATGAAACAGAATAGTCCCCAGTCCCCTGAGGGATCTGTTCTACCCTATACAAACACACAGAATAAGTTCCACCCCAACCCCAAACCCCCAAAGCGGACAGAAAATCCTAGGGATTTACAGGAAGTTATTATAATCAGGAATAGAGAAGGAACGAGCCTAAAATGACCACAATGCAGTCTCCCAAATCCTTGACACTGTCCTGATTTTCTCAGCTGTTAATCTCATATAATAATATCTGACATTTATGTAGTAATTTAAACTTTAATTTAAAATTTTTTTAATTTTTTTTTAATTTCAAAATATTTAATTTTTTTTAAACTGCAAAGTTTTTTTTCCTACATTGCCTCAACCAAACCCTGCAAAATAGGTATGGTGAAAGGCATTGGGCCTATGATTTCACTATATAGGAAACTAAGGAAATTCCCTCCACTGTATGGTCTTAGAAAGCTGCCTAGAGCAGAGGTGTCAAACTGTGGGCCACATGGGACCCAACCAGATTAAAATGTAATTGGGAAATGTTTAACAAAATAACAAAAAATACAATACAACAGAAGTAATATTCATTTGTGACTTTCTAAGTCAATATGCAGCCTGGCAAGGATCCCTTTCTTCTTGAGTTTGACATCACTGATCCATTTCAATTCTCTCATTTTCAAGTGAAGAACCTGGGAGCTAGAGAGGTCAATGACTTGTCCAGGGTCTCACAGACAGTATGTGCCAGTTTTTCTACTGAAAGGCTGGCTCTCCATCCACTCTCTCTTCCTAATCTATAAAAAGGAATAATAATGATTGTACTGCCTACCTCATAGAGACATATAAAGAGCCAATCAAGAAGAGAAAATGGAAATAATTTCAAAACCACTCAGAGGATGGCAGAGGTATCTTCAGAGGAGAGAAGGCTATTGGGATATGATGGAGAAGACCAGAGAGTCAGAAGATGAGATATGAAAGGAGTAAAGGAGTGGAATATGACAAAAAAAAAACCCTACAAATATTGCCCTGTCAATGTGTTGTTTTCTTTTTTAAAAATTTTATTATATTTTTAATTTACGGAATAAAAGAAGCATTTCCATAACAGTATAAGAAGATGATTGCCCATGAAACTGAAAATGTATTACATACAACTTGCTATTCTTTCTAAATATATAATAAAGTTGTCATGTAAATTTCTTTTTTTCCTTTTTTTCTTCCCTCCCCCACCCACCCTAGAGATGGCTACCATTAGACACAAATTTCTATACATACTTTAGTTATTTATTCTATTTTCTTTTGTTTAACTGTTTTTCTTTGTTACAAAGGAGATTCCTCTGTAAGGTGGATAGTGTATTAGAAAATGACAGGTAGAAAAAAAACAAAAGAAAACTAATAAAACATTCATAACACAAAGAAGACACCTCCTTCACTCCATTGTAGAGATGAAGAACTCATGACTTGTGAATATTGCATATAATGTCAGGCATTTTATGTATAAATCAGTCTTGCTGATTTTTTCTCTTTCTCTTTATCTTTTTTCAAAAAAAATTATTTATTACAAGAAATGGTTCTCTGGGAGCTATGTAGGAAGAGATGCAAGGAGAAATCTGAGTCATGTAATAACAAAATACAGCAATAAAATCTATTCTTTACAAAGGAAAAAATGCAAGAAAAGGGAAAGCAAGTCTCATCTAGCTCTAGAATTCCACAATCCCATATTGAGGGCTCTCTCCTTCGCTTTGTCTAGTTGAATGTTGGGGCTAGCCTTCAATAAATAGTAATGCAATGGAAAAGAATGTGAAAGAGGTATCACTAGAGAACAGTCACTTGGAATCCACAAGAGCTGTTGAGATCAAGGGAGTGTGGGATGGAGTCTGTCTGAAAGGAAAATGGATAAATCAGCTGTGTCATCGGCAGGGGAACCCCTCACCACCACTCTACAAACACCATGTCGGGGAAAAGTCAGTCAAGAACAAAATGAATGCTTGCCAGAACAAACAGAGACAGATAAAAGTGAGCCAAAATGAAATCAAAGACTAGGGAACAGAACAAATTAAAGTCAACCCAGACCAAATAAGAGACCAGATAAAAGGCAAGGTATATGTGGGCCAAAATAAATGCCAGCCTAGAGGATGGAATAAAGGAAAGACAAAGCCAAAATCAACTATGAACAAAGGACTATGCCCCATAAGCAAGCCCTTTAAGTGGAAGAAATATTAATAGCATCTATTCTTGAAAGCATACTTCTCTAAGAAAAGGAGATGGTGGAATGAAATTTCTCATAAAACCACCGGAGCTAGAGGTTACATGGCCTGGTAGTTCTTAGTTGGAGAAATATATTTGTTACTCAAGATCACTGAGAATGCCTAGAAAAGATATTCCAGGTGCAATGGCGAAGGCTGTCCTTTCTCCAACAATGAAAGAAAAAACTCAGTTAATTAAGGCCCCTTACTATAATATTAGAGCAGGGAGGTAGGTGGCACAGTGGATAGAGCGATGGACCTGGAGTCAGGAAGACTCATCTTCCTGAGCTCCGATCTGGCCTCAGACATTTACTGGCTGTGTGGCCCTGGGCAAGTCACTTAATCTTGTTTACCTCAGTTTCCTCATCTGTAAAATGAGCCACAGAAGGAAATGGCAAACCACTCCATCATCTTTACCAAGAAAACCCCAAATGGATTCATGAAGAGTCAGACGTGACTGAAAAATGACCAAACAACAACAAACTATAGTAGAGCAGGCTTCAAGCACCAAATCTCCCCCTCTGGACTGCCACAATTGATCTGGCTAATGGAACAATTCAGAGGCCAGTCAGGTCGGAAGGAAAAGTGTCCTAGGGAAATGTATTATCCCCAGCTCAAAATAATAAGACAAATGAAGCTACCAGAGAAAGACAAAAAAAAAAACTATCCCGTTTTCTTGCTTTTAGTCTAAAGGGACTTACTCCTATTGTGCTGAGCAATTTTTCAGAAAAAGACAGGAAGACTATTGAGCATTAGTAGCTGCAGTAACCAATCATCTGGGGTTCAGAGAAATAACTGAATTGGCTACAGTACAGTTCAATAATCATAGGAGACAACATGAAAAATGTCTCCGAAGACTGGCTAACGACATTGAGAGATTAAGCCTACCCAGATGCTTCCAAGGAGACGCACCACAATATATCTTAAGCCAAGTTGACTCCTAGATTTGCATGCAATTTTGTACCAGGAACAACCAATGAAGATAAATGTTTTAAGTTTGCCTCAGAATCAAGCATCTGCCTACAACCCCAATACCTGGCACAGTTGCATAGCATTTTCCTTCTCCCTAGGTATTTTCAGAAACACACATTTCAGAAGCATTCACTAGTTGAGACACATTCCTTCTGCAATGTCCACCCACCACCCATAGACAAGGCATATCCTGACACTCCTAGTCATTAATGTTCTTCCTCTACCCAAAAATTACTTTATATATATTTTATAGTCACATACACATGTGTGTATATGTTGTGTAAATAAACAGTGGAGAGAAAGAGAGAAAGACAGAGAGAGAGAATCTTTACCCCCTCCAAAAAAATGAAGGACTCAACTAGAATTTCTCAATCAACTTATAGTATAACACTTGGTAATTTCAATGTAAAGGTTGGCAGGCAGAAAAAAAAGGAGGGAAGGAAGGAAGGAAGGAAGGAAGGAGAGAAAAAGAAAGACAAAGGAAGAAAGAGAAAAGAAAAAAGAAGAGAGAAAAGAAAGATAAAGGAGGAGAAAAGAAAGAGGTGACAAAGGAATGAAGGGAAGAAAGATGCCAACAAGCATTTAGAAAATGCCTACTACCAGGCATCATGCCAGGCACTTAGGATACAAGACAAAAATCAAATAGCTCTTGCCTTCAAAGAACATACATCCTAATAGAGAAAAACAATACAAGAAGGGGAGGTGGGAAGGAGTAAGAGAGTACCTCTAAGTCATCTTAGTACATGATGTAGATGACTGGTTATGAGCAACATAAAGTGAAAATTCACCTATGATTTGGAGTCAATGGCCAAAAGGTAAGGTGGAAGCTGAATTCCAGACAAGATAAGACCAAAGCAAACCTATCAGAGCCTGGAATGGTTCCAGGGGCAGAGACTAAGGTTCCTGTAGGGAAGAGGTAGAGATGCCAGCCAGAGTGGAGGTTTGGAGCTGTTACCGAAGATCAGAAATGGCCTCATGGCACTTGAATAGAGTTTTAGAGTTGGGGATTATAGGAGGTAGAGGTAAGGAAGAAGTATATACCAGGCAATGAGAACAGCATATACAAAGACATGTAAATGGCAAATGAACAGAGAGTAAGGACATGAAGAGGAATGATATATAATAAGCCAAAAATGAAGGCTATGGCCCTTTAGTGAAGAGCTTTAAATGCCAAACTGAGGGGTTTTCATTTTATCCCAGTGGCAATAGGCATGCACTGGAGTTTTCTGAGGGGAAGAACCACATTGATAGACCTATACTTGGGAATTTCATTTTGTCAGACATGTGAGGAATGGCCAGGAGAGAGGAAAAAGGAAAGACTTGGGGAAGAGAGACCAACTGACTGACAGGCAGAATCAAAAGATCCCACTGTGCTTTATTCTCAGGGTAAAAAAAAAAAAAGCATTATATTAGAGCAAAAAGATACTTAAAAACTCTCTTCCAACACAGTGATTCATATGCATGTATCAAGATCATAATGATTCCTTGAAAGTCAAAATAAATTTTTTCAGTGATTATTAAAATCAACTGAGGTATAAAATAGGGAGATGAATGTTTGCCAAAGTTAGTCATCTTGGAGGACCTGGTCCAATGCAGAGTCCAAGAGGGAGAAGGATTCCCTAAAATTTGTGAGGTATTCCAGATGATCCTTTTTGTGGATGGCATTGTGTTCATTACATTAAGTGCTACAATATTGCCTCCTAAATGAGATTCAAATACAATCAACTCAGCAAGCATTTATTAAGCATCTACTTAGCATAGTGCTAAGAATTCAGTCTTATTATCAATGGAGAAAAAACAGAGAGGATGAACAATGACTGTTGTCCAGATTATGACATGAGGCAAGCTTCCACACATTGCAGAGGCAGAAGTAGCATGATGGATGTCAAAGAAAAACATGAGCAGAAAAAACTATAGGTCAGTCACATAAGAAGAGTGAAGGATGGCCAAAAACAGCCTAAGGACTCCATTGTTATAGACACAATGTCAAAAGAACAGGAAGAAAGCCTATAGGTCATTGGGTGGACATCGCCCCTCCCACCATGGTGGACTTATGGTAGGCATGGACAAGAGCCACAAAAGAGAAGCAAGCACAGTCAGGCCGTGATCTCCATGACCAGAAGGAGTACCTGTATGGAGATCATAGAGTTTTCAGAGTAAGAAATTATTGACCCCCACCAAAAGTATAAATCAGACCCAAAAGACTGACTAATCATCATTATTCATAAAATGACATCTCTTTCATGGATGTGTTTTGGGTTCATTAAAATCCATTTTATGAAGGAAATCTTCCATTTTCTTACTGATGAATAATAATGCATTTCAACTCTACTGTGACATGAATTATTTCAGGTTCCTTTATGGTGTGTTTTTTTTTTAAATAAATACCATAAAGCATTTGTAGAAGTTCTCTCTCAGGTCTCTATTCAAATGTTCTTTGATTTGTAGATTTCATTAGTAAAATAAAGGAATTTTCATATTCTCTAATGTTACCAAATGGAATAAAGCTATGCACTCTTGCTTTAGGAGTACCTAAATAGGATGGCATTAAACAGGGGAGATGAATGTTTGCCTAAAAGACCAGCTGGGGCAGCTAGGCAACACGGTTTTTAGAGCTCTAGGTCTAGAGTCAGGATGATCTAAGTTCAAATCTGGCTGCAAGCACTGTGGGATCCTGGGCAAGTCATTTAACTTCTGTCTGCTTCCATTTTCTCAGCTGTAAAACGGGGATAACAACAGAACCTACCTCCCAGGGTTGTTGTAGGATGAAATGAGATGACATTTATAAAGCATTTAGCAATGCCCAGCAGATAGTAGGTGCTTAATAAATGCTTATTTACTTTCTTCCTTCCTTCCCTCCATCGTGATGGAAAACCTGATCTAACACAGAGTCCACACACAGGAAATTAGGGGAAAGACGTTTTATGAATATGGGGATTAAGGCAAAAATCTTGAAAGTCATTCAAAATACCATTTCATAGGAACTACTTGAAACCAAAAGTTGTTTCATTCTCTGAATTTTTATTCCCAATAATTTGTATCTCTCAGAGCTTGTCATTCCTACAGCCAGCAACCTGGAGGTATTCACCAGCATCAGGGATCTAATCACTGTAATAAGCACTAAGATCAGCCTGACTTGAGAGCATTGGACAATTCATGTTAATGTTTCTGAAACTTATTTCCCCATCTTGAAAAAAAGAGATGGTTTAACTACATGGGTTCTAAGGTGCCTTCTAGTTTTAAAAGTCTTTTGACACACTGGCTTAAAAAGAAGTTAAATAATATTTTAAAAGCCATAGAACCCTTTTACAGAAGGGCTAATGGATTATTTTCAAGTACACAAAAAAATATTGCTGATGGGAGACAGAAGAACGTTGTCTTTATGTAAGGACATAAGAATCATTTGTAAAGGTAAATTCATTGTTTAGTTGTGACACCTATGTACAAAGTGGTTTTGCAAGAGCTTGAAAATTTTAGTAGCCATCATTCTTTGACAGATTGAATGTTTGCCTTGCTTACATATCCACAAAATGCAAAATTGGAAGGGCCCTTCGAGGTCACCCAGTCCAAACTCCTTATTTATAGATGAAGACCTAGCAAGGTGGAATGACTTTCATAAAGCCACACAACCAGGAAACAGAAGAGTCTGGACTCACACCAACTCCAAATAAAGTGCTTTTCTATAACCTCTTTCTTAGTAATTTGGTTAATAAACAATTTGTTTTTCTAAGTGGGAAATATAAAGGTAAATTTTGGAAGTATAAAGGTCAAATTCTGATTTACTAAAATTTCAAAATCAGTGGCCTAATTACACTAATAGGTTTGCTATAGAGAAAAAAAAGAAAGATGCTATTTTATTAGATTTAAGCATTACATAGTTAAGGAATTAACCCTCCAATAAACTATATTCAAAGAACAAAGCAGGCTTTTCTGAAACATGCAAAGAATCAGAAAAATGATTTGTTTTGCAGACTTTAAGTGAATGCATGGATAAAGATAAACTCTTAAAATTTATTCAAAAAACATCGTATGAGAACTACCTGAAAACTGGGATTTTTCATTCTTTGGATCTGTATACTCAACACGTAGCAAAGTGCCTGAGTTGGTACTTTTATTCAGTACCTATATGTAGTAGTTACTTAATAAAAGCTTGCTGATTAATAAAAGTAACCAAGTAATAATATGAAGTCACCACAGGAGCTAGACAAAAACCATTGTTTACAAATAATATGAAAGGTAGAGTTCCTGACATGAAAGAACTAATTCTCATTTCTTCCTAAGGTTATCACTGTATCAAAAACATTTTTATGAATCTTCTTAAATGGTGATAGATTAAATGTCCAGACATATGATGAATTATCAACTTTTCTACAGGGGAAAAAAAGAGAGACACATAGGATTGAATACTCCTTAACTGAATTTCCCTAAAATGGAATTTGGAATTTGGAAGGCAGAAAATGAAAAAAGCATTCTGATTCAAAACTTAGTGTTCACCCTATTCATCTGTGAAGCACCAATAGAACTAGATGACATCAAGAAACAAGAGAATTGCAAAATCTTCGAAAGATGTATTCAAATTTGGAATGAAAATATTTTGAAAATTAAACCTGAACAAGTAAAATTATAAAGTTGAATGACTTGAAAAAAAACGTTAGTTATTTTTGATGGTATTTTTTATGGAGCTAATGAGCTGACACTAGATATTGACTCAGTTTTGCCAATATAACCCAACAACCAGTCGATTCAGTTCAAACAACCAGTCAATCCAGTCAAATAACTGCTTTAACTCATTTTTCATGAACTGACAAGTTGTTTAATTGATTAAACCAATCAATGTGGTAGTTTCCATACTGCTATGGGGCCTCAGCTGTCTGTACCCACAGTGGCACCAATGAAGTATGCTGTTGCCACAAAATATTCCTATTGTTGAACTCAAACTTGGCATGGGACAAGCAATCATTCAGCAACATCTTGAACTATTTCCTCCCAGGGTGATATGACTGACTCAATGACATACGCATGTCCAATATGCCAACCTCTCAGCCTTGGCTTCAGTGTCTGACCTCCATTTCACAATTCCTGCCAAGCTCTCTTCATTTGTTGATATTGGAAACTCATTGGCTTCAACTTGTCCAGAGTGGTCAGATTGCTTTCTTGGACTATGCTCTTTTCCTCCCAAGGCAGTTCTTGCCTTTCAGGACTGTCAAACAATAACAAAAGCCATCATGCAGCCACTTCACCAGATACTAATGAGAAAAATTAAAAAGCTATCCCTCTATCATTGCAGGCTGAAAGAAACAGGATATGTGTGTGCGTTCCATTCATTCAAAAGAGGAGCCACAGTAAAAAGTGATGAAGTTCTTCCTCTGAAATAAATCTTAGTAAGGCATCCTTACAGGCCTAGAGAATTCTCCACCAGCAACTATTATAGAAGGCCTACAACAAAGGCAATAACAATTGTTTTACTTAGATCCTACACAAATTGGGGAATTTGATGCAATGATATTCTTTTTTTTAATTTTTTAAAACTTTTTAAATTTTATTAATTTATTTTATTTGTCAATAATCACTTTCATATACTTTTGAGTTAAAAATTTTTCTCCCCCTTCCTCCCCCCACCCTCCCCAAGATGGCGCACAATCTGATATAGGCTTTACATTTACATACCCATTAAACATATTTTCACATTAGTGAAGTTGTAAGTAAAAATTAAAACCAATAAGAGGAACCATCAGAAAGATGAAACAAAACTCAATATAAGGTAAAAATAAGTGATAGCGATTCAACTTCCTTAGTTCTTTCTTTGGATGTGGACAGCATTTTCCATCCCAAGGCCTCTGGAGATGTCTTAGATCCTCGTAATGCTGAGAAGGGTTCAGTTTAAAATCTTAGTCATTGCATAATGGCTGTTATTGTGTACAAAGTCCTCTTGGTTCTGCTCACTTCACTCAGCATCAGACCATACAAGTCTTTCCAGGTTTTTCTGAAGTCAGCCTGTTCATCATTTCTTACAGCACAATAGTATTCCATTACATTCATATACCACAACTTGCTCAGCCATTCCCCAATTGATGGGCATCCTCTCAATTTCCAATTCTTTGCCACCACAAAAAGAGCTGCTATGAATATTTTTGTACATGTGGGTCCTTTTCCCATTTGTTTGATCTCTTTGGGATATAGCCCTAGAAGTGCTATTGCTGGATCAAAGGGTATGCACATTTTTGTAGCCCTTTGGGCATAGTTCCAAATTGTTCTCCAAAATGGTTGGATCATTTCACAACTCCACCAACAATGTATTAGTGTTCCAATTTTCCCACATCTTCTCCAACATTTATCATTTTCCTGTTTTGTCATGTTGGCCAATCTGATAGGTGTGATGTGGTACCTCAGAGTTGTTTTGATTTGCATTTCTCTAATCAATAATGATTTAGAGCATTTTTTCATATGACTATAGATGGCTTTAATTTCTTCATCTGAGAACTGTCTGTTCATATCCTTTGACCATTTATCAATTGGGGAATGGCTTGTGTTCTTATAAATTTGTCTTAATTCTCTATATTTTAGAAATGAGGCCTTTATCAGAGAGACTGGTTGTAAAAATTCTTTCCCAATTTTCTACCTTCCTTCTAATCTTAGTTGCATTGGCTTTGTTTGTGCAAAAACTTTTCAATTTAATGTAATCAAAATTATCCATTTTGCTTTTCATAATGTTCTCTATCTCCTGTTTGGTCATGAATTCTTCTGTTCTCCATAGATCTGATAGGTAAACTATTCCTTGTTCTCCCAGTTTACTTATGGTATCAGCCTTTATATCTAAGTCATGAACCCATTTTGACTTTATTTTGGTATATGGTGTGAGATTTGGGTCTATGCCTAGTTTCTGCCATACTCTTTTCCAGTTTTCCCAGCAGTTTTTTTCAAAGAGTGGGTTCTTATCCCAGAAGCTGGGGTCTTTGGGTTTATCAAATAATAGATTACTATAGTCATTGACTACTGTGTCTTGCATATTTAACCTATTCCACTGATCCACCTCCCTATTTCTTAGCCAGTACCAAGCAGTTTTGATGATTGCTGCTTTATAATACAATTTAAGATCTGGAATTGCTAGGCCACCTTCCCCTGCATTTCTTTTCATTAGTTCCTTTGATATTCTGGACCTTTTGTTTTTCCAAATGAATCTTGTTATTATTTTTTCTAACTCTATAAAATAATTTTTGGTAGTTTGATTGGTATGGCACTGAATAAGTAAATTAGCTTAGGTAGGATTGTCATTTTTATTATATTAGCTCGGCCTACCCATGAGCAACTGATGTTTTTCCAATTATTTAGATCTGATTTTATTTGTGTGAAAAGTGTTTTGTAATTGTGTTCATAGAGTTCCTGGGTTTGTTTCGGAGGTAGACTCCTAAATATTTTATAATGTCTACAGTAAGTTTAAATGGGATTTCTCTTTCTATCTCTTGCTGTTGGGCTTTGTTGGTAATATATAGAAATGCTGATGATTTATGTGGGTTTATTTTATAGCCTGCAACTTTGCTAAAGTTGTTTATTATTTCAAGTAGTTTTTTACTTGATTCTCTAGGATTCTCTAAGTATATCATCATGTCATCTGCAAAGAGTGATAGCTTTGTTTCTTCTTTGCCTATTCTAATGCCTTCAATTTCTTTTTCTTCTCTTATTGCTAAAGCTAAGGTTTCCAGTACAATATTGAATAACAGTGGTGATAATGGACATCCTTGTTTCACCCCGATCTTATTGGAAATGCTTCTAGCCTGTCCCCATTACATATAATGCTTGCTGAAGGTTTTAGATAATGCTATTTATTATTTTAAGGAAGACTCCATTTATACCTATGCTTTCTAGTGTTTTTAATAGGAATGGGTGTTGTATTTTATCAAAAGCTTTTTCTGCATCTATTGAGATGATCATGTGGTTTCTGTTGGTTTTGTGTTGATATGCTCAATGATGCTGATAGTTTTCCTAATATTGAACCAACCCTGCATTCCTGGTATAAATCCTACCTGGTCATAGTGTATTATTCTTGTGATAAGTTGCTGCAATCTACTTGCTAGTATTTTGTTTAAAATTTTTGCATCTATATTCATTAGAGAAATTGGTCTATAATTTTCTTTCTCTATTTTGACTCTTCCTGGTTTAGGTATCAACACCATATTTGTATCATAAAAAGAATTTGGTAAGACTCCTTCTTCACCTATTTTCCCAAATAGTCTATATAGTATTGGAATTAATTGTTCTTTAAATGTTTGATAGAATTCATGTAAATCCATCTGGCCCTGGAGATTTTTTCCTAGGGAGTTCATCAATGGCTTGTTCAATTTCTTTTTCTGAGATGGGGTTATTTAAGTATTTTACTTCCTCTTGGTTAATCTGGGCAATTTATATTTTTGTAAATATGTATCCATTTCACTAAGATTGTCAAATTTGTTGGCATATAGTTGGGCAAAATAATTCCTAATTATTGTTTTAATTTCCTCTTCCTTGGTGGTAGCTTCACCCTTTTCATTCTTGATACTAGTAATTTGGTTTTCTTCTTTCTTTTTTTAATTAAATTAACCAAAGGCTTATCTATTTTATTGGTTTTTTCATAAAACCAGCTCTTAGTTTTATTTATTTTTAGTTTTTTTCTTTTGACTTTCAATATTTCTAATTTGGTGTTTAGTTGAGGATTTTTAATTTGTTCTTTTTCTAGTTTTTTTAGTTGTATGCCCAATTCATTAATCTCCTCTTTTTCTATTTTATTTATGTAAGCATTTAGAGATATAAAACTTCCCCTAAGAACTGCTTTCACTGCATCCCATAGGTTTTGGTATGTTGTCTCATTATTGTCATTCTCTTGAATGAAATTATTGATTGTTTCTATGATTTGTTGTTTGACCCAATCATTTTTTAGGATTAGATTATTTAGTTTCCAATTATTTTTTAGTCTATCTTTCCATGGCCCTTTATTACATATAATTTTTATTGCATCATGATCTGAAAAGGATGCATTTAATATTTCTGCCTTTCTGCATTGGATTGTGAGGTTTTTATGCCCTACTACATGGTCAATTTTTTTGTATGTGCCATGTACTGCGAGAAAAAAGTATATTCCTTTCTATCCCCATTCAGTTTTCTCCAGAGGTCTATCATACCTAACTTTTCTAATGTTCTATTCACCTCCTTAACTTCTTTCTTGTTTATTTTGTGGTTATACTTATCTAGTGCGAAAAGGGGAGGTTCAGGTCCCCCACTAGTATAGTTTTGCTGTCTATTTCTTCCTGTAACTCCCTGAACTTCTCCTGTAAGAATTTGGATGCTATACCATTTGGTGCATATATGTTTAGTAATGATATTACTTCATTGTCTATGGTGCCTTTTAGCAGGATGTAGTTTCCTTCCTTAACTCTTTTGATTAGATCTATTTTTGCTTTTGCTTTGTCTGAGATCAGGATTGCTACCCCTGCTTTTTTACTTCAGCTGAGCATAATATATTCTGCTCCAGCCTTTTACCTTTACCCTGTATGTGTCACTCTTTTTCAAATGTGTTTCCTGTAAACAACATATTGTAGGATTATGGTTTTTAATCCATTCTGCAATCCGTTTCCTTTTATGGGAGAGTTCATCCCATTCACATTCACAGTTATGATTACTATCTGTGTCTTTTTCTCCATCCTTTTCCCCCATTTATGCTTTTCTTTCTCCTTTTTCCTTTCCCCCTTCACTAGTGTTTTGCTTTTGACCACGCCTCCTTCAGTCCCTCCCCCTTTTATTATCCCTTTCCCTTTTCTTCCCCTTTAGTCTTACTGCTTCTTCCCTCCCTTCTTCCCCCCCTTTCCTTTTCTTTCCCCTTTTCCCTCCTACTGCCTATAGGGCAAGTTAGATTTCTATACCTAACTGATTATTTATGCCCTTCTTGAGCCAAATCTGATGAGAGTAAGGTTCAAACAATGCTCCCCCCCCTTCTTTCCCTCTGCTGTAATAGGATTTTGTGTCTTTTCCTGTAATGTAATTTACCCTTGTCTGCCTCCTCCTTTCTCAGTACATTTTCTAAGATCAGATTGATCCACTTATTTGGATCCATTTAACCCACTTGATTAGATTTTTTTTTATCATTACATCAAAGTCAACTAATATCCACCCTCTTTATGTATACTCCTTTAACAAGGTGTAATAACAATACAGTTCTCAAGGGTTGCAAGTCTCATATTCCCTTGTAGGGGTTTAAACAGCCCCCCCCTTATTAACAACATATTGTATCCTTCTGTCCCATTTACCTTTTTAAGTCCTTCTTGAGTCCTGTACTTGAAGATCAAATTTTTTGTTGAGCTCTGGTCTTTTTATCAGGAAAGTTTGGAAGTCTCCTATTTGTTGAATATCCACCTCCTCCCTTGAAAAATGATGCTCATTTTTGCTGGGTAATTGATCCTTGGCTGCATTCCAAGCTCCTTTGCCTTATGGAATATCATGTTCCACCCTGGTCTTTTAATGTAGAAGCTTCAAGGTCCTGTGTAATCCTGACTGTGGTTCCATGATATTTAAATTGTTTCTTTCTGGCTGCTTGCAGCACCTTCTCTTTCATCTGGTAATTTTGGAATTTTGCTATTATATTCCTTGGCATTGTCAATTTGGGATCTCTTTCAGGTGGTGATCGGTGGATTCTTTCTATGGTTATTTTCCCTTCTGGTTCTAGGACTTCTGGGCAGTTTTCCTTTATGATTTCCTGAAAGATACTGTCCAGGCTCTTTTTTTCATCATGATTTTCAGGTAGTCCAATAATTTTTAAATTGTCTCTCCTGAGTCGATTTTCCAGGTCGGTTGTTTTACTGATGAGGTATTTTACATTTTCATCTATTTTTTCATTTTTTGTTTCTGTTTGACTGATTCTTGCTCTCTCATAGAGACATTAGTTTCCATTTGTCCAATTCTAGTTTTTAACAGATTGTTTTCTTCTGTTAGTTTTTGTACTTCCTTCTTCAACTGGCCAATTGTTTTTTTAGGGACTTGTTTCTTCAGTGTACTCTTCTGTTAGTTTTTGTCCTTCCTTCTTCAATTGGCCAATTGTGTTTTTTAGGGACTTGTTTTCTTCAGTGTATTTTTTTTCCAATTGGCCAATTGTATTTTTGAAGGACTCTTCTACCTCTCTCATTTGACTATTAAAATCCTTCTTGAGCTCTTCTAAGAAGGCTTTTTGGGCTTCAGACCAGTTCATATTCCCTTTTGTTGTTGCAGATGTGGGTTTGTTGACAATGTTGTCCTCTTCAGAATTTCTGTCTTGATCTTCACTCGTCTCATAATATGAATCTATGGTATGTTTCTTTTTACTCATGGTGTTTCTTTATTCCCTGGCCTTTAAAGAGATTGAGCTCTCCTGCTGGGGAGCAGAGGGTACTGACCCAAGCTGCTTGTGTGGGGAGCCTAGGTCTTGGTCACTGGCTTTGTGCTGGGGCCTCTTATGCTGGCAATTGGAGGCTGTAGGTTTCTGGCAGCTTACCTGTGTTGGGCTGGAATCAGCAAGGCTGGAACTTTCAGGCAATTCTAGGTTGCCTGCTTTTCCTTTCCTTTAGCTTTCTTCAGCTCCTTTTAGATGGGTGCTGCAGGTGTTTATCTGCCTGGGGCCCCCTGCAGTGTTGTCTCCCTCTTTCTGCTAATGCACTGGGAGATTCCTTTGTGGTAGTGCGAGGCTCTGGTGGTTTTCTGAGCTGGTTTCCACCAGTTCCCCACCCTCACTGAGGCACTGGAGGTCCAGGTGTTGGTGTTTGCCTGCTCTACCACCTGGGCTTCAGGATTTCTTCACAATTGGAGGCTCAGGGCTACAGCTCACCTGGTGTTGGGTTGGAATCAGCAAGGCGGGGCTTTAGGAAGCCTTTAGGTTGTTTTCTTCACCTCCTTTCAGATGAATGCAGGGTACTTATCTCTGGGGCCCCTTGTAGTTCTGCCTCCCTTATTTTTGCTGAGGCACTGGGAGACCCGTTTGCTGGGCTGCTGCACTGCTGCTCCCTGTCTTTCTTCTAGTTCAGGTGTTCAGGGTTTTTTTTCTGGGGTGATATTTTCTGGGTTTTCAGAGGTTGATAGGGGAGAGTGAGAGCAACTACCTTTTCACTCCGCCATCTTGGCTTCCAGAAGTGGAAGTCCTCTAAGTATTCTTGCAATGATATTCTTATCAAAGAAAATGTGTCCTCATTTACTTTTGATTTGTCCCATATTTTATTTTATCTACATAATACATAGTCATTCAATCCAATAAACATATATAACATGCAAAGCTCTATGCAAGGGTACACAAAGTTTAAATGAAATAAGATCCCAGTCCTAAAAAAGCTTATAGGCTAGTAGGGAGTAAAACAAACAAATCTATACAACATACAATAATATAGGACATCTATTTGAGAAGAGCAAAATAAAGTGTTCTCATAGCCCAGAATTTCAGACCTTTAAGGGACCTCAGGAGTCACCTAGTCTAATCTGTACTTTAAAAAGAATTCCCTCTGCAATTCAAAAATACTCAAAAGGATCTGTATTCCCTCAAAAATGCCAAATATTAATCCATCCATAACGCCTCCATCCTGTGTAACTTTTGCCAACCAAGTCTTCCCAAAAGTTCACTAAAGGGAGCTATCCATCATGGTAGAGGCCTTCTTCAACATAGCAACGCTCACTACATACCAGCCTCTCTATGTATGTATGTGTGGGTGTGGGTGTATATATGCTGTGTGTTTGTATGTGTAGGTATGTGTGTGTGTGTAGACACACAGGCACACACACAATCCAGCTGCTTTTTCCATTTTTATTCTCTTTAGTACCATTTCTACCTCCACTATAAGCACCTTAAGGACGATAACATTAGACTTCAAAGTATGGTGGTTCCATTATTCTCGACCAAGATGTCACTTGGTTATAACAACCTCTCTACAACACATCGAGTAAAGTCTTTGGTCTTTGCCTCAAGACCTCCACAGAGGAGGTACCTCCTCCCTCCCACAGCAGCCCATTCCATTTGGGATATCTCTAATTCTTAGGAAGATCTTCTTATATAAAAACTAAAATTCCCTCTACACAACTTTCATCTATTGTTCCTAACTCCTCTCAACACAACAAGTTCCACAGAGAAGCCCTTCAAATCCCCAAAGACAACTAATATCTAGTCTCTAAAATTTCCCAGTTGCTCCAATTGATCCTCATGTGGAATAAACTTGAGGCCTATACCAAATTCATTACCCTTCTGTGTCATACTCTAGCTTATCAATATCATTCCAAATACGTGAAAACCAGAACTCAACACAGTATTCCAAACAAAGTCTCTCTTATGCTATTGCTATGGAAAAATGGAAAGACATCCACCAGATAAAAAGAGCATAACTGGAAGGATTGAATATGGCCAACCAGCCAAAGCTAAAGAACAATGACTACTACTATGTCAACTTTGACAGAAGTCTTTGGGTAGAATACCAGGAATCTGTCCTTAGCCCCTGCCATGTAATACATTTATCACTGACTTAAATTAAGATATAGATTATCTTCTTACCCAATTTTTAGATGATACAAAATTGTAACGGATAGCTAACAGCACATTACATGACAAAGTCAATATTCTAAAAGATCTTCAAAAATTAGCAAGACAGTCAAATCTAATAAGATGAAATTTAAGAGCCAGCTACAAAACAACACTTCTTTTCAATACATCAGCTCTGTAAGTATAAGACAGATGAGGTATTCGTTCATATTAAAAATAGGTGAAGGTTTTGCAAAACTATAAGCTCAATAAAAGTCAAGAATGTGATATGGTAGTCAAACCGTTAATGTAATCTTAGGATATTTTTAAGAGAAGTACAGTTTCCAAAATGAGAGTTGATTATGTGTATTCCTCTTTAATCAAATCACATCTAGAGGGATCAGTTCTGAACTCCACACTTTCAGAAGGACACTTAAAAGCTGGACTATACCTCGAAGAAGGCCACCTGGGCACCAAAGAGACTAGAGACTAGGACTGACTGAAGAATCTGTGAATATTTATATAGCATGAAGATGAGATTTGACAAGGGGTGTAATAGTTGTCTTAAGTATTTGTAGGGCTGTCATAAGAAAGAGGTTAGTGTTTTTCTGCTTAGCTTCTGATGGTAGAAATAGGAATAAAGAATGATAGTTGAATAGAGGAAAATTGAGGTTCAGCACAAAGAAATAAAAATTCATTTTTAACACCAATTCTTCCAATGGTACTGTATTGTTACAAATAAGGAAATAACAAAATCTCTAAATTATCAAAATTACAGGTGATCCAAAGTGCAATAGAGAACTATATAGTAGACTGTTGCATGTTTTTGGTTTATGACTTGAGCACAAGCAATTGAAGATATCATCCAGGAATCATACTACTACAAAAGGGAATGGACTATATATGAAGTACAAAATGACTCTTCTAAAAATTCACAGATGGGTCAGGTACAGTGAGTGGCATATACCAATTTTCCCTGCTCCTGGGAAGATTGAAGTTGATAGATCACTTGAACTTTGGAGTTCTGAGATGCAGTAGGGCTGATGCCTTTCTAGGCAATCAGATATCCTCATTAATTCTGGCACCAATGTGGTGAGACCTCCAGACCAGGAGGATATAATGTCCAAAAAACTATCTAAGATCCTGATTCTGCTACTGGCAATCTGGGTAAGTCACTTCCCTGGGTCTCAGTTTCCTTTTATGTAGAAGGTGGAGATTGGATTATGCAAACTCTTAAGTCTCTTCCTAGATCTTCCTAGATCCTAAGAGCTAGGCAGGGGAAAAAAAAATACATCTGAGAATCCCGCACAGAAAATCATGATGATAGACAGTGATCTTTCTCACACTAGTGGGAGGGAGAGATAGTGTAGGAGGCAGCTGTAGTAAGATATTTCCCTTATCAGCATTCATGTATCTAATTACTCATTAAAATCCTAGTTTGTAAACTGCAACTCCCTCAGTAGAAATCATTGGCCATCTGTTGGACTTAATGAGTTGCCAATAAACACGAAGTTGATCATTAATTGGACCTTAAGTTGGATATTTCTTTAGGAACTAATAAGTCTAAAACTTCTTGGAATTCTACTCTACCCCATCTATACCTTTTCAGTGAATGTTCATTACACTTCATTTATTGTTAAAACAGAGAATGCTTATATAGAGCATTAGAGTTTACATATATTAATTCTCTCCTTAGATACATTGTGTCACAAAGCAGTCAGGTTATTATTATTCCCATTTTCCAGGTGAAGAAACTGAGGCTCAAAAAGGTTAAATGACTTGCCCATTGTCACACAGCTAGTACATACACTGCATGATCAGCCTCACACTCCTCGGGACCAGCTCTACGTGCCTCCATCAGCATGCTCCTGTCACTGTTAACTCCTTTCCAGGTCCCATTTTCCCCTACCTGTTAACCACCTCCCCTACCAGTATTGGAATTATCATGTCCAAAACAGAACTCACACACGTACACATCCTAAAACATCCTCTTGCCCTGATTTCTGTTTTGGATGATAGCATTATCCATCATTCACATAACCTCAGAGTTTTCAACTTTTCCCTCCGTTTCACCACATGCTCCTTTCCTCCTCTCCCCCTATCCAACCAGTTGCTAAATCCTGTCACTTCTATCTCTCACATCCTTATACTTATTATTCCCAAGATGGACAACCCACTTTAGATTTTCACTTCTCCTAAATGGTCAACCTGCTTCTGGTCTATTATTACCTCTTCCATCCATTCTGAATATTGCTGCCTGGGTCCTTTCCCCTAATTCCTATGCACCACATGACCCCTCTCCTCATAATCTCAGCCAAATAAAGCATAAACTCCTCCCTGGTATTTAAGCCCACTTTAATCTGGCTCCAATTTATTTTTCCATCTTTATCTTGTGCTACTCAATTAATTAACAAGCATTTATGAAATTACTAAAGACAATGAAACAGTCCCTCCCCTCAAGGAGGCTCTGTTCTGTAGGAGAAGACAACATGTCCACACATAAGTATATACAAAATAGAGGATGTCTAAAAGTCTTAATGCAGTTTTAAGCTTTAACAGTTTTAATTGACTTTTGGGGTACACTGTGTATCCAAGGTCATTTAGGGGAGGAAAAGGGGAATACTAGTAGTTGGAAAGATCAGGAATGGCTTCATCTAGGTGGTAACACATAGGCTGAGCTTCCAAGGCCACTAAAGAATCCAATGGGGCCAGGGTGGTGGTAAGGAAGGAAGAGTACATTGCAGGTATGAGGGATGGCCTGGGCAAAAGCACAGAGATGAAAGCTGGAATCTTGAGGTAGAGAGAGTAAGAAGGCCAATTTGATTGGCCCATAGAATGCAGGAAGTAAGAGGTCTGGAAAGGTAGGCTCGACCTAGGCTGTGGAGAAAGGGGGCCAAATGAGAGAGGCAGAATTCACAAGACTTTGTTCCAGTCAAAATGTACTATCTTCTGTCCTCTGTCATCTTCCTTTCCCTTCTACCCACCCATCTCAGTGCCTTATGCCTACAATAGATCCTCTTCCCATATCCATCTGTTGAGTGACCATCTCCTTTCAAGACCCATCTCAGATAGCACCTCCTCCCTGGAGGTTACCAGTCTATGAAAGTGATCTCTCTTGTCTCCCTGATTCTTTTCACAACAACGGACTGTATGAAGTCCCTATTAACACTGTGCTAAATGATGAAACCACAAAGTTAGACATCCTCCCCTGAACCACAGCTATTTTGCTTTGCATCTTCCCTGTTTTTAGCTTTTTAAGAGCAAGATCTGTGAAATAACCAGCCTTGCTCCCCAGGCACTAACACAGGACCTTGGAGGAACTGGCTAGACTCCTAGTTGTCCCCTTACTCTCCATACTTCATTTATCAAGAGATCACTAGTGAGGACTGAATTGAGAATCAACCAACCAATGTCTCTAGTCCGCCCGCAATGTGCCAGGCAGCTCGGTGGGGAAATGGAGAAAGCACTGGACTTGGAGTCAGGAAGACCTGAGTTCAAATGTGGTCTCAGCTATTTCCTAGCTTTGTGACCCTGGGCAAGTCACTTAATCCCTGTTTGCCTCAGTTTCTTCATCTGTAAAATGGGGATAATTATAACATCTACCTTGCAGGGTTGTGGTGAGGATCAAATGAGGTAATCATTGTAAAGCCCTCAGTACAGTGCCTGACACACAGTTGGCACTATATAAGTATTAGCTTTCATTTGTCATCATCATTATTATTATTATCAAGTCAGTCCCTATAAGTTAACCCAGTATCAAGTGAAGATATACTCAAGTGTTAACATGTAGAAGTTGATATGTTTTCTACTCAAAAGTCAAATGGGACTGGATTCTAAAACATAAAATATGTCAATCCCAGCATAGACTCTGGTGGTTTCCAAAGACATTCATGCATATCAAAGATACAAGCAATACAACAGAGCCTACGGATGCCAAGCATTCTTGGGGGCTTTTTCTCTTTTTTTTCTCAACTACAGAAAAGAAGAGACAATGTATTTTGATGAACTAAAGAGGGTTAGATTATATGTTATTGATACATAGATGTGCACACATATATGTTTATAACAAATTTGTTTATACATAGATATAAGAATACACCAATATCTATTACATGCAAATAGCTTAACATATACATATGTAATGAGTTACATATATATGTTTAATTTTGATATATATATAATATATATATAATTGTGTATGTATATATGTATGTATATATTAAGCTATTAAAACTTAAAACTGAACTAAGACTTTTGGGACACTTTCATCAATGCGTTGTTAACTATTCGTGAATTCCTTAGAAATTAAATCTCTTCTTTATTTAGTAAATGCTATCTGAAACAGATTGAAACTGTAGCATTGACAATTTAATCCAGGTCATATGAATATTCTAAATCCAAAAGCTTTACCAAGCCACACAAATGATATCCTAGCCCACCCACCTATTCCCCAGAGAGCTCTTATCAGAATACAATTAGTGAAAGGAACAGCCCTTGCTACAAGCCCAGTGGACATTGTTATTCACCCTGAATAAGTGACTGTTTGCAAGGCTGGCTTAAACCAGCAAGAACCAAGCAACTTAGCACTTTTGAGCGGCAGAAACAGGAAATTAATTTTTGCCTGGTACTGTAAAACTCATTAGGCTCAACAATTCACTTCCATTAGATGTACACTTCTCACTCCTCAATTATTGCAACATCATTCCAATTAAAGGCAAGAACATTTAAACATACATTAAGCAAGTTTGAATTCCCTTCACCTGTCCCCCAACATCAATTCCTCTCTCAATCTTAAAAAAAAAAGGACATTCAAAAGTAATTCAGGTAAAAATTAACCTGCTAGGTGCCAGCATTTAATACTTAACAAGATTTGTGTCCAATTGAATAGATTGGGCCAGTAGTTTAAATGAATTAGGAAGAAAGAAGAGAATGTACAAGTTGGTTAGGTGAGAAATCTTTACTGGAAAAGACATTATATCTAATTTGTTCACATTATATTAACAATCAATATGTTTAATCCTCAAATCTTAGAGTTCCCCAGACGTTGCTCTCAACATATTCTTCCATTTTAATTTCTATGAAGGTGGCAAGGTTTGTCTTTGACATCCCTCCCTTACTGATTTCTAACTTTCTTTTATTCCTCTATCATGTTACAATCTGAGATTCCTCCGTTTGACTTAAATCCTTAAATAATCTGATGCCTGCTTCTGTTTCCAGACTTATTTCACATTGCTTCTAGTCACCACTGGACATTCCAGCCAAAATGATTAGTTAACTATTCTTGAATTCATTAGAAATTAAATCTCTTCTTTATTTAGTATATGTTACCTGAAGCAGATTGAAACTGTAGTAAGGACAATTTCATCCAGGCCATATGAATATTCTAAAGCTAAAAACTTTACCAAACCACACAAATGATATCATGTATTTCCAGTGCCTAGCCTAGTGACTCATGTAAAGTGGGTGCTTCATAAATTCTTGAATTAAATTGAATTGCCCTTAAACCTGAGTACTCATATGACACCATCTTTTTGGCTGGGTTCTCCACTGCAGGTCCTCATCAGTCCTGTTCTCCACACTATTTTTAGGACTTCTCGCCTACTTCAAAATAAAAAGTAGAAGTCCTCTGTCTGGCTCTCTCCCACCCTGCAATCTGATATGTAACACTGAGTAAAGCTGAATTAACTCTTTATCTGCCTTCAGAGAAATGCATGTCACATCTCTATACGTCGACCATTTAACTAATCATTCCCTCTAATGATTCCCCTGTATTTTTTCAGTTCTTGCCCTATCCAATCCCATCCTTTCACACTCTGTGAACACTCACAATTTTACATCTCCCAAGCTCGCATTCCTAAATATCAAGTCTGTTTACATATTTGACCAAGGTGCTCCTTTCTCTCATAGAGATGCTACCAGGAGCTAGGATCAGTACCATTCAGATTTTGTATCTGTTAGGACCTGTCTTCACCACACTCAGATGCTGGAATCCCTCTGGTGACAGTGATGGTAGAACCCAACACATCCTCAGATCTGCTGATTGAATGTTCATGCAGATGGCACTTGCCCCCATTATCACGGCTCTTTCTTAGAAGTTCACCCAAGGGAGTAACCGAAACCCTCCAAAAATCTGCACCTGAACTCTCATTCTGAAGACTGGGTATTTCTTAGCCCCTCCGATTGTCTGATGATTTATACCTGGATATACCTCCCCTTACTCACACTAACAGTCTGTCTGTCCACTCTTACACAGTCATTAACTGATCTTCCTTTCTAATGGGGAAAGATAGTAAAAGGAGGCTGAAAGGGTATTGGGGCTGGGAAGGACAGCTAATACTGCGAGGGAGGAGGTGGAAAAGTCCAGAGAGTTAGGATGGAGGACACATTGGATCCTCCTGGGAGTTCCCTACACCAAGAAATCACAAATCCAGTCCCTGTCTCACTCTTATTAAAGCCTCCAGTCATAGTCATTAAATTGAATGTATTCTACCTGAAAGTGAAACTCTTTGAGATTTTCTTTGATTCCAAAGAATGTAAACTATTAACATTAATGTGCTTTTTAAAAAGGAAAGAACTTCCAAGAATTGTTTTTCCAAGATGTCTTTATAATTTTTCAAATGGACCAGGAGAGCCATACCAGCACTGTCCAGTGAAATCAGGAGGAAAAAGTTCTGTTTTCAGAGTGTGTGAATTGTCTCATGTACAACATGGCATTGAAGAAACTCTGGCAGAATATCAGAAAGAGGAAAATCCATCGTTCCATTGACTAACCCTAAACCAGTGTATTACAGTGAACCAAAGAAAATAGGAAATATTGCAGGAATGCTTTGAGGGACACAAGCTTCATTAAAGATAATCCAGAGCAATATGACAAAACATAAGGTAGCCACTCTTTCTACAAGACCCAGATGAGGACTTGATTCTAAACCCAGAGCAGATTGGATTTTTGCATGATGTTTCCTTTAAACTGCTTTGTTTAATCTAGAAATACATTAAAACACTCATCCGCCAGCTGTGCTGTTTTCCGCTGTGGCAAATCGATGATTAGCAACCTCCTGACATTATTTTCTTACACTGGAATAAAAAATGACTATCATAAGATTAAAATACAAGAAGGAAAAATTCAACCTCCCTAGTCAGTCTTTGTTAAAAGATATGTTTCCCCTAAATTTTATTATTATGCAGTTAACATGTATAGTAATAATAAAAAGAGGAAGAGAATAATAACAACAAAACATTATCACATTTTAAAATTTACAAAAACAACATGCATTTGCTTATTTCAATCTCATAACAATCTTGTGGAGTAGATAGGTTAAGTATCAGAGGGAAGATTTGAACTCAGGTCTCCTTAACTGATATTGGAAAGGATTGAAGCAGAAGGAAAAGGGGACAACAGAGGATAAGATGAATAGATAGTGTCATGGAAACAATGAACATGAACTTGGACAGACTCGGAGAGATAGTGAAGATAGAAGGGCCGGGCATGCTGTGGTCCATGGGGTCAGTATGAATCCTGAATGACTGAACAACAAAAATAATAACTCCCTAACTTAAAAACAGTTCCCACATACAGTCTAAAAGACTCCCTAATATGGCCCAAACCAGATTAAAATGCAATTGGGAAATATTTAGCAAAATAAATAAAAATACAATAAAACATAGATTACATTAGGTCAATCTGTGGCCCTAAGGAATCCTTACATATGATTTAGTGGCCTGGTTTCCATTTGAGTTTGAAATCACTAATCTACAGAACAGTACACATTTGAAAATATAAAGATTTGCTTTCCCAAGTATCTCTCAAAAAAAACTAATGTGGTTAACATTAGCAAAAGTCAACAGGCCAATAGATTAGAAATAGATTAGAGATTCAGCACTAGAAGGTACTTCGGTGGCAATCTAGTCTACCACCACCACCACCACCATTTTACAGATGAGAAAATTGAGGTTCAGGGAGCTTAAATGACTTGCCCACATTGGTAGTAAGTAGCAGAACCAATATTTGGATTCAAGTTCTCTGACTCCCAATTCAGTACACCATGCACTACATCAATCTGCCTCCCTCTGAGACCACCAATATTGTAGGCTCAGAATTATCACCAGACTCTAATGTTAGGATGAAAAACCTCGGCCATGGGAGAGTAAGCCCCACTTCGTGGCTGTCTGAACAAAATGGGATTTTCTGAAAGAGATCTTATCTTTCTGCGTTTGCCAGACTATCTTTCTGTCTCTGTCTTTGTGGGGGTGAAAAGAATGTTGGTATTTTTTATTACCCTCCCCAAAAAAATTGAGATCACAGCAGATTCTGAAGAAAATAGTGCTAGTCATTTCTTTTTAAAGGTGTTTCACACTGCTATTATGAAACCAAAGAAATCATGGTAGAAAGTTGCTGTCAGCATCAGTAATACAAAGAAACCTCCCGAGTAGGAAATGCAGGAAACAACTGCCCATTTGTGTGCTAAATGAATTCTTAATGAAACCTTAGTCCAGATAGAGGAGGGAAACAGTAAGGAAACATAAGCAACTCCATCTCTCCAGTGGGTACTGGAGCCATCTTGAACTGCTCAAGAGAGCTGGTTTTTCAGTGGGTTTTTTTCTTTCAGTTTTCAGAGAAATAGGCAAAGACTACAAATTGGGGCTTGATTTATTATTTAACTGATTGTCTAAACTTAAGAAAGATGGAGAAAATGTGAATAATACTGATGGGGTGCTTGGGCGCTTTTATTTGGGTGCTTGTACTTGGACCTCAATTTCTCCCTAGCCTCAGAAACACTGTTTCTGACAATTTCTCCCCAGCCCAAGGAAACTGTGCCTAGCAATTACTCATGAGTGGGCCCCAGCAAGACCCTTGTTTCTTTCCCTGGTGCAGTTACAAACAGCACCTGAAGGAATTATTAGTTTGAACTGGCTTTGCACTGGGTCATAAAGACATTCTTACCCACTGGACTATCTATACTACTGCCCTACCTCATTATCTACATCCTGGGCTCCTCATTATTTGTATTCTAGACTTCAGACATATGTGTACTCCCTACACCTATCTTGTCAAACAAGACATTGGTGGCAGACTGGACAACTCTCAGTTACCCCTGAACTCTAGTTAACTTAGTGACATAGCAGGCCTAAAACCACACCACAATGTGGCCCCCCTTGTGGGCTTTTCCTAGTGAACTCTGGGTAAAACGCCTGCGTAGTAGGTACAAGAAGTGCATGTTCTTTTAAGAATTGACCACTCCTTAACCACTCCCTAATCCCACCCTGAATCACCTAGTTAGCATATTTGGCACATGTTTTGTTGTATTTTGTCCTATATAAACTTTAACTGAACCCCTTTAACATCACAGGATCCTTAAGAATCCTTGCCCACTGAAAAGCGTAACAATAAACTTTTCCTCTGGCTAGAAGAAGATTTAAGTTGAATTCATTCAGGTAGGGCCTGGCATCGCAATCTTGGGGTTCCCAGAATCACCCCAAAAAGTCCTAGACCTCTTCAATACAAATTAAACTTAAGTGTCAAGACAGAAACAGAGAGAGACAAAGAGAGACAGAAGAGAGAAGAAAAGAGGAGAGAGGAAAAAAGTAGAGAGGGAGGGAGAGAAAGGAAAGAGAGAGAAAGAAAAAACGAGAGAAACAAAGGGGGGAGGGTGGAAAAGAAGACTGAGAGGGAGGGTGAGATAATGAGAGAGAGAGAGAGAGGGAGAGAGAGAGAGAGAGAGAGAGAGAGAGAGAGAGAGAGAGAGAGAGAGAGAGAGAGAGAGAGAGAACACGTGGATAAGGAAGTTATTAAATATATTGTGCAACCCTTACTTTGGTCCCCTATTTGAATCAATTGTTTATAGCCCAACCCACACAACCTAACCTTCTATTTATCCCTTCACCAAACCTGACTCTTACTCAACTTTCTTTCTTTGCCCTGAAGTCATTATGCATTTGCCTCTTCTTGATGATAATTTCTGATTAAAATCCAAGCACCTCCTTCTCCATGACAGATGACACTTCACATCTACCCTTACTCTTATAGTAGGGTTGGTTCGCTTTTACAAGTTTTTAAAAGGTGTTAAAGAAATAACCATCAAATAAAGTGATATAAAGATAATACATGTTGACCCTTAAAAGCCTGTGAAAGAAAAAAAAAAACTGTATCTCACACATTTAGACTAAAGACACATTATGCCTGTTTTTTTGGAGTCCATTGCTGTTGTCATAGATTATTCTAAGCCACTAAGAGGTTGACAATTGGTCACAATGAGGATGAGCAGCCTAGCCACTGGAACACGATAGATTTTTAGTTCCTTTCCCTGTTCACTCCGTGTTGTGTTATCGTGGACAAGAGTTGACTTTTTTGGATCTCCATTTGAGGAAGCCATCCCAGCCATGATGCTCTCTTTAAACCTTGGGCATGGCACCCCAGTCCACCTTCCCACCTTACCCTACTCTCTAACCACCTTCACTTGGTCCTCCTCAAGAATGAGGGACAAACAATAACTGCCCCCGCTCCCTAATCCTTGTTTTCCAGCTCCCTCCTATGTGCCTTCCCAAACTGGCCATAAGCTACTTGAGGGCAGGTGGTATCTTGCTTTTTGCTTATATTTACACTAGAGCTTAGCACAGTGCCTGGCATACAGTAAGCACTTAATACATGCCTTTTCTACCTCTCTCCATGTTTCAGCTAAACTAAGAAACAAAAACACTAAACCCATCACATATAACCACCATGGTATTACGTAGCTTCAAAATGATTTGCAGAAGAAAATATTACACTTGGTACCCACAGTATCTCATCTGAGGGTATCAAGTGGCTACATAGATGTCTCTGTTAGATAAGAACTGAGGTAGGAGAAGTCAAGCGATTTGCCTGAGGTCACAGGACAAGTCAATACAGGAACCAGTAAACCTTCTACCATCACTGCCATTACTAACTCCTAATCTTGATTATTTGTATCAGTGGTGTCAAACTCAAATAGAAATGGATTCCCTGCAGAACTTACAAAACCACAAATTAACATTACCTATGCTGTACTGTATTTTTAATATTTTTTTGTTAAACATTTCCCAATTACATTTAAATCTTGTTCAGGCTATACTAGAGATTTTTGGCCAGGACCTAAATTTGATACTTCTGATCTACATCATAGGATGGAACAGCCAGCGCTCCCATTCCACAGGTAGGAAAGCTTAGGCCATCAGACACTATGCCGTACTTGTTCAGGTGCTATATGGACTAGAAAGCCTTTGACATCCCTTCCAACTCTGAGATTCTAAAATTATTTGATTCTGAATTTGATTTCACCAGTTATTAAGGCCTGACTTTTTTTTTTTGCATTTTTACCTACTATAAAGACAGCAAAGCATCATGGATAGAGAGCTGGTTAGATTTGGAGTCAGGAAGATCTGAGTTCCAAATCTCTTTTTGGACACCTGCTACCTATGACCTTGGGTAGGTTCCAGAAACTCATTGGAAAAATGCAGGTTTTGGCCTAGATGGCCCCTATGGCCACTTCTGCCTCTAAATCTGCATCCCTGTGCTTGTGATTCAAAAGATAAGAAGAACTAACTATTTAATTTTAATTACTTCCAATCATTCATTCATGATGAATCAGTATTTGTGATTCAATAATACAGTGATGGAGAAGTAATGTGGTAATATTAAAAAAAATACTGTACTCTAAGTAGGACTACCTGAGGGCTAGTCCCACTTCCACCACTGACCAGTTTTGTGGCCACATACAAATTCCAAACCTGAGCTTCAGTTTCATCTATAAAATGAGAATAATACTTAAGCTACCAGCTTCCCAGAATGGAGTAAGGAGCAAATACGATAATATATGCAAACATCTTTAAGCAGAAAACATTCTATATGTATAAGTTAAACATTTAAGTCCAATTCTGTAAGTTCAGGCTTATCACATTCAAGATAAATCTGTATATGTCTCTGTGTGGCCATAAATGTCTGACCCTTGGGAAGGAACCGGTTGCTTGGGGAGAAATGGTAATAGCTAGTATTTATATAGCAAGTTTGCAAAGTTCTTTACAAATATTCTCATTTGATCCTCATAACCACCTTGGGAAGTAGGTGCAATTATTATCCTCATTTTACAGATGAGGAGACCAAAGTAGGCGGAAGTTAAATTATTTGCCCAGGATCACATAGCTATTAAGTATCTGAGGATAAATTTGAATTCAGATCTTTCTAAGTCCAGGTCCAGTGCTTTTAATAATAATAACAACCCACATTTATGTTTCACTTTACATATATCACTTGATCCTCAGAACAACCCACTGCAGTGGGCGTTGGTATAATCCCTATTTTACAAATAAGGAAAATGAGACTGAATATGAAGCTAGGTCTTCCTGACCTCTCTACCTTGGAGGAAAGTTACAATTCCTCCTTAGAATCAGTGGTGGAGGAGAGGAAAGCCAGGCATAGTTTGACATGCACCCTAGAATGCGGAAGAATCAATTTCAAAGAGACATAAATAATCATATTTTACAAGAGGAATGTGAAAAAAATCCCATTTATTAATTAGGTGATTGTTCTTCCCGGCTGCAGTTCTAAATCATGACATGTGTCATGACGGATGAATCAGAAAGCCTGGGGTTTCCATTGACTCTCTCCGTAGGCTTTGTTTTAAGAATTCTTTCCATCTGAATTCACTTACATCTTCTCATCAGGAAGTCATTCACCCAAACAGGATTTGATCAAACCCAGCAGCTTTTTAACTGAGCTGATAAAGCTCACTGAGAGGGTTACTCGCAATCCCAAAGCCCTATCCGCCAAAGCCTGACAATAGATGCATTCCCACTTTTCTTCCACATCAGGTCTCTGCCCTGCCTCCTGCAGACACCTGGATACCATGGGATGGCTTATAGATTATTCCCATTTCCTCTGCTCTGCCCTACTCTCCCTCAGTCCCTGTGAAATAGACAATGCAATCATTATCATCCCCCTTCACAGATTAAGAAGAGAATGCAGATACAGAGTCAGCCTTTGAGTAGAAAGACTGTGACACATACTGACTGCATGACCCTGGACAAGTCACTAACCTCTCTGGGGGCTGAGGTTCTTTACCCAAAAGTGATGAAATCGGACTAGATCAATGGCATCAAACTGAAATGGACACTGATACTTTCAGGCTGCATATTGTCTTAAAAAACCACAAATTCATATCATATTGCATTATATTTTTATTTATTTTGTTAAACATTTCCCAATTGCATTCTAAACTAGTTCTAGCATCCAGTCTTGCACCTCTGGAGTAAATGACCTCCAAGGTCTCTGCTAATTTTAGATATATCCTCCTATGATGGATCCAACTCATTCCATGCACATGTCATGCCATTTATCAGAGAACCATAGATGTAGTGCTACAGGGACCTTGGGACTATCAAACGCACTCTCCTCATTTATAGGAAACTGAGGCACAAAGGGTCACATGACTAATCAATGTTTAAGATGGAATTTGAACCCAGACCTTCCCAACTCAAAACCCAGTGTCTTAACCAGTATGACACAACTACTTCTCACCGTGTTCCCATTGATACCCGATCGATGACTATAATTTAAGGTGGCAAAGTGAAGGTCCAAATTTCCATAGTGCAGTTGGAGAGAAAAGGGCTTATCTCACAGCACCAGGGGCCAGTCATCTCTCTTTTGGTGAACCTGCCTTTGATATTCTGAAGTCTAACCTACTGAAGAGTGTTGGCTTACTGCCATATCAGCACTCCAGCCTCCTCTGCCCTCTTAGAGTCAGGCCTCATTGTAAAGTCCGCAGGTGGCCTCCACTGTCAGCTACCATCAGACCACACTCTTTTCATGAAGCCAACATCGTGTATGTAACTATATAACAGATGAGGCTAAACAGCACAAAGCTATGAGATAGTGATTACAATACATTATTAAAGGCAGCAGATATCATTAGACACCTAAGAAGAGGCACTCCCATTGATCAGGAAGAAAAGGATTTTCTGTAGGGGAACTCAACTAAATCACAGATCCTTTCTCAGGAGGTAATCTCTTTCAAAATGTAGAGCTGCACAAATGTCTATGAACAAGGAGGAGATGGCAAATGGAGAACCAAGGTGGAAAATGAGGAAAGAAGAAAGGAAAAAGAGAAAGAAGGAAAGAATGGAAGGGAGGAAGAAGGAAAGGAAGGAAGAAAGGTGTGTACCTGCATACCCAGATGATGACAAATGGAGGAACCAGGGTGGAAAATGAGGAAAGAAGGAAGGAAAAAGAGAATGAAGGGAAGGAAGGAAGGAAGTAAAAGGTGCACCTGCATACCTGGATGATGACAAATGGAGGAACCAGGGTGGAAAATGAGGAAAGAAGGAAGGAAAAAGAAAAGGAAGGAAGGAAGGAAGGAAGGAAGGAAGGAAAAGGAAGGAAGGAAGGAAGGAAGGAAGGAAGGAAGGAAGGAAGGAAGGAAAGGAGGGAGGGAGGAAGAAGCAAGCTTTTCTGGTCAGCTATTTAGACCAGAACATGAACTATATCTAACGGTATGCTGGTAAATGTTTAACAACTGACTGTCCAAAAACATGACACATTTTTAAGTTTACTCAGTATTATTACCACTTCTCTCTATCACTTTTATTAAGTCTAAATAATAAATGCAAAACAACAAATAAAGCCCTGATTTGTAGCATTTTCTGATTTCCCAGATGTAAATGCTAGAGCAGAAAATTTAACAATCAGCTCTCCTGAACCTATATGAGCTGGCTTCAGCACACTCTTGAGTCTGCGTCCTTATGTAGAGCGATACTAATGAATGATAGCACTTGTCACTAGAAATTTGATTTCCCAATTGGAGATGAAGTAAAAAATCACAGAGAGATTGGAGTGCCTGGATATTAAATCTGCCTCAGTGGTTTTTATGATCAGTACCCTATGGATGTGAACATTTAACTTTTTTTTCCTGGTGAATTTTCTCATTTTTCTATAGGAATCCTTGAAACCACTAAGGCAGAGGGTAGCCCACAGCAGTCCTAGTATGGAGGAACCAAATTAAAATGTAATTGGGAAATAGTTAACAAAATAAATAAAAATATAATAGAAAATAGATGTTAATAAGGGGATTTTTTAAGCCCATACATAGCCCTCAGGGATACTTATGTAAAGTTTAGTGGCCACCATTTTTATTTGAGTTTTTACACTGAATGACCAAGGCAATGGGGTCATAAAGAGCCAGATTCAACTGAAAGTGCCAAACAATAACAACACAACAACTAGAGATTAAAAGAGATGGGATACAAAAGAATGATGTGCCCTTCTCCTTCCACAAGAGTATCTTGCCAAAGGAACATACTTCTCAACTTGGTGACATTTTTATAACTTGTGGCAGTAGATAGCAGTTTTCAGTTAATCCCCAATACTGAGGTCATTTTGTCTCCACTTACCCTGCAGAAATATCCCTAATTATTAAACTATATTTTTGAGAGAGTATCATAGCCCTGTATCCCAATGTTCCACTCCCCAAAACCACTGGATCCCAAAGGTCTGCGCCTACCTCATGCAATGAAAGAACACTAGATTTGGAATCCAAGAACTTGGGTTCAAATCTCTGTCGCATTTGACCTACATGACCTAGAACTGGTCACTTAATCTCTCTAGGTATCACTTTCCTTATCTATAAAATGACAGGGTTAGGCTACACGATCTCTTAGCTCCCTCCCAGCTCTAAAACCGAGGTGTTATGATCTAATTTCAAGAAATATCAGCTCTCTCCAGCTCCTGCTCTGCATGGTCTCCAAGGACCAGTTATTCTCTCTCAATCAGCAAGTCACATTAGCTCCCGAGCTGTCAATTCACCGTCTATCACAAGCCCTGTGTGAATCAAATTAAGCTACTAAAATTGAGAAGGGAAAGAACAAGACTGAACCCTTTGGATTAAAAGCAGCTTTCAACCATCCTCATTCCTTTCAGTCTTACTAAGTCAGCCCTTCACTTCTACCATAAGCTTACATGTTCTGCCTTGTGATTACCCTACATAAATCAACCTGATAATAGGCACTTCATGGAAATTCTCTGGCAGGTGTACTTAGTCATTTGCATGTTGTCGCCGTCATTAGGAACTACCTGAGGACAGTGACTTTTTTTTGGCCTTTTTATGTATGCCCAAATACTTGGCACAGTGACTGGCACATTGTGGCTGCTGTTTAGTCACTCAGTCACCTCTGACACTTTGTGACCCCGAGGACCATAGCATGCCAGGTCCTTCTGTCTTCCACCATTGGACACCTTTCAACCTGAGGGGCTCATCTTTTGATGTCATATGTTTTAGCATTTTAATTCTGTCCGTGGGATTTTCTTGGCAAAGATAGTGGAGTGGTCGGCCATTTCCTTCTCCACTGGATGGCCTTTTCTCAGAACTCTCCACCATGACCTGTCCATCTTAGGTATCCCTACACAGCCTAGCTCATAGTTCCATTGAGCTATGTAAGCTCCTCTGCCACGACAAGGCAATGATCCAGGAGTGACTGGCACATAGTAGGTGCTTAATTAACACTTGTTAACTTGACGTGACTCCTTGGGATATACACTCCATAAGTGTGTACAAGAGGTTTAGTAACCGTTCTCTTTTCCAAATTGTTTTGTAAAACAGCTGGGCCAACTCATAACTACTTTAACAGTGTTATCATGTGCCTGTGCCCGAAATGTCTTCAATACTAACTCTTTCTGTCTTTATTATCTTTGCACATTTATTCAGAGGGAGGTGCAACCTTGGCATTGTTTTCATTTTTTATTTCTCTGATTATCTATACACATCGAGGATAATGACGCAGAACAGACCATATCACCCACATAACGACAATGACAATAATAACAATAATGGCTAACATTTCCATATTCCCTACTATGTGCCAGGCACTATACTAAGCGCTTTACAATTATCTCATTTGATGAAATGATTTGAGCACACGGTCAAAAATCTTCAATGCTACCTTTCTGCCACTGGAATGATAAATAAACTCCTCATCCTGGCATTTGAAGCCTTCCACAATCTAGTTTTCATCTACCTATGCAGGCTTATTTTATATTGCTGCTCTTCATAAAATCCCCATTCAGTTCAACCAGCCTGCCAGCTGTTCCCAGGGCATGCCATTTTTTCTACCTCCCACCTCAGTGCCTTTAAATACTTGGTGTCCAACGGCCAGAAAGCATTCTTTCCTAACACCAGCCTTGTAGCATCCCTAGCATCTTGCAAAGCACGTCTCTCACAGGGCCCACCTCCTATGCAATGCCACAACCCTCACTCCAGTATTTCTCAGACTCTCCTTCTTGAAATTCTTTTATATTATTTTGTATTACTCTGCCTATGTGAGAACAAGGGTTGTCTTGCTTTGTTTGCTGTGGTTTTGACTTTTATGCCTCAAGTACCCAGCACAATGGCTTATACCTTATGGGTATAATAAGTATTTCTTGAATTGAACTACAGCAATTCCTTCAATGCACAAAATTGTTAAAAGAAAAATTAAATGATAAAAGCAATATAGCATTTGCCACCAGGAAAAAAATGGGATAGCCATTTCATTTTGATATTCTACAATCTAATTGTTTAAAACAAAAAACCAACCACTACCACTTTGGTCTTTTACAACTGAAATAAAAGTTTGCAGGATACAATAGCAACCTAAAAACTATTTAGCATGAAATTTACTGATGCTAGTTAATCAGTTTCTTATAAATAATTACTCCATTTTTCAAAAATCAATCTGCAGCTGAGTAGACATCTGGTTTGGTGTCATATTCCTAAACCTTACTGAACATCCATCCATTCTCCAGCATTTCAAGTCATGCCAAGGGAATCCTTCATTCATCACTAATTGATTTCTTATCTGAAATCTTTCAAACCAAGCACAACTATTCAAACAAACTCAAGTTAAGTGCAGTATGGTCATTTCTTCTCAAGAACTGAAGAAATGGTTGCTTTCTAGGGATTTCTCTTGGTATATGAAAGAATTAATATTTAACACAAAACAATCAATGCTTAGTCTTCTGATTCCTTTCCCCTTAGGGTAGTCAGGAGGGAAAAAAGAAATATTCAGGAAAACAAACAAATACCATGAAACTTGAAGCATGTCCTGGCTTTTTGCTATCTCATACATAAGGTTATCCATCCTAAAAGTATCTTGAATGCAGAACTAGGATAAATAAGAGTTGATATCCTGGACTACAGGATCACAGGCCTGGAAGGGATCTTCGATGCCATTATGTAGATAAGGAATTTGAAGCCCAGAGAGGAGAGGCGATTTGCCCAAGGTCACACAATTAATAAGCACCTGCTATAAACTCGAACCTAGGTCTTCCCCCACCCAAGTTCAGCAATCTATCCACAACGTTATTTTCCTGCTAGTCTGCCTATGACAGTATCACCAAGGGATGTGTGATAGGAGATCAGGGTTGCCCTCTGTGATGTCAGCTTCCATAGTTAGGGATGTTGCTGTTGTTGACTTGTTTTTCAGTCACATCCAACTCTCCAAGCCCCATTTGGTGTTTTCTTGGTAAATACTGGAGTGATTTGCCATTTCTTCCTCCAGCTCATTTTACAGATAAGGAAACTGAGGCAAACAGGGTTAAGTCACTTGCCCAGGGTCACTCAACCAGTAAGTGTCTATGGCCTGATTTGAACTCAGGAAGGTGAGTATTCCTGACTCTAGGACTGGCATTCTAACCACTGTGCCAGGGATATATCCGGAAAATACCGCATTATTTATATGGATGGATCCTATTATAGATCAGTCAGCCAACGAAATAGTTTTATTCAGGAAGTTGGGTAGAGGGTGGCACTGCCTGAATGCCTCGGATGTAAATAATCAAAGAAATTAATATGTAGTCTATATTTTGAAGAAAAATGGCTACAAATAATCATTTATGTGGTAAGAAAATGAATGACCTTGTCTTATTGTACGTTTTTAGCATATTCACTAACTACAACTTGTAATACACCTATTTACAAGGTGCTTATCACTTTAAAAATATTAATAGCAATAACCAACATTTATATAGCACCTACATATGTGTCAGGTACTATGCTACATGCCTGACAATTATTATCTTGTTTGATCCTCACAATAATCCTGGGAGGTAGTTGCCATTATGATCTCCATTTTATAGAAACTGAGGCAGGCAGAGGTTAAGTGACTCATCGAGGGTCACACAACTAGTAAGTGTTAGAGGTTGGATTTAAACTGAGGTGTTCCTAACTCCAGGCCTGGCAACTGCACCGCAATCAAACAATTGATGAATATTTCTCAAGTACCAATTATGTGCCAGGCAATGCTGGACTCCGGGAATTCAAAAACAAAAATGGCACTCAAGGAACTTACGTTCTATTACAATGCACACCTGGGTCCGTTTTCAATTTCAAAAATTTCTTAAGAGACAAAGAAAAATAAAAGAAATGACAGAAAATGTGGAGCCGGTGGACAAGAGGGAGAAACAAAAACACAAGCTGTAAACTCTTCAATGGGCCTGTATTACAAGTGCAGTACCTCTGGTTTCTCAATTCCCATTCTCACTGGTAGGCTGAGTTCCCAGGGAGTAATTATTACTTCTCTCCTCAGAGTTCTAGAGAGAGCCTCAAGCGGCTAAGGTTACTTGTTACTGTTGCTTATGAGCCCCCATCCAGCGTTCCACCTTTTGATTATCTGTTAGCCAGCCAGAGTTAAAAAGTTTTTAAAAGGGGGTATATGCTAAACAGGTATAACAAGGATAAATGTTACAGAAATACCACCCCCTAAAAAACTGAGGCACACTCTTGTTTTGTACATACAAGGTCTCTGGGAAAAGCAAGCTCACACTTACAGAACTCGTGTGGCTAAAGGAAAAATTCACAGCTCCAGACCTTTTTGTGACATCCTCATGAAGTTCCCTTTAGGTGTTGGTCTCTATTGGTTGGTGTCCTTTTTGAGTCCAGAGGATGCCATTCCTTTTCTCTGTCTATCTGGTTTGTTTTCAAGTGTTTTTTTTTTACCTCCTGATGCCATCAGTTATTGCCGCTGAAGAGAAAATGCTACCACCTCTGTTGGACTCTACTAGTGATAGTGGCCATCAGAATATCATAAGCTTGTCAGTTGTCATAGGGCAGGTGAATAGGGAGTACAACATAAGCTAATTCTCCTCCCATTCCTTCCCTAGCTGCCTTCTTAAAGAAGGGCAGGGGGCTGCTTCCCCAAGGTACTCCCAAACTTGGAAAGTCACAAAGGAGTTGATGCAATAACCTGTTAGAATGCCAGGCCATGTCTCTCAACTTTGAGTATCAAGCCTGGATGAGCCAGGACCCATTAATGGTAGGGCAATTATTGGGATCTTAGAAGTTCCTCTCCACTTCCCAGTCTCCATACCCTATCCCCATATATATGCCAAAAGAGAAAAATATCAAAGGTTTATCTCAGCTTCCTTGCTTCAGATATCACTTCTACATGAAGATAACATGATATCATGAAATTACACTCATAATAAAATCCAAAACTGGCATGTAGCAATTTGGATAGACATATATACACACATACATACATACATACATACATACATACATACATATATATATATATGTATATATATATAAACTATTTCCTATAACAATGTTCCTAATCCCTTCTTGTCAGTACTGATTATACTTATAGCTCTCTTCCTCATTTTCAGTGAACCCTGAACTCTTAAGATGTTTCTGAGGCTGCTGGCCCAGAGGTGTTTAAACTCTTTGTTTACTCATTTGGTCCTAAACCACAAAAGCTCTATGTACTGTTATAGCCAGTGGGTAAAATTTTAAGAGAGACAATGGAGATTTAAGTATAAAGTGGGCTGCTTCTCAGGCTCCAGGCTCCAATTTCCAGGTAAATGGCAACTGACTTGTTAACATAGTATATGTGAGCATTATTATAGCAAACTGGAGATTTTTATAAAGGATGCAGTGTTTCATTTGACTCAAGAATGCAGAAATTGCAAAAATATCATTCAAATGATCGGTCACATCTTCATGCCTCAGACACTCCCTGATGGCAACCCAGAACTCTGCATAGAGTCACATATGCTTATCTTTGGGACAATAGCTTCCATCAGCAGGAGAATCTTGCATTTAAAGAAGACACATATATAACAACAGGGATTTGATTCTTGCTATTAAGATGGATAAGGCACTGGACTGGGAGTCAGGAACTAAGCTGAAATCCAGCCTTAGACACTTACTCGCTGTGTGACCTTTGGCAAATCATTTAACTCCTCCTTATATATAAAATGAGAGGGGTAGGTCATCCCTTCCACATAGGAGGGGTTAAGAGTAGGGCACCCTTGCAACCTGGAAAATCTGTGTAAAATTTTTTGACCCTTCCTTCATACTAAAGAAGCCTGAATTTCTTCTTTTTCTTTTATAGGGTGTAAAATTCAGGTTAAATATTTGGTCATAGGCCATATTATACAACACTTTACATATATTTTATGCATTTCTGGATTTCTAAACTTTTTCTGTCATCTGCTGGCCTTCACGTGTTGTCTACAGCTTCTGCAAAACTCCACAAAAAATTCCCATTCAATTTCTCATCTCAACCTGCAATATATCAAAACCGTGATGGGGAAAATTGCAATGTAAAAGGGAGAATTGTAGATGGCTTCTAAAGGCTCTTCTAGCTCTAAATCTATAATCCTCTCTCACGTGATCTTATCTACCTTATTTTTAAATATTTCATTGATTCCCCTTGTTTTTATAGTCACTTCCCAAAACTCCTCAACTATATGCCCCTCCCTTATAACAAAGAAAAACAATAAAGCAATACCAATCCACATAGATACCGTATCTGAATGCTCATGCAACATCCTGCAACCAGAGTCCACCACCTCTTTACCAAAAGGAGAGAATGGTGTTCTATCAGCAGTCTTCTGTAAGCAAGATTGGACTCTGTGTATAATCCGAATTCTGGTGTTTTTAGTATTGCGTTCATTTACATTATTGTTGCAATTACAGATACTATCAGAGTTCTTATTTCTTCACTGAATCAATTCACATGAGAATCCCTATGTTAATAATAATAACTAGCATTTGTATAGTGCTTTACATAGTTTGCAAGGCACTTTACATTTTCCAAATAAGGACATAATATTTATATATAATATCTCATCTGATCTTTACAACTATCCTGGGAGGTAGGTCACATAAAGCCTCCAAATCACTAATAATAAGTAAAAGAAAACAAAACAACAAAACATAAAAAGTTCACTTCATATGCATGAAATTTTCAAGGATGATAAAAACAGAAATAATGTTGGAGAGGCTCTGGAAAGATAGACACACAAAAACACTATTGGTAGAGCTATGGATTGGTCCAACTGTTTCGGGAAGAAGTGGTTATGAGTTGGCCCAGCTGTTTTACAAAACAATTTGGAAAAGAGAACGGTTACTAAGCCTCTTGTACACACTTATGGAGTGTATATCCCAAGGAGTCAAGTCAAGTTAACAAGTGTTAATTAAGCACCTACTATGTGCCAGTCACTCCTGGATCATTGCCTTGTCGTGGCAGAGGAGCTTACATAGCTCAATGGAACTATGAGCTAGGCTGTGTAGGGATACCTAAGATGGACAGGTCATGGTGGAGAGTTCTGAGAAAAGGCCATCCAGTGGAGAAGGAAATGGCTGACCACTCCACTATCTTTGCCAAGAAAATCCCACGGACAGAATTAAAATGCTAAAACATATGACCTCAAAAGATGAGCCCCTCAGGTTGAAAGGTGTCCAATGGTGGAAGACAGAAGGACCTGGCATGCTATGGTCCTCGGGGTCACAAAGTGTCAGAGGTGACTGAGTGACTAAACAGCAGCCACAATGTGCCAGTCACTGTGCTAAGTATGTGGGCATACATAAAAAATTTTACAAATGAAAAAAACAGAGATGAAAGGATTTAAAAAAAAAAAAAACTTGTCCAGGAATGACACACCTGGTGTCTGAGACTGAATTTGAACTCACAGCTTTCTGACTCTAGTGCTCTATCCATTGTGCCACTTAGCTGCCATATTTTGTCATTTCTTACACTACACTAATCTTCTATTGCGTTCTTATATGGCAGTTTGTTTAGCTATACCCAATAAATGGAGACTCATTTTGTAGTTTTTTGCTGCTGCAAAAACACATCAGTGAATATTTTGAAATTCAGTCGTCCAACATGTATTGAGTATCTTTTTTGTTCTAGGTATTTTGCTACATAAAGAGAATAAAAAAACAATAATCAAATAGTTGCTATCCTCATAGAACTTATATTTTATTGAGAGAATACAGCATTTAAATAGATAATTAAATATAGAGAGAATAAATACAAAGTAGTGGGGCAGGGGTTGGACATTGGAACTTTTCCTTTTGTCATTTACCTCCTTAAATTATATGCCTAGCAGTGGGATCACTGGATCAAAGGATATCCCTCAGTTCAATTTAGTAATTTTTCTTGCATAATTCAAACTTCTCCCCAAAACAGCTGGACCCATCCATAGCTCTACCAATAGTGTTTTCATGTGTCTATCTTTCCAGAGCCTCTCCAACATTACTTCTAGTTTTATCATCCTTGAAAATTTCATGCATATGAAGTGAACTTTTTGATTTTGTTGTTTTTTTTCTATTACTTATTATCAGTGATTTGGAGCCTTTATGTGACTGTTAATGAATTACATTTCTCATTTTAAAAACCATTTATGCCCTTTGACCGCTTATTGATCGAGTCGTGGATCTTGGCCTTATATATATTTGTGTCAATTCTCTACACACCTTAGATGTTGGACTTTTATTAGAGGTGTTTGATGAAATTTTTCTTCCTGCACAACAGCTTCTGAAAAGATCGTAGGAAAAGAATTTTGGAACTAATAGGCACCTGAGAAGTTATCTAGTACAACCCTCTCCTTTTACAAATGAGGAAACTGAGGTGTACAGCAATTAAGTTACCTACCCAAGATCAGGCAAACAGTAAATGGCAAGGCAGGGATTTAATCCCAATTTCTTTGGCTCCTACTTCAGCATTTTCTCCACTATGCGTACTGACACTGCAATCCTAGTTGCACTGATTTTATTTGTGCAGATTTTTAACTTTCTATCATCAAAACTGTGTGTTTTAGGTCCTTTGTTTTCTCCTCTATCCTTTTTCGTTAGAACTTCTTATCTTAATCATAGCTGTGAAAGATAACTCTTTCAATTCTCTTCTAATTCTTTTTAAATGATCTTATACTGAAATTTTTAATCCATTTGGAGCTGATATTATATAATAAAATTCTGGTTTAGACCTATTTTCTGTAAAAGTGCCTTCCAATTTTCCCAGCAGTCTTTGTCAAATGGAAAATCTCCCCTAAGTAATTTGTGTTCTTGAGTTTATAGGAAACTGGACTATGAACATTTTATTCTAGACTTTTCTTATCTACTCTGTTCCACTGATTTAGTTTTCTATTTCTTAACCATTGCTAAATGATTTTGATGACTTCTGCTTTTTGCTATAGTTTGAGAGTACCTAGTGTAGATGGATTTTTGAAGAAGTTTCGTTAAGGAGAGAAGAGATATAGGACTAATACTAGAAGAGAGGATAGGATCAAATGAGGGATTTTTTAAAGGTGAGGGAGAGATTGTATGTTTGTAAGCAGTAAAGAAGAAGGCAATAGATAGGGAAAAATTGAAGTCGAGAGATTTGAAAAGATAGTGTAATCAATCAACTAGAAAAGTCAAGAGGGCATGAGAGTAAGGGTACATGTAGAAGGGTTGGAATTGAAAAGAAAGGCCACCTCTTCATCAGAAACATCAGTGAAAGAGGAAATAGTGAGGGAAAATGTCTGAGTGATATCAGATGTGAAGATAGAAAAGGAAGTTATTCTCACAAATTCCCTCAATTTTTTTTCAGTGAACTCTGAGTGAAGGTCCTAAGTCAAAGGGGATGACAAGTAGGGAGGTGTCGTGGAAGGCTTGAGAAGAGAAGGCTTAGAATGCTCAGTGTGGAGAGTGGGAAAGAGAGTTGATTAGGGAGAAGTATGGCCTTGCTTCAATGAGGGCCCAGTTAAGATTGGATGAGAAGAACTTTGTAGCAGACCAAATCAACACAGTTTTGTGATTTTTCTATCTTCGTACTTATTTATCTTTGTTAGAGTTATTCAGTTCTGAAAGAGTAATAGTTAAATCTCCCATAATTGTCATTTTGCTATATGCGGTTTGGGTTTGGGGGGCTTTTTTGCAACCTGAGTAGTTTTTCTTTCAAAAAATTTAGATGTTATGACATATGCTATATAAGTGGTTAGTAATGATGTTGTTTCTTGATTTATTTTGTTTTTAACTACAATGTAGCTTCCCCATTTATCTCTCAACATTACCCATTTTTGTCATTTATGTGAAATTATTATTGCAACTCTTGATTTTATGGAATTACTTATTGCATAATAGTTTGTCACAGACCCTCATTTTCAATCAATCTTTATGTTTCAATTTGTTTTTTATATCCTGAAATTTGAGGGGGGGGTGTTTTCTTATCCATATTACCATCTTCTTTCACTTATTAGGAAGTTCAATCCATTCATATTTAATGTTATAATATTTATTTGTGCTTTCCATTGTTTTATTATTTTATAATTTATCTCCTCTACCAAGACACCCTTAAACCCTATGACTTGTTTTGCTTGAAGTAATTTTATTCTACACACATCTCACATAAAGATATCTCTCCCATTTTTTATTCTAATCTTAAGGAGCTTCTTAGTTGCAGAGAAGCAGGGCACAGAGCTTCAAGTATGCTTATAATATTACTTCTCAAGTAAAAATCAGGTGAGTTCTAAGGTCACAAACACAAGCCATGCATCCATTAATAGCTGTCAAATGATTGCAACAAAATTCTACCAGGTCACGGTAACAAGACGCCAAATGAACAAAGCAGCATAACAGGAAGGGTCACCAGGACACTCTTGTTTCTGGTCTTTAGTTTTTCATTTTGTAAACTATGGAACATAGAACCTGCTTTCTAAACTACCTCATAAATATCTTCCAATACCAATTACAATTATAGACTATATGCTCCCAATGCATAAGCTCCTTCCTAAAAGTAAGTCACGCATTTTTGGAAAGTACATTATCAGATTCAGAGGCAAAACAGTACAGTGATAAGACTATAAGATTCCAAAGTCAGAATATCTAGGCTGAAGTCCAGGCTTTGCTAATTACTAGCTATATGACTACAAACAAGTTAGTTAACCTCTCTAATTCTTACATCCTCATCTGGAAATGGGACTGATAATTCTTGTATTTACAAGTTCACAAGATTTCTATAAAAAAGGTAAGTTTTTTTAGCTAAAAGTTGTAGAATTAACATATATTAGTGTATGGCCTCAGACTGCTGAGGTGCTATTTGGTAAATTATTGCTCTGAGGTCTGGAGGAGCTAAAGCGCTAATCAATCCCTTTCACTTCTGGACCTGGTATTAAGGATGGCCATCATCAATGCAGTAATGGTCTTCATCTGTGCAGAAGCTTTGGGGGTAAGGAGCAAAGAGTACTCCATACACACTGTGAATGCTCAAATGAACAGTGACTGCTTAAACCCAATACCAGGCTCTGAGTCACGTCATGAGGATTAATGAGATTGTGTTCATTGAGCCCTATTAAATTGCTGGAAGATAGTGCTGCGTTATCACTAAATAGCATCTCCCAACCTGATTCTTCCTGAATCAAGTTCAATGCTTTCATCACACGCTGTCATGACATACTATTGGCCTCCATACGACCTGAGAAGGAATGGAGTTCAAAGATGAGGGCCCCCTACCAAAAAAAAAAATGCTGGGTTTTTTTTACAGTTCACAAATGTAGCAGAAGTATGAGTACTGTGTCCAAGCATCAAGACTTTATGTGGGAATTTTGTTATAATGGAGACAGATCAGAAACAGTTATGAAGCACATACAAAATTAAGTGAGGCAACCCAACATAGTAGAAAACAGGGTAGCCTCCAAGTCAAGATCAGCTAGGTTCAAATCCTCTCAGCCACATACTATCTATGGGATACTGGACAAATCACTTAGCTTCTCAATGGCCTCAGGCAACTCTGTAAGATTATAATTTGCAGAGAAAATATCTATCTGCATTAAGAGAGGGAAGTATCCTTTTTCAAGAAGGCCTCAAACCAATGAAATTCCAAGTCTATACAAAAAAAAAAAACCTTAGAGTAGTAACCTCCAGTTGCGACATAACCAGGGATTTTTGAAGCTAGGGCAAATACCTCAAACTACATCTGGTGCAATTGGGAGAGAAGAGTGAGAGGATATCACTCCATGGCAACAAGACAGAAATTCTTAGACACTGGTACAAAGTTGCTGTTAAAGAATATCACATTTGCATGGAAGGAATGTTAGAATAGGATGGGCCAAAGGGAAAACTTCACCCTAGCCTGCCATTGCACATCTCCCTTTTTCACATTGCTATTGTCACTAACTAGGCTCTAAGCTCAGTTATTTCTAAACTGCTGAAGGTTCACAAGTGCTATTAGTGCCTTCTCAAGTTTGACACCCAGGTGCAAAATCACTGTTGCTCCACCCTTGTTCCATGTTGACCAGTTGTCCCTAACTGGGCAGCACCCTGAAATCCCCTCAATAAGGCTTTGCCCGGAATGTTGGGCATGCTAAGTTTGAAGACATAGAGCAAAAGGCACCTCAACATATATCATTTTTATGGACCGTGTTCTTCATCTCTTATTCTTATCATCTAATATTTATTAAGACTCCACCAAGTACAAGGAATAGTATAAAGTAAAGGAAGGGCTCCAAAGGCCCTTGCTCTCTAGACAATACAAATAACCTAGTTGTAGGCTTTTAGAGGACCAGGAGCACACTGTATGTTTATACAGAACCCAGCATGTATTGAGTTCTTAAGAAATATTCAAAAGCAGCATATGTATTTTAATAGAATCCTAGGAAATGGGACACCACCAGTTGTGCAGGGGTATTTTCTCAGTTTCCAAAAGGGATGTTAAAAGACTGAATTGCAAGTTGATTTTCCACTAACAATGTCCCTATTTAAAAAAAAAAGGAAAAGAAAAGAAAGGACAGTGAAAAAAAAAAACTGTTTCTCAGTGTTAGTTGTTTCCAAATAAATATTCAGGGAATAGCATCAGAGACCCCCTAAACAGGCTAGACAACCCATGGAGGCCAAGCACCCACTGGAACTCATCCAGCTGCCTCTTGTCATTTGGTGACCACTCTTCAAACAGAGAATAATCAAGTTAACTTCAAAATGGAATCATGTCAATGTATTTGATTTCCTTTACTTGACTCTGAACAAGAGAAAAAGTAAAGGGGGAAAGTACTAGGGAGGACTGTGGGTCTGGTTAGGTGAATGCAAACTAGTCCCATCAATCTCATTGCTGCATAAATTAATGTGTATGGCAGGAGGAATCAAGCTTAACAGAGAAGAAAAAATGTTTCATCTGTGGCTGCCATGAAAAATGTGATACCAGGGAATGAAGCAGCATTTTTTTGCATTAGGAAACTATGTACTTCCTTTATATAATCTCCTGGGAAGTTTAAAATTTTGAGAAAGGGGATTAAAGGAAGATATGTCAAATGAAAACCTTTTTCAAACTACTAAAAAGTCTCCCCAAAACAAACTCTCTTAGGCCCACAAGTTGCAAATAGAAGTGTAGTATCAGGAAATGGACACTGAATGTGAGTTAGAAGGTCTGGTTTTGAATACCTGGAGCAAGTCAGATCACCTTTCCAGGACACAATTTCCTCATTTGTAAATTGAGATAATTGGGGGGCAGTTAGGTGGCATAGTGGGTAGAGCACCAACCCTCAAGTCAGGAGGACCTGAGTTCAAATCTGGCCTCAGACCAAACACTTGACACTTAACTAGCTGTGTGACCCTGGGCAAGTCACTTAACCCCAACTGCCTAAAGAAAAGAAAAAAAAAAGAAAAAAATGAGATAATTGGAGTAGATGAACTCTAAGTACCCTTCCAGCTTTGAATCTATGATCCTAATGACCAATTCTAAGAGTTAACTATGTATTTTACAGGAGAGATTTGCCAATTATTATGAAGATAAAAGGGCAGCCAGGTGGGGTAGCAATAGAGTGTCAGGCCTGGAGTCAGAAAGTTTCATTTTCCTGAGTTTAAATCTGGCCTCAGACACTTACAAGCTGTGTGACCCTGGGCAAGTCACTTAATCCCATTTGCCTCAGTTTCTTCACCTGTAAAATGAGCTGGAGAAGGAAATGGCAAACCACTCCAGCATCATTACCAAGAAAACCCCAAATGAAATCATGAAGATTCAGACACAACTGAAAAATGACTGACAACAATAACTTGAAGATAAAAATCATAATTGGCTATTTCCATGGTATCAAGATATTGTCACATGGTGAATTCTTCTCAGTTGAATTTTTGACAATATTACTTAAAATTACACAATAATAATAACTAGTATGCATATGGTGCTTTAAGGTTTTCTAAGCACTTTCATAGATTGTTTCATCTGATCTTTTCAACAGCTCAGTAAGGTAGATACAACAGCTAACATCCCCATTTGACTAATGATGAAACTGAAGCTGAGTGAGGTTAAGTGAATTGCCTAATTCACGGAGCTAGTAAATGTCAAAGGAGAGTATCTCCTGATTCCAAGTCTACCCAACAAGGTACTAAAAAAATGCCTCTCATGAAAGGTTTGAGCATTCAATTCACCAAGCATTTATTGAGCACCAGGCATTGTGTTAGATCCACAGAGGAAAATGAAAAAGAAGCCCTTCGTGGAGCTTACATTCTCCCTGGGGATGCAACATTTAATTTGGATTTCAGTGATGATGACATGTCTGGAAATTTGGGCAAAAGCCACGTGCCTGATCCTGAATGACAGAGGTCAATCCCCATCCCATGAAAAGAGCGGCTACAAGTTGGCATTATAATATGATACATCCTGGCAATTACAAAAAGTCAAGTACAAGAGTTCTGATGACTAAGAATAATAATATCCTATTCTTGTATAGGGCTTCACAGCTCATAAACTTTAAACTCAACTCTCAGACTTTGCATGTATCCCAATTAAACCTCATCTTACTAGGCTTGGCTCAATAATATAGCCAGCCAAGGTGTCTTTGGAGGCCAGTGCCACAGTTCAAAGTGTCAGGCAGGCTTCCTAGCCTAGCACTTTGTGACCCCATTTGGGGTTTTCTTGGCAAAGATGCTAGAGTGGTTTGCCATTTCCTTCTCCAGATCATTTCACAGAGAAGGAAACTGAGGCAAACAGAGTTAAGTGACTTGCCCAGAGTCACCTAGCGAGTAAGCGTCTGAAGTCAATTTTGAACTCAGGAAGAGAAGTCTTCCCGAGTCCTGATCCAGCACTCTATCCATTGTGCCACCTATCTGTTATCACCTGTAATAGGCGAAGATACAGTTGGTGACTCAGTGGAGAGAGTGCTGAGCCTGGAGTGAGAAAGACCTTAATTCCAATCTGGTGACAGACACTTACTAGCTGTGTGACCCTGGAAGGTGAGTCACTTAACCTCTCGTTGCCTCATTTCTTCAACTGTAAAATGCAGATAATAACAGCATCTCCCTCTCAGGGTTGTGATGATTGCACAAGATAATATTTATAAAGCACTTAGCACAGTGCCTGACACATAGTAGGTCTTATACACACACATAATTTATGTGTGTGTGTGTGTGTGTGCGCGCGCGCGCGCGCGTATGCTTCCCCATCCCTGCATATAGGAAAGGTGTACCATTTATGCCTAGATCAAAATCTCTGATAAAAGTGATTTTTTAAAAATAGCATAAGTCCCTGGAGTCCTCCACGGGAGACCTCCTTCCAACCTGGCACCAAATCGTTACTGGTTACTCTTTGGGTCTAGCCTTTCAATGTCCTTTGTACTATTATCTAGCCCAGATCTTTCCATCTTGTCCACAAGAAGAACATAACAGAATCTGACAAATGTTTTCCTAAAGTCTTAAGAAATTGCCTGTAGGAAAATGTCATTCATCACCTCTGAAGGTGTGTGACTCTGTCCCTGGCTATTAAAAACCCAGACTTCCCCAAGGTAACCTGCTTAACCATTGTGACAAATGGACTTTTCCCTCCAACAAACAGAATGACGACTTTCCAAAATAGAAACACATCTTCTAGAATGTTCTTTTTGTAAAATAGATGACTAAAACAGCTGAAAAAAAAAAGGACTTCAAAGGAAGATGAATGATTCTCACCCATATAGCTACTGATTAAGGAGATGATTTTTAAAAAATATGGGTGAATTGGAAATTAAAATCATTTTCTCAGACTGTCCATGGCTTGCCTCCATTTTACTCCTTCTACTCCATTCCCAGTTCCACCTAGTTTGGGGCCTTCCACTGCTACTGACATTCCCATACATACAGCATTTGAAAGAATTATCCTTTGACCTATACACAATACTCATATTTTTAAATCAAGTGCCTACCATGTGTGAGGTGATGTGCCAGGTGCTATGGAAGATTACAAAAAAAGGGGGAAAAAAAACACTTTCTGCTCACAAGAAGCTCACTATCTAAAAGTGGTAAGCTAAGACAGGTATATGAGTAACAACTGTTGGAGGCAGCATAGAAGGGCAATGGTCAGGACAAACTAAGACCTCTAGAGAGACAGGAGAGATCAACTAGAGGTGAGCACAATTAGGGAAGACATCATGGAGGAGCTGACATTTCCTGGGCCATTAAAGATGGAAGGAGCTTTCTCTGGCAGAGATGTACAGTAAGGGCATTCCAGAAAGGAGGGGCATGAGCACAAGCAAAAAGATAACACTGTGCACTTCTCGAGGGCAGGGGCTGTTTTGCCTTTCTTTGTATCCCCAGTGCTTAGCACAGTGCCTGGCACATAGTAGATGCTTAATAAATATGTACTGACAGACTGACAAAGAAGATCCTTTAACTCCAAATCCAATGCTTTTTCCTACCAAGTTATTCAGCCTCTAGTCCCTGGAAAGAGGGAAGACTCCAAAAAACTTCTCTCACCTTAGCTCACCTTAATGGTCTGGGTTTTGCTTTCCATGGGTGTTCTATGTGGTCTTGGCTACTATACATCCAGCAAATGCAGTCAAGGGGGATGTCTGGGTTCTGTCTGGGTGACCGTGAGGTCCTCAAGGCAGTCGTAGTCATGGAGAATGTGGTAGAGAAGAAGCTGGAAGGGCCTCGTGGAGATTTGGCCAGAAGGGATCACCCACCAACAGCGGGCATCTTCCTGATCCTTCGTAGGACCATAAATTAGAGCAGCTAGAGACGTCTAAGGTCATCCAATCCAACCCCCTCATTTTACAGTTGAGTAAATTGAGAGACACGTGTGTGAACTGACTTGCCAAAGGTCACATGAGTAATAAGTGTCTGAGGATGATTCAAAGAGAAATTCTCTGATCTCCAGAGCTGGGCTTTGTTCATTATGCCATTCTTCTAGTACGTACCCAGGCATGATCTGAACGAGTCATGAATTAGAGAGAACGGAAAAGGCAAATGCAAGAGACATTCACAAAAGGAATACTCAGTGATGCCTAGTGAAGGACTGGTTATAGGGAGCTGGATAATGTAACTATTCCCTACTCCAACAAGGCTATTTCCAAATTATTCAATCAATCAAAAACATTTATTAAGTGACTACTGCGTGCCAGGCACTGTGTAAGCACTGGGGATACAAAAAGAGACAACAAACAGTCCCTGATCTCAAGGAGCTTACAATCCGATTCTGAGGTTGGGTGACACATAGAAGAGGTATACCCTTAACAGAAATAGGGAAGTCAGCATAAAGAGCTATTTTGCTTGGAGAAGAGAGGAGTAGAGCCATGTGAAGGCATAGAAAACAGTAGTTTTTATTTTAGGCATGCTTACACTGAAGTTCCAGTAGGACATTCAGTTGAAGATGTATTAAAAACCATAAAGGTCTAGACCTCAGGAGGGAGGCCAGGGAAGCTTTGGGAATTATGTACTCAGGACTGATGCTTAGAAATGTAGAAATAGAAGCTATCTCTTAAAGAGAAGACATAGACAGAAAAGAGTCAAGGATAATGCCCACATTTGGGGAAGAGAAGAGGAAGAAGAATCAATGAAGGAAACAACAATGGGGACCTAGAGTCAAGACATTTTTTTAAAGTGCAATGGGAAAAACAGATTTAAGGACAGGGAGACCAATGAGGTCAAATCTAGCTGATAGATCAAAGAGGACAAATATTGAAAAGAAGATCATGAAAACTGGTGACTAGGAAGTTGGTCATGGGTAACATTTTCTTAGGGTTTTGGAGGCCAATGCCAGACTTCAGGTAGTTAAGGCCATTAGTGGGTGGTGAGGAAGGCAACACAGTGAGTTGAGACTGTTCTTTCATTAAGTTACAAGTGAAAGAAAGGAGACCCAAAGGATAAGACACTTCTGTATTCTAGTTCTCCAGTCCTCTCTGAAATGTAAAGGATGTTGGGATCCAAGCTGGCATAGTACAATACCTTCCGACCCTCTCCTGAGAAGAAAGAATCCTGACACAGATTCCAGCAGTGCAGAACTTTGTCGTCAAACTCATATGGAGTTATGTCTGCAAACATTTTCCTGGATGATGGAACCAGGCCTGTAGGGGCCATGCTAGGAAACCTTTTCAGCCAATTTAAGATAACAAACATTAAATTTGTCTGTTACTCACTTAGCATTATATAATAGACTATAGATGGTAAAAGAGAAGTATTTTTATTTCATTTAATTCAACAAGAATTAATCAAGTAGATATTCTATGCAGGGCACTATGCTAGTCTCTGAGAATACAAAGATTAAAGAAAAAAATTCCCACCCTCAAGGAGCTTACATTCTACCAAGAAAATCCAGCACATACATAAATGAACAAATAAAGTACTTATTTTACAAATTATATTTAACAGAAAGCATCTATCTAACAAATAGCAAATCATCTGCCTCAAACAACTCTCCTGATCTCTTTCAGTAAGAGGGAGTTTGCTCACCATTAATTGCTTACACCAATGAAATCCCAATCCTGGATTAAATATTGAAAATAATCACAAAGAACTTTCAGGGAGAGAATGGAACTAACACATGGAGGAATCGAAAAAGGCCTACTGTGTGGGAAGCGGCCCCAGAGTTCAACCTTCAAGGGGAGAGGTTCCAGATGTGAAGGACAGTCTGTTTAAGACTTCAGAGATCATTCTTGCCATGGAGGAGCTTAGATAGGACTTACTGAGCAAAGAATATGTCTTGTATTGACCAGGCAAAATGCAAGTTCCCAAAGGTGTTAACAGAGATAAACAAGTCATGGGAAACTGGAAAAGAGAAAAACCATTGTGAGTCAAAGTTGAAGCCTTCATAAACTAACAGAACTTGATGAACTTTGAATGAATGAACAAATGATTGACTGAATAAATGAATGAGTGAAAAAGCACTTACCAAGTATAACAAATAGAAAAAGAAAGTCTCAGCATTTAAGGGGCTCACACTCTAATTGGGACAAATGACAAGAGTTCATCTACAGGGTAGATGGAAAAACTGAGAAAAAAAATTTAACCTGAGTCCTCTGAATTCCAAAGCCCAGGCTCTTTCCATTATACCATACTACTACTAATGTATGTTTTTCAGGCAAACACTAATAGGGGCATGAATTAGGGTGGCAGAAGTAAGAAAGGAAAGGAAAGGGCAAATTCAAAGGACATCCACATGGAAAAATCAGTGATACCTCAAATCCAGTGAAGAATGGATAAGGAAAGAGGAATGAGAAAGTCTAGGAGAATGCAATATGTCAGTTCCAACATTTGTAGCATAACTTTACACTCAGCAAACATTTGTTAATTTATTGACTAATGGCAGTTAGTAATAGAGGCTCAAAGGGCTAAGTTATTGATAGCCATATGAAATAGCTATATTAAATACTATGCCTTAATATGTCTGTCATTACTCCTATAACATACGATTACCTTATGTTTAACAACTGTGCTTTTATTTGTATTTATTAACTTTATATTTATGCTGTATATATTTTATATATACTTTCTTGTCTGTCCCATTGTGAGTAGGATTTGTTTCATTCTTTGTATTTGCATCTCCAGTGCCTAGCAGTGTTCAACACAAATAAGATGATTAATAAATATTTATTATTTGATTGATAGGTTATAAGTGACCTGAGAAAAGGGACCTTTTCTGCTTAACTCATGGAAAGAAATTCCCTGCATGGCACAATTCAGGCATTGCATGAATGTGATGCCACTACCTCAAATATTATTAGCCATTGTCCTTACTTTCAAAGATGCCTACTCTGAACATTTCAAAGGGAGGTATCAAAAGAAAAAGGCAAGCCAGTCTTGTAGAGAGTGTTGCACAACCCATTGGAAGACTAGATGTTCCATTAGCATCCACACAATGTCAAGCCATGTAGAGGAAGACATACCCATTCACCCTCATTTCAGGTGGATGCTATATGTGGTACTTACGGTGGGGTGTGGTTAAGAGTCACACAGGATGTGAAAGCATCAGTGGGTCAGACTTTGCACCAAAGGAGAAAAGACTAACATCAAGAAGATCACAGATCCATCGAGGTATCAAAGAATTACTTGGAGCAACGTGAGGCTCTCTTTCCTCTCCATTTCATTTGAACAATTGTAAGGTTTGGCAGTGTTGGCTTGCTCTTTGGGCTTTCAATAGATTTTCTTTCTCTCTCTCTTTTTTATTAAAAATCCATGAGATGTTATCCAAAGTGTAAAAAAAAAAAGAAGGAAATCTTTAGCTTCTTTAGTTCTACTGGATGTCCTGATTCTCCAGAAATCAACTTTTTATCTCAAATGAGAGAAAGAATTATGCATCTCATTTCACTTATTGAAATTATAGTTCATTTATGCATTTTACCAAATAGCCTCTGGGCATACTTAGAAGCATCACAAGAAATGAAACAGTTCTTGCCATTTCAGTATATATTTTTAAATGGACCAACCTGCAAAGAGGCATACTAAGAACCCCAAAGTCTGTATTTTTTGCAATATAACATTCATGATCACTAATCAGTTTGGCATAGTAGAATGATCACAGAACTGGGAATCAGAAGATTTGCCTTCTGACCCCAATACTGCCACTAACTCTGCATGTCTTCAAGCAACTTATATCTCTGTGAGCCTCAGTTTCCTTGTTGGTAAAGTTGAGAAGACCACTAAGTTTATTGCTTCTACTTCTAAAGTTCTGAGAGTCTTATGTTACATCATGACAGTAGGGTCTAATGGATGACTGTTTCCACAAAAATTTCACTGAACAAATTCCTATTATTCTAAGCTACTAAGCCATAGCTTTCCCTCCCTTGAAAAAAAAAATTTAAATGCATATTATTTCATAGACCATTAGGCAGTAATCCAATTTTCCCTTTGGTGCAATCCAACCTTGATTGGGGGAAATGAATAGGGACAAGGAATGGACCCTGTTATATCACTGACATAAGGAAGTCCTGAGTGAGAAAACTAATGTAGACTGGCACCTTTTCTGCAACTTACTGTCTCAAGAGAGCTTCCTGAAGCTCTAGAATGTGTCAATGATAGGATTTGGACCTAGGCCTTTCTGATTCTGCCTGAGAGAAGAAGAGCTCATCATTTCATTTGCAGTGAAGCAATCTTGAATTCAACACCTTGATAATTCAATGAACCCCTTATTTTATCTATTTATGTATTGTCTCCACAGACCCAAGTCACAACCCATCCATACTCTGTGATTATTGCCCATGTTTTCACATAAATCCATCAAGTGCTTCCATCAAGGATGCATCCAGCACTCTGGAAGCCTTCCTCTGGTCTAGGTCTTTTGACATTTCATAGATACGAGTACCACATCAGTATCGCCATTGAGCTTGCCATGGGTCATTTCTCATTCTCAATATATGACTGAGCAATCTTTTTTTCTAATTCTGTATCACCCTAACAATATCTTTTCCTGCTCTCCTGTATGAGCATGCTAAGCAATATGCTGCAATCTACAGACACCCACTGTATATCTATCTCTCCACTGTCCTTGGGTCATCTGAAATATTGATTCTTCCAAGACCACAGTGTTCTATATTCTGTAGCCAAAGTCAATACCAAGCCAAAGAAAAGCCAAATAAAAAATCCTGTCACCAAGAACCCTGCACTGTGCATACTGATATGAAAACCCAAAAGTAAAATCAGGTTGCATCAAAAAAGAAATAAAAACAGACTCTCCATTCTCCTTCCCACAACCATATCCATTCCCATTAGATTGTAAGTTCCCTGAGGTGAGGTCACGTTCCATTTTTTCTCATATTTTTATCCAGTGATGTGCTGAAGCCAGCTTGAAGCAGTTCACAGGAGCTGATTGTTAAATTTTCAGTGTGGACATGTATACCTCAGAAATCAGCAAATGCTCCAAATCAGGGATTGATTTATTGTTATTTATTATTCTGTTGATTGTCTAGACTTAAGAAAGTGATGGAGAAGATATTAATAAGACAGATTAAACTTTTAAAGTATGTCATGGGTACATTATTTTTCAGAATCAGTTGTTGAACATTCATAGCCCCACCCTTAAGCACAGAGCATAGCCAATGATTCACCACAAAAAAACAGCTCACTCAAATTCAAGTTCAATCTTTGAGACTTCCCAATAATTATTACTCTTTAGAACTCATATGCCCCATTCCCTGTTCCCTTGCCCCCAGGATTTCTACAGAAACATTATAATCTGATTAATACTAGCTCTTCCATAGAAGTATTCGATTTATTTCATGCAAGCAGCTAAGGGTACCAAGACATTTGAGCTTAAAGAAATGTCATCATAGAACAAGTGAAGAATTTTTAAAAGAGAATGGTTATAGGGAAATAGCCTTCACACAGTGGTTTCTTCCCCTGCTGATTGTTTCACAGTCCCCACAATAGACTTGGGATATCAATAGATGAAGTCTCAGTAGCTCAAGCACACCTCGATTGAATCCAGAGCCAGCTTAGTGTCAGTTGCCCCCCAACTCCTTCCTAGGCTCAGTACTTTCTGCTCCAAGCTGCTGCCCTTCAACACTATCTGGTCAGCGGCTTCCAGCTCATTCCAAGCACTTCTGCTAGCTGTTCCCTTTGCTGTTTCCTGTTTTACAGCTCCCAACTTGCCTCAAGTACTTCTGGCCACTCAACCTTCAGCTTTAGCCTCTGCCTGATAAGGCCAGCTAACCCTCATTACTATCTCCTGGAAGTTGTTTTTGTCTTCCTTGTGGCTTGTCCTCCAAGCAATCCCTGCTTGGGGCTTTCTGGATATGTACGCTGGGCTCACAGTATCATGGGAAAGCAAATCCTTTCCTACCAAAGCACGTGGCCTCCCACTTAGGTCCTTATCTCTCATATGTGCTTGCTATAATCACTTTTTTATAATCACAAAATAATACTAACTAGCATGTAAAGGGTTCTATAAGTTTTGCAAAGCATGTTTGCCTATCATCTCATTTGAGCAGATATTTGATTTCATTGACTTAGGGAACTCCCCATGAATGAACTCCTTCTACCAATGGAGAACATCACCACTTCTGCACCTCATAGTCTCACAGAGTTGCCTGAGAGATCCTAGGACTTGCCCAGCCTCATGCAGCCAAAATGGGCCAAAGGTGAAGCTTGGATGCAGGACTTCCTGATTCTCACTATGCCGTGCTGGCTATCACATAATAAAGAACATTTCAGAGTTCTTTGAATTGTTAGATTGAATTGAATTATATTTATCAACAAAGAAATTAAAAGTAGAGTCTTCATTCTTCTTAAACAGATGACACTGTATATTTTATGTATGTATATTTTATTCTTATTTCTTTTATTTTGTGCTTATATTTTATTATTATTTTTGACAAATTAAGATCCTGAGATACCCAAAAGTTGAACGGGAAACATACCAAGTCAACAGAACTGATTTAGATATGGTGAACACAGGGTACCATAAAGGGGCCTGAGTTTTCCTTATATCCAGCCCCATAAACCCCTTAAATCAAAGCCTCCAGGACTAGTCAATGACTAGAGAGAGAAAGAGGAGAAGGAATTGGTTAATGCTAAGTGGAAAAGAAAGACCCAAGGCTCTGCCACCAATTCCAAGACAAAGGACACAAAACCTTGTAGTTGACTTTTTGTGATATTTACATTATGATATAAAGATTTTTTATTGTCAGGTAGATAGGGAGTTGTGGAACATAATATGACTTGCATATGGCTAAGAGTTGGCTCTAGAACCTACAATCCACAATGTAGAGATGGCCCTGAAAGGCAGTGATGGAATTGCATCCCTGTTTCTTACATTTTTGTTCCAGCCAATCGATGAACTTTCTCTTCAAATAGTGCTTCCTTTGATTAGAAGTGTGCCATCAAAATTATCATAAGTTTTGATACCTGTGATTTCATTACAGTCATTACACCTTCCATCTATACAAACAACAACCTTAGTAGAGGTTCTTGAGAGTGTCTCTGGCCAAAAGTGTCATGCCCATGACAGCCTTCTAGTGATAAAGTCACTCCGAGCTTAGCTAAGTCAGTTCTCAGAGAACAGACAAATAGAACACCACTATGGTATACTCAAAGACTTTCAGAATTGGTAAGACTTTGTAATTTTTTGGAAACCAAAAACCCTAGGTCACCTTCACTGACACACTGAGACAATTTAATAGGACTTTAGTGGAGACTTTTAGGCATGTCCTAAATCAAATAAGAAATAATCATTATATCCATAATTATTAGCTTAGAAAGAAGTGTCACCCACAGTCCCATTAGGAGTCTTACTTTGGTATCTAGATCCATCCATATGTTAAAAATAACAATAATTATTATTATTTTTTTATTTTATTATCATCAGTATAGCTAGGATTTGTATAATGCTTTAAGGTTTGCAAAGCATTTCATAAATATTACATCATTTTATCCTCACAATAACCCTGGGAGGCAGGTACTATTATGATCTCCATTTTGCTACTTAGGAAACTAAGGCACAAAGAAGTTAAATGCCTTTCCCAGGATCACACAGCTAGTTAGTAAGTACCTAAGATCACATTTGAACTTAGGACTTTCTGATTCCAAGTTCAATGTTCTATCCACTGAACCAACTAGCTACCTCATATCATATATAATATATGTACACATACATATATGCGCACATACACACACACACACACACACACACACACACACACACAAACACAGATATCTTGGGCTTCCTTACGTTCCATGACTGCCTACCTACCACTGGCTTCTATAAATTATGGCTCTCATTTCCAAAATTACTGTCTCAATCCAAGAGTTGAAATCCAAGGCATCTCTTTCAAGGGTCAAAGGAAATACCCTCAGCAAATAGCTCTTTTAGATTATGGAGAAAATCCCCAGGGAAAAGTCTGAAAAGAGTTTCTAGAAACTTAAAAAAAAATTTCTCAAATACCCAAAGGCAGACAGTGTAGAAAAAAGAACCCTACTTCAAAAGCAAACTTTGAGCTTTAAAAATAAACCATTTGCTGCTTTTAGCAAAAGCCCTGAAATTTTTCAGATAAGGAGAGTGAATGGTTCTCCCATTCCCAAATGTGTCCAGGCCTTGATTATAGATTCTAATATGAGAAAAATCAGTCCCTAGGGCTGAGATAATCTCTGAACCAGAAGTGCTAATGTCTATATCGGGCTGCTCATACATTGAAATGTATTCCACCCACCCTTTGGACACATCCCAGAGAGTCAGGTGTGTTGGAAGTTTTTTTTAAAAAAGAAGGCACTAGTGTAATTGACCATGAAGAAGGAACATAGGTTCTAGAGTTGAGAGACTCCTTCTAAATCAAGTTATGCCCCCAAACCTTGAAACTAATGTCCTGAGAAGGGCACAAAATGTGCCCAGTTCTAGATGCATAGGAGGTGAGCTCAGCTTCAGTGCAGGAGCAGCCCAATATAGACAGCTTCTGAGGTAGAGATTTTCTCTGCACCTGTAGCACACATGGTCTTAGAGCATTAAGGTTTGTATAGCATGTCTCTTTCACAACAACTTTGCAATAAAAACAGACATGTAGCTTTACAGTCTGCAGAAAGTTATAACAATCATCATAATTGTGATCATAGTTAACATGTATATACAGTTTTAAGGTTTGCAAAGTGTTGTATATACATTATCTCATTTGATTCTCACCATAACTTTGTATGATTATCATCTCCATTTTCCTGATGAAGAAACTCTTCAGTACTGAAAAAGCAGAAAGGGGTCAAATGTCTTACCCAGTATCACCATACCTAGTAAGTTTCTGAGGCAGGATTCAAACACAGGTCTTCCTGACTCCAAATCTAGTTTCATATCTACTATGGTAAAATGATTTGAGCCTCACAACAACTCTGTGAATTGGGTTCTATAGGTATTTTCTGGATCAGACGTTCTATTTTATTGGTAAAAGGAATTCCTGATTAGGAAATTCCCTCCACCAGTGCAAATTCATAACTGTTCTGCACTTTATAATGCAAGAGAATTGTGGGAGCTACTGAGAGATTAAATGGGTTGCTTGGAGTCACACAACTACTATGTGTCAGAGACAGGACTTGAACCGAGCTCTTCCATGCTCTGAAACTAACATACCATCCATTATGCCCCAGGATTTAATTAATTAAATGTAATTAATAATACTGCAGGCATTAATATTCATATTTTACAGTTGAAGAAATTGAGGCTCAAAAAAAATCAAATTACATGCATGTAGTCAATGTGTCAAAAGTGGAATTTGAACCTAAGTTTTCCTGACTGAAAGCTAAGAGTATGCTGATAAATGTTTAACAGCTGGCTTTTCAGAAAAAAAAAAAGGACACATGATACACTTTTAATTTACTTTGCATTATTAACATTTTCTTCATCACTTTTGTAAATATCGGCACTCAACAAAACAATGAATCAAGCTGTGAGTTACAGCATTGTTCATCTCTGATGTGCTGGTTGTTATTGTTTGTCCTTTCTTTTCAAAGAGGACCATGACATCAGGGAGGTGATGCCATGACATGCAAGTGAATTGGATTTAAGTGAGGGAGGGCTGTGCAAAGCTGCCAGCCTCACTTTCTCTTCCAGAGCCAGCTAGGTCCAGTGGTGAGATATAGATCAGGATGACGGGAGATGGCCCCAGTGAAGTGGGAGACCTTAGTCTTTTCAAGCTAAGGTCTTTAACACGGTCTGGGTTTGACTGAGGCAACACCCATTCAGTGATTAAGGCCAGGTAAGAAATGAGGCAGAGAGTGGTCTCTTTACCTAGTCAAAAAAAAATCATTCTGGGAGGGAAAGACCCTCAAGGTTTCTGGCCAAAATAGGAATAATTTCTATTTACATTCACTCTAAGCCTATCAGGGCCCAAAAAATGACCAAGTGAAGCTTGGCTGGGACCTACTGTTGGCCAATCAATGAGAGTCAGAGTGATTTGGTTTTGAGGCATGGTCTTTAAGAAAAAAAGATTCAGTGATCAAAATGTACAATCATTTGGGCAGAGCACCCTTCAGCAAGGGTGTGATAGCCTCTGTGGACAGAGCTAATGGAAAGAGAAAAGAAAGGGGAAACAAAAGCTGTGTTGCCCAATGGGCCAGTTCCAGTTGGGTCCCCAGTGGAGCAGCTCCTATTTTCTACTCACAGAGGTTGTTGTTTGTCCTTCTGATGTGTAAAAGCTCACACTGAAAGTTTAACACTAAGGCTCTTGGGAGCCAGATCCAATTGACATTGGTATATCCTTACTCCAAGCCCAGCCCTCTGTTGCCCATGTTACTCTGACAATGGGAATATTTTAGGAATATTGTAATCCCCATTCTACAAATGACGAAGTTGCTGCCTGGTCATACAACTATTGGCCAAGTAGGAAATTGGAACCAAAACCACTTTTGATTCCAACAGTCTCTCCTCTATACCACACTGTCCCTCAAATTCATTTTGATTGATATAAGTATATTGAAGTCATTAGAATCAATGGCAAAAGAAACCAACATATTAATAAAAATAATTTCCCACTTTTGTTAAGCAAAAATAAGTTACTTTTCTAGAGAAAGACTAGATAATTATGGAAAAATGAAAGAAATTACTTTTTTAAAAAAGTCTGAGAATTTTTAATCAAGGAAACCTGGGATGAATAAAAAGAGGACAGGCTAATATCAGATTATCCATTTGCCCATCTCAGTTAACTAGAGCCCATGCCAAGGATTTAATAGGTATTTGACATTTTTTAGTGCTTTTCTTTAAAAAAAAATAAGATCTGCACACATATCTGCAATCAATACCACCCATCCCCTGTGTATTACACCATCTCAAATAAAGCCCACTCATTCTTCCTCCCTAATGGAATAACAAACAAAAAAAAACCACAGTCATTATTGTTCCTTAATCTTACTCACTGTTGCTTTCTCTGAAATGCCCTTCAGGAAAAATTAATCATAGCATGGAGTTTGGGTCTGTTTTAGTTGTCTGGGGAGGGATAAATAGCCAGGCCATAATGGAGCTGGTTTGAGGTCCTGCAATTACACCAAAGACCATGGGCTAGTTCCAAAGGCTGCTTCCATGCTTATCATTGCTCACCGGCTGTGATAAAATACAAAACCACTGATATCTGAGTGATAGCTCATGACCTCATCTTTCTTCAGTGGAGTGTGCTGTTCTCCATCAGTGTGTCACTTCCTAATCAATGCCTTACCAGAAAGCCTTGGTTAGAAGAGGTCTTTTTGACTTTTGCTTCAATGGATAGATCCTGTTAGTTCTTTCCTTGACCAACACTTTGAAAGGCAAAGCCAGAAAAAAATCAATTGGAGACCTCAGTTTACGTACAACTACTTGGAAATTATTTTTTATATTGATGTAGTGTCATTGAAAAAGACAGTGAAAAATATTTTTTGCTGGAGGAAAAAAAATAACAATAAATATCCAGAAGAGGTATGCTTGAATCCAATAGAAAGGTTGTACTATTAAAATTCTAGTGGAGACAGACTGAGGGACAGTGGGAGAATGCTAATAAAGGAGACCTTGGTAAAAAGTACTAGGGTATTCTAAGCACTGTCTGATGGTGTGTAAGAGAAAAATTGCCTACTTCTGATGAAAATACAAGTGAGGGACTCTCATCCCGAGTCAGAGTGGATGAAGATCATAGAAGAATCAAAAAGAACTGTACTTAAAGCCAAGACTTGAAAGCTATTCCTGGGCAGCAGTTAATCAGTGGGTTCTGAGGAATACATGATTATTATCAATAACAATAGTAGCAATTGCTAATATTTACATAGCACTTTAAATGCTTTACAAAGCATTTTGCCTACATTATCTCATGCACTCCTCACAACAACACCTAAAGTAGGGGATGCTTTCCTTATCCCCATTTTACAGATGAAAACACTGAGGTTGAGAGAGATGGAGTGATTTGCCCAGGTCCACATAACTCATGTCTGAGAGAATATTCTAATTCAAGTGTTCCTGACTCCAAGTCTAGCACTCTATCCACTTCAGGCCTTCAGGAAAGGGTACTTGACAAAGAAATGGCTGATCCCTGTACCTTCCATGAGGTGACTTTTCTTCTGATGAAATCAGTCCCCATCTGTTCCTGTAGAGTTTTCTTCAGGTCTGGCCCATCCTTCCATTCTGGCTCTAAGTAGATTGTTGGGCCTCTGGGAACATTTTTGAGGGATACAAGCAGTAAACAGAGAGAATGTGGAAAGAAGATAACAAAGAAACAATGAGATAATATTGTACTTCTCCATAGCTGGGGGTAGAGGGCTGGGCTACATTTACATAATACTTCAAAGTTTACAAAACTCCTTATATACATTATCTCCTTTGTTCCTCACAACAACCCTGTGAGTTAGGCAATAGAATCCTTTTTATACCTATTTTAAATATGAAGGAAGTGAGCCTCAGAGTGGTTTTTATTTACCATGTACTAGGCATTTGATAAGACTCAACACTCCATATCATATAACACAAAAGCAAGGGAGAAATAGGAGACGTGGTATCTGCCTTTCAGAAGCTTACACTTTAGTTGGGTAGACAAGTCACAAATACTCGAAACGGTTCAGTAGCAAAAAGAAATAAGGTCCAAAATGTAAATTCAGGGCAGGAAAAAAACAATGTGTCCTGGAGTTGAGGTGGAACATAAGTAGATATCATGGATAAGACAACATGAACTGGACCTTCAAGGGATGGATAGAGGAAGGAACAAATGCTATTCCAAGCCAGAAAAGAGGATGAGAAAAAGCATGAAGTCAGGAAAGAGTGTAGTGCTTTTTTGTTGTGCCAGTGAGGGGACCAAGAGAAGTGAAGTGGGGAGCTCAGGTTAGAAGAGTATTGACAGATAAGGCTCCAATTTGGAGACAAGCTATGGGCCTTAACTGTCAGGCCAAGGAGTGGATTTCACCATGTCAGCAACTGGAAACCATCGAAGTTGCTTGATTAGAAGAGCACCGTGGAGAAATAATCGCTAGAATCTGGTAGAGGTGTACAGGATGTAATTGAGAAAGGGACAAGAGAAATGAAGGCATATAATTTATTTGTCATCACTGCTGTTTCTCAGTCATATTTGATTCTTTGTGACCCCATCTGGAGTTTTCTTGGCAAAGATACAGGAGTGGTTGGCCATTTCCTTCTCCAGCTCATTTTACAGATGGGGAAACTGAGTCAAACAGGTTTAAGTGACTTGCCCAGGGTCACCCAGCTAGGAAGTATCTAAGGCTGGATATGAACTCCAGAAGATGAATCTTCCTGACTCTGGGCCCGGTGCTCTATCTACTGTACCACCCAGCTGCCCAATCAGCATACTAATTTGTTATGAGAACTTTTCTCTGTCTGATTTGTGATTTCTCATCTCTAGCATAAAATTTTGTATGTATACATTATGCAAAATGCAAGTTTCAGCTAATGAAATTGTGACTGTTTTTTCCCTTCTGAGTTTCCACAGATATCTCTTCATTTCATTGTTCAGTCAGTAAGTCAGTCAACAAGCATTTATTAAGTGACTTCTATGGGCCAGGCACCCCGCTAATAGCTGCAAAAACAAAGACAGAGGGAAAAAGACAATTCCTGCTCTCAAGGATCTCACAATACAGTGGAGTTAGGGGGACAACATGGAGACAATTAAGTGCAAACTACGTATATAGAGGACAAATTGGGGAAAATCTCAGATATTTAGCACCGCAATTAAGGAGAACTGGGAAAAGTTTCTTGCAGAGGTTGCATTAGACTGGGAGCCACCGGATAGCAGGGGATTGTATTTTGCCTCTTTCTGTGCTTATGTGTTATGTAAAATCTTTTCTTTTATCCCATCAGCTACACTACTTTAGACCACACTCCTAGGAACCTGTCATCTGGAAACACACACAATCACTGATGTACCACTGCAATAGCATTGCCCACAGAGATCAAGAACCTTCAAGGAGTTTAAAGTTTCCTCACCAATATTCATCATATTATCACTTAGACCCATGGAATACAGAAGAATCTATTGTACTTATTGCCCAGTGGGTAGGACAGTGAGATCTGAAAATTCAAATTCACAGAAACAAAGAGTAGTAAAATTGGAAGAGAATTGACCATCCATCTAGTCCAGGCATGGCCTCGAGGCTGCAGGTTCCCCACCCCTGATCTGAAAAACCTAACAATGTTTATTGAGCTTCTGCTTGAAATACTTCCAGTGAGGGAGAGGGAGGGAGTTATTATTCCCCAAGGCAGGAAAATCTACTTTTGATAACTATAATAAGTGTAAGAAAGTTTTCATTTGAATTGATGCTAAATTTGATTCTTTGTGATTTGCTCTGGTTCTTCCTTATGAGACTGATCAGAACAACTGTAATCTCTTCCATATGATAGTCCATCAAATACCTGAAGGCAGAATCTGCCAAGTCTTTCCTTTTGTAGGCTGAACATCTCCAGTTCCTCAACCAGCTGTTCATTCCATTTCTTGTTTTCCTTTCTCTGTTCTCATGTATGCACAGCCCCTGCATAGAGAGCATTTCCCTTTTTTTTTAATATTTTCAAAGGCTCACGATATATTTTTAAATTACAATTTTTAATTATAAACATATTTTCCCAAACTTCATTACCTTTTCTACAATAATTTCTCCATAGTTGTCAGCTACAAAACAAACTAAATAGGAAAGGGAAAAATGTAATTCAATAAAAATTGGATTTACTTTTTAAAAGAAAGGTTTTAATCTTCTTAAATTGGTCCTTTGATGTAGATAATTTTCAAGAGTGGAAGCTTTTATAGACTAAAGGATCATGTGAAGTCCTATCCTTAGAGTAATCATGTTTGGGTGAGTCTTTGGAAGAATAAGAAGCATTAATAACTACAAAGAGAGCATTGCCATTAGATATGAAGGACCAAAGTCTCTGATGGATGGAAATAAAGCAATGCATGCCTGAAATCTAAGTGAGCCAAAGACAAACATCCTCTCTGCACATTTCTTTAAAAGAAGATAAAGAGCATTGAATCAATAAATCACTGCAAAGATGATTATTTTGTACAAGCTGAAGGTCAGTGCAGGTCATTCCCACTAAAGCAAACAGAACTTGTTAATTTAATCCAACAGACTTGGCAGTGAAACCAAACAGGAATTTAATCAGCAGCAGAAGGTGGTGAGCATCTCTGAAAATTGAACAATCATTGTGCCAGACAGTAAACATCATTATGGAAGAAAAAAAGGAAAGGAAAAGGGTGTCCCTTTCATGTTCTTCATTAAGTTCATCAAACATATAATAGATGATTAAAAACGAACCGTTTGGAGGTTTGGAGAAGGAGGGCTTGAAACAGCAGATGACAACAGTTTAATGCTACCTGTGCTGAGATGTTAACATTGCCAAAGCTACTTGTTCCCTTTACTTCCTCTAATTCTTCTCTACAGCAATGTAAAATGAAGGATTAAAGGCGTAATACCTCAACATCGCTGCAGGAATCATAGCCAAAGCTAGACAGCAGCTGACTTTTCCACATTTCTCATCTCATGCACATGTGCAAGCCCCAAATCTTTTATATAAGAATGTGAAGGCTATGCACATTTGTAATCCCCAGATCTCACAAATGTTAACTGGAAGGATTTGTAGTGTGGATAAGAAGAAACAATACATGCAAGGTAATATTCAGTGTTCAGGGGTCCACTTATTTAGTATTTATTTGTCCAGTTGCTGTCCCTGAAGTTACCTTTGAAAAAGTATAACTCACCTCTGAAAAGTGGAATTATAGCATAGGTGTGCTATCTGTGAACCCACAGTCTTTTCATTTAACCAATGAGATGACAAATTGGCAACCTGTCAGTATCTCCTCAATGAACAGAGTTCAATTAGGGAACTTCATGGGTTATCACCATCATAATAAATCTATTGCTCTTTGATCGGCAAAATATCATAGTCTGCTGGTGGAAAGTCTCCTCAATTTTTTTGTCTTGATTTTAAAAATGGGAGTAGGGTAGAATCAGTCCTGGAAGAAGAGAAAGGTGACCTAATCTGACGAGAAAGAGGGATAGCAGTGATCACAGAGAGAAGCAATTCAAAGGACATACTTAATTCAACAAACAAAAATTCATTCATATGATGTGCTGGCCTTTACAGGATGCAAAGACAAAAATCAAACAATCTCCTCCCTTCAAGGAGTTTACATTCTGCTGGAAAGATAGAACAGATATACAGATGAATAAATACTGAATATAAATGAAGTCATTTCAAGAAGTGGAGAATGCTCACAAGTTGGGATTGAGGGAGAATTAGGAAAGGTCTCCCAGAACCTGAGACAAGACTTGAAAGGGGCTATGGATTCTAAGTGGCAGAGGTGAGGAAGAAAGCTCAAGGTCAATCTTTTGCATGAAGCCTTTCCTAAACCCATCCCCAGCTGCTAATGGCTACCCTCCCAAACTATCTTACACGTAACCACTTTGTATTAATTCACAGAATATTTATGCTGCACGTGCATAAATATATGTGTGCTGCATATGTACTTGTCTCTCCCATTACAATTTAAGCTACTTCTGGGAAGGGATTATTTCATTTTTCAGTACCTGTATCCTCAGCACCAAGGACAGTGATTCTCATGTACTATGTGCTTAACAAATGCTTGCTGATTAGGAGTATTACAGGTATAAGCGACAGCCCATGAAAAGACAGAGGTGGAATGTCACGTACAAGGAACAGAAAGTAAGTCAGTTTGGTTCAAAAATTGAGTCCTTGAGAGGAATCAATGTGAGACAGTCTGGAAGAATAGATTTGGAAGAACTCTAAATGCTAGAGGAGTTTGTGGTTTGTCTCCAAGGCAAAAGGGAGCCAGTGAATCTTCTTAAGCAGGGGAGTACTCCCTCAAACCTGTGCTTTAGGATTGCTTGCTTTAGCAACAGTGTGAAGGATGGATTACTGGGGAGAGAATCAAGGAAAGGAGAATAATTAGGAGTCTATTGCAACAGTCCTGGCAACAGAAAATGAGCAGCCAAATTAGAATGATGGCCACATCAGTGAAAATAAAGGAATGTAAAAACAACATGATTGAGAAACTCATTAGATGTAGAAGGTAAGGAAGAATGAAGAGTCAAGGAGAATTTCTAGATTGTGGCCCTGGGACACTAGAAGAAGGCAGTGTGGTGGTGGTGATGATGATGATGATGATGGATGAGGAAGAGGAGAAGGAGGAGAAAGAGGAGGAGGAGGAGGAAAAGGAGAAGGAGAAAGAGAAGAAGGAGGAGAAGGAGAAGGAGAAGAAGAAGAAGAAGAAGAAGAGGAAGAAGAAGAAGAAGAAGAAGAAGAAGAAGCTGGGAAGAAGGGTGGCTTTAGAGAGAAAAGAAAGATAAATGATTTCCATTTTGGACATGTCAAGCTTGAGAAATCTTTGTCCTTCTAGAAGACATGAGAAAGATCACCTACCTCTCTTCTTTGCAGAGGTTGGGGATTATAGGTCTATTGAACTTAGCACACACTTTCAGACTTAGTTGATGTGTTAGTGTTGCTGGACTGCCTTTTATTTCTTTTGTTTGTTTGGGTATGGAAGAGAGATGATGATGATGATGATGATGATGATGATGATGATGATGATGATGATGATGATAAGTGTTTATATGGTACTTTAAGGTTTATAAGGTGGGACATTCAGATGAAAATGTCCAGCAAATGATTGGTGATGTGGAAATGGAACTCAAAAGAGAGGTAAGGGCTAGATATATAGATTTAATTGTCATCTTCATAGAGATGATAATTGAATCCATGAGAATTAATGAGATCACAAAAAAAAGATAAAAAGTGAAGAAAAGCTACAAAACAGAGCCTTGGCATCCGACCATGTGTAGAAGTTGGACATAAATGATGATCCAGAAACGGTGATTGAGAAGGAGCCTTGAGAGAAACAGATAAGAAGGTGAAGCAGTAAAGAGTAGTGTTATGAAAACTCATGGAAGAGAGAATACCTGGGAGGAAGGAGAGATCATCAGTGCCAAACATTGCTGAGAGGTCAAGAAGAATGAGAAGGGAGAAATAGCTGTTGAATTTAGCAATTCAAAGATCGTTGCTAACCTTTAAAAGAGCACTTTCAGTTGAGTGGAGGAGTCAGAAGCCAAAGTACAAGCGAAAGAGCAGTATGGGGCAATGACTACAGATGGCTTTTTCTGAGGAGTTTAAACTGTGAAAGGCAAAAAGAAATGGTATGATAGTTTGAGAGCACAGCAGGATAAGTCGAAAGAGATTTTGGTGGTGGTGGTGTCATTATTAAGTATGGGAGAGATCCAAGCATGTGTAAAGCACATAGGAAAGTAATCCCTGGAAATAGAAATACTGAAGATTAAAGGGAAAGGGAGAATGATAGAGGAGGCAAGCTCTAGGGGGAGAGCCCTGAAGACAAGAGGAAAATCACCTACATCTCTTCCTTGCAGAGGTAGGGGACTACAGGTCTGTGGAATATGGCACATATTTTCACTTAGTTAATGTGTTGGTGTATCTGCAGTCCCTTTTTTTTCTTTTTGCTTGTTTGTTTGGGTAAAGAAGGGATATAACAACAACAACAAAAATAACTAGCGTTTATAGGGTGCTTTAAGGTTAGCAAAGTGCTTTACAAATACAGTTTCATTTTATACGCACAATAACCCAGAGAGGCAGGTGTTTTATCCTTATTTTACAGATAAGGAAATAGAGGAAGACAGAGATTAAGTGACTTGCCCAGGATCACAGAGCTAGTAAGTGTCTAAGTCCAAATTTGAATTCAAGTCTTCCTAACTATAAGACCAGCACTCTACCTACAAAGTAAAATATAGTAATAATTTTTTTAATTTAAATAACTCTAAAAAGGTACTTATATACTATAGAATTCTTCCTTGATTTTGAATCCATGATGGGGAAGTATAGGAATTGTTAGCAGTGGGGAGGAGAAGTAGTAGACCCTCAGAGGCAGAAAAGCAAGCATTCAGTCAGCACCTAGACCTTTTGCCAGCAAGAGAAAACTTCAGTAGCAATAATATAAGCTCATATCACTGCAGTGACAGGGGACAATACAGTTATAAAAGGAAGAGTAGAAAGAGATATCTTTTGTGAAGCTCAAATGAGTTTTTAAAAAACACTTTGTACACTTTTGAATGCTATATAAATGCTAGTTACTGAAAGGCCTTTAGCTGGTGCAGAGAATAGAGCACTGGACCTAGAGTCAGAAAGACCTGAGTTCAAATCCAGCTTCAGGCACTGTGTGACATTACACAAATCACTTAAGTTCTGTCTACCTCAATTTCCTCATCTATAAAATGGACATATGAATAGCATCTACCTCCCAGGGAGGTTAGGAGGATAAAATGATATTATATTCATAAAGTGTGTTGAAACCTTAAAGCAATGTATAAATGATTAGTTATTATTATCGTGAGCTCTCATTCAATTTAGATGACACAGGGTGATCCTTGTATCATGGCCTCCTATTCTTATGTGTTAGTCCTTTGGCACTCGTTATTCCATCTGTGTTCATAAAGATGTGGGGGGAGGCAGGAGATCCTAACGTGTTCCCTTGGGTGGTGGCCCCAGAAGTACCAAAGGGATGTGGGCACCAGAGACACCTGGAGGAAATGAATAAACAAACACCTGCAGCCCACAGGTATCTTTGTTGGTGTGAAGAGGCATGCTTTAGAGGAATGTAGATTTAGAGTTAAAAAGGACATTTGGGAAATGCCTAGTCTAAGCTTCAGTATCCCTCCCATTTTACAGACCAAACAGTAGATCCAAAGCAGCTTGCTGCCCAAAGTGACAGAAAGAATAATTAGCAGAGCTGAGATGCAAACCCAAGTCTTCTTCCATAACATCCAATGCACCATCAATTGTTTCAAACTATTTAACCTCTGGAAGGGATGTGGCCTTCAATCTTGGTAGACCTGAACAGAAGCAAAAGAGTCTGAGGGAAAAAGCTATTTTCTAGTGTGGAAATACAGTCCTATTTGAGTCCTGAACTCAACTGACTTCTTGTCCATTGAATAGAAATAAGGGGGCAAAAAATTCATTTCTTTCCCCAAGCAGAGGCTTTATTGTGACTGTCTTCCACTTGGTGGCACTAAGGGTCAATTCTTTTCTTTGACATTCACCCATATGTCATGGGTGAATCTCCTCATCTTCATGATAACTGCCACAAACTTGCACAGAAAAGCATAGACATGCATAGGACAAAGTCAGTACAGCAACCAGGAGGCTGCAGATGAAGGGGCAGCAATGAATAACTGTTATAAAGGCACACTGAACAATTGCATTTCTGTAATATATTTTTTGTTTGAATTGCTTCCCAGCTAGATCTCTCCCTCGGGAGGCACTATGTAATTTCTCTGGTTATGTGATAGATCCAAGATGAAAGATAACTCACTATCTCCTGTGGCTTAAAGTATAATAGTAAAAAATTGGTGGGTTATTTTTTAAGGTTTTTCCTCCCCATTTGACAAGGAAGACAGGATGCATGCTGTCCCTCCTCCTGTCCTTTTCCAAAATGAAGGTCAAATTGCTCAGAAGAGGCACTGATAGGAAAGAAACATTTTGTTCTTTTGTGTGGGCCAAATGGATGCTAATGAAATATTAGAAATAAGCCTCCATCCTCCACAGCGATAATTCTCTCTATTATTAATATCTTTCCCAAAGAAACCAACAATCCAAAACTTTGTAAAAGTCAGAAAAATCTGGAATAAAATAGAAACTCATCATACATACAATTGAAGACCTTACAAAATATCTTTTAGAGAGAATTCTGTTGAGTTGCAATCATGTTAATGATAATCTCTACAATTCTAAAAGGAGATGACGTTTGATTGTTCATCCATACAGAAAAAAAAAATCCATCATCTCTAAGGATGGGTAATTAATTCTTCCAGACATAGAGCAAAATTGAAAGCTGATAATAACATTAAAATCAAAATCCTTTTCAAGAAACCTTGGGGAATTTATTTGACTGGAAAAGAGCTATAGTTAGGTCTGTTGACTTTTGATGCTGTTTTTAATGACCACCCAGTAAATAAAGGTAAATTACCTTTACGGTGAATATGTCCAGTAACTCCCCTCCCTTAATGATATTCAGAATTTCCCCATAGCAGATAAGATCTACAAGCCCTCAGAAAGTTGTAGTGCTATTCACCTTGTCCACTGGGTGTGGTAAATGCTTTCCATTTTGGATACAGGGGAAGCAGACCAGATTCCTACACCCAAAGGCCAGTCCCAAGGCTCACCTTCCTCCTGCTTTCCCTGGAGTCCAAAAGAAATTGGGGAATTTGACTCTGTGTTAGTATATCATACAAACACAAAAACACCCACTTATCACCGTTCCTCCTGCAGCCTAACCAACAAAACAGATCAGAGGTGATGTAAAAGTTTCTCCACTTAGGAATAGACATTACTGTTTTATCCACTCAACTACCTAAAAAACTGCTCCCTCACTCTAGTCATCTGTTGCTGTCAAGTATCCATCAACCCAGTGCTTTATTCTAAGTAAAACCTCAGAATAAGGAGGCAGGATCGCTTTAATGCCACCAGTCTGGGCCCAATAAGAGGCTTATGCTAACCATTTTTACTATCCCTTGGCAGAAACTAGAGGAGAATTTTCTTTATGGAAGCAGTTCTTTATCTGGGATCCATGAACCCACAAACAATCTACAGACAGATTTCAGTGGGTTTGTAAATTTGGATGGGGAAAAAATTACATTTTTATTTTTATTTACCTTTTCTTTAGAATCCTATGAATTTTATTTTATGCATTTAAAAACATTATTCTAAGAAGGAGTCTATTTGCTTCATCAAATGATTAAAGGAGTCCATGATACAAATAACAAACCCAGCTTTATAGTGATGGTCAATTATCTGCCATTTATTACTTTAACCTCCTTTCAATACTTCTTCCTCCATATATATTCATTTATCACGTCCAAGATGCACTCTGCATTTCCCATGGCCCTAGAACATCACTTTCAGCATCAGACTACTCATATCTCAGACTATTTTAAGTGTTTTGTCGAAACAACTGTGAGGTTTTAACCTGACAACCAGAAAATTGGCCGAGATGAAAAAATATAGGAATAGCTGATGTTTGGGGGGTTGTGGTATGATGGACATACTAGTGCATTGTTGGTGGAGCTATGTATAACCATTCCAGACAGCAATTTAGAATTATACAAATAAGGGGCTAAAATGCCCACGCCCTTTGACCCAATTCCAATGCTAGGCATATACATCAAAGGGGTCATTAAAAAAGAAAAGCTCCATATATAGAGAAATATTTATAACATCACTTTTTGTGGCAGCAAAGAAAGAAACAAACTATACACCCATGAGAAAAGGCTAAACAAACTGTAGTATACATCTATAATGGAATATTACTGTGCTATAAGAAACAATGAATATAGAAAAGCATGGGAGGACTTACATGAACTAATAGAAAGTTAAGTAAAAAGAGTAAAGAAGAAATATACACACGATAGCTATAAAAATGCACATTGAAAGAATAAACACCACAAATGAGCCAAAAATGAATACTGCAAAATTTAAAAAAGCAAGATTGGCCCCAAAGGAAAGGCATGAGAAAACATAATCCTCTCCTTTGCAGAGGTGAGGAGTCCATGGATGTGGAACATTGAGTATAAAGTTAATTTTTTTCAATATATTGATAAGTTCTGCTAATTACTTTCTTCTTTAGCTTGAAAGAAAAAATTTTTTATCTTAAGGGATAGCTTCCTGGGAAAGAGGGAGGAAAAGAAATATAGGGAGAAGTTTAGGTGATGTAAAAATTGAAGTTATCAATACATTTTCAAAATATTTTGTCAGCTGTCTCCTTGGTGCCTGAAAAAAAATGGTTTCCATGCACAACTCATTTAAAATCTCATCTCCTGTATCCATCCTTTTAACAATTACCACCCATCCCCATATGTGGATGCTACCCTCTTTCATGTCCATCTTTTCATTTCCCTGTTTTTCTTTAATTCAACTCAAAAGCCATCGTCTTCAGAAGATACTTCCTGGTCCCCCAGCCACTAGTGCCTTCACCTCCAACATCGCTTTCCATCTAATCCATATGTATTTGTACAAAGCTATTTATTCACATATTGTATCACTAATTAGAATGTAAGCTTCCTGAGGGCAAGAACTCTCTTTGCCTTTCTAGCACTTTCTATCTAGCACTTAGTATACTGCTAGTTAATGCTTGTTGATTGATTGATTGGCCTAACTAGCACATTGATAGATGATTCCACTAGTAGACAACTGACAGCCTGCCAAGCAGAGTCCTCAACTGATTCCTTCACAAAGTTCCACTGCTTTCTGGGTATAGTTGCTAAACTATTTATACGGAGTAGTTGGTGAAAGAGAAATGGCATGCCATGGGATAAGATGTCAGCTTCAAAGGTAGGACAATCTGGGTTCTCATCCCACCTCTGACGTTTGATGTTTGTGACCTTGGGAAATTTAGTTAGCTTCCCTGTGCCTCAGTTTCCTGATTTTTTTTAATGATTTTTTAAAACCCTTTGACTTCTGTATCATTAAGCTTTGCCCACTAGGTCCAGTCAAGTCAGAGAACTTGCTAGAATCTCCCTATTTCATCTTCATTTCCCTTTAAAGGTTGGTGGCAATATCCTATCTCCTGCATTTCAAGCTCTGTGTTATGTCTGAAGGCCAGTGAAGGTACTCTTCTTTGAAAGACAAGTCAGGTCTGAATTAAGACAGTTAACCACAGTAACCTGCTACCTTAATCCTGTCACAACTCCCTTTGATTTGGCAGTAATGTCCTTCAAGGGCGGAACACGTTATTACACCGAACTCTGCCAAAGAGGTGGAAAGTAAGCCAGAGTTAGTTGGTAATTAAGATATTGCTAAGAAGGGCTAAGCAGGCAGGCAGATGGATTGTTGTTCATCCTTCATTCTCCAATCGGACCAATGATATCATGGGGTCTTGTCTTGACTTGCCAGGGAATTGTATTTAAGTGAGGCAGTGCTGAGCAACGTCATCAGCCCCACTCTCTCCTCCAGAGGCATCCGAGTCCAGCAGCAAGACATAAGTCAAGAGGACCGGTGATGGCCGAGAAGCAGGCAGGCTCCTAACACAGGAATTCACCTCCCTCCTCAACTACACTGCTTGAGTCCTTGGCCTCTATCAAGACTCAATTGAGGCACCACTTTTTCCATGAAATCTTTCCTGAAATTGTCAGCTGCTAGTGCTCTCCTTCCCAAAACTACATGTAGTGTAAGTATTATATTATATAATTATCTTATTATATGTACAGTATAATATTATTATAGTATGTATATTTACACATGCATATATATGTATATATACAAATGTTGATTCTGTATATGCATGTGTATGCACATGACTTCACTGACAGAGTGTAAGCTCCTTGGAGGCAAGGACTACTTGATTTTTGTCTTCATATCCCCAACAATTGGCATGGCACCATAATAGATAATGCACACCTGCCAAGGAAAATTATCAGACTGGGGACACCTGGCTTTTTGAGTTTCCAAGTATACCCAGTTTCAACATCAATATGGCCATATGCTTGTGTAGTGAGGCTACTGCCTTGCCAAGTCAATTTCCCTCTGAAAACCTATTCAGACAGCTTCATTACTATGAGATAGATAGACGATAGATAGATAGATAGATAGATAGATAGATAGATAGATAGATAGATAGATAGATAGATAGATGATAGATAGATACATAGATAGCTACATAGATAGATGATAGATAGATAGATAGATAGATAGATAGATAGATAGATAGATAGATTGATGACAGATAAATGATAGATAATAGATGATAGATACATAGATAGATGATAGATACATAGATGATAGATACATAGATGATGATGCTGATGATGATAGATAGATAAATAGATAGATAGATGATAGATACATAGACAGACGATAGATACATAGATACATAGATGATAGATAGATACATAGATAGCTACTTAGATAGATGATAGATAGATAGATAGATAGATAGATAGATAGATAGATAGATGGATGGATGATAGATAGATGATAGATACATAGATGATGATGCTGATGATGATAGATAGATGATAGATACATAGATAGATAGATAGATAGATAGATAGATAGATAGATAGATAGATAGATAGATAGAAGATAGATAGATACATAGATACATAGATGATAGATAGATACATAGATAGCTACATAGATAGATGATAGATAGATAGATGATAGATAGATAGATAGATGATAGATAGATAGATACATAGATACATAGATAGCTACATAGATAGATGATAGATACATAGATAGATGAATAGATAGATGATAGATACATAGATAGATAGATAGATAGATAGATAGATAGATAGATAGATGATAGATAGATAGATATATAGATAGATGATAGATAGATAGATATATAGATACATAGATAGCTACATAGATAGATGATAGATACATAGATAGATGAATAGATAGATGATAGATACATAGATAGATAGATAGATAGATAGATAGATAGATAGATAGATAGATAGATAGATAGTTGGATGGATAGATGAACTGTCATTGTATGACAACTCTACAGGACTGTTAATTGACAACTATGATACTTAGCATCTTAAACAATGTGGAGATGAGAAAGTAGTAACCTCCTTTGCCTGGTTTTTACCTAATCTTCCCCTGGCATACAGACAGTCTTTATAGAGCACATTTCTTGAACCTACTTGTTTTGTTGTGCTTTCTGTCTCTATCACTAATTTCTCTCCAATACATTAAATCCCACACTTGGAAAGCATGAGTTAATTAAGCATTATATTACAGAGTATTAATATAAATGTTTCAGATGCTACTCCTTATTCCTCCCCAGCATAATTACTGTTTCCCTGAAGGAGAAATTAATTTACATTGTTAGCAGAAACATTTAGAAACAAACAGATTTAAATGTTTAACAACCTGTTTTAAGGGAGCAGGATAAATGTAGTGATGGCTCAGTCAAAACATTGAGATTTATTTAGAAAGTCTACTGAGGTAATGTGAGAACACGAAGTGCTTCTTTTTCCCCTCTTTTAGTGAAATTGAAGAGATTGCACAGAACTACAGAGTGATCATATTCTTGGATTATTAACTCATCCACTGTCCCCCTTGACTTGAGCTGCAAAAAGATATCAACATCCATTCCATCCAACAAGCATTTTAAAGTACCTAGCATGGGCAACATACTGGAATAAAAAGACAGAACCAAAAACAAACCTCCCTGCCCTGAAGAAGTTTACATTCTACCAGGGGAAGTCAACATTTAAACTGATAAGTGTATGTATGATCATTTCAGGAAGGAGAGGGCACTCTCAAGAGTCAGGAAAAGGGGGTCTCAGGAAGAAACCTGAGAACTGAGCATTGGAAGATGCCAAGTATTCTAAGAGGTAGAGGCAAAGAAACAGTGCAATGTAAGCAGCTAGCATGCAAAGGCATGAAGAAGGGACATGGATGTCAAATTTGAAGAGTAATAAGTAAAAATAGGGTGGTGTGTTGAGTGTATGAAGGGAAATAATGTGAAATAAGCCAAGTCATAAAGATACTAAATACTACACAAAGAAGCTTGTATTTTAGTGTAGGGACACCGGGTAATCAGCATAACCTCATGAGCAAGGGAGCAGCACAGTCAGATTGGCACATAAGGAAGATGATTTTTGTAGCTATGTATAAAGACAGATTGCAAAGAGAAGAGGCTGGAAGCCGAGAGGTCAATAAGAATTATTTTTAAATGACCCAGGTAAATGATGATGAGGACCTGAACCAGAGCGATGGCAATGAGAGTAGGAAGAATTAAGACAGCTGCAAGATAGGTTGTGGAGATCGATTCAATAAGACTTGGAAACTTAATGGCTCTGGGAGGAGAAAGAGAGGGGAGAATCAAGGATAATTCCAAAGCTTCAAACCTGAGTAACTAAGGATTATTGTGTGTTCGACAGATATAAGAAAGTTTCAGAGGAGCAATGAGCTTATGAGGAAAGTGAGTGGTTTCCTTTTTGGACATATTGAGTTTAAGGTACCTAAAGAGCATCCAGTTGAAGATTTGAGACTAGAGCTTGGTTCCCTACCTTGCCCTAATAGATTAGACGTCAGTACCATAAATAAAACAGTCATTCCAACTCAAGGAGCTCTCTCTTTCTCATAAGTTAATACTGCATTTTGTTGTAAATTCAATGATCCTTAGAGCCAGGGAAATTGATTTAGTAATGACTCAAGAGTACTACTAGTCTTAGGATTCTGATGTTTATGATTTCTCTTTTTCTGTCTCTCTTTCCTTTCCTCTGTATCTCTATCTCTCTCTGTCTCTGTCTCTTTCTGTCTCTCTCTCTCTCTCTCTCTCTCTGTCTCTCTCTCTTGATCTGTCTGTGTGTGTGTGTGTCTCTCTCTCACACACACACACACAAACACACACACACAATGCCAGTTTTGACCGAAGATATCACGAGAAGTAATCTCAAGAGGTCATTCAATCCAGTCCCTTAACTCCAGAAATGACTAGATTTAAGCAAGCACAAAAAATAACAGCTAGCTATTTACTTAAAATAATTTTTTTTTATTTAAACCTCCAGAGCAGGAGATACAAGAACCCTTCTACAGTAACATACTTCCATGTCTAACCAAAATCCCATCTCTTCTTATTTAGTCTGATTTTAGCAGGTCATTTTTTTTTATTTTAAGCTTATAAAGGCATAGAACATGCTGGTTAAATAAGTGTTGGATGATACAACATGTTGGGGAGGGAAGGAATACACAATTTTTTTAAAATTTTGATCAATGTGGAGAGCCAAGACATTGGCAGCCCATCACTTTTACAATCAAGAATAACTATGTCCCACAAAGTTCAATGGTCTGAATACCATTTCACAAAAGCAGAACATTGGGATAATTATTCAGATTATCTAGGGCTTCACTTACCTCTTCCCAACCTCAAAAAAAAAAAAACACCCTTTTTTCGAACCTGTGGATGCCCATTTGAGCCACAGGAAGAGAAACATGGAGTCCTGGAGTGCTCAGTAGGGTACTGTAGTGATGAATCAACACTCCTAAGTTTCCAGCTGGTCACCAGGTAATGACCTAAGCCTTTGGAAGGACCAGATCAATCAATTAGCAAGCATTTCTTAATCACTTACTGCATGCCAGACACTGTGCTACATGCTAGAGATATAAGAGTGAAGGTAAAACAACCCCTCAACTGCCCTCAAGGAGCTGACATTCTAATGATGGAAACAACATGTATTAAGGATCAAATGAGATGGCAGAAGTAAAGTGACTTTTTAATCTTAAAGTGCTATATCGACGCTCACTATCATATACATCTATAGCAGGACTTTTAATTATTCTGTGTCATGGACCCCTTTGGCCCAGGCTGGTGAAATCACTGGAACCCTTCTCATGGAAATGTTTTTAGATGTACAAAACAAAATATGGAGAATTTCAAAGGAAAACAAATTACAGTGAAATATAGTCATCAAAACATTTAAAAGTCCTCATCAGCTCTGCCCTGGAACATTGCAACAGCCTAATTGGTACTTCAACCCACTCCCAGTCTCCGATCTATCTACACACAACTGCAAAAAAATTTTGTGCTTTGTGATTTTTTGTGCCTTTTGTGCCTTCCCAAGGCACAAAGCTATCTCTCCTCTGTTCACAAACCTCCAATGAGTCCCTCCTTTGCCTCTCAGAAATAACACAAACTCCATAGTCCAAAACTCAACTGTCTACAATTGGAATCACATTTATCTTTCCAGCCTTATTCTATAATGCTTGCCTTCATAAGCTTTCCATTCCAGCCAAAATGTATGTCAGCCATTCCCTCAACTGGATATTTCTTCTCCCATTTTTGCACATTCACACAAACCATTTCCCATACTGAAATAATTTTTTTCTCCCTTTAACAAACCTTATATTCCTTGAAGTCTCAACTCAGATGTTACCTCCTCCATGAAACCTTCCCTGATCCCCCCCACGTTGGTAATATTCTCTTCCTCATCAAATTTTTTCATATCATAAATATGCTATACTTATCTGTGCATATACACACCCATTTGCCCCATGGATTATAAGTTCCTTGAAGGAAAGAACCATTTTGTTTCTGTGTTTGTATCCTTAGCACCTAGCACTGTGCCCAGAACATAAGAGATATTCAATAAATGTTAGTTGAATTGAAATGTGTTATATAAATGAATTATTTTGCCATTAATATCAGTAGTAGTAGTAGTAGTAGTAGTAGTAGTAGTAGTGTATTTCAATGAAACAGAAAGAATATTGAACTTGAAATCAAGAGGATCTGAGTTCAAGTCCCAACTCTCTCACTTTCTAACTATGATGCTGCTAAACAAATCATAAGCTTTCTTATCTTCAGCTTCTTCATCTATCAAGTGAAAACAATAATATTTTACTAGCCAACTCAGTTATAAGAAAAGTGCTTTAGAAATCTTGAAAGGTTACAGAAATGTGAATTATTATTGTTATCATGATTATTATTACTCTTATTATTCCAAGTATCTCATCAGGAAATCATATTATTTTTCCATTTCAGAGATGAACAGCAAAAGATACAGTATAGCATTATGGCTACTCTCAAGCAACCCATCTGGGCACTATTTATTCTCATTCCCTGCACTATTTACATGGAGCTACTTTCAAAGTTCTAGCTCTACAGCTCCTTGGGTCACAGATTTCTACGGAATCATCCTGAGGCAATGTTCTAAGCCCAGCACCTTCCTAGTGATACTGTAATGCCAATCATTTGGTACTTCAAAAGACACATGGTTATTTCATTAATGTCAGTACTCACTTCTCTAAAGCAGATTGTATCCCCTTTCAGCCTTGGTAGGCAATTTTCATGAATGGAGGCTAACAGCAACAAATGTCATCCTCTTGTAACCAGCCTTCTGGTGATAATCCTCTCCAACCCTAGCAAGGCTGGGCTTTCAGATGGGTCTGTCACAAGGCCCACACTGGAAGCCTTTTGGGCTTTGTAGGACCTGCCAAATTGTCCTTTATTTTTGCCTTAGAGCACCAAGGGTCATCTCCACACTATGACACAATATCAGAGTAGCATTTCAATGGAGGAATTAGTATGCTAATGACCCAGAAGTGGATGCAAACATACTATAATTACTCTTAAGTGCAATACACTGGCACAATCCCATTTTAGGGTGCTCATTTCATTGTTGGTTTCAAAAAATATCAGGTCTTTTTTAACTATGTCTATGAAATGGCCTTAGAATTCCAAATTCTCACATCTTCTCTTCTGCTTTAATTTATGATAGAAAGCATTTTTAATCACTTTGCAGCCAAGGGAGGAAGTGCATATGGTGGTGACAAAGCCACATTTTTCATCTGTACTCCCTCATTTGATAAGTTTCAGCCAGTCACCACCTGGCAATATGTGTAACAGCCCTTTCCCCACTGAGGAGGGGATGTCTTGGCTCCTTCTCAATGTTATAAGTGCCTTAGAACTCAGCTTGAGGAAGCAAAGCAAAGGACTGAGAAAACATGAATCAAATCCAACTCTGGAGACTCTTAACAGTAGGTAAGTATGTGCTAATCTGGTGACTCCATTTTTTAAAAAATGAAATGCTGAACATGTCACCAAAGACCTGAAGTTGGCCATCCATCACACTTCCCAGGCTCTCTTTCTAAAGCAAGTCTATAAGAAGACTCCTTTTTAATACAGTTATCTAGTTTCTTTTCTATTGTGGCAGAAAGGAGTCTGACTTTAGAGAGTATCCAACTAGTCTACTGAACTACACTTGAAATGACAGATAAGATTTCCTGATACACGCTGATGCAGGGTTTCTCCAGTCACACCTCAGCTGTTAATTATACTATATGTGCCATCCACGTCCCCTAAACCCTTCTGTGGGTGTGCTATCCAGAAAGTCATTCTGTAGCCAGGATAGTAATATGAGCTGACATATGTACAGGCTTTAAGGTTTACAAAGTGCCTCTTCTCTTTCTCAGCCTCAGTTTCCTTATCTGTAAAGGGAAGAAGTTAATAATAGTAGCTACCTCACAGAATTGTTGGGAGGATCAAAATGTGATCATGTAGATAGAATACTTTGTGAACCTAAAAGCACTATATAAATCAATACTAGTGGTTATTATTAGCTATTATTATCACATTGGCCTTTCACAACAAACCTGTGAGTTAGGAATGATCAGTATTATCACTTCCATTCTAGAAATAGGGAAATTAAAGATTATAGAGAGGCTAAGTGACTTGCCCAGGATCACACAGCTGGTGTCGGAAACAGGATTTGAACCCAGATCATTCCTAACTCCAAGTCCAAAATTGCTATTGGGGATGATACCCTGCTGAGATGAAAGTTTTAGTCAGCAAAAACCACCTAAAATAGCTTCCAAACCTAGCAGTATAGGCTCTGCTGGGTTCTACTTTTCAACTTATTTAGGAGAATGGAAGCAGACTGAAGGCATGAATGCTCCAAGAAATACAGAAGAAAGCTGTCAGGGAAACTTCTGTGCAACTGATAGAGAAAGAGGGAGAAAAGGAAGTGAACAGAGAAAACTGGCAATGAAGAGGAAACAAGGAATCCATTTGCACACAGGAGATAGCTACCCAGGGAAAGGGGAGAATATGGTGAGGGGAGAAACCTTGAAGCTACTCTTTGCCTTGTCTGGAATGCTGCAATAGAGACAGAGAGAGAATAGAGACTGACAGACAGACAGACAACCAAACCAACAAAGACAATATGAGGGACAAATAGAGACAGAGAAAGAGTGAGAAACAAATAGAGACAGGAAGACAAAGACTGACACAGAGACACCAAGACACAGAGAGACAGAGACACAAAAGACAGAGACACAGACAGAGAATAGACACAGAGAAAAAGGCAAAGACTGTCTATAAGAAAAAAGGTGGTACAGAAAGGCCCTGTTGAGGCCCTTTGTCAGGGGAGTAATAAGTTGAGTCTGGAAGTGACCATGACAATTTATATAACTCTTTGTAACCAATGGCTGCTAACTCCAATTTTTCCATTTTTCTCTATTTTCCTCCCCCTTTCAAATAAATCTTTCTCCCATAATGTTGTGAAAGGTGAGCTTGCAAATAGAAAATTCAGTCTTTGTCTACTGGGTGGTAGCTATGGAGCAGATATTTTCCCAGTTTTCCTAAAAGGCGCATACAAGCTAAGAAAGGTTTAAAATAAAAGCCTCTAAGTGTCCCCAAGTCCTTTGTGCCATAAAAATCTAAAGAAGAGAGAGAGAGAGAGAGAGAGAGAGAGAGAGAGAGAGAGAGAGAGAGAGAGAGAAAGTAAGAAAAAAAGAAAGGAAGGGAAGGGAAAGGGAAGGGGAAAGATTAAAGTAAAAAAGTTTCTTCAGTCTAAGGATGAATCTAGTTCAGACCAGATCTTCCTACATCACCCCTAGGTCCACACCTCTAGAAGGAGGCCAGACTAGAATAAAGTAAACAGCACAAATTGGAGGAATGAAATCACCTTCTCCCAAATTTATTTAATTCAAGCCCCAGATACCATTATCTTTTTCCACATTAAAGCAAAAAACGAAGACACTGAAACATTTAGAGGTTAAGCTTAGATCACAATGACACTAATCAAGGCATCACTAGAAAATGTGACTGCTGAGACAACCAATATGGAATATACTCTCAAATCAACTTTGTGGTTCATACCATGAAAATAATACAAGAAGTATTTAAGACAAAATCAGTTGAACAGGAGGGAGAATTGGTTACTATAGTGTCTCACAGGTGGGTATAGCTGGCAGCTTCCAATCTTCACTAATTATTCTTGCTAAGTTCTGTGTTATGTATTAAATGTTTGCTCCCTCAAAATTTAGGTGCCCCCAGGCAGAACTCTGGTTGCCCCATCCAAATTACCTACTGGACACCAAATACACTGAATTCAGACTCTATAGTATTTTCATTTTTAGAAACCAGAACAAAAATTCAGAAAACTATCAAGTAAAATCATCACCTACAGCAATAGGTTATGACAAAAAGGGTAATATCTTAAATATGATTAGGCTGATTCAAGTCTCATCTGTGGAAAAACCTGGAATGTTGCCAGCTATTTTAAGCTGCCATTTCAAAGGGCATTTTCTCAAACTGATTTGTCTTCCCTTGCTATCACAGAACAAGCCTCACATGTTTCATCTCAGGTCTTACAGGGAGGGAGGTCTTTTTTACCTACTCCTTTCTGACATTATCTAGATATAGAAGCATCCTTTTGATCATTCAATAAGCATCTATTAAGAACCTACTATGTGCCAGGTACTGTGCTGAGCACTGGGGATACAATAAAGGCAGAATAATCCCTCAAGGAACTTACATTCTGAAGAGTGGGGACAACATGTAGATATTTGGGTTCATAGAGATTTGGTACAAGGTAATTTTAAAGGGGGAAATTCTAACTCCTGGAGGGAATAAGGAGGCATGGAGGAAGGAAGATCCAAAAAAGGCATTTGAACTGAGTCTTAAAAGAAACCAGAGGTGCATAGAGGGCATAGAAATGTAGGTCAAATATAAGATCAACAAGTAAGCCAGTGTAGCTTTTATCCAAATCAGATGAAGTTTTTAAAAATGGCCCAGTAGTTGTGTGTAAGGATGATAGCATCCCAAAAGTAGTAAGGATATTCAGAAGAAAGATTTGGGTGGAAAGAAAATAAATTAGTTTTATTTTGGACACACTGAATTTGAGATATATGAGGGCATCCAATCTGAAATATCCAACAGAAAACTAGTAATGTTGAAAGGAAAGAAAGCTTATTGTTCAATCTTTTCAGTCATGCCTGACTCTTCTCGACAAAGATACTGGAGCAGTTTGCTATTTCTATCTTCTGTTCACTTTACAGATGAGGAAACTGAGGCAAACAAGGTTAAGTGATTTGCCCAGGGCCACACAGGTAGTAAGTGTCTGAGACTAGATTTGAACTCAGGAAGATAAGTCTTCCTGACGCGGCCCTGGAACACTATGCGCTGCACCATGTAGCTGCCCTTACACAAATAGATCATCAAACTGTCTGCAGAGAAATGATCATTGAAGCCATGGGAGCAGATGAGATCATCGTGTGAGAGTGTAAAGAGAAAAGAGAAGAGGACCCAGTTCAGAGCCTTGGGGGATCCTCGTCATTAGAAAGCATGGTATGGATGAAGATCTAACAAAGGGGATCAAGAAGGGACAGTCAGACTGGGAGAAGGAGAAACAAGAGCATATTATCATGAAGACCCAGAGAGAAAGGATTATCCAGGAAGTGGTATGAATAGTGGCAAAAGCTGTAGAGAGTTCAAGAAGGCTGAAGATTGAGAAAAATCCATTAGATTGGACAATTAAGAAATCATTTGTAACTTTGGAGAGAGTTTCAGGTTGAATGATGACCTTGAAAGCTAGATTGGAAAAGGTCTGGAAAAAAATGAGATGCAAGGAAATTGAGTTAGCTTTTTCAAGGAGCTTAGCTGAGAAGAGAAGGAGAGATAGATGATATCTAACGAGCATAGTAGCATCTAATGAAGGCCTTTATTTTAAGGATGGAGGAGACATGGGCAGACTTGTAGTTACCAAGGAAAAAAGCAACAGATGGGGAGAAATTAAAGAAAAGAAAGGTAGGGTTGATGGTGAGGTCAACCTGATGGAGAAGATGGAGAAGATGGTTGGGCCACAGCTGATCATAATAATAGCTAACATATATACATATATAAACACACATATACATATATAAAACAAAAAACATATTTGTATGAATTTGCATGAAAATACATTTTATGTAAATATATATATATGTATATATATATATATATATATATATATATATATATATATATATATATATATATATTTGCCAAGCACTGTACTAAGAACTTTATCTCATTTGATCCTCACAATGATTCTGGGAGGTAGGGACTATTATTATTCCCATTTTACAGATGAGGAAACTGAAGAAGACATTTTAAAAAGATAGAAAGATGAGAGATGGCAAAGCTTAGTCTCCAAATGCTCCATAGGACTTCCGTAGCCTATCGTCTATGAGCTGAGAATATGGGAAGCAAAAGAGGGGAGCAATCTGTGGTTACCATTAAAAATGATGTGGGACTCACTAAAAGGAAGGAGGTGAAAGGAAGAAAAAAAGAACCATCATCTTCTGGATAAATTCTCTGAGGACAGCAATGTGGGGAAAAAAAGAGAAAAATTGGCTGCACAGATATTTACACACTATAGAAAATTGATCAGGTAAACTGACTTTCCCAGGGTCACACAGCTAATAAGTGTCTGAGGTCAAATCTGAACTCAGATCTTCCTGATTCCAAGGCCAGCGCTCTATCCACTGCAGTGCCACCTAGCTTGCCTCATCGTCAGGCTCACCCTCTCCTTACAAAGTCTTATCCCCCAAACAAACACAAGCTCAGCACAAGTCAATCCTCACCTGGTTTATGCAACAACTGGCATTTTTCCAGGTTTTCTATAGCACTTTCTCATGTATTCATTTGAATCTCACAGGTTTTTTTTAATTGTAAAGGGCATTTACATTTTATACATATTTATAATCTTTTTTCCCACCACCAAATACAATTAGACTTTCACAAACATAAACATAGACTCCTTACCAGATTCAACATTCTCTAATTTTCAGAGTTTTGCCTTTTACCCACCCCCACTCAATTATCTATGACATATAGATACCCACGTGGCCAACTTTTATCTTCTTTTCCACATTGCTCTCCTCAGAGAATTTATCCTGAAGATGATGGTTCATTTTTTCTCCCTCTCACCTCCTTCCTTTTAGTGAGCCCCACATCTTCTTTTTTAATTATAACTACAGTTTGTCCCCCTCTTTTGTTTCCCATATTCTTAGCTCACAGACAATGGGCTATAAAAAGTCCTATGGAATATTTAGAGATTTGGTATCACTGTCTCTCATCCTTCTATCTTTTCTCTTCTGCCCTGAAACACTATACTGCCTTTAACCAGTAGTGGCTCTATAAGACATCCCATGTTACAATGCTGCTTTGTTCCAAGCCTCCTATTTCCCAAAGCCTCTTGAAGATTTTATTTAATGTCCCCATCCTCAAGCACCTGATTTCTATTTTACAAGCAAAGATGTCCTTTGATATTTCTCTGTATGATACTTCCAAGGTTTTTCTTTTTGAGTCCTTGGCCTTTCCTGCCACAGCCATTTTCTTCACTGTGTTCTTTTCAAAGGTTACTCTATTCTTCTCTCAAAAAACTCCTTGGCTTAGCACTGCCTAGCCCATGGGCAGGCAGAATTTGAAACCCCATTGTTATTTTCGTCTGACCTCTTAAGGAGGCTTCTTAAAGTGCAGTGATCCCAACTGCACAAACACCTAACTGGCTCTGAAGCATTTCTTATTTTCTTCCATTTTTAAGACTTGGCACCTTCTTTTGTTGACTCTTGCTTCTCTTTTCTTTGTGTCTTCAAGACTCTCACCCTTCCTTATATTGTTAACAAGGTGGTGCTAGTCTATAAAAATTATAACTGGCCTACATATCATTATCAATCCCTTTCCATCATCATCATTTCCATCATTGCCCTTCTCAAATTAGGTATGTTTTCCATATGGTAATCAACAATATACATAGTTGTGAGACTCACATTAATTTATCTCAATCTTGTATTCCTCAGTAAAGACCCAAAACCTCTCTATTTATATTGGTATTGTAAATATAGCACAATCTACATTTTAAATATGCTAACATTTATCACAGATAAGGACCTTGTTGCAGAACCAGTAAGAACCAAGTGCACCATGGACAGAGCACTAGACCAGGAGTCAGAAAGACCTGAGTTCACATTTCCTTTCAGATGCACTAGCTGTGTGACCCTGGCTAAGATACTTCTTCCTGTCTATATCAGTTTCCTCATCTGTAAAATGGAGAAAATAATAGCACCTACCTCTTAGGTTTGTTGTGAGGATTTGTTGCTGCTATTCTGTCATATTCAGTTGTGTCTGACTCTTCATGGCCTCATTTGGGGTTTTCTTGGCAAAGATACTGAACAGTTTGCCATTTCCTTGTCCAGATCATTTTACAGATGAGCAAACTGAGGTAAACAGAGTTAAGTGACTTGCTCAGAGTCAAACAGCGAGTAAGTATCTGAGGCCAGATTTGAACTCAGGAAAATGAGTTGTAAGGATAAAATGAGATAATATTTCTAAAGGGCTTTGTAAACCTTAAAACACTATGTAAATGCTAATTTACATAATAAGGTGCTAATTATTATTAAGCACTACTTTTGAAATGCATTAGCTGAATGGCCCTGGATAACTCATGTAATCTCTCAGTGTTCTGGGTAATTTGCTAAGACTAAGTTGCTGAGGAAGTGCTAACAGGCATTGGTAAAGGAAGTTTTCTCATTCATGTGTACCCTACCCAGATGAAATCACAAATCCAATCTCTATTCCTAATCTTTATCACAATAGATATGGCTAATATATGTGTATGTACGTATTTTAAAGTCAGGTAACACTATCACCTACTGTTTCATCCCTGAAAACAAGTAGTTTTGGTCTTTGACCTGTTTTATAACTTCCACCAAGTTCTTATTGAAAGCTAAAACATACATAACAACATGATCATCTCAACAGTTGCAGGAAAAGGCTTTGACAAAGTACAACACTCTTTTGTGCTAAAAACTGTACAAAGTATGAGCATGGTAGGACCTTTTTTTTAATATCATTAAAAACATCTATTTAAAACCAAAAGCAAGCATCATATGCAATGGTGATAAATCAGAACCTTTTCCCAATAAATATGACTGAAAAATATGTGCACTCTCCCCATTACTATTTGATATATTTCTGAAAATGCTAACAACAGCAATAAGACAAGAAAAAGAAATTAAAGGCATAAAGGAAAGCAAAGAAGAGATAAAACTTTCCATGTTAGCAGATGATACTATCACTTACTTGGAAAAGCCTAGGGAATCAACAAAAATTCTGAGACAATTAAGAGCTTTACAAAATAAGTCCTCAAAAATCATAGCATTTCTACATAATAATAAAAAAGTATTAACAGAAAGGGAAATTCCATTCCAAATAACTACAAAATGCATAAAATATCTGTGGTTCAACCTCCCAAAGTTCACAAAAGATAGATAAACATTATATGTGTTTGTGTGTGTTCAATTACAAAGTGTTCCTTAAAAAATAAAGAACAACTAAAGGTGCTGGACGAATATTTAGTGCTCATGGCCAGGCTGTGCCAATGTAATAAAAATGGCAGTACTGCCAAAATTAATTCAAATTATAACCATATAATTTGATAAAATAATTTTTAAATTCATTTGGAAAAGCAAAAGATCTATGATATCAAGGTCAATGATGTAAAGAAATAGGAATGAAAGGAGAATAGCATTTCCAGACCTCAAGCTACATTATAAACAGTCATTAAAACTATCTAGTATTGGTTAAAGAATAAAGAGATTGGGGGCAGCTAGATGGCACAGTGGATAGAGTGCTGGCCCTGAAGTCAGGAGTACCTGAGTTCAAATCCGGCCTCAGACTAAACACTTGACACACTTACTAGCTGTGTGACCCTGGGCAAGTCACTTAACCCCAATTGCCTAAAAACAAACAAACAAACAAAAAAAAGAATAAAGAGACTGATGCAACAGACTTGGACAAGGGAATATCAGAAACAATAGAGCTCAATAACCCAGTGCTTGATGATAAAGTAGAAAACATAAATTACCTAGGAAAAACCCCCTAATTGATAAAAACTGCTGGGAAAATTAAAAAGCAGTCTGGCAAAAATTAGGTTTAGACCAACACCCTATATCATATTCTATAATCAATTCTAATGGATACATGACCTTAATATGAGAGACAATATTATAAAAATTAAAAGAAAAACAGATCATATGCCTCCCACAAACATGGATAGATATATTCTTAACCAAATGAGAAATAGAGGTAATTATAAAAAAAAAACAGATAATTTTGATTACTTGAAACTTAAAAGCTTCTATTCAGATAACATTAATGTATATCGAATAAGAAGGGAAGTGGTCAAAAGGGAAAAAATTTTTGTATCAAAATTCTCTGATAAGGGTTTGGTATCTGATAAATATAAACAATTAATAATCATATGACTAACAGCCATTCCCTTATAGATAAGTGGTCAAATAATATGAACAAACAGTTCTCCAAAGAAGGATTTCCAAGCATTCACAACCATATGAAGGAACACTCCAAGTCACTAATAATAAGAGAAATGTAAATCAAAACTACACTGAGCTTTCACCTCACACCCATCAAACTGGCAAAAACGACCAAAAATGGCAAAACTCGGCACTGGAGGAGTTGTGGAAGGATAGGTACACTAATACATTATTGGTGGAGCTGTGAACTGGTTTCATTTTGACAAACAATTTGTAATTATGCAACTAAAGTAATTGATCTGTCTATACCCTTTGAACCAGAAAGTCCTTTACTGGTCTTATATCTCAAAGAAGCCATTGATAAGAAGAAAGTTCCCATATACAGCAGAATATTTTAACAGCACTTGTCATGATAGCAAAGAATTAGAAACAAAATAGAGGCTCATTAGTTGGGAAATGGCTAAACAATTGTGGTGGGTGAATGTAATAAAATATTCCTGTGCTGTCAGAAATTATGCATGTGGGCAATAGAGAAGAGCATGAAAAGATTTCTATCAACTGATGCAGAGGCAGGCAACATTTATATACATTTATATGTACTGATATGTTTATATGTTATTTCCCCCCAATAGAATCTAAGCTACTTGAGGTCAAGGACTGGTTCCTTTTTGTCTCTGTAACCCCAGGGTTTTGTATGGTGCTTAGCACATAACAAACATTTTACAAATGCTTGTTGAATTAATGAGTGAATGGCTGAGGAAAGAGAAGAGATGAAAATGGACTACAATTGGAAGTCATTCTTAACTTTGGGGTCAGGACAGGGATGAGGAAATGGGGCATCCAGAACTGTTATTTCAGTGATGTCAGAAACTCCCAATAATTTAATTACCTCTACCAAGCAACTACTCTGAAACTGAGAGTCTTAGGGAGTTGTCTGGGACCCTCAGAAATTAAGTAATTAGGTCTTCCTGATTCCAAGGCCAGTTCACTCCCAAGGCCAGTTCACTCCCTTACACTCTGCTGGTGGTTTTAATTCATAGTGAGGGGTTTTAATATGGCAGAAGCTTTTTGTGAAGCCCCATATGTTGTCAGTCAGTCACCCAGAAAACCTTGCTCCAAAGCAATAACTTAAACTGAAGAGAACTCAAGGTTGGGGGGGGAGGGGGCACAAAATCCCTTAGCCAACAACCAACATGACAAGTAGATTGGACTCATTTTGCAGAATAACAGTATAAACATCCTAAGTAAATTCCATTCCAAATCTCCATCAGCCCCTGTGCATTCATTAGAGGTAAATACATGTCAAAGTCGGGAAGCTTCAGAAATACCACTGATGTACATTTATCTGGAGACTCATTTTCAAAACTTGTCCTTCAAATTCTATCTACAAATTCTGTGCATACAGCTAATACAAGCATACACATTATTAGCTTAATTCCTTTTGCTCATCTTCTGGAACTCTCACAAATTTGGGATCTTTGACTGGTGATAATTTGTCTGGGAGCACCATCAGAGTTCTTTCTTTGAAAGTAGTAGTACGGATTTATTAAGTATACAGAAATAAAATACATCCTAATCATATTAGAGATATTTTATCGCACAGACAAGCTTGCAAAAATCACTGTTCATCAAAATGTAAATAAACTTCATCAGATAATTATTCTGAATGAAGAAGTTAGTTTTAACAATTTCTGAGTCACATATAGGGGCAGCTAGGTGGTACAATGGATGGAGTGTCAGGCCTGGAATCAGAAAGACTTGAGTTCAAATCTAACCTCAGACACATATTAGCTGTGTGACCTTGGGCAAGTCACTTAATCCTCTTTCATTCCAGGAGCTCATCCACATTCAAATCAAAGCAACAAATATTTATAAAACACCTACTACATCCAGACATGGTACTAAGGTTGAAGGCATTTTTTGGAGGGAAGGGATTGGAGGGAACAGTAGTATGTTTATTTAAAAAAAAAAACTAAAACAACTTGACCCTCCTTCTCAATCCAGCTGTTCTAACTGGCTCAAGGGAGCAATCTCACCTCCACAACATTAATTTGTTTCCCTAAAGATAGAAAAACATTGACCCAATGAAACTGGAATCTGAATCCATCTTCAAACTAACTGCAAGTTATTAGATCACTCACTTCTCTAGCCAACCCCTCTGTCTATATCCATCAATGATTTACTTCTAATGGTCCTATTATAATCATTTGTCCTTGTTCCCTCCAACATTGTCTACAATAAATATACTTTCTCTACTCTCTTAGGCCCTATAGTAATCTAATGAATAAGAACAATCACCTCTGTTAAGAATGGTTATTTCTTGGTGAAGACAGCACTGCCCCTGTTCTCAGTTTGGCAAGTCCTGAAAACTTGAATTTATTAGTTTATTTAGGGATGTTTAGGTCCTGGTGAAGTGCTCTGAACTAACAAAACTCAAAATATACTGATTTATAAACCAGAGTGACAACTTACGCATTTACAACGGGAAGCATAACTTCCAAGTTGACAGGAATGATAATAGTTCATTTATAATCCAATTTAATGATAATGAAATGCTTAAATGTGTTATCCTAAAACAACTCTGTAAGGCTGGTGTTATTATTTCCATGTTACAAATGAGGAAACTGAAGCTCAGAGATTAAGTGGTTTACCCATTTTCACACAGCTAGTAAGCAACTGAATTATCAAATATAGTCTTAGGCAAAGGGCTAATTTCCCTCTTATTTCCAAAGAACTTCACTCATAGCCAAGATTCAAGTTACCCTTATTGACTCATTTATCCTCATCACACTGCAAAAAATAATAATAACAATAATGATGATGATCATTCCTCTTAGATCCAGGCTTTTAATGAGTCATTTAGACTTCATGTCACTAATAAACACATTAAACAATTTACTTAACATAGTGGGCATGACGGCATCAAGAAAATTCATCAGTAACAATACTTCCAGCACCCATGGCCCAAGTCAGTTTCATCTCGGCCCTGCGCCCAGACACAGGAGGAGCCCAGTATCACCTCTCACCTATATGCCTATACTCTCACAATTCCCATGCTATCGAAGAAGAGGGAACTAGGCAATCAATGCCTCCTTGTATACTTGGCACTCTATAAAGTCACAGCAGGAAGAGCCCATCACTCTTTGAAGGTAGGGATTGGGTTCTTGTGAAATATATATATATATATATATTATTTTATACATAATTATTTATATGTTATATAAAATATTTACATGTCAGTTGTCTATTATATGTTTATTATATATTAATTATATAATATAATATATTATGTAGTTATTAAATATTATGTATTATATATTATGTTTTTCTAATATCATACATATGCATACCTTCTCTCTATCCCCAGGGCTTATTACATCACCTGACACATAAGAAGCATCTTATAAATGCTTGTGGTCTGATTGACTCAAGATTTTTGCAGAACAGAAACCCTGTACTTTTGCAGGAAATGCTATCTACTCAGAGCCTGGAAAAGTATGGATTTCGTTAAGACCTTAATCAGGCACAGGGAACAAACTCGCACGTATACAAGACTGCCAACTCAGTTATCCCCAGTGTTCAGAAGCCAAGGTTCAGAAGTATCTCCTCACCTCCCTCAGCATTTCTGAACAGTTTTGATGTCTTTACACTCGAAAATCATGTTGCTCTCTGCCTGCTCCCAGGTGAAACTTTCCAGCAGTGGCCTTCCATAGTGGAACACCATCTTCCATAGCATCTAGCAGGGCATACACCTACCACACTTTGGGCAGGATTGCTCAGGGACTACCCCCAGCTCAGCTCCCATTACCTCCCCCTCCACCCCACCTTCTCTTCAGTCTCTCTCTTCCCACTATCACGTTTGCATCTCAGATAAAAGACAGAATCTCTCTTATCCCACTCAGCTCTGGGATCATGGTAAACCCATTCATCTAAATCCTCCAAAGAAGATCCAGTCAATGGGCTCAGTCCTTCAAAAGCGAGGTGTGTGATTTCTCCATGCTTGCCCCAAAACAACCTACTATAAATGTACTTTCCCTACTCCCTTTGGTCCTATAGTATTCTAATCAATAGCACAGCATAGTGCCTGGCTTATTAAATATTGTAGGTGCTTATTAAATGTTGACTGATGGATTGAATAAACAGTTGTTCTTGTCAAGTTTGAGAATGACTGTATCTTGGTGGAAAAATCACTACCCATGGCCTGAACCTCAGTCTGGCAAGTTGAGAAACTTGACTATATTAGTTCACCTACAAGTGATTATTTATCTTTTTTTAAAGTTAGAATGGGTTGAATGGAGACTTAACTAGAGAGATTTAAAGTACTTTTCTCTTTTAAAAATCTGCCATGTTGTTTCTTAAAAGATCACATAAACTCTTTTTTTTCAACAGCAAAACAGTGCATTAACGAGGTAGTTATGGTGTAATAGTTAAATCACTCTACTAAAAGTCAGGAATACCTGGATGAGAATCACACCTTTGACATATATTAGCTGTATGACTGTAAGCTATTAAATCTCTGGGCCTCAGTTTCCTCAACTGTAAAATGAGAGGGTTAGACTAGAGGGCATCTGAGGTCTCTTCTCACTCTGGCTCTTTGATGCAAGATTTTTTTCGCAGACACTGTGTAAAAAATGCTTTACAGACCCTAAAGCCTCTCTGGATGTCCCTGGCCTTCTGAGAGCCCTGTGCTCCTCAGGCATGTCTCTTGGGGAAAGCACAAGGCCAGGCTGTTTGCTGTCTTGGGTGGGAATGCAGGGGCCCAGTTGTGCCTGGCAAACAGCCAGCTGGCCTGGGGTGCTGATGTCCTTTGCTCTGCTGCTCTCCTTCTCTATGCTTCTGGGGGAAGGATAGGCAGTCATATTTCTGTGAACTGGTCGAGGCTCAGGCTGCTCCATGGTGCTCCTTGATGGTGGCAAGGAGTGGAGACTCAGCTCTTCCCCAAATACCCCCATTCTTGACTTTCTTCTTTTTTTTCCAAGTACTAGCTATTTATTAATACTATTATTACATATATGCCTATGTAACTGTATACATTTTTGTGTATATATATACATATATACAAAGATATGTATACCAAAGATAACAGCCACTAAAGTAAAAGCTCACTATTTGAATGTATCTGTGTAAATAGATTTCCAAATATTTTATACCTTTTATAGTTACTCTGAATATTTATTGAATGTATATCTGTTCTAATTTTTTCAGGTTGCAACCCCAATTCATTGATCTCTTCTTTTTTTTAATCAATTAATTTATTTATTTTAGTTTTCAACATTCACTTCCACAATACCTTGAGTTCCAATATTTCCCCATCTCTCCCTTCCCCCCACCCCAAGATGGCATGCATTCTGAATACCCCTTCACCTAATCTGCCCTTCCCTTTATCAACCCCTTCCCTTCTCTTATCCCCTTCCCTTTCTATTTTCCTGTAGGGCAGGATAGATTCCTATACCCCATTGCCTATATGTCTTATTTCCCAGTTGCAATTTGTAACATTCATTTTTAAAACTTTGAGTTCCAAATTCTCTCCCTTCCTCCCTCCCCACCCACCCTCATTGAAAATACAAGCAATTTGATATAGGTTATATGTATGTAGTCATGTAAAACACTTCCATAATAGTCATGTTGTGAAAAACTACATTTCCCTCCATCCTATCCTGGTCCCCATTTACTCTATTCTTTCCTTTGACCTGTCCTTCCTCAAAAGTGTTTCCTTTTGATTACCTCCTCCCCCAATCCGCCTTCCCTTCTATCATCCCCCTCTCTCTTATCTCCTTGCCCCTATTTTGCTATAGGGTAAGATAGATTCCCATACCCAACTGAGTGTTTATGTTATTGTCTCCTTAAGCCAAATCTGATGAGAATAAGATTCATCCATTCCTTCCTCCACCCCCACATCCCCTCCAATGAAAAAGCTTTTTTTGCATCTTTTATGTGAGATAATTTAACCCCATTCAGCCTTTCCCTTTCTCCTCCTCCCAGTACAATTCTTCTCACCCCTTAATTTTATTTTTTAGATATCATCCCTTCATATTTAACTCACCCTGTGCCCTCTGTGTGTGTGTGTGTGTGTGTGTGTGTGTGTGTGTGTATTCCCTCCAACTACCCTAATAATGAGAAAGGTCTCGAGTTACAAAAATCATATTTCCATTTAGGAATGTAAATAGTTCAACTTTAATAAGCCCCTTATGATTTCTCTTTCCTACTTACCTTTTCTTGCTTCTTTTCAGTCTTGTATTTAAAGTCAAATTTTCTATTCAGCTCTGGTCTTTTCATCAGGAATGCTTGAAAGTCTTCTATTTCATTGAATATCCATCTTTTTCCCTAAAAGATTATAATCAGTTTTGCTGGGTAGATGATTCTTGATTTTAATCCTAGCTCCTTTGACTCCAGAATATCATATTCTAAGCCCACTGATCCCTTAATGTAGAAGCTGCTAGATCTTGTTTTATCCTGATTGTGTTTCCACAATACTTGAATTATTTTTTTATGGCTGCTTGCAATATTTTGTCCTTGATCTGGGAACTCTGCAATTTGGCTATAGTATTCCTAGGAGTTTTCCTTTGGGGATCTCTTTCAGGAGGTGATCGGTGGATTCTTTCAATTTCTGGTTCTAAAATATTAGGGCAGTTTTCCTTGATAATTTCTTGAAAGATGATGTCTAGGGTCTTTTGTTTTTAATCATGGTCTTCAGGTAGTACAATAATTTTTAAGTTATCTCTCCTAGATCTATTTTCCAGGTCAGTTGTTTTTCCAATGAGTTATTTCACATTGTCTTCTATTTTTTCATTCTTTTGGTTTAGTTTTATAATATCTTCATTTCTCATAGTGTCATTAGCTTCCATTTTCTCCATTCTACTTTTAAGGAATTATTTTCTTCAGTGAGCTTTTGGGCCTTCTCTTCCATTTGGCCAGTTCTGCTTTTTTAAGGCATTCTTCTCCTCATTGGCTTTTTGAAACTCTTTTGCCATTTTGTCTAGCCTATTTTTTAAGGTGTTGTTTTCTTCAGTATTTTTTGGGTCTCCTTTACCAAGATGTTCACTCATTTTTTATGATTTTCTTGCATCACTCTCATTTCTCTTCCCAATTTTTCCTCTATTTCTCTTACTTGATTTTCAAAACCCTTTTTGAGCTCTTCCATGGCCTGAGAGAGATTTATATTTTTCTTGAAGACTTTGGATGTAGAAGCTTTAATTTTGTTGTCTTCTGGTTGTATGTTTTTGCCTTCTTTGTCACCGAAGTAAGATTCAATAGTCTGAGTTTTTTGAACACTGTTTGCTCATATTCCAAGCCAATTACTTGATTTTTCAACTCTTTGTTAAGGTAGGGTTCTGCTTCCTGTGTGGAGACTGTACTGTCCCAAATTTCAGGGCATTTGTGCTGCTGTTTTCAGAAATATTTCTAGGGACCTGTAAATTTTCAGTTCTTCCAAGGTAGTATGATCAAAGGAGAGGTGTTCACTGTTCTCCTGGCCTGTGCTGTAGTCTATGAGTGACCACAAGCACTCTTTTCAGCCTCAGAACTGTGAGGAGGATTCTCTTTGCACTGCCACCGTGAGCTCCACCACACCAGCACTGCTCCTTGCCCCAGGATGGCCACCCAGGAGTGCAACACAGATCCCAGCACAGGCAATCAAGAGAATCCTGCCTCAGCACCAGCAAAGAGATCCCTGTAATCCCCCTCTGATCAGCTGCTCAATACCCCCACCATCTGTGTGCTGAGAGCTCCAGAAGCAGACAACATCCCAGGGGTGCACCAGGACCAGGGCTGGACCACGCTCCTCTCTCAATCAGGTCCGACAGACTTTTCCTACTGATCTTCTAATTTATTGTTGGTATTTGTGGGTTGAGAAGTCTGTAAACTGCCACAACTGGCAGTGATTCAGTCACCTGAGGGCTGCTCCAGGTTCACTGGGACACCTGTCTTTGCCTACACAACCCACACTCCTCTCCCAGCCTGGCACAATAGATCTTTCCCATCAACCATCCGGGTTGTCTTGGGCTGGAAATTTGTTTCACTCTGTCTTTTTTGTGAGTTCTGCTGCTCTAGAATTTGTTTACAGTCATTTTCACAGGTATTTGAAGGGGTTTGGGGGAGAGCTCAAGCAAGTCATTGTTTTTACTCTGCCATCTTGGCTCCACCTCCCCCACATAAACTTTTTAAGAAGCTATTTGTCTCACATCACCCATCTCTAAGCAAGGGACCAGAGGACAAGGGCAAATGACAAAGATCTATATGGGGGAAAAAAGGAAATGTGGGAAGCAGGGAGATGTCAAAATAGACACATTAAGAGAAAAAGCACATCTTGACCACTTCTGTACTTTAGGCTTTAATAGGGTACAGAGTCTAAAAGCCCATTAGGCACCAAGTTTTCTAATGGTATTGACTGTGCTTCCCATTTCTACTTTTATAATTAGAGGGTAATAAACACACGCTTGGAAGGAGACTAAAGCCAGTTATACATAGGGCAGGAAGCCCTAGTTGTTTACTGTCCTTTGTTAAACATCATTGCTTTCTTTCCTTATTTATTATGATTTCATTTGAAAACCTAAACAAATTTCCACTCCATTTTCAAAGTCATGCAGATAGGGAGAGAAAGAAAATCCACAAATTACTGAATCATTTGGATAAAAACACTCTGCAGCCAAACTAATCAGAAGCTAGGGCAAAAGAACAAACCATTCACGAGAACCCACAGAATGCCATGGCTCTGCTTGTATGAAAGCATGTATTCTTAATAAATCAAAAGAAAATTTGACAATGTGGGAAGGAAAGCAAACACTCTTTCCCCTTGGCCCTTCAAGAGAAAATGTTTTTCGGCAAATAGTTTCTCAGTGTCCAGATTGCCTTCCATTTCAGAAAGTGAAAGAAGGAATGAAGGGAATGAATAATAACAGAGAATGAGAAGGCAGACTCATTTCTGATAGGGCCCTCAGCCTCAGTGAGTTATACCTTGCAAAAATGGGAGTAAAGCCAGATGACCTTCTCCAAGAGGACCAAAGAAGAATGATGACAAGTAAAAAAGTCTGGCCTAGAAAACTTTTTCAATGGGGCACACACGAAAGAAGGGCCATAATAAAAAAAAAAAAGGCTGAATAATGGGAACAAAGGAGTGAGCACAAAGTGGGAGAGAGACTGTATGGTACACTTAGAGTTTCCACAGCTAGAGGAAAGCAGAGCTGGTCACAGGAGCCGATGCCAAGTCTCTTTCTCTGAGGTTGCCACCCATCAGCCCCTGAAACAGAAGAGCAGACACTCCACCAAGAGAGAAGAGATATTAATAGATTTTAAATATTTGTCTTTGATCCTCTCACCCAGAAACAGCTGAGACCCTAAAGCCTAAGGCAAGCTTTCCTGTTTTAGTTAAAGGAAAAAACATCCTTTTATTTTTTTAATCTTGCCTTGTTCACTGGTTAACATGGGGAAAAAATTCAGATCCTTCCCTGTAAGGGGCAAACAAAAGAAGTTCTGGATTTGAATGTAAAGCAATCCTTTAAATTATATCTTAAATCTGAGACTCGGTAGGAATGGCTTACTGGATTCAAAGGAACTGCCCAAGAATATTTCAACATGTAAACACTGAAAAATATCATTTGGAAGTTTTAATAATTTCTTAGGTCAGAGTTTCCCCCTACGATTGTTACTACACTGAGTTAGGCACAGTTTTCAACTTCAGGCATTCTATTCAAAGCTAAAGCAAGTGTGACCGAGGCTTTGGACTGGGAACCCCTTCATTATGTAAAATACACATTTGAAACCAAAGTTGCCTTATTTCTACATGAAGAATTTAACATCAACTCTAGAAATCATCAGTTAATTTCTTCCCAGAATGCTTCAGTACTATATATAAATGAGGCCAACATATATTTTTAGAATAATAAGATTTTGAAACTACAACCTGCTGGTTCTAGTTTTGCTCTGTGAAGGTTCCCAGAAGTCTAATCCTAGCTTGAAATGATCATTCTTGACCACTCATATCCCAATGTTCTTGGTTCCCTGGGTTCTCCCACTGGCTCCAGCACTCTTTCTCAAAGCAGTCTAGGAAAAGCCCAGAAAATTCCAGATTCTGATTCACAGTTTGAAATAAAATTTGATTATCTGCTTCTCATCCTTGTTTCGCTGGTAAAATTGTTTTGGCAATTATCTCCACTCAGGATGCCTTGCCAATTATTGTAGAACACAAATCTCTGGCCACATCCAGGGTTCCTTGGATCATAGGACTAGTTAAAAGGGATGTTAGAGGCCATTAAGTCAAATATCTAATTGACGCACTAGAAATTAAGTGACTTCCTCAAGGACACACAGGTCACAGAGCTGGAATCAGAAACTAGGTGACATAATTCTAAATCTAGTACTATTTTCCTTGTGCCAAGCACTTAGCTAAAGCTAGCAAAATCACATTTTCAACAGTTATTATGGTTTGGATAACAACCAAAAGGATGGTTGTAATTGCCATGTTCTTTATCAAAACAGTTTTCAAATACTGGGTTTCAGTTTGGGTCTTGACCTTGGCCTTGATTCCTAGCACTGTTTTGTCAACCAGTTAAAGAAATGCTTCCTGAATACCTATTTGGGCTCTAAAACTTTGGTTTCAAACTTCTTAGAACTGATTTGATGGTATCTCCTTTCCAATCATTTATTGACTGGTTCTTCATCAGTGTATGTACTTAAACACAATGTTCTTATTTCCTTTGTTTTGGGATCCATCATGACGATGATGATGTTGTTGTTGTTGTTATTGTTCTTGTTCTTGTTCATGGCCTCATTTGGGGTTTTCTTGGCAAAGACACTGTAGTGGTTTCCTATTTCCTTCTCCAGCTCAATTTATAGATGAGGAAACTGAGTCAAACAGAGTGAAGTGATTTGCCCAGGGTCAGACAGCTAGTAAGTGTCTGATGTCAGATTTGAACTCAGGTCTTCCTGATTCCAGGCCTGGTACTCTATCCACTGCACAACCTAGTGCCATTTTGGGGTCCACAGGAAGGTTAATATCCTCAAGCCTTCCAAACACTCTAAAGTTGGTTTGTTCTAAAGTTTGATTTGTTCCTGCTCACAAAGGAAGATCTTTCCCTTTTAAAGTTTTTGTCCATTTGGAGATCTATCAACCAGCCATCCAACTTGTGTTCTTTTTGTCTGGGTTCCTCAAACATTGGCAATACCTTTGAAGTGCATAAATACAAACTCTCTTGGTCTTCCAGTTACTGGACTTGTTTCATTTGTTTGGTCTAGAAGCTCCCCAATATGATACAGATCTTTAGTCAAATCTTTCTTGCCTGTATCCCAATCCCAATAACCCAATAAAAACTCTACCACCATCTTATTGATTCCTGCTCACTTTTTTTTTCATTTTGGACCTCTCTAAGTTTTCAAAGAGATGAGAGTACAAGATCATCTTACTTGTCCCCTAAAGGAACCTGTATACAAGTCAAGGAGCAATAGTTAGAACAGAGCATGGAACAATCGAGTGATTTAAGAATCAGAAAGGAGTATGACAAGGCTGTATGTTGTCACTTTATTTATTTAACTTATATGCAGACTACATTATGAGAAGTGTCAGGCTGGATGAATCAAAAGCTGGAATTAAGATTGACAGGAGAAATGTCAACAATCTCAGATATGCAGATCATACCACACTGATGGCAGAAAGTGAAGAATTAAGAAGCTTCTAGATGAGGGTAAAAAAGGAGAGTGTAAAAGCTGGCTTGAAGCTTGACATTAAAAACCTAAGATCATGGCAACTGATCCCATCACTTCCTGGCAAATAGAGGGAGAAGAAATGGAAGCAGTGTCAGATTTTATATTCTTGGGCTCAAAGATCACTGCAGACAGTGACTGTAGCCATGAAATTAAAAGATGACTGCTTCTTGGAAAAAAATATGGCAAACCTGGAGAGCATTTTAAAAAGCAGAGACACCACCTTGCCAACAAATGTCAGTATGGTCAAAGCTATGTTTTTTTTCCGTAGTAATGTATGGCTGTGATAGTTGGATTGTAAGAAAAGCTGAGTGCCGCAAAATTGATATTTTGAATTGTGGTGCTGGAGAAGACTTTTGAGGGTCCCTTGGCCAGCAAGGACATAAAATCAATCAATACTAAAGAAATTAATTCAGGTTCTAAGACATCTCCAAAAGTCTCATGGTGGAAAATGCTTTCCACATCCAAAGAAAGAACTATGGAGTTTGAATGCAGATCAAAGCATACTATTTGCCATTTTTTTCTTCTGTTTTGCTTTGTTTCCTCTTTCTTGTGCTTCTTCTTATTGGTTCTATTCTTTCTTGCAATATAACTAATGTGAAAACATGTTTAATAAGAATGTATATGTAAAGCCTATATCAGCTTGTGTGCCATCTTGGGGAGGGAGGGGGTAAGGAAGGGGAAGGAAAATTTTAAACTCAAAAGCTTATGGAAGTGATTGTTGATAAATCAAAATAAACTAATAAAAAAAATAAAAATAACAAAATATATAGCAATAAATTTCCATTTCAAGAAAGCCTATATAATAAACATATATTACACATTGTAAAAAAAAAAAAGAAGTAATTCAGACTACTCACTGGAAGGTCAAATACTGAAGCTGCAGCTTAAATATTTTGGCCATGTAATGAGAAAACAGATCTCATTGGAAAAGACCCCAATATTGGGAAAGATTGAAAGCAAAAGGAGAAGGAATTGCAGAGGATGAGATGGATTGTGTCATAAAAGTAATGACATGAGCTTGAACAATAATGGAGGATAAAAGGATAGCTTGCGATGGTCCATGCGGAACAACTGAACAATGACAATGAATTCTTCCAGGTCACTGTACCCATTTAGGACAGCTCCCTTTGAGTTGCTTCCTGTGTGTGCTGTAGCCAATGCTCCTGAAGACCCAGAAATGGGAGTTCTTGTCACCCAAGTCCCAATCATCAAATAGTTTAATATGAGAGATTGATATTGTTTTATCAGCTGAAATGACATTAAAGAACATATATAATCATCTGCTTTGCTGTTGAACCCTAAGGGCTACTGGGCCTTTCCATTTAACTTGCAGTTGAAACTCTATTTGGGCTATCTCTTCCATTAAAAAATGAGCTCCTTGAAAGAAGGGACTATCTTACTTTCTATGTGCATTCCCCAGTGCTTAGCACAGTATTTTTTTTACATATTGAACATGGAATTAGTGTTTTTTAATATTTCCATGCATTCCATATCAGCATGTTGAAAAGAGAGGCTGAAAAATGCTATTGATAAAAAAGCAAGTATTGATGGAGTGAGAAGTAATATAGAAACATAATTGTAGTAGTGGTAGCTATGACATAGAAAATAATAAATACTAATATACATATATGTGTGTTATATGTAATATTATATTCACACACACACACACACACACACACACACACACACACAAACTTGGTTTTAACATAGGAATCAGAATATCTCTGTACAGGTGTGATTACCATGGGGCTCCAGAATGCCTTTATGTGGACCTTTTATCCATTGGATCCTTCATTTCTATTATAAGAATTACTTAAAGATTACTTGGAAAAAATATTAATGATTTGGATAATATAGAAGTTGCTAGGTGGCACAGTAGATAGAGCACTGGGCGTGGAGTTGGGAGAATCTGGCTTCAGTTCCTGCCTCAGAAACTCTGCATGAACCTGGACATGTCACTTTAACCACTGTCTGCCTCAGTTTCCTCATTTGTAAAAAGGGGTGCTGTATCACCTACTATTTAGGGTTTTCACAGAGATATTAAATGGAGGTAATATGTATAAAGTGCTTTGCTCACCCTAAAGTACTACATAAATGCTAATTATTATCAAGTAATGAAAAGTACATAGAAATGTATATTTGGTTATGATCTCCTATTCTGAACACCCAAGGTCCCATAAGTACATATACAGTTACTCCCACTGTTACGAGTCAATTTGGTTTCTTCTTGACACTTTGTCTATGATTAGGATTTGATGCCACCATGTGGACCCAAACTAGAGCTATGCTTTGGTTATAGCTTAATGGTCTGAATTTCCCAATTCCTTTTCCAAGTTAAGTGAGAGAATGAGAATTTTACCTTCTTTTCCACTCACTTATGCTTTTTTTTAAGGAAAATAGCACTTTATTAAAACTAAACTGAAGACATCACAATGATTACCAAATGCTATTTTAAAATAAGTGACCCCTTACCATAACTGAGAAGCCCTATGGGCTTTCTCTCCAGCTGGCCATAGTCTGGACAATAGACAATCTACTTTTTTTTCCCATTAGGAGGACTGGGAAGCTCTCAAGAACGACATTCTGGAGCTACAAAGAGAAGCAATTCCAATAAGAAAGAAAAAGGGGAGTTTTCAAGACTTTCATGTGAATATACCAGCACTCATCTAACTTAGATTTTCAAAACACACATTAAAAAAAAAGACAAAGAAAGGGCCACTAACAGAAGATGAGTTCAAAGGCAAAGAATATTGGCAAGAGTGCCAAAGTTCCAAATTAGCTAAGATTAAGGAAGGAAGCTAAGGAGAACAAAAAGAGGTGTTTTCTGCTATGTTGGGGGAAAGAGAAAGAGCAAAGAAGGGAGAAGACTGCTGCTCAAGAAGGATAAGACAATAACTGATGGCATGAAAAAAGGCAGAACTACTGCATGTTTTTTGCTTCTATTTTCTCTACCAAGTAGAATGATTGTTGGACTGGAAAAGGAAAGACAAATATGGCTAATAGGAAGTTAATAAACCAAATAATTAAGACTATAGTAAGAGACCATATTGTCACCTGGTCCAGATGAATTATACTCTAGGGTACTGAAAGAACTTGTAGATTCAGTTGTCAAGCCACTGTAAATAATCTTTGAAAGATCATGGAGGATGGGAGAGGTTCCATTCAGTTCTAGAAGAGCAAATGCTGTCTCAGTTTTTTTTAAAAGATAATCAAATCTATAGACTATACATTAAGAGTCTTGACTTAAATTCCTGCCAGATATTGAGAATAGGTCATTAAAGAGATGATTAGTGAACATCTGGAAATGGAAGTCATGATCACAAAGAGCCAATAATGCTTCCTCAAAAACAAGTCATGTCAACCTGACTTTTTTTCCTTTTTGCCAACTTACTAAAGTTGTAGATTAGGGAAATGCCATAGATATGGCTTATCCACATTTCAGCAAAGCATTTGGTAACCTCTCATTCTATTCTTATAGCAAAGATGGAGAGATGTGGAGAGATGATTTAGCAAATTTAGATTCAGTACCTATTGAATGGCCATACCCACACAGTAGTCATTAGTGGTTTGATGTCAGCTTGAAAGGAGATCTTCAGTAGAGTGCCTCAGGGATCTATACTTGGTCCTGTGCTATTTAACATTTTTAAGAGTGACTTAGATAAATGTATATATGACGTCTTCATCAAAACTGAAAATGACAAAAGCTAGAAAGGACTTTCAACACATTTCAACACAGGATCCAGACAAGTCTTGGCAGGTTAGAACATTGGGCCAAATAGAATATAAATGAAATCTAATAGGGATAACTGTAAAAATCTTAGTCTTATACTTGAAGTTAAAAGATTTTTTTCATGAGTACAAGATGGGCAGCTAAGTGGCACAGTGAATAGAGTGCTGGGCCTAGAGTCAGGAGGACCTAAGTTCAAATCTGCCCTCCTATACTTAAAAGCTATGTGACCCTGAGTAATTCATATCATCCTGTTTGCCTCAGTTTCCTCATCTGAAAAATAAGCTAGAGAAGGAAATGGCAAACCACTTCAGTACTTCTGCCAAGAAAACCCCAAATGGGTCACAAAGAGTCAGGCAGAACTGAAAAACAACTGAACAATAAGAAAAACAAGATGAGGAGACATGATTAGACAGCAATTTCTCTGAAACAGATATAATAATAATAGCCAGTATTTATATAGCACTTTAAGATTTGCTATGCACTTTATATTTGTTCTTGTTTGGTCCTCACAACAACTTTGTGAAGTAGAGGCTATTATTATCTCTATTTTACAAAGGAGGTAATTGAGATGAAGAGATTAAGTCACCTGCCCATTAAGTGATATACCCAGGATCATGCAGCTAATAAGTGTCTGAAGCCAGATTTGAACTTAAGTCTCCCTGACTCCAAGTCTAACACTCTATCACTGTGCCATCTGTCTGCAGTACAGGTGGTCTGGTGGACTACAAGCTCTATATGAATTAATAGTGTGATATGACACCCCACAAAGCTAATGGGATCTGGAACTACATTGAGAGAATGGTAACTTCCAGGATGAGGAAACAACAGATTTGTTGTAGGGGAAAAACATCCTTAAAAAATCGATACCTAAAAGTACATTGGGCTGCCTCTGGAAGTAGAGTTCTCTTTCATTTGAGGTCTCCAGGCAAAAGCTAGATGACCATTTGTCAGGTTCATTGCAGAGTAGATCATTTTTCAGGTATGGGTTGGACTAGATGTATATACACTAAGGTCCCTTACACGTATTAAGTTCACTGATTGCTCTGTGCAGTCTTCTCTGCCACTTCCTCCCATGCTGAAAAGGTTTTAATTATACAACTGGATTGACAGAACATGTCTGCTTTCCAAGGACCCACCCCTAGCTAAGCATGAAGAGACTCATTATCACTAACTGAAGAATTATTTGGCCATGGCAACCCAGAAAATAAAGAAAAATATATAATGATCCTCAGTCATCCCACTGCTACAGTTCCCCTGGAAGTATGCCCAAAAGGGATGTGGAGGGGGGGAGGGGCAAAGAGTACTTAAGTATCTCACACCTCTAAAGAATAACTTAACTTCAGTTCTCTAAATGTGAACTCTTGTCCAATGACCAACAAGTGGACTTCTACTGAAAGAAGTGAGTCAATCAATATTGACCTTTTTTGCTATAAATGAAAAATACACCCAAAAAAAGTCAAATCAACAAACATTTATTAAGCACTTACTGTGTGCTGGACACTATGCTAAGTTCTAGAGATACAAATATGGTGCAAGCAAAAAGACAGCCCCTTCCTTCAAGGAGCTTCTAACTGGGGAAAATAACACGTAAAAGGAAGCTGGAAGGAGATCAGAGGATGGGGAGAGAAGGTATCTGGCACAGGTGCATGGTAGAAAAAATCCAGAGTTAGGAGTACAGGCTGGAGAAAAATGAGACATGATTGGCCTTGGTGTCCTCCTTAAAATGGCAGTTCCAGAAGGAACCAGCCAATCAAAAGGAGAAGCCACAAAAGGAGAGGGTTCTTCCACTGATGTTAAGTCCAAGAGCAGAGGGAACTTTCAGTGTGAAGAAGTTTTTATGGCCTCATAGAGAAAGTCCAGAGGACCAAAATCACAGGCTGGAGAGGAAGTTACATCGAAATGGAACGGCAGCTCACAAGTCCTTCTTGAAGAGACAAATGATTGTGTTGGTGGAGTTAGTTTTATCACGTGTTCAAGAACAGCGAGAAATTTTTCACGGGAAAATTCGGGCATCTGGTGTTGCAGCATTCATGATGAGTACTTGTAAAAAGACTACTACAAGACAGTTGCAATGTATGTGTCAGCACCCAAGAGAATCAAGTAGAGAAATTCTGAGAACTTGATAATGCCCTCTAATTAAATTACCATGTACTTTAATCCTAGGCAGGCTTCAAGTAAAAAGCTAGGCATAGAGGAGAGCAAATAAAAACGTTGAAAAATAGAGTTCACAATTAAGAAATAAAAGTAGCCAAAGGTTACACAGAGGCCTTACACTTACAGTATATTCAAGAAACGACCTAAGAGGGACTGAAAATAGCAGGCAGTGAATACCATTGCTTCTCCCCAAAAATTAAATGGGTTATATATCAATAGGAAAAGACTAGTTACTGACATGGTAGTCATTTCCCAATTGGTTATCTGTGTACGGGTGGACCGTTGGCTAGTTAGAACGAAGATCAAAATGAAATCAAAATTAGGTAACAAGCTAAAAGCCAGAAGCTATGGCATACAATTAAAATGAATGCAACTTGAACTATATAATGGAGTTATTAAATAAGCCCTTCAAATGGGAGATGGATAGGAATAGACATCAAAACAGATTGTTACTATTTGCTAAAGACATTTAACTGATGGAAATAAATCACCACAAGGAGATAAAAGAGTCTATAAAGCACCTTAGTTTGGCAACACCTGTTCTCCTTGCCAAACAGAGAGATGGAAGCCAAAGACAGCATTGGTTTAGAATATAAAATCATATGTCACATCTTACAGATGAGGGTGGTGAAACATTATGAGCAATGCTGTTTCATGGAACAGTGAGAGATGATGGAGCAAAAAATAGTTTCATAAGAACCTCGGTAAAAAGCCTAATTAAGCTGGATCATCTTAAGAATATTTTAAGGATCAAAATGGGATAAAAGATAGAAAATAGAAATGATCATTTAAGATTACTATAAGAAACAAACTTACCATCAGTGATCACGTAGCCACAATATTTGGACTCTATCTTGCCTTGAAGGCAGCTAGGTGGTACAGTGGATAGAGCACCAGGCCTGGAGTCAGGAAGACTCATCTTCCTGAGTTCAAATCCGGCCTCATACATTCATTACCTAGGTGACCCTAGGTGTCACTTGTCCACATTTGCCCAGTTTCCTCATCTGTAAAATGAGCTGGAGAAGTAATAGGATACCAAACACTTGGGAAAAAATCACGGACATTTTTACCAGCAAAAAAAAAAGAAGACATTCAGAAATATCAATAACTACTGACCCACGTGCCAACCTCCCATCACTAAAAATTTTTTACGAGAATAATCTACATACATCCTTGATGAAGACACGAAAAGGGAACAGTCATTTGTAAATTGATTTCTGTAGGACACCATATCTTTATAATTGCACAATTGACTGGAAAGTTCAGTTGGCAGAGAATATGAGCTGAACCTTGAAAGAAGATATCTGCCTCTGACAGGCAAAGATAAGGAGGTCATACTTTACAAGTGGGGAAGGGGGCAAGGTGACCCATATACAGGTATGGAGGCAGAAGATGGTATATACCAAATTCATTGAACAAATAGTGATTTGGTTTCACTATGAGATAAATTAGTTTAGGATTTTCCCTCTCTAAAACTTAGAGACCTGAGTATGAAGGCAGCAAGGAGTTTGGGCCATTCATCTGGGTCAGGAAATAAGATCACAGATTTGAAGCTGGAAGGAACTCAGAGATAGGTCATCTTGTTCAACCTTCTGATTTTACAGATGAGAAAACTGAGGCACAGAAAAGCTAAGTGACTTGCCATCATCATGTCAAAAGTAAGCGGCATAAGAAGAATTTGAACCCAGATTCTCTGGTCCAAATCCAACACTCTCTCATTTCCCATCTAGATACCCTCCTGTGGACTTCTCTATTGTGCCTCTAGGCATCTCATTACCAGGAACCTCATTATCCTGGAAGATAATATCAGCCTTGGTACTCACACCTCTGCCCCTCTAATTGGAGGGTGGAACATGAGCATCTCTCAACACCTCCATTTAAGGAAAGTACGCAGGCCAGCCATCTATTGACCATCCACCTCCTCTTTCAGCTTCCTTGCATGGCATTGTCTTTCCCTATTAGATGTAAGCTCCTTGAGGGCAGGGATTGTCTTTATTTCTGTATTTCTTTTATATTCTTTATTTATGTCTTTATCATTTCTTTAACTTCTTCATATTTGTATCCGTGGTGCTTAGCATAATGCCTAGCACATAGTAGGCCCATAATAAAGGTTTATTAGCTCACTGAATGAATGACTAGGCTAGGACCTCAGGGTCTATAATGAAGCCACACATGACCCTTGTTGCATGGTCCCATTTCAAGACTGCACACTCAGAAGATACCCAAAATGTGGAGTATGCTTTTTGCTCCTGGTTAGTCCCAGTAAATGCCTGCTCTGGCTCTTACTTCAACAGTGGTCACCAGGCTCCATACTTCCCAACCTAGTTGGTGAGTTTTTGTCATTTCACTTAAATGCATTTTATTTATTTGCAAGTGCTTTTTAAGTAATTCTGCAATAGAAATTGAAGAAGTAACTACAAAGGCACTCTAGAAACACTGGGTCACTATAACCTGCTATAAACCTAACGGCTTGGGCATGAGTCACTAAACAAATATTAAATAAACATTTGGGAAAGTTCTTTATATACATTTTTAACTCAGCTCAGAAATACTTGGAATTATTCTGCTTAGAAATAATCAGTTCTGGTGATTTCACATCCTCCTTCACATTTCTACATCATGGAAACTGACAGACATCTTACTTAAAACCTGACATAGTTTCTAATCCAGTAAATAAATGAATTAAGTGAAAAGAAAAGGCCCTGTTTTTCAAGGTATAAAAATCATCTAAAAAGTTTGACCAGTAACTTTTTAAAAGCTTGGTCTCTTCACCAGGATGATGATTAGAACTGCCTTAACTCTGAGATGTAGGATTCTAAATTAGAAACATGAAAGTTTCATCTCTCACAGAGATTTCACTTCTTACTCCCAGGCTCTTGGTTAAAAGGTACAGCCAGGATTCTATTACCTGAGGAATAATCTCATTAAGATGGTGTGAACATTTTCATTAGTAGTACTAGTGAAAAGGATAGGTCCTATTGCTCCAGGTTAATGGTGTGAATGAGATAAGATGAAACAGTTCAGTAGGGTCCATTTGACAACTGTGAATCCCCCAGCTTCTTGGTTTTCTACCTACTCCAGTATTCTGTGGCTCAAAGGTTTGGTGCAGAGCTTGCATCTTCCCTTTAAAGGTCAGCACAGGGGGATAAGGCACTAAGTTAAACCCGTAAGGTGCCAGTGAAGAAGCAGGCCCCCCACCCAAAGAGCATGACGTCCCCACCACAGGTTTGAGTTTTGTTTTGTTTTTGTTTTTCTGGTCTAGCCCCGGTTGTTCTAGCCTACTATGTCTCTCTTTCTACCTGTCACCTCTTCCATTGTTCTGTTGCAAGATCATAGGTTTGGACATTTTGAGCTAGAAGGAATCATAGAAGGGATCTAATTCATCCCCTTAATTTTACAAACGAGGAAACAGGCCTAGGAAGCCCAAAGTCACAAAGGGAGTAAACATCATAAGAGGGATTTAAACCCAGATCCCCTGACTTTTAACACACTAATTCAATTTCTCTTTCTGTTACTGGGTCCCTTCACTGACTCAGTCCTTACAGGGTTTCCCAGAATAGCTTCAGGCTCTATTTGGTCTGCTAACCAATTCAGCAGTCATCTTGTCTATAATCAAGGGAAGGCAACTAGTAATTTTTAAGTGCCTACTATGTGCCAGGCACTATGCTAAGCATCAGGGACACAAAGAGGGACAAAAAATACCAGTTTCTGCTCTCAAGGTAACTACCAGACCTGATTGAATTTGACGGGAAGAGAGGGAAGATGACATGGTCAGACTTGTACTTTAGGAAAATCAATTTGGCAGCTCAGTGGAAGATGGAATAAGATGGAAAGAGACCTGAGGCAGGGAGACCAACCAGAAGGCTACTATAATCATCCAAGCATGAAGCAAAGAGGGCCTGGGCCAAGAATGGTGCAGGATCAGAGGAGAGAAGAGTGCTATACAAGAAATGCTGAAAGATAGAATTGACATGATTTGGCAATAGACTAGATAGGGGGAGCAGGGTCATTTTCTTTGAGCCTTTGCTTTATAGATGTTTTGGAGTCATTCTCTTCTGAGTTTTTGTCTTAGTGTTCCTGTCATCAAAATCAAAATCAGCATCAAAAGTGGAAGATGACACGTAGGTTGTGAGCCTGGGTGACAACTAGTATAATGGTGCCCTCAATAGTAATAGGGAAATTCAAAAGAGGGCAGAGTTAATGTTAACTTTAGTGATAAGAGAAGAAAAAGACATTGAAGGCATTAGAATAGGCAAAGAAGAAACAAAGCTATCACCCTCTGTAGTTGTTATGATGGTATATTTAAAGAATCCTAGAGAATCAAGTAAAAAATTACTAGAAATAATAAACCAATTTAGCAAAGTTGCAAGACATAAAATAAACCTACATAAATCATCAGCATTTCTATATATTACTAACAAAGCCCAACAGCAAGAGATAGAAAGAGAAATTCCATTTAAAGCTACTGTGAATATTACAAAATATATGGAAGTCTACCTACCAAAACAAACTCAGGAACTATATGAATACAATTACAAAACACTTTTTGCACAAATAAAGTCAGATCGAAATAATTGGAAAAATATCAGTTGCTCATGTGTAGGCCAAGCTAATGTAATAAAAATGACAACTCTGCCTAAGTTAATTTACTTATTCAGTGCCATACCAATCAAACTACCAAAAATTATTTTATAGAGCTAGAAAAAACTCTGGAAGAACAAAAGGTCCAGAATATCAAGGGAACTAATGAAAAGAAAAACAAGAGAAGGTGGCCTAGCCGTATCAAATCTTAAATTATATTATAAATCATCAAAACTGCTTGGTACTGGCTAGGAAATAGAGTGGTGGATCAGTGGAACAGGTTAGGTAGGCAAGCCACAACAGTCAATGAGTATAATAATCTGCTATCTGACAAGTCCAAAGACTTCAGCTCCTGGGATAAGAAATCACTATTTAACAAAAACTGCTGGGAAAACTGGAAAATAGTATGGCAGAAACTAGGCATAGACCAACATCTTACACCCTACACCAAAATAATATCAAAATGAGTTCATGATTTAGATAAAAAGACTGATACTATAAGCAAATAGGAGAGCAAGGAATAGTTTACCTTTCAGATCTATGGAGAAGGAAAGAATTTATGACCAAACAAGAGATAGGAAACATTATGAAATGTAAAATGAATGACTTCGATTACATTAAATTGAAAAGTTTTTCACAAACAAACACAATGTAACCAAGATTAGAAAGGAAGCAGAAAGCTGGGAAACAATTTTTATAGCCAGTGTCTCTGATAAAGGCCTCATTTCTAAAATATATAGAGAATGAAGTCAAATTTATAAGAATACAAGTCATTCCCCAATTGATAAATGGTCAAAGGATATGAACCGGCTGTTTTCAGAGAAAGAATTTAAAGCTACCTATAATCATATGAAAAAAGTGCTCTAAATTACTATTGATTGGAGAAATGCAAATCAAAATAACTCTGAGGTACCACATCACACCGATCAGATTGGCCAACATGACAGAACAGGAAAATGATAAATGTCAGAGAAGATGTGGGGGAAATTGGAGCACTAATGCATTGTTGATGGAGTTGTGAACTAATCCACCATTCTGGAGAGCAATCTGAAACCATGACCAAAGGGCTATAACATTTCACACACCCTTTGACCCAGCAATATCTAGGTCTATATCCCAAAGAGATAATAAAAATGGGAAAAGGACCCACATGTACAAAAATATTTATAGTAGCTCTTTTTGTGGTGGCAAAGAATTGGAAATTGAGGGGATGACCATCAATTGGGGAATGGTTGAACAAGTTGTGGTATATCAATGTGATTGAATACTATTGTGCTACAAGAAATAATGAGCAGGTAGATTTCAGAAAAACCTGGAAAAAACCTGATGGTGAGTGAAGTGAACAGAGCCAGGAGAACATTGTACACAGTAACAACCACACTGTGTGATGACTGACTTTGATAGACTTAGCTCTTCTCAGCAATGCAAGGATCTAAGACAACTCCAAAAGACTCATGATGGAAAAAGCTATCCACATGCAGAGGAGGAACTATGGAGCCTGAATGCAGATGGAAGCATACTATTTGCTCTCCTTTTCTTTTGTTGTTTTGTTCGTTTCTTCTTTCTCATGGTTCCTCCCATTGGTTCTAATTGTTCTTTACATCGTGACTAATGTGAAAATATGCTCAACATGAATATATAAGTAAAACCTATATCATATTTCATGCCATCTTTGGGAAGGAAGAGGAGAGGGAGAGGGAGAAAATTTAAAACTCAAAATCTCATGGAAGTGAATGTTGAAAACTAAAAATAAATAAATGTTTTGCTTTGTTTTGTTTTTAAAGAGGGCAGGGTTTTGGGGAAGGGGGAAGATAATGATTCACTTTTGGATATATTGAATTTAAGACATCTAGGGAACACCCAGTTCAAGATGTCCAAATAGGCAGCAAGAGGTTCAGATCAGGAGAGAGAGTTAGGCTGGACAAGTAGATCTGAGATTCATCTACAGAGAGATAATACTGGAATACATAAAAGCCAATGTCAAATCCATAGGAACAACAGTCAAATAATGCTACTAAATTCAGTAATGAAGAAAACTTAGATCTTTCACTAAGTGATATTCTTCAAATAGCAAAGTTCATTACAGAAATCAAAACTCCTCCAAAGTCACTCAGTAATGAGGCTGTTAACAACTCTAATCCTTTTGGTCCTAATTCAATTTCCTTTTGGATAGAATTATAGCTACACATATGTCTGCAGATAGAGTTTAATTCTAAATTAGTTTCTCTTCAGAAATGGAAACTTTACATAAAAGGACTTTTACTATATTGAATAATTAGTGATTTTCAAACTAAGGAAAGGAGTTTGGTCAGCAATCTCTCACAAGATTAGTCCCAAGCTGTATAAAGACTCCTGGAAAAGTAGCAACCAAATAAGCTTTTATCTGGATGAAAACTAACATTGGGGCAAAGCTTCACTCTGAATTTAAAATTCTCTATGTCTTCAAACTCTATCATTTTTTCTTCTCTATCCCTGGATTTAGCCATACTACTTGCATATTAAGGAGTCTTAGGTATAATAGTATTTTTCAAAGACACAGAAAAGTAAAGTGTGCCCTCTGTCATTGGCATAACCATTGTACCAGACTAAAGGGTTAAGTACCAAATTAGCTCAAGTAGGTGTTAAAGAAGCAGGACACTTGAATGAAATTCACCAAATGGATGGAAGATGCTATGGGGGAAAAGGAGACACTTGGCTATGATAAACTATTTGGTAAAGTGCCTTTTCATCCTTAAATCATGATCATTCTCAGCTGAGTGCCTTCTTTGTAATTTGGCTGGTTGTAACTTTATTGTCTTTGTAACTCCAATGTCTTATGCCATGCTTGACACATGTTTAGTCATGACTCTTCATGACCCCATTTGGTGTTTTCTCGACAAAGATACTGGAGTGGTTTGCCCTTTCCTTCTCCAGGTCATTTTTGCTGATGAGGAAACTGAGGCCAACAGGGTTAAATGACTTTCCCAGAGTTACACAGCTAGTAGGTGTCTGAGGCTGGATTTGAACCCAGGAAGATGAGTCTTCCTGACTCCAGGCCTGGCACTCTACCCAGTGTGCCACATAGCTATTCCTGTTGTAACATTACTAGCCTCTAAAATGTTTCTCTTACTCTCATGATCCTGATTTCATTAGTTTAGTGCTTCTGAACTAGTAGACTACTGGGAAGATCTTAAAAGTGACTAAGATACTAGTGTGGAGTTATAGAATTTTAGAATCACAAAATTTCAGAGTAGGAAGAAACCTCTCTCATGATCTAGTCCAACCTGCACCTGAACAGGGATCCTGTGAACAAGGTCCCCAGCAAATCTCACTTTCTATGAGAAGCTTTCCTAGTATTCCTCAATCTTAGTGCCTTCCTTCTGAGATTATTTCTAATCATCCTGTGTGTGTATATATGTGTATATATGTATGTTTATACATCTATACGGTATATAGTTGTTTGCATGTTGTCCCCACCCCCATTAAATTGTGAGCTCCTAGAGAACAAGGACTTCTTTTAACCTTTCTTACTTATTCCTAGCTCTTATCCAACTTTCACTTGATAATGTTGAGTAACGGTAAAAGCACTTCCTTTGGAGATAGCCCATTCTGCTACTAGACTGCTCTAGTTACTAGGAAGGATTATTTTACCCCCTTATTTTGAGTCCAATTTTGCCCATATCTACCTACTGCTCCTACTTGTCCACTGGAGGCAAGCAGTCTATGTGGCTACCTCTTTCCCTTTCCCATCTTTCTCATTAGGGGCAGGTAGGTGGCACAGTGAATAGAGCAAGAGCACCAGGCCTGGAGTCAGGAAGACCTGAGTTCAAGTCTGGCCTCAGACATTAATAGCTGTATGACCGTGGGCAAGTCTTTAACCCAGTTTGCCTCAGTTTCCTCATCTGTAAAATGAGCTGAAGAAAGAAATGGCAGACCCTTCCAGTACCTTTGCCAAGAAAACCCCAAATGGAGTCATGAAGAGTCAACAACATCTTTCTCATTACTATGGAGGGTACCACCATCCTCGGAAAGTTTATATACACTAGTTGTCATCCTTCCTTCCTCATTGTCTCTCACGCTCATATCCAATCTGTTGCCAAAGCCTACCAATTTTAACCTCACAACATCTCTCATATACATCCCGTTCTCTCCTCTGATACTGCCGCCATCTAGTGGTGACAATATCATCACCCATTGCAATAGCCTCCTGGTTTGTATTGCTGTCTCAAGTCGTTCCCCACTCCAGTCCATCCTCCACTCAGCTGTCAAGTTGATCTTCCCAAAGCACGAGTCTGACCATGTTACCGTCCTTCCCCCAACTAATCAATTCCACAGGTTCCCGATTGCCTTCAGGATCAAATATAAAATCCTCTGTTTGACATTCAAAGCCCTTCCTAACTTGGCCCCTTCCCACCTTTACAATCTTCTTATATCTAAACACATCCTGCGATCCAGTGACATGGCTCTTCTTACTGCTCCCTGCGCTAGACAATCCATCTCCAGACTTCAGGTATTTCCATGGCCTGTGCCCCACGCCTAGAAGACTGTCTCTCCTTCCTCTTCTTATCTCCTGCCTTCCCTGGCCTCCTTCCAGCTAAAATCTTACGCCCTACAAGAAGCCTTTCCCAATGTTCCTTAGTGCTAGTGACTGTCCCCTCTTGACTAACTCCAATTTATCCTGTATATATCTTGTTTGTACATGGTTGTTTGCATGTTGTCTCCCCATTAGACTGTGAGCTCCTTGAGGGCAGGGACTGTGTTTTGCCTTTCTTTGTATCCCCAGTGCCTGACACTTGATAAATGCTATTGACCATCCAGTGCAGTAAAAAAAGAGTAAAGGGTCTGGATCCCAAGGACATGGGTTCCGTTCCTAGCTACCTGGGTGACTTTGGATAAGTCATTAATCTCACTGGCTTCAGTTTTCTCATCTATAAATTAAGAGGGGTTGACTTTAATCTCTGAGAACCCTTCCAGTTCTTGAAAGCCATGACTAAGTCTGATTCCCTCTTCCATATGATACCCCTTCAAGTAATTAAAGATGATCATGATTTTACAGCCGCTTCCCAACCCCCATCATCTCTTCCCCAGACCAAACACCAAACATCATTTAGACATACAGGGGAGCTGTCTAATTCTCAGAATCCTGATAGCAACATTTTTCTAAAGCAAAGGATTTAATGGTAGTGTCCATAAGCACCCTGTAACATTTCCTCATATAGCATAGTTACCAATCCCCTCAACATCAGTGATCACCCTTCCCTAGACACAAGCCTTCTTGCCAGTGTCTTTCCTAAAGTGCCATTCCCCAAACTGAGCATGTGACTTTGGATGTAGTCTGACCAAAACAGATTATCACCTCACTATCACTATCGCCTCACTAGGTCCATATCCTTTTCTCTATCTAGCCTAAAATATTCTGTTTCTCTGGCCACCATGTCACATGGCTATTAATATTTCATTTGCAATTCAATAGAAGGCCAAGTCTTTTTACAAAGACTGCTACATCTCCCCCATCCTGTACTCACATAATGTTTTGTCTTTGTATTCCCATAATTTAGCACAATGCCTGACATATTATAAATGCTTATTGATTGATTTTTGAGTCCAAGTTTTGGACCTCAGATTTTTCCTTGGGAAATTTCATCTTCTTAGATTGAGCCCATGTTTTCTGTCAAGATCAAGATTCTGGTATGTGATATCTTTGCAACCCTTCCCAAATGTGAATCATCCATAAATTTGAAAAGGGTGTCTTCTAAATTTTCATTCAAGTCATTGATAAAAATGTCAAATAGACTTCAGTCAAGGACAATAAGTTGTTTACAACAGGAAAGACAAATACATTCGAATGATATGAAAGGGCTTGAACACTTTTCAGGGACCTTCTTCAAAGCCTGGCTACTCCTTTTCTCTTTGTAAATATACTATTTTCCCATAGACAAGCATTCAAATCTCAAATAGTATTTCCCTTCATTTGAGATCATGGGAATTAGGGGTAAATGAAATAGTTACTATGGCGCAAAACTCTGAATTAGAGAGAACTCTTCCCTAATGTAAAGGCAGAACCTTAGTTTCTGAGTTGATATGACTCCCATAATGTTCTGAGGCAGTAGCAAATAAATGCACCCTAATTGTGATATTTCAAAATTCTAAATTCAGGAACAATCTAACATCTCTTACAGGGTGCCTATGGGTACTACCATTAAATTCTTTGCTTTAGAAAAGTATTGCTATCAGGATTCTGAGAATTAGACAGCTCCCCTGTACATCTAAATTTTGGTTTACAAATAATTACTACTTGCCAAAGAGGTGAGATAGAAAAAGAAAATTTTAGGAGCTGCTACCCAGTGGAAAAAATTCAATCAGAAATTAAGACAAAACTATGATCTAATTTATAATGTAGTCAGTGGAAAATGTTCAACATGCAGAAATTCACTTTAAAGATAACATTTCAGCGATGTAATCTCTGTGTAAGATGAGAGCGCACCTGAATTTCTAATAACTTCTAGCTGACTAGAGTAAAATTCTGTTATAACTTACATAGATGCTGGCAATGTTTTAAAATCTTTGTACTGTATTCTCTAAAATAATAATTTTAGAAGTCTGAACAGTATTTTTCCATGTAGAAACTTATCTCATATACCACCTGTCAATGTGGACTATATTTTACCAATATAAAAGCATCAATAACAGTTTTGAGACAGTGAAGTGGCTGAGTGAATAGAGGACCAGGCCTGGAGTCAGGAAGACCTGAATTCAAAGCCAACCCAAGACACTAGCTGTGTGACCCTGGGCAAGTCATTTAACCCCTGTTTGCCTTAATCCACTGGCAAAGGAAATGACAGACCATTCCAATAAGGTTGTCAAGAAAACCCCATACAGGGTCACAAAGAGTCAGAGACAACTGAATAAAACCAAGATATAACATTTTCTGCTATCATAGCATCAAAATGGAGTCAGTGCCTGGGTGGTGAGGATTAGGGGCACTATAAATAGGTACATTCTCTTGAATCAAGGATAAAATTCATACAACATGAAACTAAACACTTTCATAAGTAACAGCATAAAAGAGGAGCCATAGAAGTACCACTAGGAGACTAATGGATTCTGGGGCTTCTTGCTGGCATAAGGGGAAGAGAAAGCCTCCAACAGGGGACTGCTCACAATCAGAAAACAGCAGCCTGTGGATACTTTTGTCTCTCATTTGATAAACACCTGGTATACCTGTGTGGACTGCTTCTAAAGCCCCAGGTAGGCGAGACCAAGGGCACCCCGGCTGCTGTTCTCCATGGGGAACACAAAGAGACTCCCCTCAAATAACCCAAGGAATACAGGATTCACACAAAACCCTCCTAAGAGGCACTTCTCAAGACATCATCTGCCCAGTCACCCATGACCTGTGGGAGCCCATTTGTCTCTCTCATGCTCACATCCTTCAGATCTGTACTCTGCTTTTGCTATCAATAGTGGCCTGCTCCCAATCCCAATTATGTAACCTGCAGGCAACCCCAAACCCAAGGGGCAAAACTTCCAGCAAACACAGCTGGTAAGCTCCCTGGGATGCTACATTTCCAGGGCACCACCCTCTGTATTTCGTCAGCCACATACCCTAGAAAATGTATCACCTGATGACCAGCCCTTTAATGACCTGTATGTAACACCTGAAAAGCTGCTTAACAACAAACATCTTTCACAAAATTCATCAAGGGTCTAGGGGGCAGGGGCTCTTCATCTTATTATAATAAGCCCTAGATAAAGGCTTGTTGACTGACGGATCCCTTTGGCAGCCTGGGGAAGCATACGGACTCATTCTCAGAATAATGTTTTTAAATGTATAAAATATGGGCAGAGTCAAGATAGCAGAGTAAAGTCAGAGGCTAGCCTGAGCTCTCCCCCCCTCAAAGCCCTCCAAATACCTTTAAACATTCTAGAGCAGCAAAACCCACAAAAAGACAGAGTGAAACAAATTTCCAGACTAAGACAATCTGGAAGGTCAATAGGAAAGGTCTGTTTTGGACCAGGCTGAGAGAGGAGTGCAGTCCACCACAGGCCATGCCAGCACAGACCTGGCCCCAGCAAACTCAGAGCAGACCTCGGGATGACTGAATCATTGGCAGCAGTGGCAGTTTCCAGACTTCTCAGCCCACAGATGCCAAGGACAACTTAGAAGGTCAGCAGGAAAGGTCTGTTGGACCTGGGTGAGAGAGGAGCACAGTCCATCACAGGCATAGCTGCAGCCCCAGCAAACCAGGAGCAGGCCTTGGGAGTGACTAAATCAGCAGCAGCTGCTTCCAGGGCTAACAAGACCACAGATTATAAGGGGATCAAACAACTGGTCAGGAGATTATAGGGGTCTCTTTGCTAGCACTGAAGCAAGACCCTGTTGCTTTGCCCATACTTGGATCTAGGTCATAGTCCTGGGGGGAAATCCTGGGGCAAGAAGGAGTACTAGCATAGCAGAGGTTGGGGCAGCAGTGGAGAGTGAATTTTCCTTACAGAAAAGAGTGCTTGTGGTCACTCACAGACCAGAGCACAGGCCAGGAGAGTAGTAAATACCTCTCCTTAGATCATACCAACTTGGAAGAACTGAAAACTTATAGGTCCCTAGAAGTATGTCTGAAAACAGCTACATAAAATGCCTGAAGCTTGGGATAGTGTGTCCTCCACCCTGGAAGCAGAGCCCTACCTTAACAAAGAGTTAAAAAGTCAAGTAATTGGCTGGAAAAATGGGCAAATATTGCAAAAAAAAAACCCTAACTATAGAAAGTTATTATGGTGACAATGAAGATCAAAACACACATTCAGAAGAAGACAACAAAGTCAAAGAAAAATATAAATTGGTCTCAGGCCATGGAAGAGCTCAAAAACGATTTTGAAAATCAAGTAAGAGAAGTAGAGGAAAAATTGAGAGGAGAAATGAAAGTGATAAAAGAAAATCATGAAAAACGAGTCAACAACTTGCTAAAGGAGACTCAAATACTGAAGAATCTAATACCTTAAAAACAAGCTAGACCAAATGGCAAAAGAGGTTCAAAAAGCCAATGAGGAGAAGAATGCCTTAAAAAGGAGAATTGGCCAAATAGAAGAGGAGGTCCAAAAGCTCACTGAAGAAAATAATTCCTTAAAAATTATAATGAAGCAAATGGATGCTAATGACTTTATGAGAAATCAAGAAATTATAAAGCAAAACCAAAAGAATGAAAAAATAGAAGACAATGTGAAATATCTCATTGGTAAAAACAGCTGGCCTGGAAAATAGACCCAAGAGGGAGAATTTTAAAATTACTGGACTACTGAAAGCCATGATAAAAAAAAAGAAAAAAAAAGATTATCTTCCAAGATGATCATCATCTTGACATCATCTTTCAACAAATTATCGAGGAAAACTGTTCTGATATTCTAGAACCAGAGGGTAAAATAGAAATTGAAAGAATCCACCAATCGCCTCCTCAAAGAGATGCCAAAAGGAAAACTGCCAGGAATATTATAGCCAAATTCCAGAATTCCCAGGTCAAGGGGAAAATATTGCAAGCAGCCAGAAAGAAACAATTCAGGTATCATGGAGCTACAATCAGGATAAAACAAGATCTAGCAGTTTCTACATTAAATGATCAGAGGGCTTAGAATATGATATTCTGGAGGTCAAAGGAACTAGGATTACAACCAAAAATCACCTACCCAGAGAAACTGAGTAAAATCCATGAAGGGAAAAAAATGGATATTCAGTGAGATAGAAGAAGTTCATGTATTCTTACGAAAAGACCAGAGCTGGGGGCAGCTAGGTGGTGCAGTGGATAAAGCTCTGGCCTTGGAATCAGGAGGACCTGAGTTCAAATGTGTCCTCAGACACTTGACACTTACTAGCTGTGTGACCCTGGGTAAGTCACTTAACCCCCATTGCCTCACCAAAAAAAAAAAAGAAAAAGAAAGAAAAAAGAAAAAAAAAAGAAAAGACCAGAGCTAAATAGAAAATTTGACTTTCAAATACAAGACTCAAGAGAAGCATTAGAAGGTAAACAGGAAAAAGAAATCATAAGGGGCTTATAAAAGTTAAACTACTTATATTCCTACATGGAAAGATGATATTTGTAAGTCATAAAACCTTTCTCATTATTAGGGTAGTTAGAAGGACAGAGATCATAGATGTGACTTGAATATGAAGGGATAATATCTAAAAAATTAAATTAAGGTTTGAGAGAAGATTGTACTGGGACAAAGAGAAAGGGAAAGGTTGAATGGGATAAATTATCTCACACAAAAGAGGCAAGAAAAGGCTTTTACAGTGGAACAGAAGAGAGGGAAGGTGAAAGGGAGTGAATGAACCTTATTCTCATCAGCATTGGCTCGAAGAGGGAATCACATACACACACGATTGGGTATAGAAATTTATTTTACCCTACAGGAAAGTAGGGGGGAAAGGGATAGGAGAAGGGGGGTGATAGAAGGGAGGGCAGATTAAGTGAGGGGGTAGTCAGAAACAAAATGCTTTTGAGATGGGATAGGGTGAGAGAGGGAGAGAGAGAATAGAATAAACGGTGTGGGGAGGATGGGATAGGATGGCTGGAAATATAGTTAGTCTTTCACAACATGACTACTATGGAAGTGTTTTGCACGACTACACATGCATAACTTACATTGAATTGCTTGCCTTCTCAATGAAGGGGTTGGGAAGGGAGGGAGGAGAGAATTTGGAACTCAAAGTTTTAAAAATGAATGTTAAAATTGTTTTTTACATGTAACTGGGGAAAAAATAAAATACTAAATAATTTTTTTTTGAAAATAAGTGTATAAAAAAATACATAAGATTATAAAGGAAGCCAAGTATATTGAAATGCAATTGTTTTTAAAAACAAATTTGTAGTACCCAAGACTGGCTAGGGAATCTTCTACCTTTGTCAGGGAAATATCTAGTCAGTCAGTCAATAAATATTTTTTTTCTTTTTTAATTAATTTATTTTTAGTTTTCAACATTCACTCCTACAAGATTTTGAGGTTCAAATTTTCCTCCCCTCTCTCACCTCCCTCAACCCCAAGACAGCGTGCATTCTGAATACCCCTTTCCCTGATCTGCCGTCCCTTCTATCACCCTTCCCTTCTCTTATTCCCTCCCCCTTCTATTTTCCTGTAGGACAGAGTAGATTTCTGTACCCCATTGCCTGTATATCTTATATCCCAGTTGCATGTAAAAGCAATTTTTAATATTTGTTTTTAAAACTTTGGGTTCCAAATTCTCTCCCTTCCTCCCTGCCCACCCACCCTCATTGAAGAGGCAAGCAACTTCATACAGGTTACACGTGTAGTCATGCAAAACACTTCCATAATAGCCATGTTGTAAAAAAATAAATAAATAAATAACTATATTTCCCTTCATCCTATCCCACCCCCCATTTATTCTATTCTCTCCTTTGACCCTATCCCTCCTCAAAAGTGTTTTCTTCCGACAACCCCCTCCCTCAATCTGCCCTCCTTCTGTCATCCCCCTCTCTTATCCCCTTTTACCCTATTTCCCTGTAGGGTAAGAGACATTTCCATACCCAATTGAGTGTGTATGTTATTCCCTCCTTGAGCCAAATCCAATGAGAGTAAGATTCATTCATTCCCTCTCACCTCCCCACTCTTTCCCTCCACTGTAAAAGCTTTGTCTTCCCTCTTTTATGTGAGATAATTTACCCCATTCTACCTCTCCCTTTCTCTGTCTCCCAATACAATTCTCTCTCCCTGCTTAGTTTTATTTTTTTAGATGTCATCCCTTCATATTCAACTCACCCTGTGTTCTCTGTCTATATCCATATATATATATATATATATATATATATATATATATATATAATATATATATATATATATACATATATATATATATATATATATATTTCCTCTAACTACCCTAACACTGAGAAAAGTCTCAAGAGTTACAAATATCATCTTTCCATGTAGGAATATAAACAGTTTAACTTTTATAAGCCCCTTATGATTTCTCTTTCCTATTTACCTTTTAATGCTTCTCTTGAGTCTTGTATTTGAAAGTCAAATTTTCTTTTCATCAAGAATGCTTGAAAGTCCTCTATCTCGCTGAATATCCATTTTTTCCCTTCATGGATTTTACTCAGTTTTGTTGGGTAGGTGATTTTTGTTTGTAATCCTAGTTCCTTTGACCTCCAGAATATCAAATTCTAAGCCCTCTAACCCCTTAATGTAGAAGCTGCTAGATCTTGCAATATCCTGATTGTGGCTTCATGACACTTGAATTGTTTATTTCTGGCTGCTTGCAATATTTTCTCCTTGACCTGGGAACTCTGGAATTTGGCTATAATATTCCTAGGAGTTTTGCTTTGGGGATCTCTTTCAGGAGATGATCAGTGGTTTTTTTAAATTTCTATTTTACTCTCTGGTTCTAGAATATCAGGGCAGTTTTCCTTGATAATTTCTTGAAACATGATGTCTAGGGTCTTTTTTTGATCATGGCTTTCAGGTAGTCTAATAATTTTTTAATTATCTCTCCTGGATCAATTTTTCAGGTCAGTTGTTTTACCAGTGAGATATTTCACACTGTCTCCTATTTTTTGATTCTTTTGGTTTTGTTTTACAATTTCTTGATTTCTCATAAAATCATTAGCTTCCATTTGCTCCATTTTAATTTTTAAGGAATTTTTTTTTAAGTGAGCTTTTGCATTTCCTTTTCCATTTGGCCAATTCTGCTTTTTAAGGCAATCTTCTCCTCATTGGCTTTTTGAAACTCTTTTGCCATTTGGTCTAGGCTATTTTTTAAGGTGTTATTTTCTTCAGTATTTTTTGGGGTCTCCTTTAGCAAGCTATTGACTCATTTTTCATGATTTTCCTACATCACTCTCATTTCTCTTCCCAGTTTTTCCTCTACTTCTCTTACCTATTTGTCAAAATCCTTTTGAGCTCTTCCATGGCCTGGGACTGATTCATGTTTTTCTTGCAGGCTTTGAATGTAGAAACTTTGACTTTGTTGTTTTCTTCAGGTTGTATGTTTTGATCTTCTTTGTCACCAAAGTAAGATTCTATCGCCTGACTTTTTTACACTGTTTGCTCATTTCCCCAGCCAATTACTTGACTATTAAACTCTTTGTTAAGGTAGGGGTCTGCTTCCAGTGTGAGACTGTACTGTCCCAAGTTTTAGGGGTTTTGGGCAGCTGTTTTTAAAGATACTTCTAGAGACCTGTAAATTTTCAGTTCTTCCAAGGTTGTATGATCAAAAGCGAGTTGCTTACTCCTTTTCTGGCCTGTGCTCTAGTCTATGAGTGACCACAAGCACTCTTTTCTGCCTTGGAATTGTGAGGAATTTCCACACCCACCACAAGCTCTACCATGCCAGCATTCCTCCTCACTCCAGGAGCACCACCCAGAACTGTGACCCAGATCTAAGCATAGGCAAAACAAGAGAATTTTGTTTCAGTGCCAGCAAAGGGATCCCTGCAATCTCCCCTCCATCTGTAGTCTGAGAGCTCTGGAAGCAGCCACCACCCTGAGGCTGCACCAAGACTGGGGGCTGGACCACGCTCCTCTCTCACCCAGGTCCAACAGACCTTTCCTACTGACCTTCTAAGTTGTCTTTGGCGTTTGTGGGTTGAGAAGTCTGGAAACCACTACAACTGCCCATGATTCAGTCCCCTGAGGCCTGCTCCAGGTTTGCTGAGGTCCAGTCTTTGCCTGCACAACCCACGGTCTCCTTCAGCCCGGCACAATAGACCTTTCCAATCAACCATCAAGGTTGTCTTGGGCTGCAAATTTGTTTCAGTCTGTCCTTTTGTGGATTCTGCTGTTCTAGAATTTGTTTAGAGCCATTTTTTACAGGCATTTGGAGAGGTTTGGGGGAGAGTTCAAACAAGTCACTGCTTTTACTCCACCATCTTGGCTCCACCATCCAGTCAATAAATGTTTATTAAGCACTTACTATGTGCCAGGCACTGTGATAGATACTTGGGATAAAAAGAAAGGTAAAAAGAACCTGCTGTCAAGCAGACTTGAACTTCAGTCTTCCTGACTCCACGGCCACTAGGTGGGGCCATAATGCATAGAGTACCAGGCCTAAAGTCAGGAAGACTCATTTCCTGAGTTCAAATCTGGCTTCAGACACTAGCTGTGTGACCCTGGGCAAGCCACTTCACCCTGTTTGCCTCCATTTCCTCATCTGTAAAAATGTGTTAGAGAAGGAAATGGCAAACCACTCTAGTATCTTTCCCAAGAAAACCCCAGATGGGGTCACAAAGAGTAAGACATGACTGCACGACTTCCTAACTCCAAACCCAACACTGTCTACTGCACCATTTATGTGCCTTTTAATTAATAATATACAAATAGGTTATATACAGGATAAATGTAATTAACGTAATATACACCGGGATTTTGCATATTTGGGAATATGAAGGACAAATGTAAAGAGGAGGATGTCTAGCAACAGCAAACAAGAACCAATGAGTAAGAATGGGTCAGTGAGTTTTAGCACAGTGCTTGGCACACAGTAAGCATTTAATAAATGACCTAGCCAGCTAGGTGTTATGCCATACCACTCAGGAAACAGGTCTGATTCTAATGACCACGATCAATCATATGGATTTGAAAAAATATCCCTAGAACAGAGAAAGGCATCTTATCAAGTAAAATGGCACTTCCCTTACAAATATCCAGTAATTTGTATTTTAATCCCAATCTCACCAAGTAATTTTCTGGCCTATAATTTGGTCTCCTGAATGGACCCACCCACCAGGAGGAAGACACTCATGGAAGTGGCTGGCACGATTGTAAATTAATAAATCAGCATTCTTATTTAGGAATCAATCTCTTGTGAGTCAAGTGAGTGTAAACCACTTCTTCATAGCTTGACTTCCCCTGGGTGAACTGAAAATTGAGATCTTGAAACTACAAAGCTGAAGAACAGATGCTGGACCACCGGTGACCCCCTGCAGCCTTACTAGGCAGCCAGACAGCCCGGCTCACTCTCTATACTGCATCTTAACTGCAACCGTCTCATGATGAATGAATTGAAATTCTCGACCATGGTGCAGCCATATGGGTAAAAACTTCAGTGGCAGTTTTAACTGCTAGTGATTTCAAATCCTTATCTCCTTAGCACACAGCAGAATTTGCAAAATGTCTATTACAGTACTAGTAAATTAATCCATATAGTAAAAACTTAGAATAGCCACACTGGGATACATATCTAGAGGCACTGGACCTGTGACTTCATTGCTATAGAGAACTCCCAGGAGAAGAAATTCCCTTTACCAGTGCAGGTCAGCACTTTCTCTACAACTTTGTCTTAGAGTCACCTAGAGGTCAAAGAGGTTAAGTTAATTGTCCAGGGTCTCACAGCCAGTATGTTTCGAACTTGAACCCAAGCTGTACTAGATTCAGAGCCAGCTTCTTATCTTCTACACTATGCCAAGACAAAATAATAATATACAGTTACCTAGCATGGCAAGGATCAGAAAAAACAAAAACCTCTATATCTCATTTGAGACTCACAGATAACACTAAGAAGTAGTCCTGTAAGTTCCAGTTTAGAGATGAGTCAATGGAGCACAGAGAGCTTGAATGCCTTGCCCATAGACAACTAATAAGTGTCAGAGGTGGGATTTAATCTAGGCCTCTCCTGATTAAGTCTGGTGATCCACCACACATCCTTTTGTAAGTATGAGCCAGGCTAAGAAACAGGTCAGACTCTTTTGCCCCAGAACAAAGAGCCAGGGAGCAGGTGGGCAAAAGATTCAGATCCTGGAACTGAAGGAAGTAGAAATGAGGCAGGGAGCCAGAGCAGCAGAAAAGGCAATATGGTAAGGAATTAATGCGGTGGCAGCACACCAACATGGAGGATCTAGCCACAGGCTCCTCCCTGCCTTGCTGGCCAAGTGACAAAGTGGATAGAGCATTAGGTCTGGAGTCAGCAAGATCTGAGTTCAAATTCAGCCTCAGACACTTACTAGCTAGGTGACCCTGGGCAAGTCCCTTAACCTTTGTCTGCCTCGGTTTCTTCAACTATAAAATGGAATTGATTGGTAACACCCACCTCCCAAGGTTGTTGTGAGGTTAAAAATGAGATAATTTTTGTAAAGCACTTGGCACGTAGTAGGTGCTTAACAACTGTTTGTTGCCCTCTTTTCTTCCACGCAGTTTTACTGTGCATCCCATGGATTATACAGGTCTCTGGGATGGGTTTACCACTGGAGAGGTAAAAGGACATCTCAACTCTCTTTGAATTCAGATGTAAGTCCTTTCTGTGCCCTTTACTATACAAGTAAAATATGTTCTCCATTTAAGGCTTTGCAAGCCCTAGTAGTCCTTAGGGGAGCTGGTATAATCATTCAAGGGCACCATATTCTAAAGTTCTAAGGTTCCATCTGAGCATGGACAAAAAAAAAAAAACCTGATAAATGAAAGATGCCCAAAATTTACCAATGTTCTTCACATAAAATGGGAGCTCAGGGGATGACTGTTATGGGACCTATCCTGTGACTTCTATTTTTTGTTATTGTAATTTCCCTCTACACTATGTTCACCATTTCCACCAGCAGCAGTAAAAGGTTTGAATTTTAGAATGGAAAAAATACAATAAAACCCAACTCATTTTCTTGGTTCCCCATGTAATTTCCAAGTTCAAGTGTTATACCTTATAATAATCTTGGACATTTGTTCTCCGATACATTAACAAACCATGTAGTTGTGCACCTGATGACTACTGGATAAAAATAACAACACTCCAATTGGACATTTTCATCTAACAATGACCCCTTTGCACAGAGGAACATCTGTGCTGACTGTAGATGATGAATAAACAAGACTGGTACCCCAGCCAGGTAAACATTCCATCCAACAGAGGTGTATATAAGACTATGAATCTCATTTAGTGAAATTTGATTTTTTTTAAATAATAAGAGCTGTGAAAATGTTACTTATTGTGTGTACCCCCATAGGAGATTATTTCCAGATATTAGATGGAGAAAAGACTTTTCTCTAGAAAGTCTGTAGACCTTAACCTAGTCAAGATTATGTAAAACAGAACAAACCAGGCACTCAGTTGAAAATTAAAAGGAACTACCTTGAAACCATTACTTCAAATAGCACATATATATGTGTGTGTGTGTGTGTGTGTGTGTGTGTGTGTGTATAATATATATATATATATGTAGAGTCAAACACAATATGTAAAGGATTTATTATTTCATTAGCAGAAGGAACTCTCTTTATATATCCAGCACTTCGTGTAATACATTTATTAAATGTTTATTGACCTGACTCTCCCAATAAAAAATATTTCTCAGGGTCTTCCCGGTCTCCCAGCTGTGTTTCCATGGTCCAGGTGCAGTCTTTGACAGACTGAACCTATCTCTCCCACTGACCCCCACCATGTCCTCTTTTGATTGCTCAAAAGTTAGTTCCTGAGAAGGTAAAATGTGAAATTAATAGCCAATTTCATTTATACTCTCCTGTGATTGCTTCTTGATTCGGGACTATATCTGACTTACAGTTAATGGGTCTTGTTTTGTTAATCATGTGGTTAACTGTGTATGATGGCTGTGCTTCTGATTCCAAGTCTCATTTCCTCTTGTTTCCTTTTCCTGATAACCTCGACCCAAGTTCCTATCTGGTTAAAACAATCCTTCTCCTCCCTTTCCACTGTCCCTCAGGAAGGAGTAACACTTTCTTGAAATTTGATTCCAAAATAACCTAATGGCCCTGAATCCTGACAGTGTGGTGAAAATCTTGTCTTGTTTACATTCTATGGTGTATGTAACTGTTGAAAATTCTGAATGTATTTGCATATATATATATATATATATATATATATACACACACACATATTATAATATAAACAATAAGTATACTTATAACACATAAAATGGAATGCCAGCTATATCCACTAGCAGAGAACAATTAGCAAATCTGCTATCAAGTTTCTATTATTACTTACAAGTAGACATTATTTTACCTAATACATCTGATTATACACCTTTAATGACCATGAATAAAGGAAATTATTTGCATTTCACAAGGATGTTTGAATTTCACAATCTCACTTTTACCCAGCATGAAGCTAAGCTTAGTCAATACATTCACACTCGAATACCTCTGATTAAGACACAAAGATTGACTTGAATTTGCCTTTTGGAATCAGATTGTTAACAATAGGAATGATTAATGATTTCACTAATCCTACTTCCCCATTGCAGACATTGGCTGGCATTCACACTATCGTTGTACCATATACCCAGAGCAAAATATATATGGTCGCCAACTTACCCCTGGCAGCCACATGATGATGCCTAGCCATCCAGCAGAATCTGAACCTAAGTACAAGTACACCTCCTCAGTGCCCAACAGGGGAGCACCTGGATAAGGGCCAGGCACTGAACTGCCCAGGTGTCACTCTCTGGCTCTGGGGTCTACAGGCACATTAGCCAATTTCCATTCTCAGAATTGTTTGGCATACAGGCATCCTTCCAATAGTGAGAGCTAGGAGCATTTTGATAAAAGAGCCAGCCGGAATTTCTCCCCTCTTCTCTTCCCTAAATGGCTACTAAGAAATCTGTCTGGTAAAATAGCATTTTTTTCAGTATTCAAGGTCTCTACAAACAGGGAAAGGAATTTAAGATAGTCCCCATATATGCAATTTATTTGCATGCATATTATAATACAAACACAAATACACTTACAATGCATAAAAATGGACTACCAGCTATATTGCTAGCAAAGGACAATTAGCAAATTTACTAGCAACTTTCTGTTTTCACTTACAAGTAGACTTTATTTTACCTAACACAACCGATTATAGGCCTTTAATGACCATGAATAAAGGAAATTGTTTACATTTCACAAGTATGTTTTAAAAGATTAACTGGACATTTCAAGCTCCCCTCATATTTCACTCAGCTTTACCTTCCTCCTCTCCCCTCTATTTTTGTTTCACTTATCTGGATAGATTAGAGGAAAGAAGGTTCTATGATTTTATAATAATTGCTTCAACTGTGCATCACCCTACCTTCTGTAAACTTATGCAATGTTTATACATGCTATCTGATCATCTATTGATGGGTCACCAACCAAGCCATCTATCTATCTGATGGACAGTCTGACCTAGTTGGCTTCCTTACCAAAATAAACAGGACAAAGAGAAAGTGATAACTCTCCTACTTGAAAACTGTTATGTAGTTTTACAAAGAACAAAAGATTGGTAAACAGATAAAAGTTTCAACATGTGGCTTCTTTGATAGCTCTCTTCAAAACTAGAATTAAAGGGGAAAATAGCAAAGATGGAAATGTCAAGTACGAAGAAAGGATCAGAGATATAATTAGAGATCCTGATACCCAGGGGAAATTCAGTTGAGTAGGGGACAAGGCACAAGGAGAGGAAACATGCAGAAAACAGTCTGCCCTAGTCAAACACCAAGATGCCGAGCAATCCTCCAGTAGGAGAGGAAAAGATGGAATAGAAAAGGAAAAGAGTAGAGTGGGACCCTCATAGTGAGAGGAAGGTAAGCCCTGGGAGACAATAGACCTTGTAGCACTGATGAAGGATTGATCAGTAAGTGTGGAGATATTAGGAAAAAGAACCACTATGGGAAGAAAGTACAGTCCCTGGATTTTGGTTATCTGGAGCAAAGCCCTAGTCACTCACCACTAGTCATGGCTCTGAGAAGGATAGTCAATGCAACTAGAATTTGTCTCCTGGGGTAAAAATTAAAATGTTAAACTTGTGCTAGCCATTCTAACGGTGAGAGGAAGCAGCAGATGTGTCAAAGGAATACCATTTTGGTCAACCATCATCATTGCAGAACATTTTTCCTTCATATCTCTATCACCTAGCACAGTGCCTTTACACACAGTAGGTGCTTAATAAAAGTTGAATTGAAGTCATTAAGTAAACATTACTATCATACCACCTCAATAGCTGACTCAGTGCCTAGAACTTAGTGGGACATTAACAAATACTCATTACCAATTGCTTACACTTACAATTTGAAGCAGAGGAGCTGCTATAAATATTTTAGAACATATAGGTGGCAGGAGGGGGGAGGAAAAAAGGGGAAAAGGGAAAGTTACATGATAACTTTAATATATTTTAAAGGAATAGCAAGTTGTACATCACAGATTTGCAATTTCATATGCAATCATAATTTTTTCTCTTCTCCAACATTATAGAAATATTTGTTTTATTTCTTAAGTTCAGAATTAAATAAATAATCAATTTAAAGCAAGGTTCTTAATTTGAGGTCCATGGACTAATTTCAGAGGCTCTATGAACTTAAATGGGAAAAAATTACAACTTTATTTTCAATAACTTCTATCTGAAATTCAGCATTTCCTTCAAATATTTAAAACATCATTCTAAGGAGTCCATAAGCTTCACCAGAGTACCCAAGGGTTCCATGATATAAAAAAGTTAAGAACCCTTTGCTTAAAGGCTATCAGGCAGTTTTCTTTTGTTTTATAGAGGGAAGAAGGAAGGAAGGAAGGAAGGAAGGAAGGAAGGAAGGAAGGAAGGAAGGAAGGAAGGAAGGAAGGAAGGAAGGAAGGAAGGAAAGGAAGGAAAGGAAGGAGGGGAGAGGAAAAAGAGGAAGGGAGGAAAGGAGAAAGAAAGGAAAGGGGTGAAGAAAGAGGGATGAAGGAAAAGAGGGAAGTGGGAAAGAAGGGATGGAGAAGTGGGGAAGGAAGAAAAAGGAAAGGAGGGAAAGGGGAAGGAGAAAGAAAGGTAGAGAAGAGAGAAAGAGGGAAGGAAGGGAAGGAAAGTGCTATTATTATCCCCATTTCACAGTTAAGGAAACCAAGGCAAACAGAGGTTAAGTGACATGCCCAAAATCAAATAGCCAGAAAGTGTCTGAGGCTGGTTTTGAGCCTAGGTCTTCCCGACTCCCGACTTCCAGGACTCCAGAACTTCCTGACTTCGGTGCTCTATGCACAGAATGACCTAGGGGTCTCTGAGCTACCTGATTTTGGAGACCAAAATCAAGTAACTTAGATAAATTTAAAAAACACAAAATCAAACCACGCCTGTGAGCATTACTGCATTATCAAACATCACCTTAGAGAGTATCTTTCCAACAACATTTTCAGAAAGTGTCTAAATTCATTTTCCAAGGCTAGTTTAAGGTCCTGCTTCCTAAAGAGCATCTATACTGCCACCTAGTGATTAAAAGAAATTTCTCCCTCCTTTCATCCTTTCTTTACCGTCCAAACCCCCTTTTTTATGTTTCCACTAAAAATGTAGATTTCTATTCTGCAATGATCCTAACTGGCATTACGTTTGCCATAAATCAGATTCGGGAAGCCCTTATTTTTATATTCCCAGGTGAATCTAAGTGCGTGAGCTGGATATATCTTCTAAATCAACTTTGGTTTTCTTTATTAAAGGTGGTTTACTCTTTTCTTTATCAGGCACTGAGAATAGCACATAAAATAGATACAAAATAAGATATAAAGGCAAATTTCCTTCTATATATACAAAGGAAATGAGGAATTGAGTGTATTGTCCAAAAAACTTGGACCAAAGAACATTTATCCCACTATTACCAAGCAATTTTGGTAGGAGAAGGGGAGGATTTGGATTTTTAACTTTACCTCCTCCCTTTTGTGTATATTCATGTCTGGAATGTTCTCCCTTGTTGCCTCTCTGACTGGCTGAGAGATTCTCTCTTTCTGGATAGATTTTGCATTGTCTAGAGGTAGCTAGGCAGTGGAAATCACAGAGTGCTGGGCCTGGAGTCAGGAGGACCTGAATTCAAATGTGACCTCAGATACTTACTAGCTGTGTGACCCTGGGCAAGTCACTTAATCCTGTTTGTCTCAGTTGCCTCAACCATAAAATGGTGATAACAGTATCTGCCTCACATGGTTGTTGTGAGGATCAAAGATTATATTTGTAAAATAATAATAATAATAATAATATATATATATATAAATGTTTTTTCCTTCCCTTACCTATCTCTCCTTCCTAAGATGCAGCTCAGGTACCATTTTCTACATTAAGAAGCTTCCTGGGGCAGCTAGGTGGTACAGTGGATAGAGCACTGGTCCTGAAGTCAGGAGGACCTGAGTTCAAATCTGGCCTCAGACCAAACACGTAACACTAGCTGTATGACCCTGGGCAAGTCACTTAACACCAATCGTCTTAAAAAAAAAAAAAGCTTCTCCCAGCTGCTAGTCCTTCTCCCTCAAAATACCTTGTTTTAATTCTTTTGTATATGTTTGCATTGATTCTTTTGTATTTATGCTTTACATATTTCATATGTACTTGATGTCTCCCTCACTAGGACATAAGCTCCTTGAAAAGGAGGGATGTAGTAGGGATTGTTTCATTCTTTGTACTCAAATCTCCAGTACTTAGCACGGTACCAGGCACATGGCAGGCTCCTAGCTTGCTGATTGTTTGATACAAAAGTTCCATGATTTTTTGCAGTAGCTAGGCTGCTGCATGTAGAGTCACAAAGACCTCAGTTCAAAACCTGCCTCCAACATTTCCAGTTATCTCTCTCTGGATAAGGAGCCTTCCCTCTCTGTGCCTCACTTTTCTTTTCCGAAAAAAAAAAAAAAAGCGGACTGTACTTGTTGGCTTCTGAATTCCCTCACAACTTTAATCTATGATCCTAAGACAGTATGGGGCACCAGCTTGTGGGTTCCTTTCTAGCTTATAAAAACATATCAGCTCAGATCAATTTAGCCAGTGTAATACGTATGAAGGTCCAACAGACAGAGTAAAAAAAGAACTTGTGTAGACAGAGTCTCCGTCAAGAGAACAGATCAATAAATCTACAAATTCAGTTGGTAAGTAATCAACTGAATTGGTTAATTTGTCTGATCACAAAGAATTTTCCAACCCAACTAATAGAATGGATTAAGTTCTTTAAAAAAAATTTTTTTTTACAAAAATAAGTAAGAGCATTGTTAGAGGTTCCAATCCAGGTCCAGCATTCTATCCACTGTGTCACCTCTCTGCCTGAGAACTAATCTCAGGTCCAGGCTCAGGACCTGCCTACATTTACTACAGGTCCTGCTATTTGCTCCAAGCAAAATTGGATTAGCTGTCCTTGAGCAATTATCTTTTCTTCGATTTAATCATTTACAAAGGATTGTTAACTCTTTAATTGCCAAATATCAAATCGAGTTTATATACGACCTTCTGCAAGAAATCTTTCCGGGTCCTCCTTAATCTTAGTGTCTTCTGAGATTATCTCCAATTTGTCCTGGATGGATCGTTTGTCCACAGTAGTTAGCATGCTGTCTCCTCCATTAAAATGCAAGCACCTAGACAGCATGGACAGGTTGGTCTGCTGGTTTGGGTATTTTTGTACTTTGTATCCCCGGCCCTTAGCACTCAGCCTAACCACAGAAGGTGCTTAATAAACATCAGCTGACTAATTGACATGTCTCCCACAGCAATAACCAAATCTGAGAAGACAAACAATGAAAGCAGCCCAAGACACAAATGTAAAAATTCAAAATTCCTTCATTCACTCAGCTTTTGTTCAACATGTACTCACGCATCACTAGGTACCACCTATATTCAAAGCAATATAATAGGGAGGCACTGAAAGAAATAGAAGATCAGTCCAATGGTACTTAAAGTCCAATGGAAGAGACAGTACACAACTATTATACAAAAACTCATTATTATGAAGAATAAATGAAATAGTACATGAATTTAATAGGACCATGGCACTGTAAATGGTCCATCCAAAACCCTGTGCAAATTTAAATGACTCTGTCATTCAACAATTAATTTCAGCAGTGACCTATTCTTGAAATTCCCAACTAATGTCGTGATAATTCATATCATGGATTACCTTTGGCTCACACTTTCCCTTTTCATCTGTCTTGCTCATTTATTTCTTCTCAGCTTCATATTTATGATTCTAACAACTGAAACTCAATGATCAACTTCACTCAGTGTTTCAAAACTTCCTTGGATTAAACACCTTAGGTCTCAGGTCTTCCCTGCATCTATCCAGATTCCTTAGTACTGATACATGCTAATAAATAACAATGACAATAAATTTATCAGATCCCTTTATGTTGATCAGTCCTACTTAATAACAATAAACACATACATATGATATATAAGTATATAATATCAATAACTACATAAATACCAAAAATAATAATAATAAACATTGTCACCATCATAATAATATATGAACGGAGCTTGAAAGTTTACAGAACTCTTTTGGTTCACTACTGAGTTGTGGTTGGTTCTCCATTATTCCTATTATTTCTCTACTTCCCTAATTATAGGCCAGATTAACCTTTTACTTTCTGTTCTTCATTTTCCTTTACTGAAACTATTTGGAATGGCCTCCAAACTAGCCTCCCAATTTCTAGTCTCTGCTCTTACCAATACTCTCTTCACATGGCTGCCAAAGTAATGTGTGGTCATGTCATTCCCTTGATCAAAAATTTTCAGAGATATTTCTCAGCTAAAGTTAAAATTCTTCAACCTGGTGTTCTAGACCATTCACTTTATGGCTCCAACCAGTTTTTACAGTCTTATCTTATACTACTCTTATTCCAGCAGAACTGGAGTACTTGTGGTTTCACAAATATGCCTTATTCTTTCCTACCCCCTGTGCTTTTGTTGTGCCTAAAATGTTCTCTCCCCATTTACAATCTTCATTTTTTGAAATTACACTCGTGCTTCAAGGCCCACCTCAAGACCACTTCCTTCACTTGAGGCCCTTCTGCCTTCCTTGACATCCTTTGCCAGAAATTATATTTGCCTCCTTGGAGCTTTCAGAGTTTCATCTGTATTTCTCATGAATGTATCAATTTATGTCTTATGTTATAATTGTGTATCTGTCTTTTGTGATCCAAATGGGGTCATGAAGAGTCAGACATGCCTGAAATGACTGAACTCTGTCTTTCCTTCTAAACTGTCAGCTCTTCAAAGGTAAACACCACCGTGTCAAATCCATTCTTGTATCTCTCTCGGTTCATTTTGCATTGCAAAATCAGCAATAGGGTCAGGGATGAATAATACAAGAAAGAGGGTACCGGACCTGCAAAGTGTAGATTTAACACCTATGCACACCTGCCAGGAGAGTATCTGTGTCTTCTTCTTGTCTTTTCTCTTTCATTCATGCTTAGATTCATTGGTGCATTTCATTTGTACTTTCAGGTTAGAGTGAAATCCAGAATTGAATAAAATATTGAAAAGTTGCTCTAATTCCAGAGCAGAGGGAGAGGATGGGGATGGAGAATGGGAAGGGAGGGCAGAGTCAGTAACTCAAAACCTTTCTGTGGACCACCTTGCTAGGAACAGAGGCAGTTGTGCCACTCACCACCAGAGGACGCTGAGGTATGGGGAAGATGTTTGCAGTGAGCAGAAAGCCAGTCTCCCTAGCTATTGGCACCTTGGGGGGGACAAAAGCCTTGTTCATACTGTACTAGTTACAGTCCTTTGTAGAGGAGAATCTACCTTCTCCAGCAGAACGTAAGCTCACTGAAGGCAGGCACTGTTTCATTTTTCTCTGCATCCCCAGCATCTAGCACAGGCTCTGGTACATAGTAAATGCTTAACAATGGCATTAATAAATGGACACTGATCGATGATGTATGTGGGTTATAAGTGTATTTAACATCAACTAAATCCAGGTCAACTGTAGTCTGTCTCCTGTCTCCGGTAGTGATTTTTATCTATTATTTCAAAAGATGCTTGGTCGGGGAAAATTCCTTTCTGATTCTAAAGTTTAGTAGTTTGTAACCTGAAGCATGATCTCATGACCTGAAGCATAAAGCTTTTAAGTCAGTTGCTTCACTATATAAACGTTATTGGTTATAAAATTCTTCTGACGTTATTTTAAATTCAGACACTATAACTGACTTGATGACCTCCTCTGGCAATAAATTTCCCAGACTGAATAAATGCAATACTAAGAACCACTTCCATATACTCTATTACTTCTAAATCTTCTAAGGGGATTGGGGAGCAGTGGGCAGACAGGAATGGAAGAAAGACACTGGGAAGCCCATCCCTCCACTACTTTCAAGACAGTACATACTGAGCCCTTCCGAACCAAAACAGGAAAAATTCAGCTGAATGCTTATCAGCGACAATGTAATTGACAAATAGAAGACTCCACATAGAATCATCACTCTCCTTTGTGACCTTCATAATTGGAAAAAGACTCTCATAGAGGGAAGACTGTCGGATCCTGTTGTTTGATAATTACTTTCCCTTCAAAGGTTCATAATATCATAAAGCAACTTCTTCTAGCACCCATTTTTAGCATGCCAGATAATTGAGATTGGAAAACATCACAAGGCTTAGTGTGTAAGCAATCATTTTTAAAAATTAATCTATTTCATAAATTGATTCCAGTTGAAATCCACACCAGATAGATATCTTGGAAGTGAATGGAAATGAAACAAGCTGAAAGTTAATGTTTTAAACTCCTACAGAGAAAAAAAAAAGTTAACGACCACGGCAAAAGTCTTTCTGAAGAATCTATGAAAAAGGGAAAACTCATTCAAACACAGTTAATTTCTTTTTTAGGTTTTGTCACAGATTTTGAGTGTTTCTTGATTTTGTGTCTCAAGCATGAGTTATGTGGCTTATGCACATTTCTGTACTTTTTAATAGAAATAGAGAAAAAAGGTACAGGGTACTCAGTGCTTCAATGTGTTAGAGAAAGATAGATTTTTTTTCAAATAAAAAAAATTCTCAAAAACTTTTGGATATTTCCATGTTTATACAAGCCAAGTTAAATGGAGAGATGATGACGTGATGATACTATGATTTCTTACAATTCCTAATGAAGAAACTCTGTCTACCAATGCAAATTTGTACCTGTTCTGCAACTCAGAATAGAAAGAAAGCATGTATTAACCACCTACTACATGCCAGGCACTACACTAGGTCCTTTACAAATATTTTCTTATTTTAGCTTCACAGTCTGGGAGGTAGGTACAATCATTATCTTCATTTTACAGTTGAGAAAACGGAGGCAGACAGAAGTTACATGACTTTCCCAGGATCACACAAGTAAGTGCCTGAGGCTGGATTTAAATTCCATTCTTCCTCACTCCACATCCATCGCTCTATCCACCACAACACCTAAACTCAGAAGGTCCCTTAGGACAAGGAGAATTTAAGTGACTTGGCCACCATCACGTAACCGTTATGTTCCTGACACCTGACTTCAGCCTAGATCTTTCTGACCATGAGGTCAGATTTCTATCTAATTCACCAGGACCAGTAAAATCATGGATCTGTTTTGTCTTGTTTTCAATCTACTGAAGAATAGAGGGGTTTGGGATGGCCTTAGTTTTACCTATTAACTGTCTAAATTAACATTCTCCAAACTCTTTTGATCATGTACCCATTAGTAAAAGAAAAATAGGCATGTACCCCCTAAATATATATATTTACTTGTTCATAAATTATGTTCATGCACTTCTGTAGTAATAATGACATACATTGAGCAAATTACACCAAAAAAAATAGACATTTAGAAGGGATGAGATAATGATAATATTGGGTACCTAGAGGCAGCTGGTGGTATAGTGGATAGAGTTCTGGGCCTGTATTTAGGAAGACCTGAGTTCAAATCCAGCCCTACACACTTACTTTGCGACCCTAAGCAAATCACTTAATCTCTATTTGCCTTGGGTTCCTTAATAGTAAAATGGGGGTGATAATAACACTTATTTCACAGGTTGTTTTGAGGATCAAATGAGATATTTTCTGTAAAAAGTGCGTGGCACATAAGTAGGTGCTATATAAATGTTTATTCCCTTCCCTTCCTAGAATTACAGAAATTTCTGAAGCTATGCATCAAGAAAATCACTTTGACAGCTGTGTAGAAGACTGATTGGAGTGGGGAGAAACCTGGAGCAGGGAGACATATGAAGTCTATGAAGAAGGTGATGGGGCCTAAGATTGGCTGTGAGAATGAAGAGAAGGGGACAGACGTGAGACCCAATGTAATTGAGCAACCAAAGGGATATGTGAATGGGGTGGGGGGAGTGAAGAATCAAAAATGGCACCGAACTTGGGGAAACCTAGATGGCTAGAAGGATGGTGGTGCTTTCAACAGCAATAGGGAAATTTGGAAGATGTCTGGGTTTGGGGAGAAAGATAATGTAATGACATCTTTACCATCCAAAACCAAAGAAAAGAGTTAGGGCCATTAACAATCAGTCATCACCTCACAGCAAAGAGTCCTCCTTTTGAGGGGCAATTGCAGCAGCTATGAAGTGATCCAGGGTCAGGGGCAGAGGATAAAATTTTCCAAGTGGTACCTGTGTAGCTGCTGTGAATGTTGATTAGTTTAGGTCACAAACTCTTAACCTGGGGTCCATTAGCTTTTTTTTTAAGTGTACTTCAATATAATTGGTTTCCTTTTATTCCCACGTATTTTATTTTATGCATTTGAAATCATTATTCTGAGAAGAACTCCTTGAGCTTTACCAAGCTGCCCAAGTGGTCAATTATGATCCCAAAAAAAGGTTAAGAACCCTTGGTTTAGGTTTTAACTGCCTTGAGGGGTTGGCACCTGCCTCAGAAAGGCAGACAGTATGCATCACAGAAGATGGTGAAGTATTGAGGTGACAAAAGGGAATGTGGTTTTGTAGGATACAAGACCCATGATTAACTGTCAATTGATCGATCACATATCCCTTGGAGTCAGGCAAGGCATTCTTCCAGGACACCCTAGCCTCTTTTTTGGATACCCCCGGTCAGTACTGATCAGATAACTCCTCAAAATTTTGGATTCTCGGTTCTCTTCAGACAACGTTAGCATAATCAGAGGCATTTTTAGGGTAACCTGACTCTTTATGATAAATTCCAATGTGGGGATAGGGGAAGAAGGAATAATAAGGGCTCACATTTCTTTGCTTCCTTAGAACTCACAACATTTTACAGATATTACTATGGTAATTTTCACTATATCCCTTGAGATAAGTAGAAAGAAAATATCACTTTATTCACTTTACTGGTGAAGAAGGTAAAATACAGAAAATGTAATTCACTTGCCTGAAGTCTCCTAACCAGTCAGCCTGAAACAGAGCCCTACCTCCTATTTCCAGACTTCCTCCCCAGTGTTCACTCTGCTTGACCTCATTGACCCCAGTCTCCACTGAAGGAAGCTTGCCTTTTTATGCATTATAGAAATCTAAGCCATTTTATGGCTCAACCTAATTTGTTTTGTTTATTAATTGTATTCCCCCTTTTCCCTCTCTGTTATTCCAGGTGGGAAGGCATTTAACTTTCAGATAGATAGATAGATCTTCCTAAACTTCTGAAAAGAAATTCATCAAAGCAATTTCTCAGTCAGGTTTTGATTTTCCACCAGGTACAAAACTGTCAAAGGCAAGTCTATAAGCATTCATCAAGTACCTACTATGTGTCAAGAACTGTGCTAAGTGCAAGGGGTGCAAAGAAAGGCCAAAAAAATAGTCCCTGCTCTCAAGGACTTTTCTTTTTATTATTCACTGTTCTGAAAACTGACTTTCTGGGTGAGGCAGGGGAGGGGGTAATATTGGAAAATGAAACTGATATAAATGCAAAATATGTCATTATTTTAGGTATGCAAAGCAAATGAAGGTCATCAGTCAATTTAATAGAGATGGAAGAGATGCAACAGTCAGAAAGGTGAGGAGAACCTTAGCATTATGCCTTAGAAACTGAAAGAGAAACATATTCTAAGAAGTAGCAGGTAACCAAAAGTATCCACAAGATCAAGAAAAATCAGGACTAAAACATGATTAAATGAGTATTTTTTTAATAAATTTCATATATACGTATATACATGCATTCATATTTATAGAGCATTGTAAAGTTTTCAAACCTTTCAAAAGGTTATTTATAGAGGGGCTGAGCCAAAATGGCAGAGTAAAGGCCAGCAACCCAGATGAACTCTCCCAACATTCCCTACCAAACAACTTTAAAATAATGCCTCAAATCAAGTCTTGGAGCAGCAAAGCCAACAAAAGGTCAGAGTGAGACATTTTCCCAGCCTAAGACAATTTTAGAGGTTGGCAGGAGTGGTTTGTGACATCAGCATGGGAGCTGACGCAAAACCCAAGTGGTGGCAGCAGTGATGTGCCTTGGAGGCAGCTGTGATAGCAATGGTGGTGGCAACAGCAAGTTCCTGAGCTCTCAGCCCAGAAAAGGTAAGGGGATCAGAAACTGGTCAGCAAGAGTACAGCTGGAGCTGGCACTGAGTACAGCTGGAGCTGATTGGCAACTCTATTGCCCATACCCAGATCTGGGTCACAGTTCCATGACCAAAAGGAATGTTAGTGCCTGTGGCTGCAGAAGACCAAGGGAGTTTGGCACTTACGGCTGCAGGTGATCAGGGGCCCTTCCTGGGTGAAAAATGGAGTTCAGACCAGGAGACCAATGACCACACCTCTTCCCAGATCACATCACCTTGTAAGCACCAAAAACTTGCAGACCCCCAGAACTAACTCTGAAAACAGCAGCACAAAAACAGCTGGAAACTTGGGACAGTGCCTCCTAGTCCGTGTGTGAGCAAAGCCCAACTTTAACATAAAGTTCAAAGTCAAGAAAAAGGCTAGAAAAAAATGAGCAAACAACAAAAAAGCTTGACCATAAAAAGCTACTACACTGTGGCAGGGAAGACCAAAACAAACTCAGAAGAAGATAACAATATGAAAACAGCTATAAGCAAACCCTCAAAGAGAAATGCTAATTGGACAAAAGCTCAATAAAAATTCCTGGAAGAATTAGAGGAAGAGATAAAAGTAGTAGAGGAAAAAATGGGGGAAAGACATGAGAGTGATGCAATAAAAATTATGAAAAGGGAATTAACAGCTTGGGGAGAGAGAGAGAGAGAGAGAGAGAGAGAGAGAGAGAGAGAGAGAGAGAGAGAGAGAGAGAGAGAGAGAGAGAGAGAGAGAGGCATAAAAATTACTGAAGAAATAAGACCTTAAAAAGATAGAATTGGCCTAATGGTAAAAGAGACACAAAAATTCACTGAAGAAAAAAACTCTTTAAAAATCAGAATTGGTCAAATTGAAAAGGAGGCACAGAAGTTCACTAAAGAGAGTAATTCCTTAAAAATTAGAATTGGTCACATAGAAGCTAGTGACTCCATGAGACATCAAGAAGAAATAAAAGTCAAAAAAATGAAAATATAAAAGAAAATGTGAACTATCTCATCAGAAAAACAACTGACTTGTAAAATAAAGCAAGGGCAGATAATTTAAGAATTATTTGACTATCTAAAAGCCATAATAAAAAAAAGTCTACACATCATATTTCAAGAAATTACCAAGGAAACGTTCCCCCACATCTTAGATACAGAGGGTAAAATAGAAAATGTAAGAATCCACTGATTACCTCCTGACAGAGATCCCAAAATGAAAACTCCCAGGAATAGTATAACCAAATTCCAGAGCTCCCAGGTCAAGAAAAAATGTATTCCAAGCAGCCAGAAAGAAACAGTTTAAATATCATGGAGCCACAATCAAGATCACATGAGATATAGCAGTTTCCACATTAAAGGAATGGAGGGCTTGAAATATGATATTCCAGAAGGCAAAGGAGCTAAGATTAGAACCAGGAATAATCTATCAAGCAAAACTGAGTATAATCCTTCAGGGAGAAAAATGGATATTCAATGAAATAGGAGACTTTCAAGCATTCCTGATGAAAAGACTACAGCTGAATATTAAATTTGACATTCAAACACAAGACTCAAGAGAAACATTAAAAACTAAACATGAAAGAGTAATCATAAGGGATTCAATAAAGTTAAACAGTTTACTTTCTTATATAGGAAGATGATATATGTAACTCCTAAGAACTTTCACATTATTAGGGCAATTAGAAGGAGTCTAGGTAGACAGGGACATGAATGTGAGTCAATTTTACTGGGATGACCTAAAAAAATGAAAAGGTGAGAAAGAGGGATGCACTGGGAGAGGTAAAATAGGGAAATATTTCTCACATGAAAGAGGCATGCAAGGAAGGGCTTTTATATTAGAAGAGAAATGGGGGGATAGGATGGTGGGCAATACTTGAACCTCACTCTCATCAAAATTGGTTCAAAAAAGGAAGAATGTGTGTGTTGTGTGTGTGTGTGTGTACATAGACACACAGAACTGGGTATAGAAATCTATCTGACTCACTAGGGAAATAGGAGGGGAAGGAGAGAAAAGATGGGGAGCTGATAAAAGGAGGGCAGATTAAGGGAGGTACTAGTCAGAAGCAAAACAGACTTTTGGGGAGAGATAAGATAGAAGGAGAGAGAAAAGGATAAACATAAGAAAATAGGATGAAAGGGAATATCCAGTTAGTAATCATAACTAAGAATGTGAATGGAATGAGTTCACCCATAAAATGGAAGTGGATAGCAGAATGTATTAGAAACCAGAATCCAATAATATATTGTTTACAAGAGACACACTTGAAACAGAAGGCCACACAGAGAGTTAAAATAAAGTGCATAGCAGAATTTAATATGCTTCTGCTGAACTAAAAAAAAATGGCAGGGATAGCAATCATGATCTCAGACAAAGCAAAAACAAAAATAGACTTAATTGAGAGAGAGTCAGGGAAACTACATTTTGCTCAAAGGTACCATATACAATGAAGTAATATCCAAAACTTTTACAGCAAGTTTCTCTGATAAAGGCCTCATTTCTTAAATATATCGGGAATTGAATCACATTTACAAAAAGTAAAAACCATTCCCCAACTGATAAATGATCAAAGGATATGAACAAAAAGTTTCCAGAAGAAGAAATCAAAGCTATCTATAGTTATATGAAAAAAAATGTTCCAAATCACTATCGATTAGAGAAATGCAAATTAAAACAAGTATAGAGTGCCACCTCATACCTATCAGAAATGACTAATGCTAAAAGGTTTGAGGGGAAATAGGTACACTAATAAACTGTTGGAGTTATGAATTAGTCTAATCATTCTGGAGAACAATTTGGAACTATGCCTAAAGGGTTATAAAACTGTGCATACCCTTTGACCCAGCAATACTACTGCTAGGTCTATATTTCAAAGAGATCAAAGAAAAGAAAAATGAACTATATGTACGAAAATATTTATACAGGTTCTTTTTGTGATAGTAAAGAATTGAAAATTGAGAGGATGCTCATCTATTGGGGGATGGCCAAACAAGTCATAGCAGGTGATTGTGATAGAGTACTATTGTACTATAAGAAATAGTGACAGGGGCAGTTTTGGAAAAAAATGTGGGAAGACCCATATGAACCAATACAAAGTGAAGTGAAAAGAACCCACAGATCATTGTGCACAGTAACAGCAAGATTGTAATGATGATCAACTGTGAGAGATTTGGCTACTCTGATCAACACAATGATCCCAGAGAATTCCAAAGGCTTCATGATGAACAAATGCTATCTACCTCCAGAGAATCTGGAACTCAAAATTGTAAAAGAAAGGAATGTTTAAAATAAACAATAAATTTATTTTATTAAAAGGTTTATTAATAATCTTCAAGAGTACAGTTCAGGTAATCTAGTGTGCCAAGGGTTAAACCAAGGCCATAGGAGAAGAGAAAGTAGATGCTGCTGGCAAAGATTGCATATTCCAAGTGTTCAGCTAAAGGGAAGAAAAACATGGGCTGAGAGTTTCCACTAGCAAGTGAGCACTTTCTTTAGGATAAATGAGACTTCCCAGGTTTGAAGGTGGAAAAAAAAAAGAGCTTCTCTATGCGGAGGTTAAAGATGATAAAGGAGAATGGGGGTGGGGGAAATAGTTGTGAGAGCAACTTCTTCAAGAGATAGGAAGAAACAGGGTGCAGAATACAGATGGAGGAAAAGGAAGGATATGGGAGAATAGTTAGCCTTTCCTGTGAGTATAGAGGGAAGGTGAAGAGAATAGATGTAGAAACAGTAAAATATTGAGGCGAAGATAACTGTGATTGAGAAAGTTTATGCCTTGTGGCATAAATCTTCCCTCCAAAATGGGAGGCAAAGTCATTTGAATGAGGGATTAGAAAGGGTTGGGAGCATAAGGAGATAAAAGGTCTGCTATAACATCTGTGTGGATTCAACTAGGGAGTCAATGAGCTATGAATAAATAAAAGGATTAAAGAGCAGTGAGGGCCCAGCTGAAGTTTGAGAGCATGAATTTGTAACTGGCCATATCTGCAATATTCTGTAACTTCCAGGACCACTCAGCATCCTGTGGGAAAGGGCCAAAAAAAGTAGGCAGTGGGAGTGGGTTTGGCCAGTTGAAAGGTCAGGGTAGTGAAGAATTTATAGCTGACCACTGAGTACAAGTTAAATAAAAAGCCCAATAAACTAAGAAGGAATTAAAAGCCCAGGAGGGACCAGAGGATTCAAAATCAAGGTTTAAGGGGCATGATGGGAGAAAGATGGCAGTGAAGGAACTTAGCATCAGAAAGAGAAGAAATTCAAGTACCACAGGTGCCTTGTAATAACTGGTATTGGGTGCAGTTGTCATCAGCCACATCTATGCTAAAAATGGAAATGGAAGTCACTGGAGTCAAGAAGAGTGTAAAAGCTCCAAGATGGCGGAAGGATCATCAACAGTGATACTTTGTAGCTTAGCAACATGGGTATACCCTTGTAGTACATATTTCTCTTGTGAGATGGCAAAGATGTGATCCATTGTTGAAAATCACTTGTAAAAGCTTGCTTTTCCCTCATGAAAATGCCTTCAATTCATATATATGCCCATACAGGGCAGTAGTTACTTATATTCTCTAGATATCTGATTTCAGTATCAAGAAGTTCTGGGATTTTTTTTCTGGACAGACTTCCTATGGAGGACTTTTGGGAGACTATGGACAAATCAGACAGGGACAGGTGTGAACAGAGTGAGAACTGCACCACTGGATGGGACTTCTGAAGTCAAGATCACAGACCTACATGAGCACATATTTCAACGTGTATATGTATATATGTGTGTGTGTGTGTGTGTGTGTGTGTGTGTGTGTATATATATATAACACATGTGTATATGTGTGTATACATATATATAATGTGTATATGTGTGTGTGTATATATATGTGTGTATACACACACACACACACACACACACACATATGTTAGTTGAGTCATCCATTTGGGATGGCCCAGTGGAACAAAGGCTGCGTTTGGAATTGGCAAGGACCAGGGTTCCAATCTCACCTCTGATACTTGCTACTATGAGCAAACTGTTTAATTTCTTTGGGCCTCAGTTTCCTCATCTGTAAGATAAGGGTAACAATACCAATGTTTATCTTGCAGGGTTTCTATGAAGCTCAAATAAGGAAACATAAGTACTTTATAAACTTGAAAGTTTTCCAGACGTGTTATTGTTATTATAAGGTTTGAGCTGTATAATACATATTTAGAAAACAGACCTTGTTAATTATCCTCCAGAGTAAATAATAGCAGTAGTAACAAGAACTATCATTTAGAGAGCATGTCACATTTGCTTAGGAAAAAAATGCTCATTTTGCTTTGTAAAGTAAATAGTTGGTTAGGAGGAGGAATAATCATACTGAGTTCTATTTATGGAGGGTTTTATAGTCTGCGAAGAGCCTTCCTTACAATTGTCATGTGGGGAAGGTGATAGAAGAATTATTATCCCCATTCTGTAGATGGGAAGGTTGAGGTGCAGAGTGTTCGATGACTTGGCCAAGGTGGCATAACTATTAAGTATTGGAGGCAAGACTCCATCCAAGGGGTTCAAGAACTGACTGGCTTTCTGGGATTTGTAGTTCAGTGAGATAAGCATTCTCTCTTAGCCTTGAGAGCAATTCAGACTACAGCGTGACTGTTGAGCCCTATGGCAGACTGGAGCTTTACCTGGAAGTTTTGGAAAGGATGCTGGCAGTTTGCCAGAGAGGAAGGAGCTGGGACTTCGTATGCAGCAGCAGCAGAGGTGGGCCATGAGAACAGAGCTAAACTGGGACAGAGAAGGTTTGAGATCAAGGTGGGCAGCTGAGTCTCTGCAAGCGACTTTGGAACAAAGAACTTAACCTGGAGGTGCCTGCTGTAATCATTCTTCAAGAACTGGGAGAAGTTCCAAAATATTTATCCTTTCCCAAACTTGCTCTCCTCAGTCCTATACAGTAACCCACCTACCTTCTGGCTGCTGTTATCTAAGCATCTTTCATCGTCTGATTTTGTTTCCTACATAAAGAAACTAGGGGTTGGACAAAAGTTCTTGAATTATAAACTTCCTCTGGGCTAAGACAAGGGGAACAGGGCAGAAGAGACCAATGGCTAGCAGATAGAAATGAGTTTGGGCTTAGAAATACCCAAAAGTTCTGTTAGGGCACAAAGCTAAACTTCTGTCTGGATGGTGGGAATTTTCCCAACTGGGGGACTCTGAGCTATTATGAGTCTCTTAATAACTATTTATCTGATATAACATAGCAAAAAATAGCATAAGGTGGCAAATAGCAAATAGCTATATTATATATATATATATATATATATACATATACATATATACATATATATACCTATACATATATATATGTATATAGCAAAAATAGCAAAAAAAAAAAAAAGGACCACATGGACCTAAAGGCCAAAGTCTTCCTCCTAGGCTTAAAAGAGAACTAATTGTCATAACAGGGTATGGCTGATTAAATCTGTAGAGATGATCACGCCTCTCAGGGATGACAGAAGGAAGACCTGAGGCTGCTAGATGGTGCAATACGTAGACCACTAGACTAGAAGTCAGGAAGACTGGAGTTCAGATTCAACCTTAGATATTTACTAGCTGTGTGACCTTGGGCAAGTCACTTAACCTCTATTTGCCTCAGTTTCTTCAACTATAAAATGGAGATTGTAATAGCACCTACCTCCCAAGGTTGTTGAAAGGGTCAAATGAGATAACAATTGCAAAGTGCTTAGCACAGTGCCAGGCACATAGTACTTACTAAACAATGTTAGTTATTCTTATTATTAATTAATGTTCTTGTTATTTGCACTCCATTCCAAAGGAGATAAGGGTACAGGAAGGATTAAATATGGGCAGGTCAACTCTCCTCTCTACAGCGTCCAGTGTTACCCAAGTTTTCTGACTCTAAATCTAAACCTCTTTCCATTACACCAAAGTACCTTTCAGAGATAGCTATTTATCTGTAATTAGTGCCTAAATGTTTCTTTTTAAAGGGTAGACTTCCCATGAATTCTAATGTGACAAGAGGCCATCTTGGCAAATCCAAATTATAGTCCTCCAGTGCCCTGAATCTATCTCTCCAGCAGAATTTGCAGAGCCAGGCATTTCAAAATCAGAGGGTTTTTAATTTGCCTTAAAAGGATATTCTGTTTTGATAAGGAAACAGTTTAAAGTAAAGCCATTCTCTAATGTTTGATGAAGTTCCAGACTTCATTCAAACTAAAAACTACAAATAAAATTCATCAATGAGATCCAAGCACAGGCCTGAGTGGAAAACAAAACGTAAGTTTGAAAGCTGAGCACTACAATGGAAATCAACATGCCAATACAAAGGGGAATCAGTCAATCAATAAGCAATTATCAAATACCTACTATGTGCCAATGGGCAGCTATGTGGCCTGACACACTAGCTGCATGACCCTGGGCGAGTCACTTCATCCTGTTTGCCCCAGTTTCCTCCTCTGTAAAAGGAGCTAGAGAAGGAAATGGCAACCCATTGCAATATCTTTGCCAAGAAAACCCCAAACAAGGTCATGAAGAGTTGGACTTGACTGAAATGATTGAACAACAACAAAAACGTATGAGCCAGCCAAAGTGCTAAATGCCGAAGACAAAAAGAAAGGCAAGAAAAAAAGTCCCTGTTCTTGAGGAGCTCACAGTCTAATGGGAGAGACAATGTGCAAACAGCTATGTAAAAATAGGACATATACTAGATAAATTGGAGATAATCAACTGAGGAATTGTGACAGAATCCTTATATAAGGTGAGATTTTTAGACAGGACTTAAGGAAGTCAGAGAGGTCGGGCAATGGAGAGGAGGAGGGAAAGAATCCTAGATAATGACTCACTTGCTCCACTGGTAGCCCCATGCTATCCAGAAAGCCTGATGAAGGCCCTTCCCCTCACCTCCTGCACTGAGTGGACCTCCTGTGGAAAACTTTTGGGAAAACATGGACAAGAGTCGTATAAGATGGATAGGCATGAATGGATCACTCTCAGAATCATTGGAGAGAGCACATCGATGAGACGGCAGAGTATTTGGTGAATGGAATTACTAGTTGGCAGCTGAGGGAGATGGATTTAAAATCCTCAACAAGTGACCATGCAGTATGTCTTGGATAGACCACATAGCTGAGAAGTACTACTAATCCATCCCCTTGTCACCAGAGAGATGTTTCACCTAAAATATTCCCTAGAGGAGCATCATTTTTACCATAAAAATATTTTTCCAGTATACCCCACACAGGTATTGTTTAAACTGGATTTCCATCTTATGAAATAAAATAGTGAAGAGAAAAGATTCAACAAAACGTTTAACATAATAGGTGCAGTTAGATTTTTTAAGGTGTTCTGTCTAGGATGAGTGTAGAAATCTAATTGCTTTTTAAAAAGCATTTTAGCAAAATCGTGATACATATGTTTTATAAGCAACATTTAAAGATGAAAACCACATCATAATATGACAGACATAATGAAAAACTATCCTAAAGACTTTCTATGAAATCATTTACCATTCCACTTATGGCTTTCCATTTTCCTTGCATCATCAGATACAAAGCACTTATCACTAAAAGCAGTTTTAAGGCATTTTATGAACAATTTATCTGAAGTATAAAGTGATATAATTATGTTTTAGGTACATCTTACAACAAAGTAAATCCTCTCTATGGTCTCCTTGTGACAAAATCTTTTAACATTAAAACATTCACCAGATTTATTATGGTGAAAGATTAAAGTATTTACATCCCAAAAAGCTAATTTGACAAATCAAATCTAATTATGAAATATGATGAGAAGATGAGACTACAAAAAAATTCTCATTCTAGCTCATTCCTTTGTGAAGACTTTGCACTTGTCTTAAGATTTAACGTGCTAATTATCTTCCAAAAATAAACACAGTTGTGAAGTGGTCTGTTTCCTACACACTCAGTTTCTCTTTGACATCCCAATAGTCACATATAATAGCACAGTGGAAAGCTATGATCAAGCAATTATTTCTTGATCATTGCAGACTCTGTGTTAGTCCCACTGATGGTAGAAACTTCACGCCAAGGGGCACCATCAATGCCCCACCTTCCTCATATACAGACAAAGGTGTATGAGCACCCACTCAATGCATCTTATTAGTCCCAAGAAAATGGTAACCCGGTGGGATTCAGTCCCACATAGAATGTCAGAAAGCACTGAAATAATTGCTCCAAACTCAAGGTAAAACAGGATCATTAAAACAACAGAGGCCAACTACCTACATGTCAATTAGGGAAGGAGATTGCCCAAATATACAGAGCCAGTCCTGTGAAAATCAGACTTTGGAGAAGACATATTAAACATATGATTATTCCATAGGCCATATACCCATAGCTCTTGTTTTGTTTTGTTTTTGCTTTAGAAAGCAAAAAGGTTGGGGGCAAAAAATCATGTAAACGGGCTTATTTTTTCTATAAGACAATGTTAAAACCAATTGTAGATTAATTGTAATTCATAATATCATGCCACCATAGATTTGGAGTGGAATCAATGGTTGGGGTTATCCAGTCCAACACCTTTCTACTGTGTATGAGAAACAGAGGCCCAGAGAGGGGAACTGATTTGTTAAATACCACCCAGGTGTAAAGTGGTAGATACAGGATTTGAATCCAAGTACTTTGATTCCAGATCTAGTATTCTTTGCACATACTTCCCAGGTGCACATCTCAGTTTATTCAAGGAAATGTCTTTCTACATAGTTTCACAAATATATACATACAAAAAACTCAATTTATAGTAGGCAGGCACAAATTTAGAACAATATAACATGAAAACAATCAAGACCCAGCAGAAGCAATTAACAAAACATGATTTTAAAACACTTACATAGACACCTCATTATAATTGGACATAGAGATAAAAAAGATCTCATAGATAGGTAGATAGATACATGCAAACATACATACATACATACATTCATCATTAAGTGCTCTTGGGGTACAGATACACAAAAAAAATAGTCCTTGCCCTCAAGGAGTCTGCCTTCCAATGAGGGAAGGCACCATAAAGGGACGTTGCAAGGTGAGTGGGGGTCAGAGAAGAAAGAAAAGCAGGATTTGGAGGCTAGGAATAGAGGTGAACACTTGAATCTAGGCCCAACAAAGGAGAAGCTCATCTATCAGAGCCCAACGTGGCTTCAGGGGCAGAGTCCAAGATTCTAATGGGGAGGAGGTAAGTATGGTAGAAGTGGCATGGTTGGTGATGGCTATGAACAAATCTGAAATAAAGATGCAATAGGGGAAGGATAGCAATAAAAAGAGATTATTGCGCCTTTTACATTTTCAGGGGATGAGATGAAACACAAATTAATTTTCCTTTTTAGAACTTCAAAGAGGATTTGAGTTAGAGAAAGGAGGACATTGACAGTGGATAGAGCTCCAGGCCTGAGGCAGGAAGATCTGCATTCAAATCCAGCCTCAGAAATTTACTAGCTGTGTGATCCTGGGCAAGTCACTTTGCCCTATTTACCTCAGTTTCCTCTTTGGAAAATGGCAAGGGAAATGGCAAACCACTCTAGTATCTCTGCCAAGAAAACCCTGAAAGGGGTGTGAAGAGTCAGACATGACTAAAAAAATGGCCAAGCAACAGCTGCAGACTAGAACTGAATAATGGAAGGTTTAGATCCAGTGAAGATGTTACAGAGTTGTAGTTTACCATCTTCCCTTGAATATTTTTATTCTAACCAAGTGTTATGAAAAATTGAGAGTTTGGCAGCAAAACTTGCTATTAAAGAAATCCAATTATCATCAGACAAGTACTGAAATCTTTATCTCACTTTGTCAACTTAAGTACAATCTGACATTGTGAGAGAATCAAGGTTTCAGGCCCCCAATTATCTCTGCCCTAGACTATTATAACCAACTCTCAACTGATCTTCCTACCTCCAGTCTAAATCCTCCCCAATAATTGCTTCACACTGTTTGCCACCACACAAGCTTCCTAATTACCCCCGATCACGTCACTCCTCTCCTCAAAAACCTTCAATAGGTCACCATTTCTGGCTGAATAAGATTTAAACTACTTTTCTTGGCATCCAAGATCCCCCACAAACTGGCTTCCATCCTTATCTCCCACTACTTCCCTTCATCTACTCTTCCCTCCATCCTGACTCACTCTACTACCCTGTTCTCATCCTGCTACCTCTGGCACCCACAACAGACTTCCAGGGATCCCTATCACCACCATCTATGCCAGTTAAAATCCCTCTCTTACATCATAACCCAACACTAAGTGCCACATGAAACATCCTCTATTCTTCCTAGATAAAATTGATTGCTTCCTCCCCAAACTTCCTAAGATTAACACTGGTTCTGACCACATTCAGGAGTGTTGGGGGCCCCCAGTTTTTTACACCTAAGTGACTTACCCAGAGTCATACAACCTGTATGTGTTGAGAGAAATGAATATTTCTCTCTTGTATTAATTACCAATTGTCATGTTTTAAGATCTCAGGATCTCTAGCCCATGACGGCTTAGGTTAAAGTACATTTTGATTTTTTTTTAAAAGGTGGGGTCTCTGATTTCATCCAGTCCAGAAGCATAGTGATCACTCATAGGCGATTCATGGGCCCCACCCTGCTACTAACCAACAAAGGAGTTTTGACCTGCTCCATTTCTGACTTAGGCCATTTCACTCTAACTTTGGCAGCCTGGTGGCTTCCTATTTGCAGAAGCTCAATATACTGGTGTCAGACTTCAGTGTGGAAGCCCAATCAGTTTAGCCCACTGCAGCTCAGAACTCCCCGGCTCAAGCAATCCACCAGCCTCACTCAGCCTTGTTAGAGCAGGGATAACAGGCATGTACCACCATGCCTGGCGTAAGGCCATCTATGTACCCACTTTATCATGCCACCTCTTTTACATATGGTAGCTGTTTAAAAAATGGGCATTGTCCTGAATTTTGTGCCTGAATGTTATCTAAGCATCCTAAACATTACAGAGCTCACCCCCAGCCAAATCTGTCCTTCTTCCTACTTCCCTATTTTTGTTGAGGACACCATCATCTTTCTTCCAATAACCCACGTTGAAACCATCCTTGATTGTTAATTCTCCTTCATCACCAATATCTAATCAGCTGCCAAATCTTTTTAATTCTACTGTAACAACATCCCTCGCTTCCATCCCCTTCCCTCCCATTACACAGCCTCTGCCATAGTGGGTAGAGAACTAGACTTGAAATAGTAAGAACCAAGTTCAGATTCCACCTTACACACTAACTGTGTGACCCTGGACAAATCACTTACCTTCTCTGGGCCTTTGTTTCCTCATCTATAAAAAAAAAAAAGTTGGACTCAGTGAGCTATAAAGGTCCTTTCAACTCTAAATCTACAACCCTTCATTCAGAACCTCATTACCTCTGCCTGGGCTATTACAATAATCTGTTTATTCTTTCAACCTCCATTCTTTCCCCTCTCCAACACACATAGCTGCCAAACTAATATTTCTAAGCCACAGAATTGACCCTATAACTACTCTATTCAAAATTCTTCAATGGCTTCCTATTGCCTCTATAATAAAATACATCATCTTCAGCCCAGCATCGAGATCCTCTCCAATTTGGCTTCTATTTACCTTCCCGGCCTTATTATATATTATTTCTCTTCATTCACCTTCCATTCCAATCAAACCTGTCAACTAGCTGTCTATTCTCCTGAGATGACGTTCCATATCCTGTGTTTTTGCCCAGATGCATGCCAGGCACGTACTCCCTCCTCTTATACATGCCCTAGAATCCCTAGCTTCTTTCATTGTCCAGGTGCCTGCTCCCAAGATGAAGGCTTTCTTGAGCCTCGCAGCTTCTAATGCTCTCTCCCTATTGAAATTTCTTGCCTATTGAAATTATTGTCTCTTCTAGTGTAGGTAGACAATCCACTATTAGCTTGATGAGCTCACAGTATGGTGAACCTTTGTTTGGGATTAAGGGTGCAATCATACCCATTCCCAACTCAGTGTGGACCTACTGATGATGAATTGGTTGGTTCAAAATATTGTAGGAGAGACTCTCTCTTGTTGCTAAGCTATAAAAATGAAGGGGGAAAAGAAGCCCTTTTGCTCTCTTCCTGAGAGATCTTGAGAAAGCATCACAGCTAAGATTTGAGCTGAATAGGGTGGGTAGAAGGGGGGTTCCTATGCATGCATTACAACCTTCCCCTCCCTACCCCAGTGGGAGGTATTGGATGCATTGGAGCAGAGACATGTGGAAATTGCATGTGCTTTTACTCACATGGAGAGTTCCTGGCTCCCTAGCCTTGGAGCAATGGTAACAGATACTCTCAGCCCAAGAGATGGAATCATGGAGGGGGGAACCATGGGGCCAGCTGATGGGAATTCCTAAACTCCAGCATGCTAGATAGAGAAGGTCATTTGCTGGTAGTACTAGATTTGGGGCTGCCTATTTAACAACTGCAAATTTGAGAGTTCTAAAACCTTGCTTTCTAAAGAGAGAAGGGGAGGCAGCGCATGTCTATTAGACACATGATCCTTGGAGCTGAAAAGACAGCAAGGACTAAGCCATGATAGGGAAGAGTAAAAGCCTAGATATTGCCCTCCTTTCTTTGAATTATTCAGACAGTGAAAGTTCCATAAGAAAAGGTTATTTCCCTAGCAATTACAAATTCATTTTCCTTTCAATGGGAATCCAAGCCCTTGAGGTAGTAGCATGAGGGTGAAAGGTATACACATATACACACATACATATATATGCATATATACACATACATACATATACCTAGAGATATGTAGAAACATGTAGATATGTTGAGATATGTGTGTATACACATATGTGTGGGGAGAGAAGAGGGAGGAGGGAAAGGGAGAGAGAGGCAGGCACCCTCATGCTGGGGTGAATGTGGAAACCAGTGGAATGGGAAAATCTTATTGATTATTTATGAACTCTGCTTTTTTCTGTGGGGTTATATAAAGTATGCCCCATACCCTTTATGGGGCAGCTAGGTAATGCAGTGGATAGAGCACCAGGCCTGGAATCAGGAAGACTCATCTTCCTGAGTTCAAATCTGACCTCAGACATTAGCTGTGTGACCCTGGGCAAGTCACACCATTTGCCCCATTTCCTCATCTGTAAAAATGAGCTGAAGAAGGAAAGGACAAATCACTCCAGTATCTTTGCCAAAAAAAACCCAAATGGGGTCACAAAGAGTCAGACACAACTGAACAAAAACATATCCTCTATATGTTGTTACTTTAAGTGTTTCAATGGGAGCTGATGACCTCTGAGCCACAGTTGTGAATACTTGGGTCTGAGTTAGATTCATAAGGGTGCTAGCAAATGTTTAACACTGGCTCTCTGAAAACACACAAAACTCTTAAGTTTCATCTACATTATTGTCACTCTCCCCTTCATTTTCATAAGTCTAGACAATCAACAAAACAGTAAATCAGGCCTTTATTTGTAGAATGTGTTTATTTCTGAGGCGTGAATGCTCACTGAAAATTTAACGACTGGCCTTTGAGGTGACTTTAAGACACCTCTGGTTATATTCAAAACACAACCATAAAAACTTCCTAAGAGAAGCTGAATGGGATCAAAATAAGTCAGAAAGAGGCACTGTTATTCAACCTGATCCTTATAAGCCTTGGTAGCTGGTCCATGGCTTACACTTGGCTGTGTCCATGTGGTATTCTCCCAGTAGAAGAGAATTTACTTAAAGGCTGGTAGTCTTATTTTTCTCTTTGCATTCCCAGTGCCTAGCAGCATGCCTTGCATACAGCAGGCATTTACTAAATGTTTGCTGAATTGAATTGAGATTGAATTGAAGGTAACCGACAGTTGGCCATTTGAAAAGAAAACACTATACAAAGGAAAGAGGAGGGTTGGCAATTAATTATGTTGTTTATGCTTCATCTCTGTGGAAAGTCAAACTGGGTACTTTAGAGAAAACAACTTCATTTGGAGCCTGAAGTATCTGTGCTGATTATCTATGTTGAGCCAATAAAACAGACACTTACTGGATCTCCTCTTCCCTTGGCATTGTAAAGACATAGAAGCTTAACTTCTCTCTCCTTGAAGAGTTTCCAGTTCCAGCTGGCATGAGGAAGGAAGGCTTTTGTTTTTGCCTTGCAAGATCTGGCTGTTTTGGAAAGGGTCCCCTTGTGTTGCCTCAAAAAGGCAAGAGTCCCAAAGAGAGTCTTTCATTGTAGCCACTGCAGCTTCTCAGGAAGATCAGTCCCTTGGCACCTCCTGAAGGCTGAGTTCATCCCTGGAGGCATTGAATAACAAAGCACTCTCCCTGGTCTATAAATAGAACATCCTTTCCCCTCTACAAAAAGTCAGTCCTACAGTTTGGGTGACAAAGAATTACTACTACAAAGGTTTTGTAGTAATTCACCACCACCACAATACATTTCCATGTAGAATTACGGGAGCATGTCATCTTCTGTAGTGCTAACAATCCAATTCTAAACAAAAAGTACTGATTTACTCAGTGGCTACTATGAGCACTGGCCCTCGGAGCCTGTAGAGGCAATGTCCTCCAGGGGAGAGTGGAAAAATAGAGGAACAGATTTACATCTTAAAACATATTTCAAATCAATCAGCAAGCACTGCTTTATTTTTCTTTGTTCTCCACTTACATATAAAAAATTTTAACATTCATTTTTTAAAAGTTTGAGTTCCAAATTCCCTACCTCCCTCTCCTCTCCCCACCTTGAGAAGACAAGCAATTTGATATAACTTCCTGCAATCATGCAAAACATGTGTCCATATTAGTCATGTTGTGAAAGAAATATCAGACCAAAAAAAGAAAAACAAAGAAATTTTTAAAATTATGCTTCAATCGCCATCAGTTCTTTCTCTGGAAGTGGATAGCATTTTTATCACGAGTCCTTTAGAATTGTCTTAGATAGTTATATTACTGAGAATTACTAAGTCATTTACAGTTGATTATCATGCAATATTACTGTTACTGTATACAACATTCTCCTGGTTCTGCTCACTTCACTTTGCAACAGTTCATATATGAATTCCCAGGTTTTTCTAAAATCATCTTGCTCATCATTTCCTATACCACAATAGTATTCCATCACAATCATATACCACAATTTGTTCAGCCATTCCCCAATTGATGGGCATCCCTCCAATTTCCAAACCTTTGCCACTACAAAAAAAAAAAAAGCTGCTCTAAATATTTTGTCCATTTGGGTCCTTTTCCTTTCTAAAAAAAAAATCTCTTCAGGATACAGACCTAGCAGTGGTATTACTACATCAAAGGGTATACACAGTTTGATTGCCCTTTGGGCATAGTTTCAAATTCCTCTCCAGAATGGTTGGATCAGTTTACAAGTCTACCAACAATGCATTAGTGTCCCAATTTTCCCACATCCCCTCTAACATTTGTCATTTTCCTTTCCAGTCATATTAACCAATTTGATAAGTGTGTGGCAGTACCTCAGAGTTATTTTAATTCACATTTCTCTAATGAATAGTGACTTGGAGCATTTTTTCATATGATGATAGATACCTTTGATCTTTTTGTCTGAAAACTGCCTGTTCATATCTTTTCACCATTTATCAGTTGGGGAATGGTTTGTCTTCTAACAAATTTGACCCAGTTTATTATATGTGAGACATAAGGCCTTTATCAGAGAAACTTGTCGTAAAAATTTTCCCTAGTTTTCTGCACTCCTTTTAATCTTGGCTGCATTGGTTTTATTTGTGCGAAAAATTTCTCAATTTAATGTAATTAAAAATTATCCATTTTATATCATGTAATGCTCTCTACCTCTTGTTTGTTCATAAATTTTTCTCTTGGGCAAAGATCTAACAGGTAAATTATTCCATGCTCCTCCAATTTGCTTATGGTATTACCCTTTATGTCTAAAACATGTACCCATTCTGACCCTATCTTGGTACATACACAGTGTGATACATTGGTCTATATCTAGTTTCTGCCAAATTGCTTTCCAATTTTCCCAGCAGTTTTTGTCAAATAGTGAGTTCTTGTCACAAAAGTTTGTATCTCTGGGTCTATCAAACACTAGGTTATTATAGTCATTTACTACTGTGTATTGTGTACTAATCTATTCCACTGATTCACCATTCTATTTCTTAGCCAGTACCAGATTGTTTGATGATTACCACTTTACAATACAGTTTGAAAGCTGGTACAGCTAAGCCACTTTCCTTCACATTTATTTTATTGATTCTCTTGATATCCTTGACCTTTTGTTCTTCTAGATTAATGTTATTATTGTTTCTAGCTCTATAAATCAATTTTTGATAGTTTGATTGGTATGGTACTGAGCAAGCAAATTAATTTAAGGAGAATTGTCATTTTTATTATATTTGCTTGGCCTACCCATGAGCAATTAATATTGTTCAAATTGTTTAGATCTGAATTTAGTGTGTGAAAAATGTTTTGTAATTGTATTCATATAGTTCCTGGGTTTGTCTTGGAAGGTAAACTCCAAAGTATTTTATATTGTTTACCATTATTTTAAACTGAATTTCTCTTTCTATCTCTTGCTGCTGGACTTTGTGGGTAATATCTAGAAATGCTGATGATTTATGTGAGTTTATTTTATATCCTGCAACTTTGCTAAAGTTGTTAATTATTTCAACTAGTTTTTTAGTTGATTCTCTAGGATTCTCCAAGTATACCATCATATCATCTACAATGAGTGATAGTTTGGTTTTTTCATTGCCTATTCTAATTCCTTCAATTTTTTTTCTTCTTATATTGCTATAACTAGCATGCAAGAATTTCTCAAGCACCTATTACAAACCAGACACTCAGAATGGTACTAAAGACATGAACACAAAGGAAAATGGTCCCTCCCTTCAAGGGGTTTACATTCTACTCGCAGGGCCTCTCCAAGAGTCCTTGTCTTGCTTCCCTTCCAATCCACCACCAAGAATAGCTCTGTGGTTTGTTCTTATGATAGCCCTGGCCATAAATTGACAATGAATGGTACTATCCTACTCAGGTTTTATCAGGAAAGCCCTTGACCTTGGCTACTCCATCACACCATGGAAATTAAAGTTAAGTAGTGTAATGGAGAAAAGAGGGATTTATTTCATATTTAATAATTAAATCCAGATATATGATCAAATGAAACCATACAGTGTATTAAGTAGCAAATGAGAAAAGGAATTGTTCTTTAGATGAAAGTATCAATTCTATTAAAAGGTAAAAGGATAAGAATAGACATCGTAGAATACAATCACGTTGTCTTTTAACCAGTTAGGAACCACTTCAATGAGAGGTTTGCCACTTAGGAGTGAGAGTCACTATAGAATCTCAACAAATTTTCAAAGAAAGATTGATGTACCCTTTCACAGTTTAGGATCTTGCATATTTATTACTATGTCTACAAATTTAGCAGAATGACTTGACAGATGCTAACCTCTTGCATTACAAATCCTTCACTTTTTAAAAATAATAATAATAATTCTAAGTGACAGTTCTTTATTCACATTCTGTGTTCCAGTTTGGCCCAAGAGAACATATACCGAGAGACTGCTTGCCTCTGCTAAACCTGCATCACAGAATAACTTGACATTTTCCTGTGATTCAAAAAAAAAAAATAAAACCTTTATTCTTTTAAAATGTACTGTGAGCCTTTGGTGTGAGCTTCCTCTTACAAATGAATAGAGTTCCATTTCTGCTGCTTGAAATTTATAATTTTATGTTCATTTAGTTTTCAACATGAGTCATTTGTGAAAGATATAAATATTGTTAAATGTCATTTCAGATTTATCTTTTAAATGGCTGCAATATCTAATTTTTCTATCTAAATTTTGCCATTACTTTTTTTTAATTTATAAAATAACTCATTTCTTTGACAGCTGATGTTCTTTTTTTTTTCTATTTTATACTTTGAGTGTGTCACAAGGATATAGCATTATTTCAGGCCAGAATTTTTACCATTACATATATGCTACCTTTATTTTCTCTTTAATAAACATTTCATCCAAAAGTCAATCTGTATATGCTGGATGTAAATCTTCACAGTAGACTTAAATGAAGCCAGTATGGAAAATGGTACCAGAAGAGTAAGAACACAGGAAGGTCTCATGCCCACCACCAGATTTTGTATCCCATACTCACATCTCTATTTTATCCTCTAACCTACAACTCAGATTGTAACTAAAATAGACCTCCAGCTCCTATACAAGCACACACAGTAGCCATGAAAATAAGAAATAGGACAGCTTTTATCTTAACCCACAGAAAACATATAAATCTTCATTCAGTATAAGTATCAGAAAAAATACCTCTACACGACCCCCAAAAATCTCTCCTCCTCACCAAATCCCTGAATGCCTGAAATCCCATTAGCGATTCTTAGTTTTAGATTAAACATAGCCTTCTCTTTTAAAGGGTCACTTACTCTTGGAAGTGACAAAATAAGCCTCTAATAACATCACATATTCAGAGGCAGAATGGATTATAATGTTACAGATCTAGAGTCAGAAGGAACATCAAAGATGATTTAGTTCAGTCTCTTCATTTTATAAATGAGGATACTGAGATCTAGAAAAATGAAATTATTTCCAATTTCACACAGGTAGTGAGGGCAGTGGATGGGGTGCTGGGGTTGGAGTCAGAAGACTCATCATCCTGAGTTCATATCTGACCTCAAACATTTACTAGCTGTGTAACCCTGGGCAATTCACTTAACCCTGTTTGCCTCAGTTTCCTCATCTGTAAAAATGATCTGGAGAAGAAAATGGCAAACCACTCCAACAGCTTTGCCATGAAAATCTCAAATGGGGTCATGAAGAGTCAGACATGACTGAATCAACTCAAAACAACAACAAAGGAGCAGATTCAGGATTCAAACCCAGGGTATCTTATTCAAAATTTAGCACTCTGCACAGTACCCCATTTTTCAGACCACTTTCCTCACTTATGGGACACGGGCTTCCTTGGGCATCATTACTCCTCAAATCATGCCAAGTAGGCCTACTCTCTCTATATATGAAGATGATCTTGCCCCTCCTACATTTTCTCAGCATCTTTAGTGATATCTTTAATCAATGATTACTTCTATGTGAAACTATTAAAAGATGCAAAAAGGATAGCCATAATTAGAGGGTTGAAAATTGAGGCAGTGCCACAATTTCACCCCCACCCAGACACCATCATAATCAAGGTGGGGAGGGAGAGACAGAGACATAAAGAGAGAGAGAGTTGAAGAATATCAAGAAAACAGTACCATCAGCTGGTGCTTTAAAGGAAACAAGAACTGAGGCTTAGATATTTCCATTATTTGATGGAGGCGGCATTTGCTGCCTGGTACCAAACACCATCTCTTTTCTTATTTTCTCATGTAAGGAGACCAGTGATTTTATTCCTGGAAGGAAGGCATAACAAAGACGAGAAATGTAGAACAAAACAAATAGGGCTGAGGTTACAGAAGCTTTGTTAGCTCCAAGATGATTTTCATGGCAACCAGGGTCATTATGGGAGTTGAAAAGAACTTTGCCATCCCAGCTTTCCACAGTTCCTTTGCAGTTTTTCTAAGTAGAATAACTAGGATGTTTTGAGGAGACAAAGAATACAAAGGGTATTGAAAAGAACAGTTTAGCTCAAATCAGATAGTATACTGGACTCAGTGAGCCTAACTCTTCCCTGCCCCCCCCCACTACCACCACCAAAAAAAAAAAAATGAAACGCAGGTCAAAATCCAGCCTTAAAAATGTCAAGGGTTTTGCTAGCTTCTTGACTGATTTCAGATGACTGGGGATCACATCACAAAAGAGCCAAAGATGACCCTAAAGAACTGGCACATCCGTCCCTCTATGGGGCAAGAGATCACCTAGATCCTGAAGTCATAGCAAAGAATGATATGGCAAAATACGATATAATAGTAGCTTGGAAAACATCCAGTGAGAGCAATGAGGTGAAAAACACAGGGTAACATAAGCCAGAAGCTCAACAGAGAAAGCATGTCACCTAAGGAGTGAGTAGAGGACATCTGCAGCTCTGCAGCTTCAAGAGAGTATGAGTTGTCTCCACTATATGGGTCCTTTGTGCATGCTTCTTCCAAGTGTTCCTTTACAACATATGTGTCTCCTTCTCCACTATTGGTATAGTAGCCTTTAGGAGAATGTGTCCCTGGGTAAAGAGAAGGGGTATATTCTTGTTACTTATCTCACTATGCTGCTTAATTAAATGTCTTTTACTTTGAATAAATGGGTCCTCTGATTGGCTAAGAAAAGAAACACATTGATGGGGGCTTGTAAACTAAGGTTTTGAGTGAACAGTCACCCATACTCACCACATTCCTTGACTTGAGGATTATCAGTCCACATGTTGTATCCTCCAACAGAACGAAGGCTTTTTTAGGACAGGGAGTCTTTAACTGGAGAGCCCCAGCAGAATGAGGATAAGGATTGGATGATTTCATTTGTAGAGAGAACTCCCCCTTTTACCTATGCAGGTCAGTACCTTCTCTACACCATAGTTGTAGAGAGCTACCTAGAGTACTGAGAAGTTATACCACTTGCCCAGGGTCATTCAGCCAGTATGTATCAGAAGCAGTACTCAACTGTGAGCTCCTTAAGAGTAAGGACCCTCTTTTGCCTTTTATTTGTAGCAATTAGCACAATTCTGACACATAGTAGGTGCTACTAAGGTAAAATCCAAGATAAGAATAAAATAAATAAATAAAATAAATATAAAATTATACCTTAATTATTATTATTATTTTATTACTGATTTACTACATAGTACTTTGTGCTGCATCTCATATAGTTTACATTATTAATATTTATATTACTTAATATATTTCTATATATAAAAATAATAATACTTAAAATAAGCATCATAAAATAATAAAGCACTCAATAATTAGAGGCAACTAGGTAGCACAGTAGATAGAGCATTGAGCCTGGAGTCAAGAAGATCTGAGTTTAAACCCTGTCTCAGACATTTACAAGCTATGTGATTCTGGGCAAGTCATTTAATCTCTACCTCAGTTTCTTCAAAGGCAAAATGAGGGCAATAATAGCACCCAGGTTTGCTCTGAGGATCACAGGAGATGGTTGTAAAGCACCTAGCACAGGGCCTGTCATACAGCGGGTGCTTAATAAATGCTTGTTTTTTCCTAACTCCTCAAAGTACCTTGTATTTGCTTCTCTGTTTATATGTTGTATTCTTCCAGTAGGGTATAAGCTTCTTGAAAGCAGAGGCTATTTCATTTGCATCAGCAGACAACAGCCTGTGTAATTGCAGCTAACTAATAAAATGCTTGTTGGCTTCACTTTCTGATTTCAAGGCCACCTTCTACTCTGCCTTTCACCTTATGTGTAGTGGGGAGCCTAATAAATGTTTGTTGAATTGGGTAGCTGCTATATACATCGATTCTATTCACTGATAAACCTTCCTTCTATCTTAGTGAACTCATCAATTGACTGGATTAATACCGCAGAGCACTGAACTACCAGAGTAAGGGTAGGAATTTGGGTCCCCACCTTCAAAGCCTGAACTTCACCAGCAGAGGAGTCTTGAAATAAACCTCTGAGGGTAATATTCCTTTCAGTCATTCTCAGAGGAACACTTTCCGATTGATGGGTCCCAAAAGAAATATACTTTGATATCTGTTCTCTTTTAGGAAAATAGTTGGGCTTTATTAGAGAAAAGCATTTTCACCTTCTTTTAGATGGAATTATATCCTTGCATAGTAGGACAATACTGTAATTATCAGAGATCATCTTAGTTCAATAATGGAGAATCCTTTTCACTTAGCAATCATGTTCAAAATTGACTGTTTTGAGAAAGGCTCACCGAAGACTGCTCCAGTTTCTAAGCCAACATAGACATCTGCTGGTACAACACAAAAATTGTTCTGCATACAGATTCCACAGACACTTAGCTCAAATGAGATATACTATTGATATTAACCAAAAGACTGAGTAGGTTAGCCTGGGAATCCTACTCCAAACTAGGCTTAGAGGATTTAGAGATGGAAGATACTCTACAAGTAATCTTGACCAGCCCCCCATATTTCATAGATGATGAAACTAAGACCCAGAGACATTAAGTGTCACACAAAGGTCACACAGATTGAGCCAGGATTTGAACCCTAATCTCCTTACTACTGACCCAGCGCTCCTTATCAGCTTATATGCTATTCTGACTTTCCAAATGTCTGTCATTACGCTCCCATTCAGATCCTCGGCTTGAGCCAGACTCATCTGTCAATGTCTACTAACTATGGTACCCTATGTGCATTTCTTTCACTACACCTTTGCTTATGCTGTGCCTGAATACCCTTCTCTGCCTATCAATTGATAGGCATCTATTTATTATGTGCCAAGCAGGCAGCTAGGTGGAGCACTGTCTTGGAATCAGGAAGACTCATTCATCTTCCTGAGTTCAAATCTGTCCTTAGACACTTACTGGTTGTGTGACCCTGGGCAGGTCACTTAACCCTGTTTGCCTCAGTTTCCGCAATTGTAAAATGAGCTGGAGAAGGAAATGGTAAACCACTCCAGTATCTTTACCAAGAAAACCCTAAATGGGGTCATGAAGAGTTGAACATGACTGAAATAACTAAATATGTGTTAAGCACAGTATACGACACTGGAGTTACAAGGACAAAAAAAAATGAAATAGTCCCCGTCCTCATTCTACTGAGGGAGACAACATATGCACCTAAATATGTACAATATGTAAACAAAATAAATGTAAGGTGATTTTGGTGGAGAGGCAATAACACCTGGGGCTCTGAGGGAACAGGAAAGGCCTCATATAGGACATGGCCTATGAGTTGAGCCTTGAAGGAAATTAAGGATTCTAAGAGGTGAGTGGAGGTAGCGGCTGGGAGACAGTTGGTGTAAAAGCATGGAGATGGTAGATGGGAGGTTTATATGTGAAAAACAGCAAGAAAGACAATCTGGCTGGCCTGAAAAGTATGTGAAGGGAAAAAATGAACACTAAGGTTAATCAAAGGCCATCCAAAGCCTATCCCATGGCTGGAATTTAGGCCCATTTCAACTCCATCTCTTAAAATTCCTGAGGCCTCAATGGTCGCCTTCTGCATTAAGCCTTTACTAGTATCTCCCAGCTACTCATTCCTACCCTTCCCAATTATATTCTGTATGTTTTATATCTACCTATATATATATACATGTTTGTTTCCCCTTTAGAATATAAGCTCCTTGAGGGCAGGAGCCATATTTCCATTGTCTTTGCACCCCCAGCAATTACCTCTGTAGCTGACACATAAGAGGTGCTTCATAAATGCTTGTTTTTGATTAATTCAATACCCAAATTCTCAATCAAGCCTTCCCTGACCACTCCAGTCTAGAGGCCTTGCCTGTCTTTGGATTAATTTTATCTATTGTCTGGACCAAGAATTTAATCATGTCCCTATGACATCTTTCATACTGTAGGGCTTGAGATGGGGATTAAACTGATTCTATTGACAGAGAACCCCCTAGATGAGGACATCTCCTGTATGAATGAAGATCAGTACTTTCTCAGAAGCATTTTGTCTTAGAGCTTCCCTCAAGAACTGAGAAATGAAATGATTTGCCCAACATCATGCCACTAGTATGGGTGTTAGAGATTAGACTTGAATTCAGGTGTTCCTGACTCCCAGATTGTCTCTCAATATGTTTCATATTTTTACTTCATTCTTACATTGTAATTGATATTTTTGCATGTATTTACCTTCCCCATTATTTTGAGGGGAGGGACTGTGTCTTATGATACATAGTCAATAATTAAAGTCAATTTCCATTTTTCATAGACATTAGAGACTACATAGCATCATTGCAAAGTCTGAATACATGATATTCAGCACTTCCATAATGGAATCTTAGCAAAGTTTTCGTTCATGTTTCTGGAATAAGCCATTAGGACAATTTGTTTAATTTTACCTTTTACGCTCCTTCTATGCCTCACAGAGCTACATACCAAGTAGGTGCTCACTGAATCTCTGTGGAAGCAGTTAGTCATGACCCACACAAATCCACTGAGGAGCAAGGCTGAACTCCCAGGGGCAGCCACAAAACCAATTCAGCCTCCCAGAGATCTCCCAGGCTTGGGATGACCCTGGGTAGATGTGGACCGTTTGTTACTGCTCTGGGACAGGGGCCAACTTTCCATGGTGCACACCCACTCAGACCCACCATCACAAAGTTTGTCCAGATTAACTGAAGCTCTTGGGATGGGAGGGGATTGAAGGATGAGTATACCTGGCATTTAACACTACTGTCTCTTCCAAAGAACATCCAAGCAAGCTCATTCTGCTGTGTCCCGAGCTTGGGATAAGAGCTGCACAAGATTCGGGATGGCATTTTACACTATTTCTACATTGGTAAGATAACTGACAAAGCAGAGTAATTATCAAATAATTTTAAAATTAATGGACAAACAACTACACATATATAACCTACATGGAATTGCTTGTCTTCTTAATGGAGGGGGGAGGGAGGAAGGGAGAGAATTTGGAACTCAAAGTTTTGAAAAACAAATGTTAAAAAAAATTGGTTTTACATATAATTGGAGAAAAATTAAATACTAAATAAATGCAAAAAATTAATGAACTAAATCGATTTGGATAATCCAGACCCCACTACCTAGGAATAGATTTTGCTGGGCTGAATTATCCTGTTCATGTTATTTCCATCTCACTTTACCTACATATATACAGCCCTAGAGAAATAGGAGAGAAGAGAGGACGATTTATTTAAGTATTTGCCAAGTACAGTGTTAAGTGCTGGTGATACAAATAAAAAAGACAGATAGTTCCTGCCCTCAAGGGACATAATAATAGTTCAGATTTATGGAATAAGAGTCATCACCAGGAACCACTGATTGCCCAACCAGGGTACCTACCATGGAGTTGGTTTCTTGTGAAATACCCTAATCTGTCAAAGGAGGGGTTCCCCTGATCGACTGATCCCTCTTTTGTAAAATGCCAGTGTTTATCACAGTGCCTGGCACATAGTAGGCACTTAATACATGTTTATTGCATTTATAAAGTGCTCTATATACATTATCTCATTCAATCCCCACAATAGCTCAGTAAGTAAGGTATATAGTCAGCACTTATTATCCAGAAAGCAGAACATTGTACACAGTAGCAGGAATATTGTACAATGATCAACTGTGAATGACTTAGCTATTCTCAGCAAAACGATGATTCAAGACAATTTCAAAGGACTCATGATGGAAAATGTTATCCACCTCCAGAAAAAGAAGTAATGGAGGATACAGCACCAGCCCTGGAATCAGAAGGACGTGAGTTCAAATCCAGCCTCAGACATATAACACTCACTAGCTGTGCTACTCTGGGCAAGCCACTTAACCCCAATTGCCAAGGAAGAAAGGAAGAAAGAAAGAAAGAAAGAAAGAAAGAAAGAAAGAAAGAAAGAAAGAAAGAAAGAAAGAAAGAAAGAAAGAAGAAAGAAAGAAAGAAAGAAAGAAAGAAAGAAAGAAAGAAAGAAAGAAAGAAAGAAAGAAAGAAAGAAGGAAAGAAGGAAGGAAGGAAGGAAAGAAGGAAGGAAAGAAGGAAGGAAAGACAAAAGAAAAAAGAACTAATGGAGTCTGGATGCAGATCAAAGCATAATTTTTTCACTTCTTTTATTTTTCTTGGGTTTGTTTTTCTTTCCCTGCAACATGGTTAACATGGAAATATGTTTTGTATGATTTCACATGTATAAACGATTTCACATTTCTTGCCTTCACAATGAGTGGGAAAGGAGGGAGAGATTCAGAACTCAAAATTGTTTAAAAATAGATGTTAAAGAGAGATAGAGAGAGACAGACAGACAGACAGAAAGAGTTATCTACCTAAGACTACAAGCCAGCATTATGCGAAATGGGGAAATATTAAAAGCTTTTCAAATAAATATAGAAGTAAAAAAAATGATTAACTTTATTTGGGGGGGGGAGGGAAGCACAGAGTGCTATGATGGTGAGAGGGGTCTCTCACTCCCTCTCCATGGCTTCCACTTTCATGTGGTCACTACATCCTAACCATTCCTTTGGTCCTTCCCTTCAGCATGGCTTTGTCTACAGCCATTTCCATAACCCCTCCCCACTGGATGATTTGGTTTTCCTTTCAAACTATCCCAGGAAAACAATGGTGAAAGGAAAAATAACTGAAGTGCTCTCCCTCATACTCATCACACTGATTCATTGGAGGTAGTTTTCTCTCCCTGGCCTGAGAAGTTGAATCAATTGAATTGATTGACTCAAAATTGAATCAATATTTCTCTTCTGTTCAGTTAGAGGCCTCAGTCAGGAAAATTGCCCTGGTTAAAAATATTGCAACTGTGAAGTCTCTTCGTCTCTCCCCTTCCCCTATCTCTCTTTTGGCTTTTGCTGCATTTGAGTAATGAAATATAGATCAGTGATGCAATGGTTAACCACATGTGTCTTAGAAAACTGGTCTAAAATCAAAAGGAAAGAGAAAAAAAAATATTCTCAAGAAATGGATATTCGGGTAATAGGCACACCTCTCCCAGAAAGAGTGGGAAGGAGAAAGAGGAAGATCATAAGAAATCTCCAGCCTCAGTCTCAGTACTTCAAACAGTCTCAGCAAACCCAGCATCAGTGCCATAATTTTGATAACTAGCTTGACCACACAATTTCTATTCTTCTGATCCTGAATAAAGAAATAAATAGTCATGCCTATTCTCCTATCTGTCATGCTCACCCTGAGGTGCACACTGTCCTCTTCTCATGTGGTATCAGCTACTCCTTTACAAATGAGAAAGGCTAGATTGTCACTCTCTGGCCAGGTTAATTTGAGTCAGGAGTAACTCACCAAGGTCAAGAAAATGAACAGAGAGATTTCCATGCACATCAGAAGGCATCCATCTCTAGCATCCATATCTCCTTGGCAACCCCAAACGATGTTATATTCAGATGAGACAAGTGAATCTTAGAGGAGTCAAGTGATTTTCCCTAAGGTCACACAATGGAATCAAGGGTCAAATTTAGGTCTTCAGGTCCCAAATCCAATGTTTGTTCCATTGTACCACAAATGTATACAGTACACATATACAAGAAGCTTTTGCTTCTTAAGGAAAGGAGGGGGAAAGCAGAAAAATACATCAAATATATCTACTTAAATACAGATGTTACTTTACAATAACAACAACAAAAAGGTGCATCGCAGCAAATAAAACAGGGAAACAAATCTTATTCTCCAATTTATTGCCATTACAAAGATTGCATAATATTCTGAGTTGAAAATGTTGGGTGAGGAAAGAGTTAAGATGGTAGCCAGCAGCACTGCCTGATGGGAACTACATGTGGTACTGCAACTAACATATGCTTGCTGGGAATTGTAGTCCCTAGCTAGCTGTTTATAACCCAGTTTCCAAATTCTGAAGTATCGTTTCCTTTATTAGTCATGCCATCTCTTCCTAAACCATAGGAGCTTACCCTATCCTTGAGGCACCTGATTTTATACTTAAAACTATTAGATTATTATCTCCTTCCTTTTCTTTTGCTCCGAATATTTTCCATATATATTAGAATTAAGCTACAATATCAATCTTTGCCAGCATCCTGACAGATCCACTTCATATCTCTAGGACCTAGCATATTATTTATGCATGCTTTATGAAAGTTTGGAATGAGCTAAATTTGACCAGAAACAGAAGAGACAGACGTACTGTCTAGGACTAGAAAGGGGATTGTCCCACCATATTCTGCACTAGTCAAATCATATCTAGAATGTTATGTTCAGTGCTTAATGTCACATTTTAGGAGAGACACTGAGAAGCTAGAGATTTTCCAGAGAGAAGAGTAGTCAGCATAGTAAAGACTAAAAAGTCTCTATGCCACATGAAGATTAATTGAAAGAGGGGCAGCTAGGTGGTGCAGTGGATAGAGCACCGACCTTGGAGTCAGGAGGACCTGAGTTCAAATCCAGCCTCAGACACATAACACTCACTAGCTGTGTGACTCTGGGCAAGTCACTTAACCCCATTGCCTAGCCAAAAAAAAAAAAATTAATTAAAAAAATTGCTGATGTTTAGTCTGGAGAAGGGATGACTTATTCAAAGGACTCTTCTCTACAACGGAGATCAATCTGGCCCCAGATCCTTCTTGGTCCCAAAAGGCAAAACAAGGCATAGTGGCAGGAAGTTACAAAACAGCAAATTTAGACTTAACATAAGGAAACATTTCTTAAGAATTAGCGCCATCAAAATTTGAATAGGCTACTTCAGGAGGCAGTAAGTTCTCCATCTCTGAAAGTCTTAGAACAAAGGCTGAATGGCCACTAGTTGACAATTCTTAGGCAGGATTCTTGTGCAGAAATGGGTTGGAGCAGGTGGGCTCTGAGAACCTTTGAGACTATGAATTAAACAGAGGTAAAATGACCACCCATGCAAGTTTCCAGATCTATAAATCAAAGGATAAAAGATTTAGAGCAGGAAATGACCTCAGAGAACAGCTAGTCCAATTTATAAATAAGAAGACAGACTCTCAGCAAGATGAAGAGATTAGCCCAAGATCACAAAGGCAGCAGAAAGAGGGTCTGAACTGAAATCCAACACTGCACCCATCTCTGTATGTCTGTGTGTTTAAATTTTTACCTTTTTCTTTTCTACCAGATCTATGATTTCATCAGTGTAGGAAGTTTCTGAGGAGGAACTTCCTATGCCAGTACATATAAGCACCTTCTCTTTAACTTACAGAGAATTCTGAGAGGAGCAGGGAACTCTAAAACACTAAGAAATGAAGTGACTCACCCAGGGCTACAACAGACAGACAGTAATGTCAGAGGTGGGATTTGAACCCAAGTCTTCTTGACCCCTAAAGCCAGCTCACTATTACATCCGGTTACCTGCCATGTTCCTGTATATATTTGGTGGGGAAGGGGTGAGGAAATGAAACAATTCCAATCCTAACAACAGAGGAATGGCTAAGCCAACTCTGGTATATAAAAATGATAAGTATATAATTCATGTTAATATAATCATACCTGGATAACATTAATTGGCTCTGCAAAAACATCTTTTGGTGAAACAATGATACAGGAGGTTATTAATTCTTTTGGGAAAATATTATACATGGAAGATACTGGCCTGCTAAAATCTAGGCTACCCAATTAAATGGGTAGTGAGAGGAGGAGGAGAAGAGTGGAAAGAGGGCTTTCCATGGAGAGGCAGAAGACAGGAGAGGAGCTTGGCCAACCTACTAATATTCACAATAGATCTATATTTTAAATTTCTACAAATAAGGACCATCCACTTTAATACTTCTACAACATGAGAAACAGTGCAACTGAACATATTTTACTTGCTAGGAATCAATAAAAATAACTGGCTTGGTACTTCCAAGTTTTGCAAACCACTTTATAGACATAATCTCATTTAAGCTTCACAAAGACCTTGCAAGGTAGGTTTTACAACCAAAGAAGACAAAGTGCAAACCATGGACACCCAGCTTAAAGGACAAGATCTGAACCAAGATCTCTTGATGCCAGTTTCATCAAAGTTTTTGAATGGCTCTGAATGAACAAGGCCTATATAAGTTAATTGAGTTGTTGGCTTTTTATCCATGCCTGTGATTTCATTGGCATAAGAAACTCCTAGGGAACAAATCCCCTCTACCAGCTCAGATCTGCAACTCCTAGACAATTTCTTATCTGTTAAGATTGGTCTGGGCAGTGTGAAATTAAGGACTGTGAGAGGCTGGACTGAGTCTGGATCTTCCTGAATCCAGGCCTGGCTCTTTATCCACCACCCCCATCCTGCTTCTCATACATAAGCTAATATACAAATCGGGTTTGTTTCAAGGAAAGTTCAGCAATCATAGCTTTCAGTGAAAATACACCAAGCCACAAAATGAAGTAGCTGCCATTTTTATTAGGGAATTTACCAAGAAATGTCTGTCTCTTGCTGTATCATAAATACAGATAATAGAAAACAGCTTGAATGGGGCATGAACAAAAGAAGTCATAATGAAAAAAAAAATTCCCCATCACATATGACCTTTCTAGCCAGAGACGTATCGAATACCCCGGAAATTTGAAGATATGGTGCCAAGGAGAGCTGGGTCCCCACACTGTGTCGTCTTTCTCATCAAAAGCTGTACTAACCCTCTTTGTGTGGATTTCATCCTATCTCAGCACCTCAGAACTCCAGAATAAGCTCCGATATAGATAATGACCTTATTCTTACAACAGCAAAAATATTGATTGACAGTCATCAGAGCTGACAGCAGGTCATTGATCCAAATGCTGTTGTTATTGGTCCCAGGATGCTCCCAGGCAACCTTGAGGCACTGTCTTCTGTGCCCTGTTCTTCTCACTTTCACCTGATTCTCTTTTCCTCTCTCCTCATTAACATCCACTTTCCCCTTCTACCACTACTTGCCTTCACCCTCCACTTTCCTTACTCCCTTCCCTAAAATCTTTAAACTCTAAGCTCCCTTCAATGACTGTGGGTTGCTACTGTTTTCATCCCACATCAAACCTCACTTCTCATTTTTTCCTCCACTCAGAATGCACCACCTCCAATCATGTTTAGGAAGAATGAGAATGCTAACTCTCTAATAGGTAATGTGGATGGAGTGCAAAGAACACTGGGATGGGAGTTAGGAGACCTGGGTTCTAATAACAGAGCAAAGAAGCTGCAAGGTACCTTTGAGGTCATTAAGTCAAACTCAACATTGTGCAAATGAGGAAACTGAAGTTCCAAGCGACTCATTCAGGGTTATACAGGTAAGAGCACAGGGGCTGGATTCAAACCCAGGACATCTGTCTCCAAATCCAGCACTCTTTCCATTGCACTGTGCTGTCTCCCCAGTTTACAGCTTGCTAGTCATGTGCCCCAGGGTAAGTCACTGGCCTCACTTTCCTCATCTGTAAAAGAAAAGGGTTTGACCTAGATTATCTAGAAGATCCTATCAAGCACAGAAATTCTCTATGGTGGCTCTTTCTATGCTACAATATAAACAACAGGACTATTCGATGAATTCTTGGGTATAAATCTAGTTCCAGTACTCAACACTAGTTCAGCAACTTTCAGTGGCTACCCATTGTCTCCTAAGGAGAGATCAAATTCCTTTGCTGACATTCATGTCCCTCTACAATCTCTTTTTATCCCACTTCCATCCCCCATTTCCGTTCCAGCCTCATCTTACATGACCACACTGCGTACATGCGATGTTCCAGGAAAACTGGTCTACTCCCTGTTCCCAGAATGTGTCCTATGTCCTCCCTACTCCTTGCCTTTGCTCCCACTACCTGAAATGCTCTCCCTCCCCCTCTAATGAATTCCTGTCCATCCTTTAAATCCCAACTCAAAGGTTCCCAATCTTCCATCAAGCTTTATCACCCCCACTCATAGGTAAGAATGATCGCTCACTGTTAATAAGACTGTAGAGAAGGGGAGAGATTTCCTAAACTCTATGCCTGCATTCTCCACCATAATATGTTCATAAACATGCCTGAATTTTCTCTAAAGGACTGTGCTCTGTCTGCCTAGGGATCTTTGGTAGCAGTGACCATTAGAATGCTGGGCAGGCCATTTGTCACTGAATAAATTGAGAATTTGGAGTGGGGGTTTGCAGAGGGGGTCAGAGAGGACAAGCAGAGAAAGAGGCATATTTAATGAGAACTACAATGCTTATGACTACAGGAGAAATTTTTAGCGTAATAACAAATACGTGAACTAAAGATATATTGAAAGTTTAATATATTTTAAATATCCTTATTAATTTGGGGAAAGGGGAATGGGAAATGGAAGCAAACCTGAGGTTTCAGCTCATGTGAAAGTGTAACATAATGAATATAAAGCTGGCCTTGGATTCAGGTAGACTTCGTTCTGAATCCTTCCCCTGTCCGATCTAGCTGTATGACCTTGGATACATAACTTAACCTTTCAATGCCCAAGGCAATTTTCTAAGGATTTAAGTTGCAGGCAAGTCACCAAACTATGGCCCTAAAGATAGGGAGAGTGTACAGGACTGTGTGGTGTAAAGGTGGGGAGAGGGTACAGGACTGTGTGGTGTAAAGGTGGGGAGAGGGTACAGGACTGTGTGGTGTAAAGATGGGGAGAGCTCCCGAATAAGGCACTCCTAGTGAGTAAAGCCAGGTGACTGCTTTCTGTGTCACTTAGAGTCTGGAAGAGTTGCCTAGATCAGTGAGGTGGGAGGGTGGGACTTGTGCAGCCAGTGGGTGTCAGAAGGGCTTGAACTCGAGTCTTTGTGCTTCCACAGCCTGCTCTCTGTCCCGTCCACCACACTTCCTCTCTAACACTAAAGGTGCAAGACCCCAAACAGTCCTGAAAGAAAGATGGAAGTGGATCATCAGTCCCTTGGCCAAAGGTTATTGGGCTGGCTCCCCATGTAGCCATGAAAAAAAGGCAGGAAACCTAGAGTGAAGCATGCTACAATCTGCCCACCAGGAGAAAAGGGAGAGGAGAATGCTGTTCCTCTGCCCAACAGGGAAGACGGCAAGAGGGCAGAAGATCACACCCTTCTCCTGCATTCTCCGAGAAAAAGGCAAGACAAGAGGAAGAGATTTCAGAAGACTTGGCTGCTTAAGCCCCATTTAATGCCTCTGGTTCCGTCAGGTCACAGGCTCCTAGACACGTGAGATCTTGGTCAGCTTAGCTCCAATCTCTCTCTCTCTCTCTCTCTCTCTCTCTCTCTCTCTCTCTCTCTCTCTCTCTCTCTCTCTCTCTCTCTCTCTCTCTCTCAGTTTAGAGACAAAATAGTGCATTTTGCACTCCACTCTCTCTCTCTCTCCCCCTCTCCCCCTTCTTCCCCCACCTCTTTCTCTCTCATCATTTCATACACCTGAAAGGCAACTGGCTATTCAGTGGTAATTGTAACATTGCCAAGGATGGCCAAGTAGACTCTATATCCTCTCAGACCTCATGTATACCATATCTTAGGGAAATTTTAAACCTTAACAATAACACTTTTGGGGTGCCCTGTATGTTGTATTACAACTCTACTATGCATTTATTATATAATGTCATGATTTATAGTTATTTGTGTTTGTGTCTCATCCCCCTGCTAGGCACAGAAATTTTTTTGTCCATTCATTATCTCCCACCTCTAACAAACCAGCTGGAATAGTACTCTCTTTATTGCAATAAACATGCTTGGAGATCAACTGTCATTGAAGTCGTCTTGGACAGATAACAGGTTACCTTCAAGTTTTTCTCTTACTTTTCCAGCTTGGGTTTGCAAAGAGGCAGCTGCGGAAGCATCCTAGCAGAGAGGGATGGTGGCCAAGTCCGGTTTGCAAGAAGACAAGTGTATTTCAGCCTTTCTGGAGCGTCCCACTGGATTACAAATGGCTCTGGGGCCATCGTGTGGCAATAGCTCTCCAGCCCAACCACAGCTTTCAAGTCAAAGACGGGTATTATTCGGAGATGTTTTTTAGTCTCCTGCTACTACAGGTGAAGCAAATACAATCTACTTCACAGAGGGTCAATATTTTTTATATAAGCAAATGGAACAACTCATCAACAAGCATTTGTTGTTGCTAGGTGCAAAAAAAAAATGGAACAATCCCTATTCACAAAGCGCTTACTTACCTTCTCAATGAGGTCTGATCTGGTTGGGCTGGAGAAGGCCTGCCAAGCTCACTCCACTGCTTCTGGCTGCAGATGTCTTTCAATCAATGCCCCTGCCCAGGTGCTTGATGGTTACAAACCAACCCCATTCTCTGTGAAGCTCATACTCCTTCCCCAGGCCATTCGAGATTGTAATCATCACACAATCATACAGTTTCATAGTTGAAGGGGACCTTAATGCATCTAGTCCAATCTATGCCAGGAAAAAAATTCTCCACTCTGACATATCTGACAAGGGGTCATCTAGCCTGTAGGAAGACCTCCAAGGAGAAGGAACCAAGTACCTCTCTGGGAAGCCCGTTCCATTTTGGAACATTTCTCATTGTCGGGAAATTTTTACTGACATCAGTCTCAAATGTGTCCCTTTGCATCTTCCATTCATTGGTAATTAATAAACGCCTTTCAGTAAATTGTGTTATGATAAAGATGCAATCTACTGTAGACTATCATTTGTAAAGCCTGCTCATTGCCCTCTCCTATTTTCATTAAGGATGTTCTCAATATGTATGTAGATCACTCTCAAAGATTTTTTTCAAGATAAAAAAGTTGGCATGTGAATCAATAGCTGTTATTTTTCTCTTCAATACTTTTCGGATGGAGGATGTCCTTAAGCCTGGAAGATTTGTTGAGACATATATACGTGTGTGTATAGTATACACACATACAACATATAGAGAGAGACACACACATATCCATGTATGCATATGTATGTATGTTTGCATATGTAGATAGATAGATACACATGATTAAAAAAAAAAAGACAATGGGCCAACAGAAAGACAATGACCTGGCCTCCTTAGCATAGTGTTTTTGGTGATTTGCCAGACTCTATTGCTTGGCAAACCGAAGGGATTTAAAGACTTGAGCAAAACCATCATTCTCCAGAGCCAAATAACCTTTTGAAGTCTGTAATAAAGCAGTCTATGAAATTACTTAAGTGGGGGAGAAGTTTTGTGTAGTAGAGACAGTAGCTTAACCCCCTCCTACATGCAACTTGGGCTAATTTTTCTTTAAAAGGTATTGACAATCCTCAAGTCTCATTTGCCTATGGAGAGTAAAGGCTAGGGCTGTTGACATCACTTCCTGGTTGACTAGCCTTCTCCCGATATGGCTAAATGAATCCTTTTGTGAATTGATGAATGATTTCTAAGTGTCTCATTTTGCTCCGATATTGAACATAAACTACCAAGGAATGAGCCTGAGTCAGCCTAGTTGGCTGATGGGGAACAGAACAGTTGGCAATGGGGAAATGACAGGAGACCAAGGGACTTGCTAGTCACAACTTAGACAGGGGCTGATCAGGTAGAGAGATATTGTTCGTTTTAGGCTGTCAGTTCTAATCAGCTAGGTTGATGTTCAGTATTCCAAAAGAGTTTGGCCAATGGATGCAAAGATGCTGGCAACTAAAAGATTCCCACATCTCTTGGAAAGAAAGCAGCCAAAGTTTTCATTCTTAGCCCAGTGCCTGGGTGTGCAAGGACAGAAGGGCAGGCTCTGGGCGCTAAGATGAAAGTAAGATGGTGAAAAATATTTCTCTTATTGGGAAGAAGCAGCACTTCAGCTGAGGGCTGCAGCTGAGGAAACGGAGTAACCCAAGAAGGCAGGAAGCATACAGGAGGTGAGGAGGCACAGCACAGAAACTACGTGAGGTAACAGCCAGGTTCAGAGTACAGTGTCCAGTAGGGAGGAGAGAAGGAGAAAGACAGAGATAAAACAGAAACACAGAGACAGAGACAGACAGAGATGGAGCAGCAGAAAACAGCAGCAGCCCTGCAGCATTGGAGACACGAACTACATCTGGCCACATGTGTTTCTACCCTTATGCACACTCCCTATGTGTGTCCACTTTCCCACTGATGGTATGCATATTCCACTTTTGTGGAAAAATATGCCCCATATGGGGGAAAATATTCTGTTGCTACTTCTCTTTCTCCACTATTTTGTGAAATGTCTTTGCCTTGAATTTATTCTGTGGCTGAATAGTAGAAGGAAACATTAGCTTCAGAGCCCATGAGCTTTGGGTTTGAGTAGCTGGGAACCATCACAGTATCTTGAATCTCAGATAACTTTCTAGGGCACTCACACACAGCAGTAGCGGGTTGACGAGGGATTTTTTTCCCATACTTTTGGTCTTTGGCATGGTTTGCCATTTCCTTCTGCAGCTCATTTTACAGATAAGAAATGGAGATAAACAAGGCTAAGTGACTTGCCCATGGTAACACAGAGAGTAAGTGTCTGAGAGGCCAGATTTGAACTCAGAAAGATGAGTCTTCCCAACTCCAGGTCCAGTGCTGTATCCACTGAGTAACCTAGCTGCCCACTATGGGTGAGGGTGTTGCAATGTATAATCAGGCAGGAGTCACTGTTGGTTGATTTTGCTAAATTGCTCCCTCCCCCCCCTTTTTTTTTTTTTTTGCTTTTGAGCAGAGGAGAGGGAAAGAATATATTCAGAAACGAAGGTAAAATAAAAAGATATCAATAAAAATACCAGTTTTTAAAAAGATAGGCAAGGGACTGCAGAGGCCATCTATTCTAACCTTTTCATTTTTCAGATGAGGAAACTGAGATACAGAAAGGAAGAGTAACAGCTAAGGTGACAAAGTACTAGAGAGATAGGATTTGAACACAAGTTCTCTGACTCTTTCCACTGTAATAGGAACGCAGTCAAAGGTATTTTGTTTTTTATTTGTCCTTCTACAAATTTCATCATTTATAAATGCCCTTGGGATTACATGGCTTACTTGTATCCCCTCAGAGCAGCCTGCAGTCCTACAGATATCATGATCTAGCACCTACCTATATAATTTTAATTGTTTTTAACTGTCCTACTTAATTCCTTTTTTATCTCCCCAATTAGATAAGCAGTTCCTTGGGGACAGGAAAAAAAATTTTTTTAACATTCTCATGTATCTTCCACAGTGTCTAACACTGTGGTGCTCAACACACACGGAGTACTTACTAATATTTTTGATTGATTTATGGAAGCAGTATGGCCTCTCTGTAAATAATGATTTTACATGCATCTTAATGAAGATAAAATAAGCTTCTAGATTACAGAAAACCTTATCATCATTGTTGGGAAATAAATCTGTGGGTACTTTGGAGCCTCTTTTGGGAGGCTCCTAATCCCAAGAGGGGTAAACTGAAGTGAGCAAGGGCATATTGTATAGGAAAGGTGAGTCAAAGTAACAGCAATATTGTTTTAAGAATGACTTTAAGCAACTAAGTCATTCTGGCTATTACAAATACACAAATTAAAAATAAAGGACATATGAAAAGAGGCACTACCTGCATCCGGAGAAATAACTGATAAATAGGAGTATGTATACAGTAATTTTACAAATATATACCTATTTGTGTCTAATGGTAGCCATCTCTAAGGCGGAGTGAGGGAAGAAAAAAGGGAAAAAAGAAATTTACATTATAACTTTGTTGTACATTTGGAGGGATTAGCAAGTTGTACATGGTAAATTTGTAGTTTCACATACAATCATCTTTTTTATTGTACTGTTATGGAAATGCTTGTTTTGTTCTCTGAATTGTAAATAAAATATCTTTTTTTAAAGATAAGAACCTAAAAAAAGTAAAAGTGAGTCAGAGTTGTCTAATTTCAGGAAAAAAAGATTCAAAAAAAAGAAAGAAACAGATAGTAAGATTTATTTTTCTATTGCCCTTAAAATTACTATAACTCACATAATACGCTATCACAATACAAAGAGATAAAGGTTCACATTGGGAGGAATTTCTTCATTCTCCAGCTAGTAGCCCTCACTCAAAATTTGGGAAAATCCCTAACACCACTAAGTTATATCGTCAACAATTCTCCTTGCCCCTTAACACTCTTGCAGGCACATAGTTCATAAAATTAAAGAAGGAAAGTTTTCCTGAAACATGAAAGGGGGAAAAAATTGAGCTCACATGAGGTCTCTTAGAAAATAAAGACATGGTCCAACGAGCAACATTCTCTGAAAAGATCTTCAGTTCCACAAGAGGATGCTTCTGTAGTTGTTATGGTTCCCAGCAGATGGCACCAGCACTAAGTCTTGAGAACAAATCTTTTGTTGGCCTCAGTTTCACCTCTGTAGAAGGGAAAACCTCCAGTTACCCTATTAGCCCAAAGACACAGATGTCCCTTTTTCTCTCCTGGAGACTGGAGACCACTCTTCACTAAAGCTATTGACCTTGGTTACTATTCCTGCCAGCCTTTAGCATCACTAAACCTTCAGCAAGAAAGAGGAGTCCACCCTTCTCCATCTCCAAGACAGTCCCAGTCACCAACATCATAGATCAGCTATAAGGGCCACAAAATTGTTCTCCCTCATGCACTGGGAGGGGGCCACCCCTCAATTGTTTGGGAAATGAAAAGGCATGTTGATTCCTCCCAAATTCTCTCCCTTAAGAATCTTTCTACGGAACCTCTCTCATAAGCTAATTACCAGCCATGTCTAAGATGGAGAGGGTAGATAGGAAAAACTGCACACCCTCCTAGTTCTTGAGTATGTGATATCCAAGCTCTAATCTCCCCACCCCATGACTACTCTGCATTTACTTTCTGTATATAGCCCATGTAAGCTCTGAAAATCCTTAGCCCAGCTTCATTCCCACTTCAGCTAGACTGGCCACATCTTCCCCTTAGGGTTCTTGGGGTCCCCCTGAGGAGTCAGAGGTGATTCTCTAAAGCCATCAGCTCAAGCCTCCACTGATTTGCTTCTTGAGAATCAGCTGGTTCTCAAGAACCAGTTGAGAATCAAATTAGTCAGCCTTAAGTAGTTGGTTTGTTTTTTTTAAGAAAGGGGTATTTACAGTGGCAGCTAGGTGGTACAGTAGATAGAGCACTGGCCCTGAATTCAGGAGGATCTAAGTTTAAATCTGGCTTCACACACTTACTAGCTGTGTAAACCCTGGGCAAGTCATTTAACCCCAATTGCCTCCCCCACAAAAAAAGAAAAAGAAAAAGATATTTACTAAGGTTGTATAATTGGAACAAAACATCCCCCTAAACATCTACGATGCATTCTCCCTCAAGTACATACAGAGGCCACAGGGAAATAGACTCAAGGCTGAAGAACACATCTGGAAAAGCTCACCTCCTGGTTGCTGAAAGTCCTTTTTTCCTTATTCAAGGGTGGTTGAAAAGTTACCGTGAAGAAGGTGAACATACATCCATTTAGTCCTCGGATCCCGTTGAAGACACTGCCACCAACTGACCTAGGGATGTCACTTGGGACATCAATGGGAAGGTGGAAAGTCCACATCCTCTGCACCCTTTGATGCTGGAAGGTCCTCCTACAGGCAGAGTGGGAGGGGAAAACAAAGGAGACTTGATCAAGGAAGGAGCTGAGGCCTCTCCTTCCCTGCCCTCTCAGCCTAGGCTACTCTTGTGAACTCACCCTTACTTAGCCCACATAAACTAAGACTTGTTCTCCAGAGCAAAGGGGTGGTAGTGCTAACTCCTTAAGATCCTATAGTCTCTCTTTAGTCAATAAATCAAAAACAAACTGAAGAAAGGGTTAGTATGGAAGTGCTGGACTCTTAGTCTGGAATACCTGGGTTCAAATCCTGCCACTGACATTTACTTGCTGTGTGACCCTGAACCATTCACTTAACCTCTCTGAGTCTCAGTTTCCTCACCTGTAAAATAAGGAAGTTTGACTAAATGGCTTCTAAGGTTTCTTTCCAGCTCTAAATCCTAGGCTCCTTGAGGGCAGGAACTCTTTTGCCTCTTATTATATCCCCAGAGCTTAGCACAATGCTGGGAGCACAGTACAGAGTGAAAAAATGTTTGCTGTTTGATTGAGAGTGAACACACCCACACAAGAACCTGTTAAGGAAACCTATGAAGGAAGAAAACTCATGTGCTTGGGGTAACTCACTATTTTGGATTAAAAAAGGCTTGGATGTCATTGGTCCATTCAGGAACATTGGCACGCTTCTCTACTACGTGCTTGTCTGCCGATCCTCACTGCTCTCCCACTGGGCAAGTCCTCTTCCCTTCTATATTGGAACTAATGTAGTATTTACAAGCCTTTTCAACTTACAATCACCCTCAGAAGGACAATGAGAAAGTATTACCTCAGTTCGACATCTCACTTGGTGTCCTGGATGCTGTTTCTTTACACTCATAGTTTTTATAGTTTATACCCAGTTTTTAATAAATGAAAGTTCTTTCTTCACCCCTTTAAACTCTCACACCATTTATAAACCAACAGGGTGTGATCCTACATCTTTCACGAGGTGTTTCAAGTCTTCATATTTACACTGTGATTAATTTTATATACCACACTGCTAAAATCCCATCTGAAAGCTGTTTCTTCAAACATGCGTTCTGATTTCTTTGAGGTGTCAAAGTACCCTTCTATAATAACTGCAATATCTTACATCTTTTAATTTGTTGTTGCTCAGTCATTTTCAGTCGTGACTGGCTCTTGGTGACCCCATTTGGGGTTTTCTTGGCAAAGATACTGGAGTAGTTTTCCTTCCTTCTCCAGCTCATTTTACAGATGAGGAAACCAAGGTCAACAGATTTAAGTGACTTGCCCAGGGTCACACAGCTAGTCTGAGGCCAGATTTGAACTCAGGAAAATGAGTCTTCCTGACTCCAAGCCTGATACTCTATCCACTGCGTCACCTATCTTGCTCTTTATATCTTTTAATAGTTTTAATAGTTGATTTAAATACTTTAATATTTTTTCAGCATTAAAATGTCCTATCTGAAAAGGGCCACAAAGAAACAATTCTTTACACACAGGTCAAAAGCAAAGACCTATGCAAAATTGTGAAACACCAACACTTTTTTTTCTAGATATCCAGTGAATCTTTTTTCATCCTCTGTCTCAAAAATCTGGCACATTTAGCCTCATCCATAATAAATCAGAGATAGATACCATCTCTTCACCCCCTCTTTATTGTAAGCATGTTCAAACAACAGCCTGGTCAAAAAGCCTGGATTCAGTTATGCTGATGATTCCAAATACTTAACTGATGATTCTGGAGACCAACACTTCCTGGAGAAAAGCATAATTATGCAGTGCTTAGGAGTACTTGTGTCTGATGAAAACAACTTGATGTCTAGGAAGCTAAGAAAACTGCCCCTCTTGAAAGAATTTACAGAGAGCCTTGAGAGGGACAAAATTCAAAATCTAGACTATTAAAGGGAATGAAAATGAGAATGAACAAAAGGCAACAAGTGATAAATGGGTGACAGAGCTTTGTATATTACTTAGTGTCCTCCCGCTGGAAATCCAGTGCTATTTTCGAGAGGCCAGCAGTTCATAGGGAGAGTCCATTTCCCATCATATTCAAATAATGTTAAACACGACAGTCTGACCATCTAAACACTGAGCCCCGCTTTGTGAACAATTTTTAAAAATCTAAATAGTTAGATTTTCATTCTTAGCCATGGTAAAAAAAAAAAAAACCAACTACATAGAAGGTTAGAACTAGGACAAACCTAGATCAAGGAGGAAATCTCACATCAGATACTTTGGGGTTATACCATTCTGGGCAACAGCAGTCTTTGCAACACTCTGTGCTTCCATTTTTTTCATCTGGAAAAGGAGAAAGTTGGACTTGATGGCTTCTAGATTCTACTGCAGTTCTAATTCTCTGATCTCTCGTCTTACGGATGAGGAAATTGAGTCCAAGAGAAGGGAAATGACTTTTCTAAGGGTACAAAGCCAGTCAATCGCTCAGCATCCAAAGCTTGGACTCTCGTCACCATGGAATCCATTTCTTGAAGTAACACTACAGCTGGGTGATGATGGAAAGGTGGGTTTGCAGCATAAAATGAGAGGCGCAGCAGAGGGATTACTGGCCCCAGGCCAATGTGGTTCTGCCGCTGTGATTTATTGATAACAAAAAATTACACAACTATCCACTTCTCTTCATGTAAGTGATAAAGTTGAATGTTTTAAAAATCCTTTGCTGCTAAAGGTTTATAGATACCTACATATATTACACATATATAAATGGTCATTATATAGATGTGTGTGTGTGTGTGTGTATGTGTGTGTGTGTGTGTGTGTATAATCTTTTCAATCAGAGCCTTAACTAGTCTGGGAGAATGTGGTTTTTGCCCCAGGGGGTACTCAAATGTTGAGGGTACTGGCAATACATATACTTCAGCAGAAAAAGTTTCCAGCAGCTGAAGTGTATTTGAAGATGAATTGTGCTTGCATCAGGGGCTGGAATTGCTAGCTATAACCCTGTTTTTGATGTTTGTCTCACCATACAGAACACTATCCATTGAAAGCCATACTGGTTTTGAAAAGTATGTGCTATTGATACTGATCCAGACCAACAATGAATACTTTCCACTTGTTCTTCACTGAAACTTGTATCAATTAGAGAAGGGCTTTCCATACCATCTGTACCAAATAAGGCAGGAATTTTGGACACCAACAGTTAATGTCTACGGAAACTCTAAGAACTGTGTGATTCTTAGCATCCTCTGCCTCCTTTTCCATTCTGCCGTCATTCTGGGACACAAAAGACTGAGAGCCATTTTGTATTTTTATCAATTCTGTTTTACAATTATAATATTTGTAACTAATATAATTAATATTTTTAAATTATCGGTTTTGTTTTACACTGATAATAACTGACACATAGCCCTTTAAGGTTTGCAAAGTGTTTTACACATATTATCTCATTTGCTACTCGTAATTACCCTTATCTGTTTTTTATAAATATTCCCATTTTACAAGAAACCGAGATTAAATGGCTTGACCATCCAATCTCTTGACTACCCCATAGGTCATCACATTCAAAAAATTAGTTACTAAATGGCCAACTTATAGGGATGTGGGTAGGGTCTGCACAGTAGCCAATCTGTCTCTGACTATGCTGGAAATTTTTCAAGTTTCGTAGAGTCAGCTAGAGCTTTTGTTAGCCTTTGAGAACCCAGAGTCTCCTCTACTAAGGTCCTACCCCAATGCCTCATGGCAGAAACGCCAATGAATAACACAGGCTTCCTGCCCAAAATTCTCATTAGAGTTATGTAATGTCTATAAACTGGTTGTCTTAATTAGATTTAATTGTCTCAGAAGCCTACTGAGCTTAAAACAAACAAAAAACCAAACCCACTTATCTACTTTCTAAGAAGTTCAGAGAGCCAGTACAATATGGTAGATTTGGGGACAGCCTTGGAGTTAGATAAACAGAGGTTCAACTCAGCCTGATACAGATTAGCCAAGAGGCCATAGACAAGGTGCTCACCTCTTAGTGCTCTCTATCAGTAGAAAATTTTCACTCCAGGAGTTTCCAACACCAATCATATGTCTAGAATCTATTCAAAAAACAAACAAAATATTTCAAAAAATTAAACTAAATCCAGTCATGTCTAACTCTTCATGACCCCATTTGGGGTTTTCTTGACAAAGATACTGAAGTGGTTTGCAATTTTCTTCTCCACCTCTTTTTGCAGATGAGGAAACTGAGGCAAATAGGGTTAAGTGACGTGCCCAGCATCACATAGATAGCGTCTGAGGCTGGATTTGAACTCAGGTCTTCCTGACTCCAGGGCTGGCACATTATCCACTGTACCACCTAGCTTCCCCAAAATGCATAACTTTATTTTAATAAGTATATCAAGAAGTGATATGAAGTTTTAACTTAGGGCAGAGTAAGGGAACCATTGTAATGAGTCATTTTATCCTACTATACTAATCCTACATCTAGAATAGAGATTATGAAATTGAAAGGGTGCTTTACTCAAGTACAACCTGTAGAATGAGTCACTGACATTATATTTACCTTTCATTTATGTAGTTATGGGAATTTGAGCTGAAAGATACCTTAGAGAACATTGAGTCAGGCCCCCTCATGTTTACAGATTGGAAACTGAGGCCCTGGGTGGGGGAGGGGTAATAGAGATTTGCCCCAAATCACAGGGCTAGATTTGGGATCCAACAGTAGGCCCACTGCTGGTTTGCTAACTTTATAGTGTTATAGTGTACACATCTCCAGATCTTGGTGCCCTGGAAGGAATACTGGATTTGGAATCAGGAGACCTGGCTTCAGACCCTAGTCACCTAAGGTGTCCACTCAGTTAAAGTGAGGGGATTAGACTCACTGACCTATAAGATTCCTTCCAGCTCTAAGACCCTATAAACTTTAAATTTCCAAATTCAACAAGACTTAAACACACTGTAGTGGTTTGCCTGGCTATAAAAAAGATGGGTTTGGAAACAAACAAGTGTTCAGTTTTCTCCAAATGCTTTTGCTTCTGTTTAACTTTCATTAGTTTGCGGTGTTTCTCTTTGGCCAATCTGGGTGCAAAACTGTTTCTGCTTCCTACCACTTAACCTTAGAGGACTCCCATTTTCTTTTTCTTTTTAAAATTTTCTTTTTAATTCAAATTGATTTTTAAAAATGAACCAAAATCTGCCTTCTCTCCCTCCTACTTCACCCCTATTGGAAAACCGATGTAACAAATATGTATGGTCACAGAAAACAAATTCCTACTTGGTCATGTCCAAATATGTGTGTGTATACACATACAACATATACATATATGTGGGTATGTGCATATACGTGTATTAGGAACAGTGAGATATATACACATATACGTGTGTGTTTATTTTGTGTGTGGAGAAGAAAAGAGAGAAAAGAAAGAGGGAAGAAAGCAGACAGATAACTTGCTCTGTAGTGTCAGGAGATGGGTAGCCTTTTTCATAGGATCTCCCATTTTCACCACCAGGTGTCAATCTGTGGCGATCTTATGAAGCTACTGAAAGGACAGGCCATAACTGAGGATAAATGCCAAGATTTCAAAAGCAGTAATAAACGGGCTGGGTTAAGTTGTGGATGAAACACAGAAAACACTGTTAGACCTTGAACAATTTGTTTGGTTCTGGATACAAAGGAAACCCCCGATTTTGCGTCCATCAGGTACCTCCAGGAAGACTTGCGCAAAGGGAGCTTGGCCTCATCCCCAGAAATGCAGGAAAAGCCCGCCCTTCACTTTCGGGAGCTAACACCCCAAGCCATGCTTCTGAGGTGCGCTCTGTAGAAAGCAAACCCTAAACGAATTCCATCCCGGACGTGCAAGAGCCTCCCAGATGGGAACTGCGCAGACTAGAAGCTCTTTTTCCACTACGAGCAGTTGTTAAATAGGGTCCCTTGTTTCTGGAATTGGAAAGTCGAGGCGAGGAGACCGATGGAGACTTTGAAGGACGGGCGGGAATAGAGGGGACCTAGCAATCGGAGTCTCAGGTCATGGAGGTCCACCCTCGGAGCCCAGCGCTCTTGGGCCGGGGCTGGGGCAGTAGGGCTTAGGGGGATCTTGCACTTTGGTCCGGGGCTCCTGGCCATGGGTGAGGGGGCGGGGGAGAGCACAGGAAAGGGCTTGAAGAACTCAGGCGGCAGAGAAAGCAAACTGAAGAAGTGAGCATTATTTCCCCGGAGAGGGGCAGGGGCAGGGAATCGCGACTGGGGGAGGAGCTTGGGCCCGTAGGCGGGGGTTCCCGAGGAGTTACTGGTGGAGTGGAGGGGAGGGGAGGGAAAGGGGTGGATAGGGAAAGGATATTTGACCCGAGGGAAGGAGGAAAGGAGAGCCAGTGTAGAACCGGGAGAAGGTGGGTATTGCTGAAATTGATGAGGCTGGCTGTGCTTTGTGGGTGGAAAGTCGAGGTGGGGGGCAGCGGGAGCGGGGCAGGACACTTCTGGACCAAGCGCTGTTGCAGCAGAAGCTCCTCCGGGACTGGCAGCTGGTGAGTCTTACCTTGCTCAATTGCAGTTTTCTCCCTGCTGCCTTGCATTCCCTCTCCCTGAGCCCTGGGAGCCCCTAGCTCAGAGCTGTCCTGTTGGAGGAAGGCGCTGACCAAATTTGCCTGGGCTGGAGCTCAATGCATCCTTTATGCCTGGCTGCCCTGGCGAGGAACAGCCCAGCTAACCTCAGATCACACCGCTCCCTTGTGCGGAGGAAGGGCAGCCCGCTTCTCTACTAAAAACCAGTGACTCTCAGGGAAATGAATGAATGGCCAAAGAGAGAAAGCCTCGGGCTGAGTTCTGATGAAAAGTCGCCCCACGTGTTCTCCAGCTTCCTCTTGCGTACTGCACGTTTGCCAGCGCTACATGCATTTTGCTTAGATTAGTCAATGAATCCATCAACAAACGTTTAGCAGGCATGCCAGGCCCTGTGCTTGGCTGTGGAGGACAGCCCTTAGACAAGTGATTTCACTGGTACCTCTCCCTCACTCCTGTTTTCCAAGGGAATAATCCTCATGTTTTCAGCCTGTTCTCTCAATAGTGCAGTGGGAAACAGGAAGATATCTTCCTGAGCTCAAATCTGCCCTCAAACACCTCTGAACTGTGTGACCCTGGGCAAGTCACTTAACCCCGTTTGCCTCAGTTTCCTCATCTGTAAAATGAGCTGGAGAAGGAAGTGGCAAACCACTCCAGTATCTCTACCAAGAAAACCCCAAATGGGGTCAGCAAAGACAACTGAACAAAGAAAAAAAAATTCTTTCATATCTTCCCACTCAGGAATAACACTCCCAATGGGTTGGTTATAAATATAAATGTTTCACTAACCGGGCAGGTTGAAAAGACCAAGCACTAGAAATGGCCTAAACTATGGCAATCCATCCCTGGTTTTTTTTTTCTTATTTAAAAAAAAATACACTCTCTAATGAATTACATCTTTTTTTAAAGTCTGTTGCCTTGTGTTTACATGCAAGGGTTAATTAACTAGGTGGTACAGTGGACAGAGCAAACGTCTGCAATCAGGAAGATATGAACTCAAACTTGGCCTCAGACACTTCCTGTGTGACCCACTGTCTGCCTCAGTTTCCTCAACTGTAAAATGGGGATAATAACAGCACCTACCTTGCAGGATTCTTGTGAGGATCAGATGATATTTGTAAAGCTCCTGGCACATAGTTGACACTAAATAAATGAGTATTCCCTTCCTTTCCCTTTTACCACAGTCATTTCCTTCTACCCAATCCTACCCCTAACTCCTATTGTAACTCTTATAACAAAGAAAGACATTCAAGCAAAAGCAAAGGACAAAACTACTGGATCTGAGTGTGTATGTAAAGTGCTCCACATCTGTAGTCCCTCCTCCTCTACTCAGAGCCCTCCAGCACTGAAAATGTTCATGGCCATTCATTAGAATTCTGAGGGTTTTTTTGTTTTCATTATTCACTACAGTATTGTAGTCACCGTTTATGTCATCCTAATGGTTCTGCTTTCCTTACTCTGAATCACTTGTGTCTTCCTATGGTGACATGGTGGGTGCTACATTGTTGTTTTTACCCATGTAGGTTATGTGTGCCCACCTAGATTTATCTCGATGTGGCTCATGAGGAGGCAAGAATACATATCTCTAGCATCTCTCCCATCCTTCTCCAGTGAAGACTTTGATTCCTACCAGGAGGGGAAGTCAGAGGTTGGGGCCAGAGGCTGACCCTTCTGCTCTCCCCAGAGAAAGGGGCTTTGGGGCTAGAAGTATATCTATCTAGTCCCTTAAATATAAAAGTCTATGGGAAGTAAAAAAAAAAAAGTCTAGGGAAAGTAAAATTTTAGGTTCAAGCTACACTCCTGATCTCTATGCCTTAATGGGAAAAGAGAGACACGAGCAATATAAACAAAGCTTGACCCCCTTCCACAAAATGCCAGTTCCACAATGAACATACAAAGCAAATAAGATACAAACCCATTTATCTAAGTTATAGCAAGACAGAAGTCAGAAAACGTATGCATAGAATACTTACCAAGCAATACAGAATGAATGAGCTTTTTGATTGGGAGCAAGGTAACTCAGCTCAACCATGACAGTCTCAGACCTCATGCTATCCCATCTCTCAGGGAAATTCCTTGAAGTCTCTGGTATAGCAAGCTGAGGACAGAGTTATAACAGAGATTACCAACTCCTCTCATGTCAGCTTCTTCCCAGAGTCTCCCTCTCCCTTCAGAGAACTGAAGAGAAGTTGGAATGTTACATCTTCTTTCCTAAAGCTAGTAGACAGAAAGTCAGAATCTCTCTTCTCTCCAGCTCTCACCAACTCTGCCTGCCCTTCACACAATAATCAGTTTCCCCCAATGAAAAGAGAGTCCCATATAATTGGCCCTTTGAGCCAAGGGCCACATCCAGATTTTCTACATTCCCGATTTCTTATAGGATAATAATGAAGATGTACCATAGCACCAACTCTGCCTGCCCTTCATACAACAATCAGTTTCCACCAATGAACAGAGTCACATATAATTGGCCTTTGGCCTAGGGCTACATTTGGATTTTCTATATTTCCAATTTCTCATAGCACAATAATAAATATGTACTTTGTGCATATATCGAATTACATTTTTAAAAGACATTAGCCATATATAAATTTTACTTCAAAGAGCCATGCTTTTGTATGAGTACATCCTCTGCCAAAGCTGATTTCACCCTTTCTATATTACTTAATAGATGATCCTTGGAAGTTGCTATGATCCCAAGGTTTATTAATCTTCAGCCAACCTAGTAAGGAGGCTGCCCAGGCCTAGCCAAGCTGTTCTTCAGGCAACTGGCATGCAATCTATCTGTAAGCCCATATTCCAGGCCTTTCTAGTTTGGCACAACCTGTTGGACCAAAAGTTCAATATGAGTCAATGGTAACGGCAGAGGAGGGGAAAAAAAACTAATGCGGTATTGGGCTGCATTGAGAGTAATAAGGAGGTGATGCCCCACTGTATTCTGCCCTGGTCAGATCACATAAGAAGTGTTCAGTGATCAGGTCTGAGGGGCACAATTTAGGGAGGGCATTGATAAGCTAGATAACACCCTGAGGCAGGATGGTAAAGAACCTTAAATCTAACATTCTGATGGGGAAGATAACATATAAACAACTATGTCCACGTAAGACATGTCTGTGTATGTATAGATATATAGATATAGATATATAGTGTAAACGGGAGAGAACCTTGTGGGGGGGGGAAGGAGAAGAGAGAGAGAGAGAGAGAGAGAGAGAGAGAGAGAGAGAGAGAGAGAGAGAGAGAGAGAAGAGAGAGAGAGAGAGAGAGATCTAGCTGGGAAATGCCTATTGGAATTGTTCAAAAGTAGACTAGACTACTTTGGGAAGTCTTCAAGCCAAGGCTATATAACCCCTTGTCGGACAGCTTGTGGTAGACATTCTTTTTCATTTATTGGGTGGGTGGGGAGGCTTCCAGCTCTAAAATTCTGTGACTTACCCAAAGATTGAGCTCTGCAGGCTCAGACTCTAGGAGTCTCCACACCCTGTGAGGATTTTGGTAGATGAATTTTAAGTAGGAGAGGAAAAAAAGGCAAATGCTTAAAAAAACAGCAAAGGAAAACATCTGCCTTTCCCAGCTGAATGTGGTAAAACAAGTGTACACAAGTAATTATAAGAAGGCTTGGAAATGTAATGCAGTCCACAGTGTCTTCTAGTCATTCAGTTTCTTCATATCCGGATGCCTTCAACATAAGCAGGAGCCAGTTATGACTGAGTCAATATTTAGCATAAACTGCAGCCCAATGATCCTGGAGCAGCCAAATGAAATGGAAAACATTCTAAGAACAGCAGGAGTCAATCCCTGGAGCTCCTGACACCTAGATACTGTAATGCCTTCTGCTGAGTTGCCCAATCCAAGCTTCCTCTGCTTAAAATGAGGAAATTAAGCAGGAATAAATAAAACATATGAAGACTGCTATGTGTTGTGATTATCAATGTCTGGGTACAAGCAGAGACTTATCTGATGACAGTCTGTAAAATTTACTTTACTTAGTGACTGGATACATCCTGTCTGCTCCTTCATCGATGGCAGCCTTGCCCTCGACCCCCACACTTAACTTGTTGCCCTGGGTTTTTCCTTGGCAATGCTTTCCAAAATGGCCTCCCAGCTCTCTGAAACTAATGGTTAGATGAAAACTGTCCATTTGCCCAGTTTGTAAAGCTACCTTTGTATTGTATGTAAATAATGGCCCTAAGTCCCCTAGCACTGCCAATCTGGTGGGTGCCTCAGAGAAGAGCCCCCTGACCTTTATTCACCCCCTCAGTGCCATGGCCAAAGCAACTTTGTACTGACTCTTAGATGAGACAGGCTCTAGACCACAAATTAAGAGAAGGATTTTCCCCAACCTTCTCATCCTATCTGCCTTCCCTTTTCCTCTCTACCATTTCCTCCTCATAATGTCAATTGATTTTCACTCCACTAAGTTCCAGCTCTTTGTTGAGTGAGACCCCACAAACATCTGATGGAGTTTCATAAGAGAGACAGAAGTCTAGCTATGTATTAGTACACGGTTTAGTCTTGTGCAGTGATGGCTAGGAATTTTTGTGTGGAGATGGGAGAGAGGAGAGCGTACCACAAACTAGGGCCATGGCAAATGGCATAAAGTGTACGCTTAGTTGCAGAGTAAGTACGGAAGGCAAAAGCTTACCCATCTGATCCCTTCCTATTTTCGCTCATTACTCTTCTTATAAAGTGCTAAGCTCTGCTGTTTCTATGTTGCTAAAGATGGCATAGTGGATAGAGTGCTGGTCCTGGAGTCAGAAAGACTCATCTTCTTGAGTTTAAATATGGCCTCAGACATTTACTAGCTGTGTGACCCTGGGCAAGTCACTAAACACTGTTTGCCTTAATTTCCTCATCTGTAAAATGAGCTGGAAAAGGAAATGACAAACTATTCCAGCACCATTGCCAAGAAAACCCCAAAAGGGTCGTGAAGAGTCAGACATGACCAAAAAACGACTGAACAGCAAGACTGCAAGTGCTATCAGGCCCCTCAAAATTTGGTGAACCAGGTCAAAGTCCCAGTTGCCCCCACCATGCTTGTGGCTCTGATGTCATGACTTGAAGTAATCCATTGCAGAAAATGGAAGTCATTTCAGTCTTTTGGAGAGCTTCACGGGTAGATGCTCCTACACGGCAGAACAATCTAAGCACGCTTAGAACCTAGCACAGCAGCCAAAACATGTTGGAAATGAACAAATTTAAGGGATTCAGAATTCATACACACTGTGACAATTTTATAGAAGACAGAAAAATCCTTTGCTATTGAAACTCATTTGGAATGCAACAAGGCATTACTCAAATGAAAATCACATCTCAATCACTGCTCACCTGGCAAATGTTAAGACAGAAAGTATGCAATAATGGATGGCAGCTATTTCCTAACAAACTTCATAAGCTTGGCTTCCCCCAAAGGGATGTAAATTCAGATATATTGTATAGGGTTTGATGAGGCAAGAATATCATGAAACATGAAAGTAATGTCAATTTCTCTGTGTTAATATGGCCTTTGTTCCATTTAGTTTTCCGCATTAATGTTACCTTTAAAACATCAAAGAATTCAATGTCTGTTTTAATAGAAATGATTTTTTTTATTCCTAGCCCAGTCATCTGCTCTTAATGTAACACAGGACAATATGTACTCTTCCATGGTACAGCATCTCATAAATAAATAGATTGTAATATCCTCGGGGGCAGGAGTTGTGTCTTAATTTTTCTCATCTCCAACTTAATTCCCAACACGGGACTTAGGGTATGGGAACCACTGAATAAATATTTGCTTGTCTGCTTGATTTTTCCTCTGTTTCAAACACATGTTCTAAAGGTATAAGCAGTAGTAAAAATCAAGTGCTACTATCCTTAGGATCATCAATTCATCAGTTTAAAGCTGGAAAGAACCTCAGAAGTCATCTAGTTAAACCCCTCATTTTTCAAGCAGGAGAAAAATGGGGCCTATCGAGGTTAAGTGATTTGTCCAAGATCACCCAGGAAACAAGTGGCAGAGTTGAGATTCTCACCCAGCTTCTCTGTCTCCAAATCCAACATTCTACACCATTCACCACTGTTATTCATTCATTTTGCAGCCATATCTGACTCTTCATAACCCCATCTGGGGTCTTCTGAGCAAAAAGAGTGGCATAGTTTGCCATTTCCTTTTCCAGTTCATTTTACAGATGCGGAAACTGAGGCAAATGAGGTTAAATGACTTTCCCAGAGTCACACAGCTAGTAAATGTCTGAGGCCAGATTTCAAGCCAGGAAGATGAGTCTTCCTGACTCCAGGCCCAAGGCTCTACCCACCGCACCACCTAGCTGCTCCTATAGCATGCTGCCTCTCCAACAAGGAGAAGCAAATAGTATATATGTAGATGATGTATAATGCTACAGATATAAACCAAGTCTTTGAGGGAAATGTTGAAGGGAAAACAGCATTACTGACCGAGGCTATCAGGGATGGCTTCATGAAAATGGTAGCATTTAAGTTGGTTAAGATTTCAACAGACAAGATGGAGGGGAGGGCATTCCAGACATAGAGATCGACGTGAGGAATGTTACATAGAATTGTATGCAGATAATGATTGAAAAGTAAGATTACGCCAGACTGTGGAGAGCCTTGAATGACAGGATGAAGGATATGACCTTTTGAACAAAGAATGGCCATGCCCAGTTTCTTCTGTTAGGAAGATGAATCTGGCACGCATATAAATCATGATAGAGTAAGTAGAGCATGAAGGATTCAAGAGATGTGTCACTGTTGAAAAAAAAGAAACAGTTGCAATTGTCAGGACACAGGGTGATGAGAAGCTTTACTATGAAGATGGCAATTGGATTAGAGAAAAGGGGATGAATCCCAGAGGAATTTTGGAAGACTGGAGCATTGATATGGGAAGTGAAGGAACAGGAAAAGTCATTGAGTGTTCCATGAATGAAGATGTTACTGCCAGAGAATGATTAAGTCAGAGGCATGAGCAAGTTTGGGGGTGAATATAAATTTGGGTGCAGTGCTGGGGAGACATCTGCACTGAGGAGTCCTTGAAGCATTTTGAGAAATGGGGATGAACTAGACTTTTCTTGATTTCTTAAAACATTTTGGTGAAGAAGAGTGATTTTCAAATTTTAAAAAAATCCCACACATTATAAGGTGAAACTTACTCGTGGAGACCACCTTCCATTTCAGAAGAAAGAGATGTTTTTGACAAATAGCCTTCAAATTCAGAATTATTATACTTTCTCATTTCTTAAAGGTTGACTTTCCTTATTGTGCACAACCTACCTCCCAGGGTCAGGTCATTAGAGGATTAGACGAGATAATGTATGCAACACTGCAAAACATAAGACACTTTTAGATGTCAACTATATTCGTTATTTTTAATCAAGACTTCCTGTCCAGATCCATTGAAGTGATAGCCTGATGGAAGTTCAGAATGTGTTATAGGCTGCTGCCAAGAAAGCCAAGGTTGTGCACAGCTTTAATAGCCACACGGTCCCAGACTGTTGGTATTTGCTGAAGTTTTCAACTAAATTGAATAAATCATAGACTTAGAAACAGAAAGAACTTTATAGATCATTTAAGCCAAACTTTACAGGTGAGGAAACTGAGTTTCAAAATGGTGAAATGACTTGCCCAAGGTCATGCAGCTTTGTCCTTGAGGACAAAGAATACCTTTTGCGTTGTCTTTGTATCCCCAATGCTTAGCACAATGGAAAGAGCACTGGCTCTGGAAACAGAGGACCTGAGTTCAAATCCTACTCCTGCTGTTTGCTACCTGTATGACTTTGGACAAGTCACTTAGTGTTCTTGACCCTTGAATTCTCTCACCTATAAATTCTGGCCTCAGACATTTATAAGCTGTGTGACTCTGGTAAGTCACTTAACCCTGTGTACCTCAGTTTCCTCATCTATACAAAATGATTTTTATACAGAAGGCCACAGAGGTCCATTCTAACTCTAAATTTATAATGCTAACAATTCCTGGCACATAATAAGAACTTAATTAATTATTTGTTATTAGTAATTACTAATTATATATTTACATATACATATATATGTATTTGCATGTGTGTATATATGTATACATATATAATTATAATAATATCTTATAATTATTAAAATATTAATTAAATAGAAAGATAATGAATAATAAACGCATGCTGATTTGAAGCAACACAGCCAGCATTGAAAACTAGGTCCTCTATGTAGCAGCACCTCTGGGTTCATTTTCCCAACTCCTACTAACATTGGCAGGCTGAGTCCCCTGAGGTCGGCTACTTCTCCCTATGAATAGTTCTAGAAGTAACCCTGAAAGTCTGGGGTGTTTCTTGAGTAGTACTATCACTCACGAGCCCCCAGCGGTGTTCTCCTCATTGATTACTAGCCATTAAGCTGGTAGCTTTTAGAAATGTTATTTACTAAGGTAGTATATAGCAAGCATGTTTGGTACAAAATATTTGTCCCAAAAGGCTGGGGACACACTCTCTCATGTGTACTGACAGAACTTCAAGGGAAGGTAGACTCAAACTTAAAAACACACATATCAAAAAGGTCATTCACAACTCCTGGGTTTCTGGAAGTCCTTTCCATCTTTTAGTGAATGCAGTTCTCTTCTGGACTCTCAGGGTAGAGTAGGACTTCGTAGAGTCCTGATGCCACCTCTCCTAAGTGTGTCAAGTTTCCAATGGAAAATCCATTGGAAAGTCTTCTGACCTGTCAAATTTCATAGTCATTCTCTCCTCAAGAGAGGGGAGGAGATGGAGACTGTGCTCCTCCTTCTAAGCAATTGTTTCTCGGGGGCTTGAGTGGAATTGTTCCCCAACTTTGCTACCCAGCTTTAGAATCCTAGAGTCTAAATCTTCTTTCATCCAAACCCTACAAAGTATGGCTTTGTGTCTTCAACCAACTATAAGTTGGTTCTATCCCTGTGTAACCATCTGCTTTCATTCAGTTGTTACTGGTTTACACCTTTGATTCATGATTGATTCTATAACCCAATAAAAAGCTAGTCTCACCTAACAGAGGTATCTGGACATAGAGCATCTCGCTAGTTATATTAATTTGGATTGAAAGTTACAAGTTCACCTGCCTCCTACTCCACATCCAGTGACCTTTCCCTTGCACCATGCTTTATTTCCATGCTTTGTGTCATGCTACTTTGCAAAGAAAACTGTTGTGTTTCTTCATGGGCTTTGACCCCATTCTATCTAGGAATCCATCCAAAATTAAGTTAAGAACCTTCTAACAATTAGGGCTGTCCATAAATGGAATAGGCTAACCTGTGAGGTAATGAGCTTGCTGTCACTGGAAACATTTATAGCAGAAGCTGTATAATCAGGTGTTGGGGATATTGTAAGGAAGATTCCTACATTCAATGACAAGTTGGACTAAATGAACTCTAAGGTCCCTCCATACTCAGATTCTGGTATTCTGGGCCCTACGGGTACCTGGTGAGAGCCAGCAACTCATCTTCCTGCCTGGAAAACCAACATGGAATATTACTGCAGCCATACAATCATGTTCACATACAAAAAATGCATAACTTCAGCGGGAAATTGAAAGTAAGGGGGTAGGTGATATGTCAAATAAGTTTCAATATATAGAAAATACTGAACGTAAGAACAGGCTGTCCTCTAAAAATTAATATGAGCCTGTTTCTTGGTTAACTTTCCGGGCCAGCCCACAGAAGCATATTGAACCCACCAAACCTGAATTTGAGTAACTAATAGGGCTATTTTAAGCATACTTATTACATTTTATGATATCATTTCTATGGTAAAATCACGTCTTGCCCTTCTCCTAGGTAACTCCTGCTCCTCCTGGATGAACGTAATTAGTTAAATCTCCACTCCTCTGCATCTGTGGAGAAGACACCTCCTGACATTTCTGTAACGACAAAAGAGCAGGTACTTCTCTGCATCATTTTTTTTCCTCTGGATATTTCAAATTGGAAAATAATGGCCAGTTTGCAAGGGAATGGGGAAGGTGGGCTTTAGCTCCTAATCTTTTACTATCTGTCCATGTGGAAAAATAGTTTATCCAAGTTAAACAATTATCTGCAAGTCAGAAATGCCTATATACGTACATGTGCATAAATTTCTCATATACATAATGGAGAAAGGGACTGAACCAGTGATTTCACTAATATATATGTATCCTTATTTCAATTTGTATATTTATTTCAGTTCCCAGGTGAGGAATTGCCCTTCACCAATGTGGGTCTCTACCTCCCCTACAGTTAAGGCTTCTAGAGAGTTAGTTGCCTAGAGTAATTGTGTAAGGATCCCCATGGCTAAGTATTGACTTAGTTTTAAAATGTAATGTTATCTGGGTTGTGCTGTATTTTTATTTATTTTGTTAAATTTTTCCCAATTACATTTTAATCTGGTTCAGCCCGCACTCAGGCATTTTGGGATAAAGCATCTAGAGAAGGATTAAATGTCTTATTCAGAGTCACACACAACTAGTATGAGTCAGAAGAAGGACTGGAACTCAAATCTTCCTGACCTCAAGCCTGGCTCTCTAGCCACTACGTTATACAACTTGCATAATTACACACAACCACATATACACATAAATGTGTGATTGAATTAATGTAGGGAACTCTTGATGGGCAGCTAGGTGGTGCAGTGGATAGAGTGTCAGGCCTAGAGTCAGGAAGACCTGAGTTCAAATCCAGTCTTAGATACTTACTAGCTGTGTGACCCTGAGCAAATCACTTAATCCCATTGCTTCTGTTTCCTCATCTATAAAATGAGCTGGACAAGAAAATGGCAAACCACTCCAATATCTTTGCCAAGAAAACCCCAAAATGGGGTCACGGAAAGTTGGACAAAACTATAACAACTCAACAACAGTAACAAGGAACTCTTGATGGAGAAATTCGCTTCAATAATGCAAATTGGCAAATGCTGTGCAACTTACAGTATCAGAGAGGTTCCCGGGGACACTGGAGATGTCAGTGACTTGCCCAGGGTCATACAGTCAGTAGGTGCCAGAGGCAGGACTTAAATCTGAGTCTTCCTTCCTTGGAAGCCAACTCTCCATTGCCCCAAAGGCTCTCCTTAGGGCTACCCATATTGTAGTCCATAGGCCTCACTTGCCTGTTGAATTGCAATTTTTTACCACAGTTTCTACCTTGAGTTCATAAAATGATCCATCAAACTACATTATAATGAAAAGAATTACTTTCATTAAGAAACATTTTTATTTCACTATGTGTTGTTTTGCAGGTTCTCTCTAGGATGGAAAACAGAAAAGATATCACAAACCAAGAGGAACTTTGTGAAATGAAGATTAGGGAGAAGATGGAAGAACATGATCACTTGGTAAAAAAATAATAATAATCCAAGCAACAATAATAATAATAATAACAATAGCACATGTAGTATTTTATGGTTCATAATCACTTTACGTACATTATTTCATTTGTTTCTCACAAGACCTCCATAACGTGAATAAAATTATTAGCAACTTCATTGTTATGGATGAAAATTGAAACTCTTATTAAATGACTTTTCCAAGGTCATAGAGCTGACAAATGGCAACAGAGAAAAAAAGTTGGCATAGCAGTTACATAAGGTAGCCACAGATAATATTCTGTATCCATTGTCCTACCCCTTGTTAGCATCATCTGTCCTCTGGAACCAAGATTGGTCACTGCATTATCCAAGTTCATCTGCCTTTTAGTGTTCTATTCATTTATATCATTATGATCTTTTTGTATATTATTCTCTGGGGTCTTATTTCTTCACTCTTCATTATTTCATACAATGTTTCTCTGAATTCCTCAAATTCCTCATTTCTTAGCATGCAATAAATCCCATTACCTTCGCACACCACAATTTGTTTAGACATTGTCCCTTCAATGGGTATGGATGTTGTCTCTAGTTTTTTTTTCTGCCACAGGAAGTGCCATCATGAATATGTTGGTATATATAGAACCGTTCTTTCTGTCTTTATTCTGTTTGAGGTATATTCCCACTAAGTGGATCACTGGATCTCTTTAGTTATTTTGCTTGAAATTTTTCAATTTATTTTCCAGGATTGCTAGACAAATTCATATCTAACTTCATGACCCCATTTGGGGTTTTCTTGGCAGAGATGCTGGAATGCTTTGCCATTTCCTTCTCCAGTTCATGTTACAGATGAGGAAATTGAGTCAAACAAGGTTAAGTGACTTGCCCAGGATCACGCAGCTAGTAAGGGTCTGAGGTCACATTTGAACTCAGGTCCTCCTGACTCCAGGGCCACCACTCTATCCAGTGTACCACCTAGCTTCCCACGGACTCAATACTATTGCCTTATATAAATGACATAAATAATATACATTGAGCTCTCCCTGTACAGGCAGGATACCATCACCTGGTGTAGTGGGGATTCCTTTCAGAATAGAAAGGAATTGTTGCTGAGATCCATTGCAGTTCTAAAATTCTGTGATTCTATAACTTTCTTTTTTTCTGTGAATTGATGAAGTACTAACTCCTCAAAACTTATGGAATGAAAAGATTATAAATAAGATATTGTTTCTCAAAGCAAATTTTATAAACATTGTTCACTCCCTGATTTATGAATTTTTTTTTGCTTTACAGTTGCATTTCTCCCCACCCTGTTATCTTCTTATATGTACAGAAGCATAGTCATCCTTTATCTCGTGTGTTTATGTGCATGTGTGTGTGTGTGTGTGTGTGTGTGTGTGTGTATTTTATGAGTAGGGGTAGGAAGTATGCCGTAATGGATAGCAGGCCTATCTTGGAGTCACAAGACCTGGCTTCAGGTTCTGTATCTGACACATGCTTGCTCTGGGACCATGAGAGAGTTACTTATCAGCTCACTTCTCTAGATACCTCTCTAAAACTAGGTTTATATGAGTTACTAATCTGGATTGGTAAAGGGAGTTTCAGCACTGGGAGTTTTCACTGTCAGTGAAATCATAGTCTGGGATCAGCCAGGTGGTACTGTGGATAAAGTGCTGGGCCTGGAGTCAGGAAGACTCATCTTCCTGTGTTCAAACATGGCCTCTGACACTTACTAGCTGTGTGACCCTGGGCAGGTCACTTAACCTTGTTTGCCTCAGTTTCCTCATCTTTAAAATGAGCTGGAAAGGGAAATGGCAAACCACTCCGGCATATTTGCCAAGAAAACCCCAAATGGGGTCACACTACTGAAAAACAGCTGAATAACAAAAATGCGTGTATCTATATATGTATGCATGCATGTATATATGCATACAAGCATATTTTGTCTTGCTGTTTCCCACATTCTATGTGTGTATGCATGTGTATAGACATTTGTATATACACATGTATACATATGTATCTGGGTACAAACATACCCACATGCACACGTACATATGTGTGTGTGTGTATATTTACATACAGACACATATGGAGTCCAAAAATCTTAGTGCCATTTTGAGCTCTAAACTTTTTTAACTGCACTAAGACTTTTGGGATATCCTATATAAATAGGAACTTTCTCTATGATTTCATTGGTATAGGAAACCCCCTCCAAGTGAGAAAACTCCCTTTACTGAGGCAAGTCAGCATTTTCTCTCAGTTTATAGTCTTAGAAATTTTCCTGGGACGCTGAGAAGGTAAATGACTTGCACATGGTCACACAGCCAGTACATGGCAGAGGTGGGATCTAAATCTGTGTGTGTATATGTATGTGTATGCATCAAGCACAAATATATATATGCATGTATTTTACATACAGATATACATATGTATATGCTGCATATATACATATATGCATGTAGTGTATGTTTCATTTGTGGTTTTGTGTGTATAAGTATATATCTTTACATACAGTACACATATATGTACATATACTGCTTTGTTCAGTGGTTTTTTCAGTCTTGTCTAACCCTTCATGACCCCATTTGGGGTTTTCTTGACAAAGATAGTGGTGTGTTTTGCCATTTCCCTCTCCACCTTGTTTTACAGATGAAGAAACTGAGGCAAAGAGGGTTAAGTGACTTGCCCGGGGTCATATAGCTAATAAGTATCTGAGGTGAGAGCTGAACTCAGGAAGATGAGTCTTCCTGACTCCAGGCCTGGCATACTATCTGTTGTACCACCTAGGCTGCCCACATATACTGCTTAGTAAAAATCAAATGAGATATTTGCAAACCACTTAGCACAGTACCTGGTATACAGCAAGCACTATATAAATGTTTATTCTCTTCTCTTCCCTTCCCTTTGAAAGGAATAAACGGTAAGATGACAGTGAAGTCTAAACTATAGCAGCATTAGCTAACCAGAATCCAAAAAGAGATGTTGGGTCCCACAATTGCAGCCTTGGCTATGACATGTAGCAGTTAGCATATATCCACCAGTGCCTCCACTGAAGTCCTCCTTCAATGGCTCTCTGTGGCGTGGAGATCAGCCCCTGTTTTTGAAGGCTATCCCAGCAGAACACAAATTCTAGCGGCCCTGACCAGGCTGGAACTGTGAGTATAGGCCTAATGACAAGATATCATCAGTCTGTTTTGTGAGGGTCTGGCTGTCTCAGAAGCAGAGACTCCTCACGAGTTTATCTATAGCAGACGTGTCAGATTTATGCCCTGCCCTCTGCTTGTGGCCCATAAAACTCTTAAGTGAGGCTTGAACCTGTTTAAAACATAATTGGGAAATGATCCAAAATAAATAAAAAATAAAATGCAACCTAGACAATGTTAACTTGTGCTTTTCTAAGTCAGTATTGGGTGGGGGGGGGACACAGGGATCTGTTTCTACTTGAGTTTGACACCACTGGTCTATAGAGTAACAAAGACTTTGACAATAGCAGTTCTCAAAGACCATGTGCTGAGTCACAGTAGAGGGGTCATGATCTATGTTGGTGGAGGGACCCACCAGTGAGATTCTGGATACCAGAAGTTATAAACTACATGTGAGTGAGTATATATGAATTGTAAACAGTTGATGATATGGGCACGTCACTGTCTTCTCTAATTTTCCTTAAGATGTTTCCTTTTCTTTCTTTTAGACAAACAGCTCAAGAGATAGCAGCACCCCAAAGGCACCTGACCTCTTCCATTTACATCAAATGACTGGCTTCGATGGGTTTGAGTACCCCCCGATCTAAGGCACAAACAGGAGCTCTTTCCACAATGGCGTTTGCCCATTAAGATGGCGGCCACCATAGCCCTCATAACCTTCCTTTATACTTGCCTAAGGGATGTCATCCACCCTTTTGTAATGACTCGAGCACACTTTTTCTATAAGATTCCAATCCTGGTCATCAACAAAGTTTTGCCAGTAGTTTCCATTACTCTCTTGGCACTGGTTTATTTGCCAGGCATAATCGCAGCTGCTTTCCAACTTCATCATGGAACCAAGTATAAGAGATTTCCGGGTTGGTTGGAAAAGTGGATGCTGGCAAGGAAGCAATTCGGCCTCCTCAGTTTCTTTTTTGCCTCACTACACGCAATTTACAGTTTGTCCTATCCAATGAGGAGGTCTTACAGATATAAACTGCTAAACTGGGCGTATGAACAGGTACGGTTCTCACTGTGATACTAATACCCCAAAAGTTCTCTATCACCTAATGATTCCTCTCTCCTATTTCTACTCCAGAACCCCCCTGAAAATCTATATCAACAAAGTGTCTTGCCTTTCTGCTTTCATTTGAAACTTTTGTTTGGCAATTGGGGGTTAAGTGACTTGCCCAGGGTCACACAGCTAGTAAGTATTTGATTTAAACTCAGGTCCTCCTAACTCCAAGGCCAGTGCTCTATGGACTGCATCACCTAGCTGCTCATCGTTTGAAACTTTTAAGGATGGCTTATATAGTGTGGTATAGAAGAGAAAGATTTCTGAATTTGGAGTCAGGAAGATTGGGTTCACATCCTGCCTCTGAGACACACTGGTGGTGTAGCCCTGGATAAATCCCTTAATGCTTGGCTGCCCAAAGCAACTCTTTAAGCGGAAAAGTTGCAGAAAAGTTACTTCTTTATTGGGTACTACCATCTTCATTCACAGAAGCAGTCTCCTCATTAGGAGATTCCTAAACCAAAGAAATCACAGACCTGGACCACTTTCCACCCTCTCCCTCCCCCCTCCCCCAAAGTACCTGCCTTATAGGGAAGGTTTGTGGATTATGTATATAAAGTGCTTGGCAAACTTTAAAGAGCTTTACAAATGTTTGCTTTTATTATAAGTTCCATTTGTTTGTTAAATAAGATCATAGATCTAGATCTGTGGGAAAGGCCCTCTGAAACCATTCAGTCCAACCACATTCATTTTGCAGATCAGGAAACCTCTGAGGTCCAGGGAAGTTAAGCTATTTTCCCAAGTTGCAGTAATTGTCAGACATGGAGTTTGAACCCAGGTCTTTGTGACTCCTGAGCTAGAATTCTTCAGTCTGTACCATAATGCCTCCTTCAAAGCAAAAAGCAGGAAAGTAAAGCTGTTCCAGCCAATAAGTCACATATTCATTTTATAACTGGGGCCTCCCATTATCTTCCGCCAATGCCACAACATTGTCCATTAAGTATTGTCCTTGGGCTGTGTCTCCACCGTTAATCACCCTGCATTGACGCATCTTGCCATACTCATAGACACACACCACAGCAGTGGCCTGTCCCTGCCTAGCCTGTAGTTCCTAAGCTGCTCCCCTCGGGCATGCTGAACCACCTGGGTGGGGAAGGCTGTGTGGGTCACCGGCTGTCAGGGCTAACTGCTATAGGGAAGACTGAAGAAGCATCTATGCTTTCAGAGCCAGAGACTACAAGTCATAGGATTGTAGATTTAGAGCTGAAAGGAACCTTTGAGGCCATCTAATCCAACCCCATCTTTCATCTTACTGAAGAGGAAACTGAGGCAGAGAGACTGAGTAAATTGTTCAGTGTCCCATAGGGAGTAAGTAGCAAAGCCATAATTTGAACCCAGTTCTTCTGACTCCAAATCCAGTATCTTATCCACGGAACCATGCTGCCTTCCTAGTCAGATGGACAGAGTGCCAGGCTTGGAGTCAGAAGGACTCATCTTCGTAAGTTCAAATCCAGCCTCAGATACTTCCTAGCTGTGTGACCTTGGGCTAGTCACTTAACCCTGTTTGCCTCAGTTTTCTCTTCTGTAAAATGAGCTGGAGAAGGAGATGGCAAACCACTCCAGCATCTTTGCCGAGAAAACCCCAACTGGTGTCACCAAGAGTCAGACACGACAGAAATGACTGAAATGACTGAACACCAAACAGATTCTTCCTTTCCTCTTTGCCTCTCTGGTAGGTCCAACAAAATAAAGAAGATGCCTGGGTTGAGCATGATGTTTGGAGAATGGAAATTTATGTCTCTCTAGGAATTGTGGGACTTGCTTTGTTGGCCCTGCTGGCAGTGACCTCCATTCCATCCGTCAGCAACTCCCTGACCTGGAGAGAATTTCACTATATTCAGGTATAGAGTAAAGAAAGCAGTAAGATTCTCAAGGGGACATCTTCTCTATGCATTCCTAAGAGAGCCAATACATGGACTTCTTAACCCACAGAATCATTTCCCTAACACAGTACCTGGTACATAACAGGGTAGTAAATAAATGGGTTAGTTGAAAGCAAATGCTCCTCCCTCTTGCTGTATTAGTAGGTGTAATTAAAATTTACATTTATGTCTTTGCCCTTTTGTTCCTAGAAGCAAAACCAAAAACAAATAAACAAACAAAAAAACCTCACCAGATACAAAAAGACAAGGCTTAACCCAATACAAATAAGGCTCTCCTTACACAGAACTTTATAAGAAATCTCTCCCTACATGGAAGGACCTGAAACTCGCTGGTTATTTAGCTCAGATTACCTTGTTCAATTGTTCAATTACCTTATTTTATAGATAAGGAAATGGCTTCCTTGAAGTTTCTAGTGTTATCAGGGCCAACAAATGAACAAGCATTTATTAGGCATCTGCTATGTGCCAGGCTTTATTAGGCACTGGAGATAGAAACACAAAAAATGAAACAGCCACCGACATCAAGTTGCTTCTGGACTCATTTCACATTACTCCCTTTTATGCCCTCTCCATAGTAATCCAATTGGCCTATCCTCTATTTCCCATATAGGACATCTCCTACCTCAATGCCTTTGCACGCATGGTTCCACCCAAGTCTAGAATTAGCCTTTTTTCTTCATCTCTGCCTCTTAAAATCTATAGCTTCCTTCAGAACACATCTTGGGTGCCAACTTTTACACGAGGCCTTTCCTGATTTGTAATCTGCTCCCTTGAAATGTTTTTGTGTATACTTTCTACTTTATATATACTATATCTCGTCTTCAACCCCTCAAATCTCAATATAGCAAATTCCTTGAGGTCAAGAACTTCACATTCCCCAGCACCTAGTGAAGTCAGTGCTTAACAAATGTTTATTGAATTGAACTGAATTTTAGATAAGATTCACCTCATCTAGTTCAGACAGAGGCACTGATGGATTTTTTTTTTCAAATGATTCTGATGTGTTGACTTGGGATGACCTTGAGGGATGACCTCACAGAAAGATATATCCCAGTATCCCCTTCCACACACCCACACTTCCCCTAACAGGATTAGGCTGGAAGTCTCTGCTTTCTGCCAGTGGTCCTAAATTCTCCACATTCTTGCTCAACTCTTCATTCAGGTCTTTCGAAATTCTTTAACTCTTGTCAGAATTTTTTTAATCTCCTGCTTTGTCAAACTCCAAGAATGCATCCAGTGCTTTCCAGGCTTAAGCTATAACCACAAAGAGCACCTTATGTCAGCTGAGCCTACACTTGACACTGAAGAACTGGGATAAGGAAACTTTAGGACTACAATGCCCTACTTCCCCCAGGGTCCAGAAACTGATATTACTCTAACAGTGGAAATGATAAATGTCTCTTAGGAGAGACATTGACATCAGCTTTGCCGCTTCGCCATAAGGACCATGGGACTTTTCCATCTCACTAGCAGCTGTTATTTCCTCATTTGAATGTGAGTCCTGTGAGAGCAGGGCCTGTTAACTTACTTTTCTATTTGCATCATCAGGATTTAGCACAGAGCTTTGCAAAACATAAGTGCTTAATAAATGCTTTGTTCATGAATTCATCTATTCATCTCTCCCCCGCCAAACCTCATCACCAGATAGCAATGATGCATGATCTCTTCTGCCAACTTGGAATTTTATTAAGTACTTGAAAAATGATTGTGACATAATTTGTTCTGAAGATTTGCTTCTGAAAAAGAGTAATAACTAATGATTGAGTTGTTTGTTATGCATTTATAGTGCTGAATAAATGCCAACTGGATCCATTCCTGTAAGAGTTAATCAGAAATACAGGCATCCAGAGTAACTGAAGATTCTATTGTCAGGATGCCACATAGTTGCAGAGGTCAAGAAGTGTGCAAAAGAAAGGAGGGATGAGGGAAAGATTGAAAAAAGGAAGGAAAATAGGAAAAAATGAGAGTATGGTACATCAGAAAGAGGAATGACTCAAGAGCTAGAGCAGGGCTTCTTAAAAATTTTCCACTCATAACCCGTTTCGCACTTCTTTAACTGGTCAGGACCCACAGTTTAAGAAGCGCTGAGCTAAAGAACCTAGTTCAAATCCTGATTGTATCAATTTCCACTATTATGAGATTGAGAAAGTCCCTTAATATTCCTTAGCTTCAGTTTCCTCATCTGCAAAATAAGGGGACTGGACCACTTAGCTTCTAAGATATCTTCCTGCTCTACTTCTACAATCTCACGTGATCTATGAAAGGAAGGAAGTCTTTAAATATGTCAACATAGAGCCAAACAACCTAGCTTAGCCTTTTTGTAAGAGGCCCATAGAAAAACTTTTCTGAATTTCATGGTCTTGGATGAATCATTTCTCTGGGTCTTGGTTTCTTCATCTGTAAAATGAGAGACTTTTATAGCCCTGTATAAACATCCCCTGAACTCATTCCAGTGAGCCAATGATCGTGCCTGGTAAATAAGTGATTAAAAAGACTAAGTCATCCAAAGTAATGGAATATTCCACTGTCAGGATCCCACAAAGTTTTAGTGGTCAGGAAACAATTAAAAAAATGTCAGGGAGAGACAGAGGAATGAACTAATAGACTAGCTTATGTCTAAAGTCCCTTTTATCCCAGTAACATTATATGATTATATAATCCAGATAAAAACTAGAAAATCCTTTCAAAGGTTCAGCTGTGTATCTTCACTGTTGGATGGCATTTTTTAGTTTTCATCTGGATCCTAAATTGATATAGGATTTCAGAGCTAAAAGGAACTTTAGTCATAACCTAGTCCAACCCCCTTTGCTTAGGGGGGGAAACTAAGGCCTACTGAACCAATTTGTCCGAGATCACCCAGTTGATTGATAGTAGAGCCAGGATTCGAAAACCAGTCTCCCAACTCCAAAAAGAGAGCTCTTTCTGCTCTGTCATGGTGGATACTGGAGGCTATGGAAATGCCTGCTATGCTGACATCTCTCTTCCATCAGCAACATGACCAGAACACAACAAACTTGATCATTGGGACTGTCTCCATGATTGATGTGAATTGTGATAGCCCAAATGATCTTGATTTATTAATTTTCCATCTGAGCAGCTGGAAGCAGGAAATAGTTGCCTACATGGGGTGATTTAAAACCAAACTGGATCCTTTTCCATCCAAACCCTCAGTCTTCCCCCTACCTGTTATAGTACCTGAGGTTTCAACACTGGTGATCCTTAAAGAGCTTTTCAGTCCTCAGGAGGCCTCTTTTAAAATGAAAATATCTCTAGAAGAGCATGATCAGTTACACCTATATTGGAAATAGAATGTTCTTTGGAAGTAGCAAATTGTGGACATTTGCGGCAAATTGTGTTGTATTCTTCTTGAATAAAAGGGCCTTTTAAGAAATACAAAGTTTTTTCCCAAGCCAATAATTTTGCAATTCCTCCCTACCATATTATGATTCCCTTTATTTGAAACGCCTGTAAGTGCTTTATTGATATTAAACACATTATTTCTAGTATTATAAAATTTCTCAACCAAAATGGCTTAAAAAGTAAAAGTTAATAGAATTCACCATTCTTTAATAAAATTCTATTAAAATTGGAGTAGCTTCAACAGACATCAATGAAGGGGCCAATATTTGGAGAGCACCATTGCTAAGCACTCGGGAAGAGATGCAAACATGACAAGGTCTCTGAATTAATGGAGCTCATAATCCAGCAGATGATCAGACATAGACACAAGCCATTAAAAACTGTTCTAGGGCTATCAATCCTGTTACCAAAGATGGGTTTTTATTCTATGCCTTGATTTATGGCGATAACAAGTGGTAAGTTCGATTCCTCTCAAATTGAATGATTGGCCATTGGCAATTAACCATCATTGTACCTATTGTTGCTGGACTAATTTTTTTTTCCCTCTTCCCTCACAGAGCAAGTTGGGAATCTTTTGCCTTTTACTGGGCACGATTCACGCATTGATTTTTGCTTGGAACAAATGGGTGGATGTAAAACAGTTCGTGTGGTACACCCCTCCTACTTTTATGATAGCGATTTTACTTCCTGTTGTTGTCCTGATGGGTAAAGTCATATTGCTCCTTCCGTGCTATAGGAAGAGGATACAGAAGATAAGGCACGGCTGGGAAGATCCCACTAAAATCAACAAAGCTGAGATGGCTTTCCATCTGTAGAACACATGGATTTTTGCCAAATATTAAATTCTCCTATTACAAAGCATTTCCATTTGTATTTATGTTGTATAAGGGAACTTTCTTTCAATTTCTTAATTAGTATACTGTCTCTTTATTGGAGGCACAGTTGAAGCTTTTGGGTTTCTTCACCAACTGGATTCAGACCAAACATATGTGTGTATGTATGTATATATGAGTATGTATATAGGTATATACACTGTATGTGTATATGTGTATATATATATAAAATATGTATATATATATATACATATATATTTATTTATATATACACACACTCATATATACGTATATACATATTAGACCCAGAACAATGTTTATGCATGTATAGCAGAATAAGGCAGAACAAAAAGATTGACCTATAGTTTATTCTCTGTCCTTTACATTCAGAAGCAGTTTTTATCAGTTCTGGAAAAGGGGACTTGATGAATCTTCTAGTCATATCTGGATTTACTGTACCCCTTTGGGATCACAAAAACTCAGAGTTCGTTACAAGAGACTTCAGATACTTTTTAGTCCAACGCCCACCTGAATAAGAAGGCTTTCTTGTAGCCAACAAGTAGCCTTCTGGGTTTTGCTTGAAGAACCCCACTGAAGTTCCATTGAAGCTGTTGTCGAGTTGTTTCGCTCATGTCCAACTCTTTGTGACCCCATTTGGAGTTTTCTTGGCAAAGATACTGAAGTGGTTTGCTACTTCCTTCTCCAGCTCATTTTATAGGTCACAGAGCTAATAAGTGTGGGAGTCCAGATTCAAACTCAGGAACTTGAGTCTTTGTGACTCCAGATGCAGGGCTCTAGGCACTATGGCGCCACCTAGCTGCTCCTACCATCCAAGCTATATCTTGTTCCTTTTTTGGATGGCTCCAATCATTGAAGACTTTTTGCTCATGTGAAATCTACATCATCCATTCACTGAGAGCTCCCTCTTCTCCATATCTATCATCACCTACCATTCTTTTGCCCTTTACTCCACTCTGTAATTCCAAGGTGGCCTTTCTTGCCAATATAAACCTCCCCACAAGCATCTTGCATCCCATTTTCTCCATTAAGGATTTCCATGACTCAACTCTCTCTTGCCCCTCCTCCTACTTGTCTGATGGCTTCTTCTGTCTCCTTTGTTGGATCTTCATCCATGTCATGCTCACTAATTGGCATTTATTAAGCACCTACTATGTGTCAGGCACTGAGCTAAGCCTCAAAGATACAAATAAAGGAAAAAACACAGTCCAAAGAGCTCACATTCTAAAGGGGAAGACACATACTAACAATTATGTACATGCGAGATATAAGCAGTATAAATAGGAAGCAATCTCAGAAAGTGGGCATTAGCGGTAGAAGACTGGAGAGGGAGGGATTGGGAAAGATCTATGGCAAAAGATGGGATGTGAGCAGATTTGAAGGAAGCCAGGAAAGCCAGGAGCAGGTGTGCAGATGGGACAGCCTTCCAAGCATGAGGGGAGCCCCAAGGAAAACTCAAGAGAATGAAATAAGTATCCTGTGCAAGGAACAGCCAAAAGGCCAATGTTACTATATTCAAACATAAGCTGCTTGAGATCAGACACTGCCTTGTTCTTATATTGGAATCACCATTGCTTAGCACAGTGCTTATCACACAGGAAGAGTTTAGCCAACGTTCCCCATTTATTCGCCACCATCACCTTCTGCTCCCTTGAAATACCTAAAACTCTACTTGCTATTTGTTATTCAACAAATATAAGACTTAAAAGAAAATTGTCTCCAGAAGTAATACATTGATTTAAGTCCATACTAACAAGGAAACTGCTGAGAATTCCTAAGAACAGGTTTGTCAGAAGAGAGGGGAATGAGAACTCAAGGGTTTTGAATATATGAAGGAAGATATATGCCATTCCCATGGGGAACAAGAGAGAACAGAAAGATTGGGGGTGCCAAACAGCCTACTTCACAGTCTGCCCTAGAAAGCCAGCTGCCTATATGCATTTTAGTTTCTGCCTTGGGAATCAAGAGGCCGGACTTCGTGTCCTGGAGATGCCACAAAATTGCTGTTTGACCATCTGGGCATGTTTCCTCATCTATACACTGGGGTCTGGGAAGAGCTCTAGATGACCTCTAAAGTCCCCTCTAGCTCTATCACTCTGGTCTAGGTCAAGGGTTTCTAACCTTTTGTGTGTCAGGGACCCCTTTGGCAGTCTAGGGAACCCTTCTCAGAGTAACATTTTTAAATATATAAAATAAAATAAGTAGGATTACAAATGAAACAAATTATGTTGAAATACCATTAGCAATTTTTTAAAATTTCATGTCCCAGGTTAAGCACCCTTACTCTAAATGATCTCCAAGGTTCACAGGCTTGTAAGAAATCTAGAGCTAGAAGGGATATCAGAAATCATTGAATCCAACTCCTTAATTTTACAGATAAGGAAACTAAGGCACTCATAAATTAATCAGCTTTTTCAAAGTACTACACATTGTTAGTGGCACCAGGATTTTAATCAAAGTCTTTTGACTCTAAATAGAGATCTCTTTCAATTGTACCATGATGTGGCCATCTTAAGAATAAAGTGTATTTAAGCAATATACTGTCTTCTCCCTTAAAAAATTATTTTCAAGTATCTTTTACAGCTAAGAGGTAGATGACATAGTAGAAAGCGGCCTGGACTCAGAGGCAGAAAGTATGGGTTCAGGTCCTACTTCTCCCACACATAGGTTTCATGACCCTAGACCCTGAAACTTAGAGACTCTCTAAAACTATAATTTCCTCACTAGAAAGTTCTATGTGCTAATAAAATCATAGGTCCAGTCAAATCTGTGCCCATATAGGATATCAGATGCAGAGCTGGAAGGGACCCTAGAAGACGTGGAGTTCAACCTCCTCATCATATAGATGAGTTAACTGAGACAGGAAACAATGACGCTGGCCCAGTGTCCCACGGTCAGTGAGCATCTGAGGAAGCATGTAAGCTCAGGTTTTCTTGGCGCCAGGTTCCTTGTTCAATCACCCACTGCATCTTATCCACGTATACTTCCTCACGTGTTCATATGTGAGCATACTTAATGTGTATGTATGTGCTCTACAGTTAGGATGGTAAATTCCAGTTTAGTGTGCATGATTCCCATTGAAAAAAACCAAATACTTTAATGCTGAAGCCAATGGAGCCATTTGCCTCAGCAAAAATGGCTGTGATTAGTAAATGTAGGTACTGATTTAAAACAACTTTTCTAACAACAGCCCAATAATAAATTTTTTTAAATTTATTTTAAATAGTGTTGTTTCACATTTACCGTGATCAATAGCTTCATATTTGGAATGAAAGGAGATGGTGCTATCCCACACCGCCCTTCCCCTCTCCTCCCTCCTAGCCCTTTCACCGTGGAGTGTCTGGCAGAACTGACCTTTAGTGTTATCATTCGCTTACCTCATCCCTGCCCTGCTGCTCCTACAGATAGTAAAGTGTCCTGGAGACCAGCTACTCAGACACGTAGATTGAAACAGCATGTCTTAAAAATAGATTTTAGCAGGGTTCCTGTTAGGTTAATGAGCTATGTGGTCTTTGCTAATTGATTTTACTACGTGTTAGGGACAGTTGGTTGACAGAGCCAGGGACAACAGTCATCTTTGTTTTATCCAGAAGAAAACACAGAGCAGATAAAAACAGGTGGAAGCTTCTTTTTGCTGTGTCAAGAAGTCGTCCCCTTCCCCAATTCAAAAGGTGTAATGGGAAGACACTTGATGGTTGCTGCCATTCGGTTCTGGTCCTGTTTGCTGGCATCAAACCATATAAAATCTCTGCTTGTTAAGTGTGGCTTAAATGCAGTTCAGAAACACTATGTTCTGCCACAAGTTTGAATTAGTAGTTGAGAGCCCTGCAGAAGCAAGAGGGAGGCAGCCTGTACCTGAAGCAAGTTGTAGAAGCTCTGAGCAGCCACAGCTATCTAGGAGAATTCCATTGTATTCAAATTTCAGTTTTCAAAACTCCAGCTACAGAAGGCAAAAAATAGGGGTGGGTAAGGGAAGAAATTCCATACATACACACCTCTTCCAAAAAGGTCAGGTACGAAGGGAACTTATGGTTGGAGAAATAGTAGTAAAGGATCATATGGAATTTTGTTTTTCTTTTCTTTATTTTTCTTTCTTCCTTCCTTCCCTTTTTTTCTTTCCTTCTTTCCTTCCTTCTTTCTTTCTTTTTGAAGAGAAAAATGGCCAGCTTTTAGAGAGGGGTGCTAAAGGGAAATCTTCAGGGAAAAGGGAAAGAGAGGGGTGCTAAAGGGAAATGGCTCTTCTTCATTCCCTTCCCCTCATTTCCACATCCTTTCCTGATCTCCCTGATGTTGAGAAAGTTATGAACTGAGACCTGAGATTCAGTTGCTGAATCTTCTGAAAGAAAAAGATGATTAGGAATCCTAAAAGGTAAAGATTAGGAAGAAAAATGCCTGCTTTTAACTGCATTTGCAAGCTAATTGTATGTAGGTATTTTGCTTTTTTTTTACCCAATATGAATACACTTTACTACATATGAGTTTCTTATGTTTTACTCTATCATCTTTACTGTTTGTCAATTATATTGAGGTATTTTAAAACAATGTTAGGGTGGATAGATAGGTAGATAAAGTGTGTGTGTGCATAATGTTTAAAAGATGTATGTATCTCCTATACATACACATACATACATAACAATATATATCCTAAACATTGTTTTAAAATATGTGTGTGTAACATATGTATATATGTGTGTATACATATATATGATGAAAACACGTGCCTTTTTCTGACTATGAATCATATGATTGAAACCTCACCAACACCAGATGGGAATTTACCCTAACTAATTACAGGAAAAGCACCCCAGAGGTAATAATAAAGAGTCTCAGACTCTGCAGGCATACAAAACAATACAACACAGTTGCCAACAACAATTTTAATTCCCAATTTGATTCAGCAATGTTTATTAAATCAAGGCTATAAATAGGTGGTAATCCTTGCTACCAGGGAAACTGAGACCGGCTGATTTCCTGAGCCCAGGAGTTCTGAGCCATAATTCACTAAGCTGATTGAGTGTCCACAGTAAGTTTGGCGCTAATACAACGAGCCCCTAGGAACACTAGGTTACCTAAGAAGGGTCTGACCAGCCCAGGCAGAAAACGAGGCAGAACAAAGCTGTAGCACCAGTTGGATTGGATCCAGGCCAAGAACAGCCCCTGAACTCTCAGCTTGGGCAAGACAGGAAGAATCATTCTTTGAAAAAAAAAAAAGTAACAGTATAGAGAACAAAGCTAAGTATTTGAAGTCCCAGGAATTATAGTCAAAATTGGCACCTCTAACCTTAATCAAGTAATTTAAATTCTATGAGCCTACTTTTATTTTATCACCTATAAAAACTGAGAGGATTGTGCTGGTTGACCTCTCAAGTCACTTCCCACTCTAAGTCCTATGAAGACAAAGTGCTTGTCTTGGTGCAAGAGGAGTTACACAGAAAAATAAGACATTGCTCTTCGACTATAGGGCTTACAATCTTGTAATAACATAGGCAATATTTATATAGCAGCACACAGTAGGTGCTCAATAAATGTTGATTGATTGATTTATACAGTACTTACTATGTGTCAGGAAGCATATGGAAGCAGCTAGGTGGTTCAGTGAATAGAGCCCTAGACCTGGAGTCAAGAAAAGTAAAGTTCAAATCCAGCTGCAGACACTTACTAGCTGTATGACCCTGGGTAAGTCATTTAGCTTCTATTTGCCTTAAACCACTGGAGAAGGAAATGGTGAACCACTTCAGTATTTTTGCCAAGAAACCCCATGGATAGTACTCATGCGCTATGGTCCATGAGGTCACAGAATCGGACATGACTGGACAATAACAAATGTGCCAGGCACTATGCTAAGCATTTTACAATTATTATTTTATTGGATTATCACAACAAACCTGGAAGGTAGGGTCCATTATTATCCCCATTTTACAGATGAGGAAACTGTGGCAAATAGAGGTTAAGTGACTTGCTAGTAAGTTTCTGAGGCTGGATTTGAACTCAGGTCTTCCTGACTCCAGACCGGACACTCTATCTATTGTTGCCATACAGAAAATACAATTTACCCAAATAAGTTTAATAAAAAACAGACTACAATAAGAGTGCTACAAAGTGCTATCAGGAGTCTTAAGAAAGGAAAGACATTTCCTTTGTTGGGATTAAAGAAGGCTTTATGGAAGAGGTAGCATTTAAGCTGGGTCCTGAAGGATTGATAGAAAGCATTTCCCCAGGTGGAGATGGAGGAGAGAGGACATTCCAAAAGTAGAGAATGAAATGAATTCAAGCAAGAAAGCATGATACACATGTACACAGGAGTGTGCCAGTTCAGTTTGGGACAGTACAGTGTTAAATTCTCAGTGTGAACATTGATACCTCAGAAATCAGCAAATGCTACGAATCAGGGATGGATTGTTTGGCTGATTGCTGAGACTTGAGAAAGTGATGTTTAAAATGCCAATTAAATAATGCCAATTAAACTTAAAAATGTGTCTTGCTAACATGTTTCCATTGGAGGGCCACTTTTTCACATGGCTGCATAGAAGGGCTTGAAAATCTTCCAGTCTGCTTGGAGCCTTGTGAGCTTGGAGAGAAGTTTAGAGAACCCTGGAAAATGAAGGCAGCGCCAGATCACAAAAGGGCCTTGAAGGCCAGAGTAAAAAAGTATGAACTCTGTTTGCCAGGAATAGGGAGCCACTATTCAGTTTTGAGTTTAGGAGTAGCACGGTTAGATCTAAGCACAAAGAAAGTAAATCTGTGGAGGTCTTTTTTACATGAAAATTAACCAGATGCATGAAATCCTTCTCTTGAGAACTGTCTTTAAAGACAATTACAAGGTTATAATTAACCAAAGCTGGATCTGAACTAAGCTAGTAAGTTATTCTTTTGTAGAATGAAATTCTTTTTTTCCTTCAGACTATTTTTTGCTAGATGCTATCAGATGACCAATTTACAGGCCAATTCAACTATATAACCTCTTACTTGATGAAATTAATCACATGCTTTAGCTTAATTAAGAAATCACTAAGTTTGGATTATTGCAATGATTTTTTTTTAGTAAAAGGCAAAAAAACACATTCAAAACAAAGAGAAACCTTAGCATCAATAATGAGTGTTTTGAAGCAGCGTGATACAATTGAAAAAGCATCAGCTCCGCAGCAAGAAAATCAGCATTGAAATCCTTCCTCTGACATTTACTACTTGTGTGACCTGGGCAAGTCATAGCAATGACTCAGTTCTCAGTTTCCTCACCTGTAAAAAAGGAAGAGGAGGAAGAGGAGGAGGAGGAGAAGAAGAAGGAGGAGGAGTAGAAGAAGGTGGCATGATGGCAGCAGTGGAGTGTGATACCCTTGAGGTCCCTTCTAGATTTAGATTTGTGGGATCAATTTACTGCCCCTTCTGACCTTGGGCAAGTCACATCAGCTCCTCATCCTCATTTTCTAATCTGATAAAAAAAAAAAAGAAAGGAGGGTCACAGAAAGAAGGGGATATCCTCTGAGGTGCCTTCCAACTCTAGATCTCAAATCCATGCAGAACTACATAACATAAGGGATTAAATCCTCCTTCATATGGGAGTTCATGGTTGTGCTGCTGTCATGGAATCAGATGAAATTGGATGAGGCACAGATGCGGCTGTAATCATTTTGCCTGCAAACCGTATTCCATGCAATGCACAGAACAATCCTCCATGGCCAATTCTATAGCATCTCTTAGTTCCTCCCTCCTTTAACAGTAGGGTGACAAGCCTAGGTTTTTAAGGAATGCTCAGTTTAGCTGAGCCAAAACCTAGATGCCTGTTCATGCAGCCGTGAAATTATAGAACTGGAAAAGACCCAATGAAGTAAGCATGTCTAATCCCTTGCCAGAGTTATGCCTCCCCCTAAACTGACCAGCAGCAGCTTTTTTCCCCATTTTTGTTCCATGGTGGAGTTGGAGAATCCAGAAGGGAAAAAGAATAGGAGGCATGGGTTAGTGAAACTTCTCTAAAGAATGATTTTAAGTGCCTTGTGTTCTCACCAGCCCTTCAGAACTTTAATCAGAGGGGGCTTAAGAGATTACAAAAATCAGAGAAATTGTATAAAGGATGAGCAGTAAGGATCCAACAGCTAGGGGTGCAGTGGATAGAGTGCTGAGCCTGTAGTCAGGAAGACTTGAGTTCAAATCTGGCCTCAGACACTTACTAGCTGTGTGACCTGGGACAAGTCATTTAACCCCATTTGCCTCAGTTTCCTCATCTGCAAAATTAGCTGGAGAAGGAAATGGAAAACCACATCTCTGCCAAGAAAACTCCAACTGGATCACAAAGAGTTGGACATGACTGAAAAATGACTGAACAGCAATAAATAAGGACTGAATGGGAAGAACAACAATAGAGGAAGCCGTAGTATGGGGAAAACGCTGGACTGGAGTCAGAATACCTGGGCTGGAGTCTGTGTTCGGTCACATGCTGGCTCATCTTCAGCCAGTCATATATCATCTCTGCAAACCTTCATTTCCTCACCAATAAAAAAGGAGGAGGAGAAGGAGATGGGGAGAAAGAAGGGAATGAGCATTTCTGATGCACCTCTTCTGTGCCAGGCACTATGCTCAGTACTTTACAAATTATACGTCATTTGATAGATGCAGAATTGGCCTCAAAGCCAAGAAGATCTGGGTGTACGTCTTGCCTCTGATGCATACCAGCTGTACAAACGATACTATCAAATAACTTAACCTCCCAGTGTTCTAAGCAACTCTCTGTGATGATTAAGTTGTATGTTCTCACAGAATTTCAAAATTATAAGGGAATGAGAAGCCACCTAATCCAACTCATACCTGTAAGGAAAAGGATGCCTTCTACAACAAACCCGATAAGGGGTCATCATGGCTTTGGCCAAAGGCCTTCAGTGAAGGCGAATCCAGGACTCTGGGTCCCTCAGAGGGAAGGGGAGGCAGCTGGGTCACCAGGACAACCCTGGAGCTGAGTGATTGCCTCAGAACCTCCAGAAACACCAGCTTCTTAAGACACAGACACGTAAAGGAGACACACCAAGGTCCTGGCCACTCTATGCTATCCCTGACAGAATTATAAGCAGCAAAGCTTATCTTGGGTCACTCCTCAGAAGAACGAGTGTGAGACATGGACTCAGAAACCTGGGCTTGAATTCCCTTTCTTTTGCTCCCTACCAGAGGGGACCTTGGACCGATGACACCCCCCCATTCTAGGCCTGTAAAATGGAGGTAACAATGACACAACCAAAGTGTCTTCTTCATAGAAGTACAGTGAAAATCAAAAGAGATAATGTATAGAAACTGCTTTGGAAAACTTACAGGATAAAACAACCAGTGGCCCGCTCATAGCTGGCCTTTGATGAAATACTTCTTTGATGTATTGATCAACTATACCAATTTTTTTGCTTCTTTTTCTTTTTTCTTTTCTTTTGACTTTGAAAAAGTAGTTTTTGTTATATGGGATGGCTCTCTGGAAGGGAGAGGGGAGGCAATACTGAGGAAAACAATGGTGATGTAAAAACACTACTAAAAAAAGCTTAAACGAAACGATTCACTAATTCAGTCAATCAAGAAGCATTTTTAAGTACTCTCTATGTGCCAAGGACTTTGTTAAGTGCTAGGGATATGAGGAAAAGCAAAGATTGAATGGAATTGAACTGAAGCACATCCAACTGCTTCTTTTACGGAAGAAGAAACCTTGGGTAAACGAGCTTGCTAAAAGGTCATAAGAGCAGGTTGAATGCAGGAATGTGAAGCTGGCTGATTTTAACAAATCAGCTTTGAGTAGCCTTCAATAATCCCTTCTTTTCTGTAGCTTAACTTCACACCCTACTATTATAGATTAAGTGATCACAATTATTTACCTGTAATGTCTGAGGCTAAGAGGAAATTCAAAGCTTCTTACTTTATATCACATTTCCAAAGCTCTCTCTCTCTCTCGGTCCCATGGAGCCTCTTCTAGACAGTAGGGATCCAGGAGTGAAGGAGGACTTTGTACATCCAGCCCTGGCCCGAGCACAGATTTGGTAAACACAACCTACATTTCTGCAGAAACAGACAACTACACTCATTCATTCATGTATTCAACAAATATTTTGTGAGTGTGTTCAAAGTGCTGAGCGATAGGAAGATAGGAGGCTTCAAAAGAGTCCCCTCCACCCTTTTTAGAAGAAATGGATTTGTGATTAAAAGACTACAAGGCAATAATAGCTGGCATTTACATAATGCTTTACATTCTTTAAAGCACCTTCTTCACAATAACTCTGCAAGGCGAGCCTTGTAATTAATATCCCTGTTTTACATGCAGCAAAACCTTCCCCCACATGCAGTATAGCGATGATGTTGTATGGCTCAAAGGAGGCAGGATAGACAACGCTGGCCTCTTCTGCCCCTGCCCTTCTCCAAGGAAGACCGTTTCCTGCCAGGAAGGGAAGCAGGAGGTGAAGGGCTGCTCTCCTTAAAGAAAAGGGGGCGCCAGGCTAGAATTTTACTTCTCTGTTCCCTTAGATATTGTTAGTCTATGGTTTTCAGGTTCAAATTAAACTTCTGATAGCTTTTGTCTTAATGGGGAAAGCAGGAGCCAAGCTTTATACCCAAGGCTTAACTCCTTTTCCACCAAATACCAGCTCCACAATGAGCACACATAGTAAGGAGCAAAGAAACCCATTTATCAAAGTCAAGAGCAAAACAAAACAGAGAGAGTATATACACACACACACACACACACACAAATGAGACAATGTATACCAGATGATACAGAGTAAAGGAGCTCCCTATTGGGAACAGAGTAGCTCAGCTCAACCAAGAGAGTCCCAGATCTCACCAAAGGAGAAAAGTCCAAAGAGAACAGAACTCTCCTCTCTCTGCTCTTGCCAATCCCACCCTGCCTCTCATTCAGGCATGGGGCATTGGCCTGCACCAATGAGGAGAGAACCCCACACCAATGGGCTTGGGATTTGGGTTCCATTCCCATGAGGAAAGACAGAGAGAAGTGAAGTGACTTGCTCAGAGTTCACATAGCTGTTATGTGTCAGAGCTAGGAATGGAACCCAAATCTCCTGCCTCTGAGTCAAGCAACGTGCCTAAACAAAAGGTAGTATGAGAGCTTCCCCAGAAGTTCAGAGTGGCAGAGACCATGAGGTGACTAGGGGAGTCTTGATAGTGGGTGGTCCTTAATGGATGGCTGAGATGTGAGAGTTGGGAATTTGGAGTTGGGAGAGAAATCCTGCCAAAGTAAACAGTGGGAGAAAAGGCACAAAGGAGCAAAGGAGACAGGTTCAGGAATAGTGCGCAAACCCATTTTTCTAAAGCCTAAAGTTCAGGAGATAACAGTTGACCATGACCTCCTTTTGGATACTCTCTTTTCTCTGGGTTTCTATGACTTCTCCACTGTGGTTCTCTTTCCATCCATCAGACTGATGCTTCTCGGTCCCCTTTGCAGGTTCATCATCAATGCATGGCACTTCCCCAGGGCTCCGTCTGAAGCTGTCTCCTCCCCATCCCTGTACTTAGTCTCAGTGATCTCATTAGCTCCTGTTTGTCACCCCTGTCCTAAAGCCCCATTGGTATGGGGCTCTCTCCTTATTGATAGAGATGAATGCCCTGTCCTGCGTGAGGGCTGGATGGAGTTGGTGAGAACAGAAAACGCCAGCTTTCCTCAGAAAGCTACAAGTTACTTCAGGGCTCTGCAGTGCTCCTGGTGCATTTGGCTTCCGCATTCAATATCATCTTTATGGAGATGACTTAGAAACCTACCTGTCCAGCTTTTACTTCCCTTCTGAGCTGCAATCTCCCACCTCCTGGGATATCTCCACCTCAACATGTCTAAAACAGAACTTGGTATCTTTCTTAAATAATATTTTGTTTTCCTCCAATTACATGTAAAAACAATTTTTAACATTCTTTTTTTAAAATTTTGAGTTCCAAATTTTCTCCCTCCTTCCCTCACCTTTCCCCTCCCTGAGATGGTAAGTAATTTGATATAGGCTTATCCTTGTTCAATCATGCAAAACATCTTCCTATATTAGTCATGTTGTGAAAGCAGACACAGAACCAAAAGAAAAACACACACACAAAAATGAAGAAAGTGAAAAATTAGTATGCTTCGATCTGCATTTAGGCTCCTTCAGTCCCTTTTCTGGAGGTGAATAGCATTCTTTCATCATGAGTCCTTTGGAATTGTCTTAGATCATTGTATTGCTGAGAACAGCTCAGTCACTCACAGTGTTCAATATTGCTAATACTATGTTCTGATTCTGTTCACTTCACTTTGCATCAGTTTATATAAGTTTTTTTTTTCTGAAATCAGCCTGCTCATCATTTCTTACAGCACAGTAGTCTTCCATTACAATCAAATACCAAACTTTTTCAGCCTTTCCCCAATTGATGGCCATTCCCTCAATTTCCAATTCTTATTTTTGAGGCAATTGGGGTAAAGTGACTTGCCCAGAATCACACAGCTAGTGAGTATGATGTGTCTGAGGCCGGATTTAAACTCAGATCCTCCTGACTCCAACGCCGGTGCTCTTTCCACTGTACCACCTAGCTGCCCCTCAATTTCCAATTCTTAACCAGCACAGAAAGAGCTGCTATAAATATTTCTGTGCAAAAAAGAGAGTTCATTATCCTTCTCCCTAAACCAGTTCCAGGCAGCTAGATGACGTAGTGGATGGAGTATGGGCCAGGAGTCAAGAAGATTTGAGTTCAAATCTGGCCTCAGATATTTACTAGCTGTGTGACCCTGGGCAAGTCACTTCACCCTGGTTGCCTCAGTTTCCTCACCTGTTAAGTGAGCTGAAGAAGGAAATGGCAAACCATTCCAGTATCTTTGCCAAGAAAACGCCAAATGGGGTCACAAAGAGTCAGACTGAATAATAACAAACGACTTATTCAAATAATAACAAAAATAGCTAGCATTCATACAGCACTTTAAAGTTTACAAAGGATTTTACAAATACTAAGTCATTCGATCCCCATTTTACAAGTAAAGAAATTGAGGCAAACAGATGATTTATTTAGCCAAGGTCACACAGCTAGTAAGTATCTGAGGCTTGATTTGAATTCAGGTCTTCTTGACTCTAGGTCCTGTGTTCCAATCTATTGGACCACCTACTGGCCTAGTAGAGCATGAGCAAAGAAGCCAGATTGCTCAAACTGAGGAGAGAGGAAATAGAGAGGAAGTGGCAGCAGGCATGTGGAAGTAGAGGGGGAAACAGCTCATTCAGCAGCTTTGATTATCAAAAATAGAAAAGAAATAGGGTGGCAGTTAATTATTTAGCACTATAGGTACTAAAATTTTTACTCTTTCATAAAGTCTAACCCAGTATTTTGTACACAATAGGGGCTTAATAAGGGCTTCTTGCAGTTGAATTCATTGATATTAAATTTGAAAGTCACAAATTCTTAGAAGAAGAATAATGTTGGCTTTTGTTTTAGTTGGATTGGTGCCAAACCGTCAGTGTGCTCTCTCCTAGGACTGAGGATACTAGTATAAAATTAACTGTCCCAAATTCAGTTTTAATAAGAAACTGAGCTGAAAAGCTTAGTAATCTGCACAAACTGCATCTACAATGACTTCCAAGAATTTCAATTAGTAGCGTGGTTTTTAATTTGCAAATATCCTGTCAGGTCAGGAGTGAGTGCGGAAGGGTAATAGTGAAAATAATGACTAATTTTTCGGTATAAAAAGATATTTCAGACCCTGCATTTGTAGGGCATGAAATTTAAGCTCTCACATTGCGTTGACAGATTTGCACTACACCAGGCACACTCTCCTCTGTGTGTAGCATTTGCAACATGGTGGGCCCAAAGCCATAACTAGGAATTCTTGTCCCTTAGGCCAATTCAGTTGCTCTAAAAGGGCAATTAAGTAGTGCAGTGGACAGAGCGCCAGGCCGGGAGTCAGGAAGACTCATCTTCCAGAGTTTAAATATGGCCTCAGACACTTACTAGCTGTGTGACCTCAAGTAAGTCACTTCACCCTGTTTGCCTCAGTTTCCTCACCTGTAAGATGAGTTGAAGAAGGAAATGGCAAGCCACTCCAGTATTTCTGCCAAGAAAACCCCCAATGGGGTCACGAAGTGTCAGCCACAACTAAAATGACTCAACAACAACCTATAAAGCAATAGTGCAGCTAAGTCAGGAGATGAAGTGGTCCATTGTCCAGAGTGGGAATGAGGAGAAAGGCAGCTCTGAATGTAGGGATCCATAGAGACAAGACCATGCTAGCATCAGCTCTGTTCAAGGACAAGAAGGGTACATTACACCACGAGGTAAAAGGCCAGGAAGGCTGTGAAGAGAAAGCACTTCCACTAGCTTCCTATTAGGTCTCCCTGTGGCCAGTTTCTCTCTACTCCAATCCTTCCTTCATTCAATTGCCCAAATGATTTTCTTAAAGCCCAGGACCAACCACGTCACACCCCTATTCAATAAATCCCAATGGTTTCCTATGATCTCCAAGATCAAATACAAATCATCTGTTTGACATTTAAAGTCTTTCATAACCTACCCCATCACCACCACACACACGTACATACCTTTCCAGTCTTCTTATGCCTTATTCCCAGCTATACAGTCTTCAATCCAGCAATGTTAGCCTTGCTAGTCCCTCTGGGCATTTTCTCTGGCTATCCCCCATCCCTAGAATTCTCTCCTTTTTCATCCCTGTCTCCCGGCCTCCCAGGCTTCTTTCAAGTCCCAAATAAAATCATACCTTCTAACATGAAACCTTTCCCAACCTCTCAATCCTAGTGCCTTCCTGCCATTAATTATCTTCTATTTATCCTGTATATGTAGCTCGTTCGTACATATCTCTTTGTTGCAGTCTCCCCATTAGACTGTGAGCTCCCTGAGGGTAGGGCTTGTCTTTTGACTCTTTTTCTGCCTCTGTTTCCCCAGTGCTTAGTGTCTGGCACTTAGAAGACACAGAATAAATGTTTGTTGACTAACTGATTAACTAGAAAAATAGAATGTCAGCGCTCCTGGGCAAAGCCCCATTTGCACTGCATTAGTTGCAGCTCTGAGTAGGCCTGAGGTTAAATTGTGGTCTAGAGTAATAGAACAAAGAAAATCTAATTATCCTTCACAGGCAGCAAAGCCATAATATTAGCCCCAATTAAACTGATCTAACCAGCAATAAATACCAAGGACTTACTGACAGATAAGAGTTAGCTTTGTATTATACCAATTGGGATGTTAGGGCATCAGAATAAGCATTGGAGGAGAGCAAAGTCATGTCTAAAGTACAAACTAGAGAGTCAGCAGAAATGGAATTGCTGCATCTAGGGCAGCAAGGTGAAGAGTCAAGAGGTTATGGATGGGTCCAACAAATAGGAGTTAGAAGACAGCGACGTGGGGAGTCATGAGGTGGTGGGCAGGTCCAGTAAAGGGAAGCCAAAGAGTCTGACAATAAACATTCATCAAATGTATGTATCAAACACTGTGCTAAGCTCGGGTGATACAAAAAAAAAAAGGCCAAAGGTAGTCCCTGCCCTCAAGGAGATCACAGTCTAACGGGAGAAACAAGAAGCAAACAAATTTGTACCAACTACATACGGGATAAATGGGAATAATGAAGAGAGGAAAGGCACTAGAATTGAGGGGGTGGAGAAGACTTCCTGAAGAAGGTAGGATTTTAGTTGGGACTTAAAGGAAGCCGGGGAAGTCGGTCGAGGCAGGTAGAGTTGAGGTATGGGGGACAGCCAGAGGAAATACCCAGAGCTATGAGATGGAGTGTCTTGTTCGTGGAACAATAAAAGACTAGGACCTGGGACAGGTGAGGAGAAGGAGGAAAATGAAGAGAAGAATACAGCAGAATTGAGATAAGTCTAAAGAGACCAGAAAAAAATACCAGACGATGGCTCTGAGCTTCACCTAAACGACAGTTTGCCCCGTTCAGCATGTGCCCTGATGGAGAATCCTTTTTGTGGCAAGGCTTCATGTACTGTTCATGTCCTTATTCTCTTCTTTCGGGGAGGGAGAGGGATGCAGGGAATGGTCTGTACCTGTGATTTTTACTACTACAGGGAGCTGCCTGGGGCACTGAGGGTAGACGGCATCACTCAGCTAGTCTGTGTCAGAGCCTGGGACTTTATCCCAGATGTTCCTGACTCTGAGCTCAGCTCTCTAGCCGCCCTGCTCTGCTCCCTCTTTCCCTTCTGCCTCTTAAAAGGGCAACCCTGTCAGACTCTGTGGGATCCACATGACATCCTTCTTCCTAGGTTGTTTCCCCAGACCAAAATGCCCAGCGGGTGACGGGTTAGCTGTTGCTGTTCAGTCGTTTCTGTCATGCCCAAGACTTCATGACCCCATTTGGGGTTTTCTTGGTAAAGACACTGGAATGGCTTGCCATTTCCTTCTCCAGCTGATTTTACAGATGAAGAAACTGAGGCAAACAGGGTCAAGTGACTTGCCCAGGGTCACACAGCCAGGAAGCGTCTGAGGCAGATTTGAACTCGGGAAGATGAGTCTTCCTGACACCAGGCCTGGCACTCTCTCCACCACTGCCCCCAAGCCACCTATATTGAGTTTTGTTGTTGAGTTTATGGTACCTTAAGAGACATCTAGCAGGAAGCTGATTACTAGGGTTAAAAACGGTTACACTCCTGCACTGTTGGTTGCAAGCTTCCTAGCAGCTTCCCAGATTGAAAGGTCCATAATCCTCTCAATCAATGAGGTGCAACGTCAAGCATTCAAAATTCTTTCACAACTAATTCTTCTTTCCCACTTACGATTAGAGATATTTGGAGGTGATGGGCAAAGGCTTGAACCTAGATTTAATCAACACAGCAGGACCAAGACAAGGAGAGAGAAGACATGGGATAGATGCAAAATGAAGCTGATAACTGCAGATATGTCTATGATGTTTACTAAATGACTGGAAAGAAACTTGTGTCCCATGGTGCAATTTTTCAACTTCTGAGCAACCAGTCCAAGTGGAGGTTCCAAGAAGAGTCTCCAAGGAGATGCAGGGTTGGTCAGATACCTCTCTGTCTTTTAATTCCCTACAGCAATTGTCTACCAGGGCAGATTATACGCATGGCATAAGAACTAGGAAAACGCCAGATGGTTGCTCGTGGGCAGAGACAACATTTACACAGAACGAATGAGTGCTAGATCCAGAGTCAGAGGACCAGACCCTGTCTGACATCTACTACCCATGCGACAAGTCACTCGGACAAATAGCTCAGCCATCATCTATAAACTGTAAGGACCTGATGAGATGGTCTCTGACGTCACTTCCAGCTCTAGGTCTCTGATCCTTGAATAGGTATTCTAAGTAGGGAAATAAAATGAAGCATTATTTTTTTTAAAAGTTGGGCAGTGGGGAAGTGTGTGATCCAGTTGTCTTGATGGTATAAAATAGCAAACCATAAGTATTATCCTAGGTTTGGCCAGTGCATTCCATCTGCCATCTCAGAGACTGATGAGCTGAGTGAGCAAGCTGATATCTGTAGAGCAGTGAAGAGACCAGTCCAGAAACAGACAGTGAACTGAAGAGCTTTATCAGAAATAAGGTGGAAGGAGGGGTTGTGGAAATGAAGGATAGTGGGAGAAAAGAAAAGAGCCACCTCAGTAGCACAGCACAATCCAAAGTAGGGGAAGAAATGCACCACCTTGGTCAACATTGCTACTGATTGTAGAGTGATACCTTAGCCCTGCGACAGTAGCAGGTCCATGGAAAAAACATAACAATACCAAGAACTAAGGACAGAGGGATATAGACAAAGGAGTTATCAAGCCCAGTGGCCCTTTCTACAGATATTACTTCTGGTATTACTTTACTTTTTCCACAGTTCTCTACTGCCTATAAGATAGGCTAACACTCTGTTTGGCATTTGAAGCCCTTTACAATCTGGCTCTAGATTACGTTTCCAGGCAGATTACAGATTATGCCTCTCACTCTGTATTTGAGCCTGTTCAACTGGCTTATTAACTCTTCTCTGCTGATAGCACCCCATTAACCCCTTCCATTCCTTTCCATAGGCTGTCCCCCCATGCCTAGAATGCTCTCTCTCTTCTAACCTCCACTTCTCAGAACCCCTCACTGCCTTCAAGGGCCAATTCAAGTTCTTCTTCCTTCAAGATGCCACTGTCCAATTTCAGTGCCCCACAATTATTTTGCATTTATTTCCTATCTACCCACAATTTACTTATCGAGAACATGTTCTCTCCTTCAGTAGAATGTAAGCTCTTGAGGGTTTTCCTTTTTTGTCATTGTAACCCCAGAACCTAGCCTGGCACCCAGCACACAGACAATGCTTGCTGATAGATTGAGAAATGGGGTCACAAAGAGTCAGACACAACTGAAAATGACTCAATGACCACAGATCGATAAATAACTATTAGACAGCACACAACAGTGCATAAACACACAGAGGGTTTCAAAAGAAGGTGCTTTGAAGGACGTGAAGGGGGAAACGTCAGCTGAGGGGACAAAGGAAGACGTCATAGAGAAGGTGGGACATGAATGAGGAGGAATTCAGGGAATAAAGAAGGGGAATGAAGACATTCCAGGCACAGGTAACTTTGTAAACATAGACACAGAGGTCAGGACATGTTCAAATGGCAGAGTAGTCTACTCTGATTGGAACACAGTGGGCATGGATAGGTTAATACGAAATAGGGATTCAAGAGGGCTTTGACTTCCAGTCAGAAGACTCTAAACTTCACCTAGTAAGCATTAGGAAGATATCACAGTTGTGTGTGTGTGTGTGTATGTGTTTATGAACACAGGGGCAGCCAGATGCATAAATAAAGCATCTCTGCCCCTCCCCTGCCCAGTAGCTCATAGGAGTCTTCCTTATTCAAAAGCCACTGGGGAAGAAATCAGTTACCAGCAAATACAAAGACTTGTCTAGATCAGAGACCCCATGATTATTCTGAACACTGAAAGACTCATTGGGTTTCCTGAGTTAATGAAACAGAGGAGAGAAAGTGAGAATTAACAACAACAACAACAATAATATAAATGAAGCTATGACAAGGCATTAACTTTCTGTATATGTATGTCCCAGGCTTTGAACTATCCTATATTTATAATTCAACATACATATTTAATCTAGGTGAGAGATTCTTTGCTTGGGATCCACAGACCCCTGCAAAACGGGGTCTGTGGATTTTTTAAAAATAGTTTGATATCTATATTTCAATACTTTGGGCATCCTTTGCAATCATGTGTAATTTATTTTATACATTTTAAAACGTAGTTCTGAAAAGGGGTCCCTAGGTTTTAGCAGAATCTAAAAAAACCTATGACATAAAACAAGTAAAGAATTCTTGATCTAGTTTAATCAGATTTGCTAAATAGGAAAAAAAAGTGATTTCTTGGCATTTATCAAGGTAAATTCACTGAAATATAAACTCTTAATCAAGGGCTGGGGAGGGTTCTCTGGCTGACCTTGCTAAAAAAAAGTGACATGTCTACTTAGTGCTCAAGTAATTCAAGATAAAGAAATACTGGATAAGAGGAGACTTAGGATGAAATCAGTACCATAGACACTAGCTGGATTTGTGTCTTCTTTCTAAGAGGATCAATAAGAGCATGAAGTATTTGGGTTCGGAATAAATCCTGGCAGCTTTGCCTCCCACTTTGGCAACCTACCACTAAGGCATTGTCTGTAGAACGATAGTCCCCTGCCCAAACAGAGTATCACCAGATGTACCCTCAGGATACCAGTCTGAGGAGTTAAAACCGAGAGAGTGGGAAGAAAGGACACCTGCAGAGGTGACTGGCTGCCCCACCCTCCGTCCTTGGTTTATTTGTCTGTATTTGGGTAGATTATGTTAGACAGTGAAACAGGCAGACCCTTTAATCAGGTACGTGGTGGCTAGAAATGTTTTGCTGAGAACTCCCCTGCTGAGTTTTCAGTACCTGGGTGACATGACCAGATCTACTTCATTACAATTCAACGCATTAACAGAGTACACAGTACAAAATAAGAGCCCAGAAATGCCCTAACTTTTCAATCTAGTCTGTACTCACATCAAGCCAAAACAAGCATTTATTAAATAGAAAGGAAAAGAGGGGCAGCTAGGTAGCACAGTGGATAGAGCTCCATACTTGGAATCAGGAGTTCAAATGTGACCTCAGGCACATGACACTTACTAGCTATGTGACCCTGGGCAAGTCACTTGACCCCAATTGCTTCTCACCCAAAAAAAAAAAAAAAGGCTAAAAAGAAAGGAAAAGAAATGGAAATGGGAAAGAAATTGAGAGGGAGAGGGGATGGGGGATAAAGGTACCCAGAACTGGGCATGATAGAGAAAATCCAGAGTCAGGAGTGCAACCTGAAGAGGAATGAAAACATAGCTCCTTAAAATGGAGATTCTGGGAGGAACCAGCCAATTAGAGTGAGAGGTTGCAGGGCCAAAGTTAGTATCAGCCCCCTCCTCCCCAAAAAAACATATATTATGTATTGTATGTATGCATTGTTTTATATGTACTCATTTATGTACATAGTGCTTATACCCAACAGAGCATAAGCTTCATGAGGGCACGGGCTTTTTGTTCGTCTCTTTACCTTTGCACCGCCATCCCCTTGAACATAAAATATGCTTAATAAATATTTGTTGGACAATTGATTGATTGCTCTTTTATCTTGTTCTTCTCTGTTGTACCAGGAGAATATAGCAAGGAAAGGGATTTGCATATAGAGCAGATATTTGTTTTTTTCTCAATCATCTCTACGAAAACCACCTCTATTAGCCAATGAATAAATATTGAATCAGCTTGATTTTATATTTGGCTTTGCTAAGTGGCAAAAGCAAATCCTAGAATAATGATAAAATGCATCCATGTGGTTTTAAATACTCGCTAAAAGAAATTCTTATCTGTTTGGTGTATTTGCTTGGTTCCTTTCTCATCTCTAAAACAAACTTTCCTGAGGAAGTCTTTGTTTTGAAGTTCAACGTCCATTTGGGTGAACCCTGGGTAAAAAGCAAATCCCTAAGGCCTTGTGCTAAATCATGCAAGCAGAACACTTTCCTCTAGAATTTTCAAGAAAAAAAAATAGAGCTGGCTCATCAAACCAGAACAAATAAAGTCTGATGAACCTGTTTCCTTAGCACTTTCCTACTTCCTTATTGGCTGGATTACACAAGCTTAATTATAGAAATTTTGCCTTTTGCCAAGAAGATTCCTAATGAAGAAATAACATTATAGCTCCTAAACTCTATAAACATAATAAAGAAGCACATTCACAGTTGTACTAATTTAATGATAAATCACTAAAGAAAGCTGTTTAGATGGCTGTCATCAAAAATTACATCAGCAAAGGAATTCTTATTCAAAAATCTTTTATGTCATGCTAGGTAAAAGTACATTTCCTTGTTTGTTTTTATTCAGGCAAAATTAACAAAGTCAAATACATTGCTTTTTTTGTTTGTTTTTTAACACTAGGAATGGAGAAGGAAGCCATGTTTTCTCAAAAATGAAGAAAGGATTATGTAAAAAAAGGAAGAGCTAGCTAAGAAGGTGTAGGGTAGTGAAAAGAGCACTGGACCAGGAGTCAGGAATCGTTCAGTCGATTCAGTTGTGTCTGACTCTTGGTGACCCCATTTTGGGGTTTTCTTGGCAAAAATACTGGAGTGGCTCGCCATTTCCTTCTCCAGTTCATTTTGGTCTTCCTCATTACAAGTCCAGTGCTCTATCGATTGAGGAGTCAGGAACCCTGGGCTCAAATTTCAGCTCTGCCACTTAATTACTTGCATGATCTTGGGCAAGACATTTAACTTCTTGCAATTTCATCATCTATAAAATGAAGATGACAGATTGGTAGACAGACGGATAGAGACATAGATATATGGGCAGATAAGTAGATAGAGCATTCAGTAATCACTTAGTATGTGCCGGGCATCATGCTGAGCACTGAGGATACAAACACAGCAAACAAGCTAGTCCCTATCCTCAAGGAGCTACTATTCTACGGGGGAAGATAACATAAAAAAGAGAGGTGGGAAGGAGGAAAAGGTCCTCAAAGAGGACTGGCAAGGAGGAGGAGTCCAAGACATCAAGGTGTGAGCAAAAAGAAGTCTGGCTGGAACTCCTTATGAAATAGTGCTCTGGAAGGTCGTCACCAAACGGAAACAGGCCTGGGTAAAGGTTTCTCTAATTAGGGAAGGAGGTTGGTGAGGAAGAGGAGAGAGAGAAAGTCAGAGCGGAGATGTAACAGACTAGAAAATTCCTAATATTCTTTCCAATTCTAGTTTACAATGGTCTTTTATATATTATGAGCTCAGAGAAACCACAATAAAAAGAATTGGGGATACAAACACCTAACATGAGACTATGGCAACCCTCAAAGAATTGAATTTCTAATGGAGGGACATCCAGGGGACCTTTGGTGAGGAGAAGGCAGAAATGTGTGAGAGCTTACGGGTGTAGTAGGGAAGATGGCCGAGGTGAATAGTTGGATGGTTTGATATTGAGTGCAGTGTTTGTACCAATAATAAGTCAATGGAACTATGGAGTCTGAATGCAGATTGAAGCATACTATTTTCACCCTTTTTGTGTTTTTCCTTTCTCATGCTTTTTCCCTTTTGTTCTGATTCTTCTTTCACAACATGACTAATGCGGAAATATGTTTAATAGGATCGTACATGTATAACCTAAAATAATAATAATAATGTCAGTGGTTTGACTTATACAAACAAGTGATTGGGGAAGACGTGCATATATGTATATATATACACACACACACACATATATATACATACACATATATATGCATGTATGTATGTATGTATATGTGTGTATATATACAGATATATAACATATATGTGCATGTATATGTATGTGTGTATATATACAGATATATAGATATAGATATAGATACAGATACAGATACAGATACAGATATAGATATAGATACAGATACAGATACAGATACAGATACAGATACAGATACAGATACAGATACAGATACAGATACAGATATAGATATAGATATAGATATAGATATAGATATAGATATAGATATCCAGTCATTTCCTTTCTACTAAAACAGAATAGATCTCACAGTGATCACTGCAATGATCAGCGACTTCACAGGACTCACAGTGAATAAGGCATGCCTCCTCCCTCTTGTCAGAGGGGTGATGGACTCTAGGTGCCGACACGGCTCACCAAGGCTCACCACCTCAGAGTTAGCTTTGATTCTTCCCTCACTCACAGTCCATATCCAATGAGATGTCGAGTCTTGTGGAGTCCGCCTCAATGATATCTCTCACCTTCATCAGCTTCTCTCTACTCATCTGGCTAGGGCCTCCTTCAGTCTCTCATTCCTTTTCACCTGTTACATCGGTCCCTCTGCCCCAGGTTTCTCTCTTCTATGACCCATCCTCACAGACTGCCAAAGGTCTGACCTTCTCATTCCCTTGCTCACCCATTATTTGCCTGTTGCTTCCAAGATAAAATACAAACTGCTCTTCTGGTATTTAAATCCCTTCCCAGAATTATTACACAATACTCGCCTTGGTGAACTCTATGTTCCAGACACATTGGCCTCCTTGCGATTCTCTATACTTACCTCACATTCCATTTCCTACTTCTTACGCCTTTGTACCAGCTATCTACTTCCCAACTGCAATGCACCCCTTCCTCACCTCTGCCTTATAGGACCCCTAGGGTCTTTCAAAGCCCAGTTCAAGCCACCTTCTAGATTGAGCTTTAGGGACTGCCAGGGGGTGCCATTGTGCATAGAGCTCAGGGTCTGAAGTCAGGAAGACTCATCATCCTGAGTTCTAATCCAGCCTTGGACACTTACTAGCTGTGTGACCCTGAGCAAATCACTTATCCTCTATTTGCTCAGTTTCCCCATCTGTAAAATGGAGATAATAACAGCACCTACCTCACAGGGGTGTGAGGATCAAATGAGATAATATTTGTAAAGTACTTAGGATGCTCTGTGGCACATATCATCAGAGCCTTCTTTTCAAAGTTGTGTCTGACCAGGAAGTCACTTTGCAACATCCTGGACCAGTGGCCGACCAGCCATTGCTCGATGTCCTTAAATACGGGGGAAACCCACCTCCTCCCAGGGCAGCCCATTCCAATTTAGGATGGCTGTAAATGTTAAGTAGATAAACATATTATTCTTTTTAATACCATAAAATCATAGAATCATAAAACCTTAGATCCAGAAAGGATCCAAGAGGTCATCGGGTTCAATTCCTCACCTAATGAACAGCTTCCTTGGCCCAAAAAAAGTCCATTCGTCTCTCATAGTGCTTCTATTAGACCATTTGTTAGGTTTCATTACTACTATTAACCAGAGGAACATAGAATTAGAGTCAGAAGGGACCTTAGTGGCCCTTGAGTCCGTCCCCTTCACTTCATAGATGAGGAAACTGAGGAACATAGAGCTAGTAAATTTCTGAGACAGGATTTGAACTCAGGTCTTCCTGAATCTAATTCCGGGAATCTATCCACTGTACCCATGTTGTCTCTTCACCTTTGATTAGCAAAGGCTATAATACCAGAAGAGCCTCGATATTGTGAAACTCAAGCCTATTATGAGAAGAGTACTGACACTGTTATGGCAGCGACCACCTTCCCTGCTCTTATGAGCTTGTAATTAGGACCTTAATTCAGTTCACAGATGAAACAAAATTGTATCCTTATTCTTTGGCTAATGTTTTAAATGGATTTTTCTATTGTACCTCCTTAACCAAAAAAGATTATTTTTGATCAATAAAGTTTCCCAAAATTCATTCTTCACTTCTGGAGAAAAAGTTAGTCACTGAACATCTGGCCCAGGAAATTCCAGAAGAGCCTATAAACAAAATGTGATGGAAAGACTTTCATCCAAGTCCCAGTGATGTTAAACGCTAAAACAGGCATCAGCAGTCTATGCCATGGAGGAGCAGGTGAGAGATTCTTTTCAGTCGCATGAGGAATGTCTTTGGCACATTCTCATGGCCCTTTCTTCCCCACCCTCTCTTGCATCTCCCTGAGCTCTTTCTTCCTCCTCTCTCTTCCTGATCTCCTTACTCCCCTCTGTCATGCTCCCCTGTGATGACTCCCAGAACCCTCCCTTCAGCATTCCACTCAGGCCTATTCTCCTCCCCACCATCACCACCAATACTCAAATGTAACTCTTACTCACCCTATTACTCACCCCTCCACCACTACCACCACTCCAACCCTTCTTTAAAGTTCCTATTCTTATAGAATGGGATCAGCTAAGAGGAAAGTATTCTGACCATCTGATTGATTATTATCTCTTGATTCATGTTAATTACTTGATTCATGGCCATTAGGCTGAACTGTTCATCCATCTACTTTCAGAGCTGCATTTTTAAAGCATCACTTATGAATCCAAATGAATTTCTTATTAAATTCGTGGAAAGGACCGCAAAGTCCTATTCTGGTGATCCATCATGGGGTTTTCCCAGGCAAAAGCTCTGGCAGGCTCTCTCGTGATGGAAAAGCTTCAAGTGTGAGCTATGACTGTGTTTTGAGCACCAGCCTAGCTAAGTATAGAAAAATTCATCACTGGCTTGACTAGTTACTTGAAGGTGAATTCTTTGGCCATGGCAACCAGGAAACAAAGAAAGATACCAAATGGCTCTTGGTCTCATGTGGTCTTCTTCTGCAGTGATGGCAGAGAAGTAGTGCAAAAGGGGTCACAGGATGCTGAGAATCCTATAGTTTTTTGACTATCTATGAATGTAAACTTAGTTATGGTTACTCCAAATAGGATCCTTGTTCCATGACCAGTGAGTTGATATACCAATAGGGAACGGGCCCTTAAGCTGGGGCCTGGAAAATTTTTTTAAAACATATTTTGATATCTATGTTCTGTGACAAACGAAAAGTCCAAAAGACATGATTTCTGGAGAATTAATCATTTTATTAATTATGGCTAGCAAATAATTAATAACTGGATGGTCATTTGGCTTTCTCTCATGAACCAAAAATGAGTCTTGGAAACCTCTGAATGCTTGAAAAACCTTTAGAAAAAGGGATGTACCTGAGGGTGGAAATCAGTTTTGATTGGTTAACAATCAATAAGGGGGTATACATGTTAATGAGGAGATGGGTAAAAAGTCTCCAGCTCCTCCTGCAGAGATTGTGACCTAATCATGAGACTCAGTGGCCTTCAGCAATCTGGGTAAAAGGATCCATCTCCACCCAGACCTCATTGATTGGCTTTTCCCTTCATAAGCTAGGTCACCCTAAATTCTAATGGAAAGTTCCAAGGATAGACAGGGGCTCATTTCCTAAGGGCAAGATCTCACTTAAACTGGATTCTGTTTCTAAGGTCTCTTAGTTGGGTAAGTCCCATCAGAGATCCAGAAGCATGTACCCAGAGGATGTGGGTACATCTATCAGCAATGCTCTTCAGATGCTGGCTGAATAAACTACAAGGGGTTGATTTCTGAATGAGGAAATAGAAAAGGGAAAATCTTAATCTCAATTAATAATTGGTTATTAATATGAGAGAAATAACCATTTCGCTTATTTCTAATATAATTGGCTTCCTTTATGATCCTGTATATTTTATTTTGTGCATTTAAAATCCTAAGAAGGGATTAATAGGCTTTGCAAAATGGCCAAAAGGGTCCATGACACAAAAAAGGCTAAGAATTCCTACATGAGAAGAACTAAATCACATAAACTTAGATGTTCTTACTGGAAATAAAACCAAGAGACAAAAACAAAAAGATTGCAGTTAAGGATAACTCACAGTTTCTCCAGGAAAGGCAAAAAAGGAGTTGGTAGAGTTGGTTTTGTGAGGTCTCCAAGGATACCGTGACATATCATTTCATGGGAAATTTGGTCATCTTGTAATGCTGTCATTATGATATGCATTTGCAAGAAGACCATGAAAATAATGGCAGCTTTTGCAATAACATCTGTCAGACAGCAAAGGTTAGAGAAATTCAGTAAAGTTGATAAAAACACTCGAATTAAATCAACATGTACTTAACATGACATAATACTCAGCCATTTCAATACAAAGGTAGCCCAGAGGAGAATTACACAAAAAATGTAGGAAAATATGGTTTGTGGGGGAAAAAAAAATAAGAGAAGTTAGAACCTTCAGGCTAAAAAGAAATCTACCTATACACCATGAATGTTTTCTTCAAAAAGAAAGCCAAGAGACTCTTGATATAACAAACAGCAAATAATATAATAAAAGTGACATGGAGTGTACAAATTTGCATATTTTAGTGTTTTCTTGATCCTCTTTTTTGTCACTCTCACTTCCTAATGACTGCCTCCCTCCACTTCCATACACAGAATCCTTCCTTGAACAAAAAAATACAACTATCCACAACAAATTGATACATTGGTCATATTCAACCACATATTCCTCATTCTACACCTTTGGTCCACTACTCCTCTGAAAGACAGATTAACTTCTGTGTGAAATAAATAGATTTGAATGGAAAGGAAATGGCTCTAGATGTGAAACATTCTCAAATCAATTACCTGTGTTCAGTCAGACCAGACTTATTAGTGCAAAGATAAAAAAAAAATCATATTTGAAGAAAGAATAAAAAATAAGAATACAATTGACATACAATTGTATGAGACATTGCTAAATGAGGCATCCAATTTAAGCCGTTTTAGTTTGACCTGTTGAAATAACATACTATGCCCCCAAATGGGAAATGGATAAAAGAACTGATTATGACAATGGCTTGTCAGTTTCCTCATGTGTAAAATGAACTGGGAAAGGAAACGGCAAACCATTCCAGGACATTTGCCATGAAAACCCCAAATGGGGTCACAAAGAGTTGGATATGACTGAAACAACTGAATAACAACATTACCTATTTCTAAGATGGTTTAAATGAATCACCACATCAAGGAGATCCAAAGAGCCTAGGACATTCTTTAGCCTATACATATTTGATATGCTTGATAATGGTAAGATATGCTAGCAAAATACAAGAGATAAATCTTATCTCTTTCATTTATCTCCTTCTCTATACTCACATAGCCTCCACTCTAGGTCAGACCTTCATAAGCTCTCACCTAAACTATTGCAATAGCCTCCTAATTAGTCTCTACACTTCACAGAACTCACATTCTGTTGTGACCAATACTAAGTGCATGTCTCTCACCTTCCAATCCATCCTTCACAGAGTTGCCAAAGTGGTGTTTCTAAAGAAATGTAATCAAGTTATTTCCAGAATCAGTACACTTCAGTCACTCTTTAATACTTACGAGATAAAATATAAACTTCTCTGTTTGGCATTTAAAGTGTTTCACAACCTTTTCCCAAACTCCTTTTCCAGGTATATCATACATTAATCAAACACTCTATACTCCAGTCAAACTGGTCTTCTTGTTGTTCCCCATATACAAAATTCCTTCTCCAGTCTCTATATCTTTCCATTCTTTCCTTCCTTCCTTCTTTCCTTTCTTCCTTCCTTCTTTCATACGATGTTATTTTTTCCCTTTCTTTCTTCTTTCCTCCCCTCATTCCTCCCTCTTAGAATCCCTAGTTTTTCTTTCAAAGCTCAGATCAAACATCATCTTCCACATAAGGTCTTTGCTGTTTATTAGTCATATGTACTTATTGTTTTTCATAAGAGAAAGTAAGTTCTTTGAGGCTAGGAACTGTTTCATTTTGTCTTTGTATCCCCAGTGACTAGAACAGCGTCTGGCACGCAGTAGATAATTAATAAATGTTTGTTGATTAATTGGTTGATTATCAATCATTTGTAAGATCTTAGGGAAGAAGATGGTGGCAGATTGTGAATAGCATCACCTCATGAAACAGCAAGAAGCAGTGGAGGGAAAAAAGAAATTTATGGAAACCTTGGTAATGCTCACTTCAGCAGCATATACATACAAATGGAAAGTTTGGTGAAAGACCCAAAGTAGAAAAGTCACCCTAAGGGCATTTAAGCACAAACAGAAAAAAAAAAAACCTCAAATGATCTGTAAAGATTTTTATAACAAATTATTTTCATCATTTATTACAGGTGGATCTTAATAGAATGGTCCTAAATGTGGTACTCAAGGAAGTAGGAATGGTACTTGTCTTGTTCAGTCATGTCCAACTCTTCATGACCCCATTTGGGGTTTTCTTGGCAAAGATACTAGCCATTTCCTTCTCCAGCTCATTTTACAGATGAGGAAACTGAGGCAAACAGGGTTAAGTGACTTGTCTAGGATCACACAGCAAGTAAGTGTCTGAGGCCAGATTAGAACTCAGGAAGATGAGTCTCCCTGACTCTAGGCCCAGTACTCTATACACTTTGCCACCTAACTGTCCCATGTATCCTCCCTGGTGGAATGTAATATCCTCAAGGGCAGGGAAGTCCTCATTTTTATTTTTGTATCCTCAGCACTAGAATATAGCTAGGATTCAGTAATGCAATTCAGTGATCTGAATTGTATTAATTCGAAATAAACTGCACTAAAATGAAGTGAATTATGGTACATTTCCACCTGGATGTCCCATAATCAACAAGTTAGCAAGTATGTAAGTGCCCACAACGTGCCAAGCATTGTGTTAAGCACTGTAGATACAAAGAAAGGTGAAAAATCGCCAATCTCAAGGAACTCACAGTCTGATGATGGAAAACAACATGTAAACTAAATTCTTCATGTCCACCTAGAATAAGCTCATATTCTTTCTCCCAAAACACAATCCTCTTCCTAATTTTCCTGATTCTATCAAAGACACCACCATGCTTTGAGGTACCCAGAGTCACAGTCTCAGCCATCTTTGACTCTTCACTTTCCCTTTCTTCATATATCCAGCCAACTGCCAAGTCTTAGCAATTCTACCTTCACAATCATGTTTACAAACATCCTCTTTTATTCACTCATCAGCCATCGCCCTCGTTCAGGCCCTAATCCTCTTTCACTTGGAATATTGCTATAACCTTCTCTGGTCCCCATGTCTCAAGACTCTCCTTACACTAATCCATCTTCCACAGAGCCACCAAACTGAAAACTCTACATCACAAGTCTAACAATGTTGCTCCCTTTTGCTAGATAGAATGGTGGAATAAAACTCCTCTGCTTGGCATTTGAATCCCTTCACACTCCGGTTCTATCCTGCCTTTCCAGGATAATTACACTTCACATCCTTTTACACACTCTATAGTCTGGCCAAATTGGCCTTCTTACAGTTCCTCACCCATAACATGCCATCTGTCTTCTCTATGCCTTTGAAGAGGCCGTCATCTAGCTTATGAGCCTGGAATGCACTCTCTCCTTGCCTTTGCCTCTTAAACTCTAGTTTCCTTTAATGCTCAGCTCACATGCCTCCTCCTACATGAGGCCTTTCCTGATCCTAGCTGCTAGTACTTCCCATCCCTCAAAAAAAATTACTCTCTTACTACATATACATATACATACATACATATATACATATATATACATATATACACATATACATATATATGTAATACACATATTAGTATATACTCGTGTAGGTGTTCTCCCTCAGGACAGGGATTATTTCCTTTTTTAAAACATTTTTATTTAAACTTTTGGCTTCCAAATACTACCCCTCCCCTCCCCACTCCTCGAGATGGTGAGCAATCAGATATAGGTTATACATATGCAATTATGTAAAACATTTCTATATTAGTCATTTTGTATAAGAAAACTAGAACACAAGAAAAAATGAAAGAAAGTGAAAAATAGCATGCTATAGTCTGTATTCAATCAATATCAGTTCTTTCTCTGGAGGCGGATAGTATGCTTCATCATTAGTCCTTTGGGATTGTCTTGGACTGGATCATTGTATGGCTAAGAATAACTAAGTCATTCATATTTCTTCATCAAACGATATTGCTGTTACTATGTACAATGTTCTCCTGGTTCTGTTTACTTCACTATGCATCAGATGATGCAATCTTTCCAGGTTTTTCTGAAATCATCTTGATTGTCATTTTTTACAGCACAATAATATTCCATTACAATTATATACCATAGCTTGTTTAGCTATTCCCCAATTGATAGGCATCCTCTCAATTTCCAATTCTTTGTCACCACAAAAAGAGCTGCTATAAATATTTCCGTACGAATAGGTCCTTTTCCCTTTTTTTGGATGTCTTTGGGTTATACACCTAGATTATTTCATTTTTCTTCTTGTATTCCCAGTGCCTAACAAAGGTCCTTACACATAGTAGAGGCTTAATAAATGCTCATTGATAAATGGATGAAATTATCTAATGAATGCACAAGGAATTAGGACAGCTATAGGGGAAAAGGGGGTTCTGTCCAGTTTTTAGAACCATCTGAAGTGTTAATGTGGTCAAGAAATAGAGCACTATGGGAGGAATGAGAGATAGCCACTACCTTCTGGAAGACGTTAAGAACTGTGAAGGAAGGACAAGAACCACTGCTGGTAACTATGGAGAAGCCAATAGGAGCCAATCACTAAGACTGAGAAGTAATATTTCCTGGGCAGCAGCTGAGGGGCACAGTGGATAGAGTACAGGACCTGAACTCAGGAAGACTCAAGTTCCAGTCCAGCCTCAAACACTTACTAGCTGTATGACCCTGGGCAAGTCATTTCTCCTTGTTTGCTTCAGTTTTTTCATTTGAAAAATGAGCTGGCAGAGGAAATGACAAACCACTCCAGTATCTTTGCCAAGAAAATTCCCCAAATGGGGTCACAGAGTCAAACAGGACTGAAACGACAGAACAGAACAATACTTTCTGGGAGCCCTACATAAGGCATGACTATAAACAAGCTAGGCTATTTAAGTATATAGAAAAGGGTTGCCCACTAGTACTTGTCCATACTTTCCATGAGATGAAAAAAACTGTTTATTTTCAATCAATCATAAAAAAAAAACATTTATTAAGCACCTACTATGTGCCAGGCATTGTGTTTGTAACTTGAAATTTTTTTTTCCTTGAGTTTTTTTAACTGCATGCTTGCAAGGGGAGTTGGAAGTACTGTATTAGGTGGTTTCATGTAGTTTAAGCTCCCACATTTTCTGGGTGGAGGCAACAAATCAAAGATGTGAGAAATCTCCCAAATTGTACCCTGTGTGTTACATGAGAGCCTCTACTTCAAGAGCTACTGAAGGAGTTACGGACTTTTTGTGAATTGCTTCTGTTTTTTTCAGCTTAGAATCATGGATTTAGATCTGAAAGAGACCTTACAGGTCATTTAGTTCAACCTATTCATTCTACAGATGGAGAAACTGAGACCCAGAGATGTGACTTGCTTAGGTCACACAGGTAATAAAATGCCAAAGACAGGACGTCAGCACCAAATTCCGTGCTCTCCACCATACCATTGTGGACTCCTACTATTCTCTTATGTGAATTTCAATGCCCTTTATAAATATGGATAAATGGAATAATTAATTCTGATAACATCTTTGGAGAAGATCCCTAGCTCTCCACATACCCCAAGACTCTGGCCTGGGCCCTCTTTTCTTTTCTCCCTATACTCTGTCACTTGGCAACCTGGTCAGGCCCATGGTTTAATTGTGCTCTTTATGCAAATGACTTGCAGATCAATGTTTCCCTGCACTAGCCTCTGGGCCAAAGGATGTTCCCTCCAGGATCAAATATCAAACGCAGTCCTGAACTCAAGCACTACCTTCAGCAGCAGGCCTTTCCCAGTCCCTCTAGCTATCAGTGCCTTCCCTCCAAGGTCACCTTGTATCTTCTCCTTATATGATTTGCATATACCTATACAAGAGCATGCAGGTCCCCCATTAGAATGCAAGATCCTCCTGGAGGGAAGGGGCTGTTTCATTTTTATCTTTGTATCATGTAACACAGCACCAGGCGTATGGCAGGCACTTAATAAATCCCTGTTGATTGGATCCAGTGCATGTTCACACCCAACAACTATTTCTACTTGACTTAAACATATTTTCAGATGTATGTTCTAAGCAGAACTGGATCAAGAAAAGAACCATCTACTTTACCATTGTCCAGGATTCTTGCTTTGGCCCATAATTTTTTCTCTCCAAGTAAGACTCCATTCCAAAAGTCTCTTTGAATCTTTCAGCAGAACTGGAGGTTAAAGGTTTATGTTCAGAGCTGTTCCAGCTGTTGAGTCAGGCCATCTGAAGCCACTGTTTTTTGTCAGTTATTGACAACAGACCTTGTGCTATTCTGCTGACTCAATTATTCCAGAAATCAGCACACATGTTAGAAATATGTGTTTTTAAAAAAAAGAAAACTTTACCAAAAAAAGAAGTGAAATTAACTTTTTGTCATCTTAAAGGAAAACTTCATTTTAAAGAATGTATTTGAGCACTAATAATGCAGTTTAAAATTGCTTAAGTCTTTTAGGACCCCCTATAGAAAACAAAATAAAAGATAAGTACTAGACTGAAAATTAGATGACATGCATGAGGGCTTTGTTGACATTTTAAAATAATCCCCTAAGTACTTTTTCACTGCAGGTACAAAGTTGTTTGGAACAAAACTCAGGATCTCTTGAACTCTTTTCACCTTTTCGTTCATAAGATGGTACGGCTGGCTCATTAATGCTTCTTTAGGGTTTCCAATTCCCTGAAAATAAAAAAGAAGTTGTAAAGAAAACAGGAATTCTTTCTCTGAGTCTGTAGAGCCAATTCTCAATCATTTCAGGAGCTGATTATTCCTTCTGCCAATTATCCATCTGTCCCTATTTCTATTCTTCCCCCCTCCTACTATTTTAAGCATCTTTATTGCAGTTTCAAACTGACACCAGAGGGTGGGAAAAGATAAGCACTTGAAGCCAGAGTCTCTCTCCTCAGTGCCTAAAGTCACTTAAGAAAAACGTTAAAACTTCAAGAGACATCAAACTCCCTTTTAGTCAGTGAATTCTTCTCATTTATTGCATCATTGCTATCATTCTTAAAAGCTTACAGCTAGAGGGGATCTTGGGGAATCATCTTTTATTTTCCATATGAAGAAATGAAAGAAAATAGAAGTTAAGGGCCTTGTTGAAAGTACCTGCCTGCTCAGATCCAGAGGCCAACAGTCTCCTTAGTCCTCTCTCAGGGCTGTCTACTTCTCCTAGATGCCTTTCGCCTGTATGAACAGACCTCCCTTGGCCCCTAACCAGCTGCCAGGCCAAAGGATGTGGCTAAATGACCTAAAGTATAGATGGCACAGTCGGTTTTTGTTATTCTGCCTAAGTTAGACTGAGAGCTGTAGGGTAGGGTGGGAGCACAGCACAGAGAGGAAAGCTTTTCCTTTGTCTCCCATCCACAATGAAGGCAGCTCCTGGGACTAAAACTGGAAGGTGCCTCCCAGGTCATCTGGTCTAATTCTCTTGTTTGGTAGAGAGGGAAGTAGACTGACCAAGATTAAATGACTTCCCCCAAGCTCATAGAGGTAGTAAGCAGAGGAGCGATAATTCAAACTCACGTCCTCTGATTCCCTAGAACCTCACGGGACTAAAGAAGCAGTGGAATATAGAAGAAAGTGGAGAGAAAAGGTGTTCAACTCTCACTTCTGACCCTTGATAGCTAGATGACCTCAAGTAAGTCACTCTCTGAGCCTCAGTTTCCACATCTGTAAAATGGGTTATATCATATTTATCTTCACAGGGTTTCTGTGAAGATCCACAGACTCAGTAAACCGTACTGGTTGGTTCAGAAGGAGGCTCGTGCAAAATAGCTGGTTAACATCTGCTGGCACATGGTACATTTTGCCTGTCAGCTGGCATTTGGGAACATGGGTCAAAGCTGCTGAGGACAAGTAAAGATAGACAACCACAAAGCCTGCCTTCACTTATGTGGGAGATAGTAGAAAGTGGATGTGCCCTTGCTCAAAGGCCCCACAAACATTCTTCCTAGTTGCAGTCATTCTGAAGACTAACCAGTAAAACAAAACCGTTCCACCTTATGGTAGTATTCTTCCCAAAATGCTGGTTCTCTAGCATCTGTATGCCTCTAGACATCCCTAACTTAAGAAAATGTTTATCATATGCTTAAATCTCAGATCATGAAACTATAAATACTGATTCTTTTGATTCCAATGAAATTGAGTTAAAAGAACTCATCAGGGAGACAGATATCAGTTCAGGACCTTAACTCACTCATTACAAAGTGGCCCAGATGGCATTAAATAAATTTAGGGACTTTTCTGAAATATTGATAAAAGACATCTCAACACCTCGGTGAATCTGTAATTTTGCCAATGTGAGTACCCCCTACACTGGTGTAGATGTGAATTCTTCCATGCCTTCTCATCACATGAGATTCCTGCCTATGTGGTCCTTGTTAGGAATCTTCCTCTGGTTCTTTCAGCATTCTGTAGACACCAGTGTAACAAGTACAGGGGCAGTCCAAGGGACGGTGCGTGGCTATGAGGCAAGGTACACTCAGGCCTCCAAAGAATTCAGGTCGAGGATCACTCAACAGGGAATATGGCCCCTTTGGGTGGATGTTAGCAAGCAGTGACACATTGTCAACAATTAATTATGTAAGAGAATCAGTGAAATATATGTCATAAAAGAAGTGTGTGGTCAAAAAAGTTAGGCTGGTCTCATTATAAGACCAAGAGATAACCGATGGATAGCCGATGATGACAGATAGATTGGTTTCCTAAAGATTTTTGTTGTTTTGTTGGTAAGTTGTTTTCAGTCTTGTTTGACTCTTTGTGACCACATTTGGGATCTTCTTGGCAAAGATATTGACATTGTTTGTCATTTCCTTCTCCAGCTCATTTTACAGATAAGGAAACTGAGACAAACAGGGTGGAGCGACTTGCCCAGGGTCACACAGCTACTAAGTGTTTGAGGTCAAATTTGAACTCAGGTCTTACTGACTCCAGGCTCCATGCTCTTTCCACTTCACCACTAGCTGTCCCTTCCTAAAGATTACTCCTCATTAAAAAGACATTTGTGTCATATTTTTGCATACAAGTCATCACTGCTTACATACTGCAGCCACTGTCACCTTCCACACATCTTTTCATTGCTCATTGGGTCACTGGTAATGTGAATTCTTCTGAGTTTGTATTCTTCTAATATTTAGGTCATCATATAACATCACTGGGAGAATACTGGTATAAAATGTGGTTTGGTGGCAAAAAATATAGACTCAGACGTCACCATTACAATTCTCCTGGGTGTAAATTTTCTACCAAAGAAGGTATTAACAGATTTGGCATTAGAAACCTTAAGGAAGATATATGTGACCAAAAAAGGGAGGGGGGAAGGGGAGATGAGCTATCAAAACTGAGACTGAAGATAGACAACCCAAGCAAGGCACTGGTGATTTGAGATCAACTCTTTTCAGTTCCTCCAACACAATTTTTTATCTTCCATAACTGTGCCTTTGCTCTGGCTGTTCCCCAAATCCAGAATTCTCTGCCCTCTACCTCTGCTTCTTAATTTCCCTGGCTATCTTAAAGATTCAGCACAAAATCCAAATTCAACAGGAAGCTGTTGCTTGTTTCTTCTTTCCCCCTCCAGTTACTAAAGTTTTTCTTGGTCAGATTACCTTCATGGACTCTGTCGTATCTTGTAAATCCCTAGAGATTACATGTCATCTCCCCACTAGACTGGGAGTTCCTTGAGACTGGCCACTGTTTTTGGCCTTACTTTGTATCTGGACACACGGAAGCATTTAAGAAGGCTTATTGACTGAATGTGACTGACTGAAATCTTAGAAGAGAAAGGCTTCCAGTGTGCTAGATATGGAGCCTACTTGAAGATCTAGGGGAAAACACAAAAAAGAATCACACAGGATTAAAAGGCATCTCTGGGTTTTGATCTGTAACAGTGGAGATGGTAACCACCCTGCTGACATCAGGGATCCTTTCAAGTTAGTATGCCCAGGTCCTGTAGGCACCATAGAGTAAATGAACATGATAGGCTTTAGCACAATCAATTACCATTCCATACCTTGAAAATGTTAAGGCCTCTTCTAAGAAAATACCTTAGACATGACCTGGAAGGATCTTGCAACATTCTTCCCTTTTATGATATAAAACACTAAACATTTGAAATGGTATTAAAAAGAGTGGTTACTATGGAAAGAACAGAAAGAATTAAGTCTTGCAAACATTCTCCCAATCTTTTGGATTAAAATAAATGGAAGTGTAACTAAATAATTCTTGAGCCTGCCCCATTTTCTCCAAAATATTCATCAACATCCCAATGTTTTTGGACACACTTTGGCTAAGTGGGATTTCCTCTTACAATGTAAGTATTTTAAGATTTCTCATATAAAAAAAAAAAAACAAGAGATTATCCGGCTGAAAAATTACTGATTTCTCTTTCAAGGTAAATTGATTCATATATTCATGGAATTTCTCTGGATATTCCAACACATTAAGATATAGCTATAGATATACATACATACCCATACATAATATGATTACAAATATATTGGTTTCCTAAAAATTACATTTTTAGTCTGTAACATCAGTGTATTTGGTGGCTGGAATGAAAATAATTTTAAAAATCATACAGTTTTGGTTTTATTTTCATGCTTATGACTGCCTCAGCATCCAAAATACACTAAATTTAACACAAATTAAAGTGGCTTTCAATGAATCTTTAAGAGAGCTAACAAAGGTGGTAGCCATTTCTTAGAATTTCTAAGTGGCAGGGTTTAAAGAAAGGTCTTTTCAACCTCGTCGTCTGACCACCAGCTTCCAAAGAGGGGATAATGGGCCATTTATAACCGTTAATCCGAACGTGGTCACCCGGGTGAAAAGTGCAATGCCTGAGATGATGGAAGAAGACTCCTTTTCATATTCCTGGCCTAATAAACGACCTGGAGAGGTGATTTTAAAAGACTGATCCTTTTAACAGGATGGGACTGATCAATACAAAGAAAAGAGCTAAATCCAAGGAGTACTGATAGATTCTTGTTAGAGGATTGATCTCGGTTCTGTATGGAGACTTCCTAGTAGGTAGATGGCGAGGCAACACTAAGGGAAGGAAGGGGCAATCAGCAAACCACCCGACAATCTCAAGATCAAAGCGCTCACACAAGAGCTGGAGTCAAGGTCATATCGCAGGGATGCTACTCTTGAGCTGTGCTGTGCTGCCAGCTTGGGGAACCCCCTGGCCGAGCAGGAGTTCTTGACCATTAGCTAGGAAGACGCAATAGGGCAAAGAGCAGGCCGGGGCTGGGCTGGGAGGATGGGAGGGCGCAAGCCTGGAGGGGCATGGTGACAGGGGAAGCGGGAGGATGGAGGATAAGAATGAAGTGAGAAGGTGCGAATTATAACAAAACAATCGAGGAAGGCTGCAAGGAGAAACCGCACGTCTGAGAGCCAGGCAGGGCAGAGGAAAGCGCAGCTTTCCAAGGGACCCGGGGTACACCCTCCTTGGGCCCGGGAGTCTCTCCGGCGACGCGGGCTTTAGATGGCAGCTCCGAGCTGCTCTGCACAGGCATCTGCCCCAGCCAGCGCGCTTCCCCGCGCCTCGCCTCCTGAGGACGGACTGACCGACGGATGGACTGACGGACGAAAGGTCCCCGTCTCCCTCCCCCTGCCACGCACAGCCTCGTCCAGCGCAGCGGCCGCCGTCCCCGTGGGCTGCGCAGCCCCGCCGCTGCGTGGAGGAGCGCGGCCCCCCTCCCCTGCCCACCTCCATCTCCGTCTCCATCCCCGACCTCCCTCCAGCTCCAGCTCGCCCTGTTCCGCCTCTGACCCTCCTCCGCTCCGCGCACTGCGATCTGGCCGGAGGAAGGGGAAGGAGCCAAGACACTGCAAGAGCCAGGCCGGGCAGCCACCTGGCTACAAGCGGGCGGTAGGCCCCAGCCGGCCAGGTGCACCCACCGGGAGGCAGAGCACCCGGGGGAGGAGCCTGAGCTGCAGTAGCAGCAGCAGCAGCAGAGGGGGAGGAGGAAGAAGAGGAGGAGGAGGAGGAAGAGGAGGAGGAGTGAGATGCAGCACGACCTCCCGCCTCCGCCGCTGCCACTGCGCCTGGGGGAAGAGAGTACACCTACCCTGTCCTTGCTTCCACTCCTGGGGAAGGAGCGGGGACACTGATTTCCTGGTTCATTTGCGGGAGGGGAGGAGGGAGTTCCCATCCTACTCCTCTCCGACCTAGAGGACCCCCGGAGAGAAATCACCCAGTGAAGTGCACCCCCACCGTCCCGGACGTACAGGTTTCATTCGCCTGCATGATAAATACTGTACTACTTTTTGGGTAAAGCTCCGTTCTTCGGGAGATCACTGGAAGTGCTTTGAAAACAAGTAAGTATTCTAGTAAATATTTTGTCTGTTTATCCGGTAATGTGAGAATGGCCTTTATGCCGTCTTGTGTTATGAAATCAATGGCCAGCCTCTGCCCTGACTGCCCTAAATTATCTTTGAGCTCTGTATTCAGGCTAATCCTGGGCTTCTTGCAAATTATGCCCTTAAAATAGAGCAGAAAAAGAAAGTCTTTTCTGGAGGCCGCTCCTTATTATCTCTTCGGATTCCATGGGGAAATAGAAATTGGGGGCAGTTTTTACTCCCTTGGCTCCTTAGTTCCTGTTTGGAAAACTTCTAGGACATGGTTAAGAACGATGCTAAAGAACTCTGAAGAATGGGGAAAATGTGCTAGAGAATAATTCTTTAATATCCCTCTATGTGAAAAAAACTGAATAAATGGTTGAATTCAACTTTTAGGAACAAGTCAACTTTGTGAGGTTTTTTCCCCACCCTTCTTTCCATTTCATTCTATTGACCTTCATCTTCCTTCATTTTTTCTTCCTCCATTGGTTATGTGTATACTTCCCCCAAACCTCTATTTGTGGTCTCTGACCATAACTGTGGAAAGAACACTGCACCTGGAGTCAGTCAGAGGCCCTGCATTCAAAGCCTACCGGAGGCACCGGTTAGCTATGTGATTTTAGGCAAGTCACTTCAGTTCTCTTATCATCAGCGTCTTCATCTTTCAGATGAGGGGGTTGGACTAAACGGTCTTTGAGGTCCCTTCCAGTCCTAGGCCCTATAATCCAAAGAGGAGTAACCAGCATAAGTCTTTTGCTGCTTTGTGACCTCGTGGCTAGAAGCTGTAGACTTGAAGTCTAGTAAAGGACTTGAATCAGAATCATCCCTCAGAGGGCTTGCTGGTTTGTGTGACCCTGGGCAAGTAACTACGTTTTCTCGTTTGCGAAATGGGGATAATAATACCACCCACCTCACAGGGTGGTTATGAGCATTAAATGAAATAATATATTTAAAATGTTTTGCAAACCTTTATAAATGTTAGCTATTGTTATTATTTTGCAGACTCTTTAGCAATTTAAGATGTTCCAAATCAGACACTATTTGTGTTTCTACATGTTTCTCCCACCTTTTAGCCAAAGGCGATATCTAATTCCTAAAAGGGAGGAAGGAGAGAGAATTATAATCGAGCCATGATAAGTTTATGCAATGTAAATGTTACAGGTGGGCTGGATGGAAATAAATGGGAAAGTTTATTTGCTCTTTGCTTTTTATCTGTATAGATCACTGGGGTAGTGGGTGGAGAGCTAGCCTTAGAGTGATGAAGACTTGGGTTGCCCTGGGGAATTCTCAGGCTCTAAATGGAAGAGCTCATGCCATTCTCCATTGGTAGAAGCAGCTCCCCACAGTGATGATGTCACAGGTCCAGTTTTTAAAAAGTCGTTTCAACTCAGAAATGAGGATTTCAACATGCCACAGACATACCCTCACTTAGGATGTCAATTTGTTCTTTGAAAACTCATGGTTAGGCAAAATAATATTACATAGGGCAGTTAGCACTGTAGGAACAATGTTATAATCTTGGGAATGGATGGATAATGGCACAGGAGGGTCTTATAGCATAGGAAATGCCCTTGTGGCAAATGATTGACTGAGTTGCCTTGTTTGTTAATACTGAAAGTCCTTTGGCTCAGATAAAATAAAAGTAAGTAATAGGAGAACTCGGGAGAAGCTGGAGAGATGGGGGGTGGGATAAGACAAAGAACATGGAAGAGTGAGCTCTGACACATTTTCTGTGTGTCCTGGGAGGTAACTTGGTGTGGAAAGAGTGGAAAGAGGCCTAGCCTGGGAGTCAGGAGTCCTGGGTTCAAGACCCGACTCAGCCATTAGTTGTGTACTCTTCAGTACCTGCTGAGGCCTTCACATGTCATCTGTAAAATGAAAGGATTCTGCTGGATAATCTCCAGGATTATTTACAAATCTAAAATTCTCACATGCATAAAAGCTCTTCAATCACTCACCTCTTCAGACTAGCCAATTCCTTGGCCACTCTACAAGGTGCAGAGAAGAGGCCTGTCTGTATTGGTTGAGGAATTTCCTGACCAGGCATTCCTTATACAGAAAAAAACCACAAGGTCTGGTCCAAAAAGAGCCAATTATTTGCTGTCCTAGAAGCTCACATGCAAGGGAAAAATTATAGATCACCTTTTGAAACGCTACAAACTGACAAGCTACCCTTAGAAAGTGAAAAAGAACCCCCAAACAGAATTCAGTTCAATTTGGCAAGCACTCACTAAGGTACCTCTATGTATAAGGCACCATGCTGGGCCCTGGGGATACAAAACCAAAACAGTGGTCCCTGGGTCCTGCCCTCACGGAGCTTACATTCTACTTGGGGAATATAACATTTAAACAGATAGGTAAATAAAGTATCATTTGAGGAGGTATAGCACACTAACAATGAGGGGCATCAGAAAAGACTTGAAATAGCAGCTATAATAGAGGTAAAGAGGAAGTAACATTTGAGCTTGTAAAAGGTGCAGAGGTAGGAAATCACTCAGGATCATATATTCGAGCCAGGTGCTTAAGGCATCTAGTACAACCCTTTCATTTAACAGTGGAGGAAAGTGACTTGCCCGAGGTCACAGAGGCAGAAAGAAGTAGAGATGGTATTTGAGGCCAGGTCTTCCTAACTATGTGCCCAGTTCTCCAGCCACTGTACCATACTGCCTCAGATGAAATGCTGAGTTAGGAGAAGGATAACAAGCTCTTTGGCTAGAGAGGAGACTGGGAGAGGGAAGAGTATGGACTAAGTATAGAAAGGTAGGCTGAAGACAAACTGTGAGGAACTTCAAATGCCAAATGGAGGAGTCTGTATCTAATGCAGTAAGGAATCCCTAATTATTCTTGAGCAGGGGAATGATGTTGTCAGACCAGCACTTTAGCAAGATTATTTTGCTAGCTCTGGAGAAGATATATTTGGAGAGGGGAGAGACTATAAGTCTAGAGTCTGGACAGGAGACTACCACAGTTATTCATGTTAGAGGTAATGAGGATGGGGACTAAAGTAGGAACTACGTGAGCGTGAGGAAGACGTTGAATGGGAGATATGTCATAAAAGGTGAATTAACAAAACATGACAACTGATTGGATGTGGAATGAAAAGTTAAGGATGACAATGAGATTGCAAACTTAGTCGACATAAATAGAGGAATTTGGAGGAGGGAAAGCTTTGGAGGGAGAAGTAGAGAAGATGAGTTAATGTCAAATATGTTTTGTTTAAGACAGGTCTAAGACATCCACGTGGAGATATCCAGCAGACAGCTGGTGAAGTGGGCTGGAACTCAAGAGGGATTGGTGCTGGATATATTGAGGTAGGAGTTGTTTCCATAGAGGTGATAACTGAATGTGTAGAAACTGATAAGATCACCAAGAGAAAGAATATAAAGAGGAAAAAGAGCCCAGGACACTCCCCTGCTTGGATGGTGAGACATGTATCATGAAGAAGAAGGAGAAAGGGAATGAGCATTTATTAAGCACCTGCTGTGTGCTAGGAGGGGCAGCTAGATGACTTAGTGGAGAGAATGCTGGGTTTGGAGGAAGACCTGAGTTCAAATCCTGCCTTAGAGCTAGCTGTGTGATCTTGGGCAAACCATTTAACCTCCATTTGCCTTAACCCCCTGGAGAAGATGAAGGCAAACTATTCCAGTGTCTTTGCCAAGAAAACCCCATAGACAGTATGGTACATGGGGTCATGAAGAGTCGGACATGACTGAATAACAACAGTGTGCCAAGTACTTTGCTAAGTGCTTTACAAATATTATCTCATTTGATTCTGATGACAACCCTGGGTTGGATTTGAACTCAAGTCTTCCTGACTCCAGACCCGCGCTCCATCCACTGCCCCACCTAGCTGCCCAGCAAAGGAGACCAGGGAGTAATCATACTGAAAGAGAACCAAAAAGTAAGTGTCTCAAAAGTGGAGGAAAGAGGAAGTGTCTGAGACAAGACAGTGATCAGTTGAGCCGAAAGGCCCTTTGGTTTAGCAGTTAAGAGATCACTAGTAACCTTGGCTGAAGTAGTTTCAATTGGATGGTAAGGAGTGAAGTCAGATCACTAGGGGTTGAGAATTGAGTGGAAAGTGTGAAAGTAGAGGCAATAAGAGTAGTTATTTTTTTCCTGGGTGTTTAGCTGTAAAAGGAAAAAAACATAGTCTAATAAATTGAGAGTTGGGAGGATGCAATGAGGGGGGTGTACAAATGGAGGAAACCCAACCATGGACAGGAACCAACAGATATGGAACTCTTCAAGAAACCATAGACCTTTATGGGGCAATCATTTCCATTTAACAAGCATACATTCAGCTTCTGCTACGAGTAAGGCATTGTGCTAGGCACTAGGGGAGCAAAACTAAAAATGGCAGTTCCTATCCTCAAAGAACTTACATTCTTCTGGAGCGGGGAGATAACACATGACTATAGATAATTAAATTCAAAATAAATGACATAGAGTTGAAACTTAATTGAATTATTTAATCTTCTTAATTCATTCTCAGTTATCTAGATAGATAATGAGTCAAACACCAATTTTAGAAAACCTAGAAGACACTGGAGTAGCCATCAGATCATGTGACATCAACTTTGTATTTTCTTTTTAGAGAGAGCTCATCTCTATAGATCAGTGGTCACATCTAACATATGGTATGGGATTTGAGATTTACTGTAGATGGGATGTGAAGGTAATAACCATCAGCATTACCTAGGAATTATATTTTTAGTATTCCCTGGAGCATTGAGGTTATGTTTCATGCAAGCCAACTCTGCATAAGCTGACACTTGCGCGTGGTTAATTGGAGACCAAAAGACATTGATTGAAGAAATTCCATAAGGACCTGTTTGAATGCTGACCTTTGTAAAATAGCAAAAGAAGATAAAATTGTCTATATAGCAGTGGAGGTGGAATGTCACCTACTAAGTAATGTCCTAGGTAGTGTAAGTTCTGAAGTCTGACTGTAGTTTCTGAAAACACTGATGCTAGTACACCATCTCTGTGTCCAAGAGTATTCAGTAATGCCATGTTGGAATGTAAAGCAGCAAAGTCTAGACAGAGGCAGGACTTAGCTGGTGAGACAAAGGCTTATTCTAAAGCTCATTACAAGCTTAATCTGGCTCACTTAGTGGGCGCTTGTAAAACATGATAGGTGCAGAGATCTAAGTAGGCTGTGCAGTCGTAAAAAGTATTGGAACTGCAGTCAGTACCTTAATGTGAATCTTGCCAATTCATTATTTATATGTGTCACCTGGGCAAGTCACTTATCCCCTCCAAGCTTCATTTACTCATCCATGAAATGGAGCCAGTAATACTTGAAATACTCAACTCACAGCAGCCCTGTGAGGATCAAATAGGATGCTGTGTGTTAACCAATAAAGTGTTATATAAATAAGGGGGAGAGACTGGACCTCTGGTTTAATTGGTATTGGGAATTCCCATATGGGGAAGCTCCCTTTACCAGTGCAGTTGGACTTCTCTCTGCACCCTATAGACTCAGAGAGTCGCCCAGACGCTGAGCAGCTAACAGGCGAGGCCTGGGAAGAATGGCCTAGGAGAAGGCAGGCTTCTGCCACAGAGGAAAAACTCATGCTTCCCTAGCTGCCGATGCCAGTTTCTCCTCTTCAGAGAAGCTGTCTGCAGCACTTCTGTCTATGTGGGGATCCAGCACCCATTGCTTTATCTCAGACCCTGTGGAATAGGAGAGGGAATGATCCTCTGCTTCTCCCCGCTTCATGAGGGGCAAAAAGCAATTCTGGGTAATCTTGCATACACACGAAAGGAGAATGAGTTGTTTTGGTTTTGATTTTTTTAATCTGTTGAAAGTACAATAAAGCCTTTAACTGGAGCTCTTGGGGAACAGTGTTAACTTTTCTGGTTAAGTCTAGCTTAGCCAGAGAGCTTTCTGTGTAACTCTGCTTCATAACGAGAGTCTCTTTAAAATATACAGATGTACTGTGCATAAAGTGTCAGGTGCCAGAGTGAATAGAGCATTAGACTTGCAGTCAGAAAAAGCTGAGTTAGAATCCTGATTCAAACAGTAGCTGGGGCGGGGCGGGGGGGGGAGGAGTTTGGTTGAGTCACTTAACCTCAGCCTCAATTTCTACAACTGGAAGGTAGAGAAAATAATAATACCTCCCTTTACTGGGTTGTTGTGAAGATCCAAGGAATTATTACACATAAAGCACTTTGAAAACCTTGAAGTACTATATAAATGTTAACTATCATCATTATTATTAGAGTGTTATTCCAATCGGTGTCATAATAATAACGCAGATCTACATAGAACTTCCTCCACAATAATCCTGGGAGATGGATAGTATAAGGATTATTATCCCCATTTTGCAGATAAGAAAACAGAATATTGTGGAGGTAGTATGACTTGCATGAAGCTTATAAAACTAGTAAGCATAGGAGGCACGATTTAAACTCAGGTCTCCAGTAGAACCCAAGTCCAGCTTGCTTTCCATTAGATCTTGCAATGTCTTTCAGCTTTGTCATAATAACCACATTCTATCCTAACGTGCTTCCTGCCTCATCCCATCCCAGCCCCGTCAGACAAGGTTAGGATCATGGATTGGAAGGTTTAGAGCTGGACCTCATTTTACAGGTGAGGAATCTGAGATACTCACCAGTGTGAGAGGTGCCAGTCACCCCCTAGGCTCAACTTGGGGACCTACTTTCTGCTTCTCCGTGCCGCTTACCTGCTATACACTGCCAGATGTAGCCTCCATCTAAGATGGATTAAGCCCTGCCGGCTTCCCTCACGCATCCCTAGTTGCTCAGCCAGTACAGACAGGATGGTTCCTAGTTTTCTCTCTACTCTTTCCTATTCAGCTATCCCTGCCAGCTCAGAACTGTCTCCATCTGACATCTGACACCCTTATTTCCTCCCAACTTTAATCTCTACTGGAAAATGGAAAAGGTAGCTCTTATTTTCTTTGTCCCTAATTCTCCCACCCCCATTCTCATCTCCAAAGTTCTCAGTTCTTATGAAACCTACTGGCCCACATAACATTGTTTCACCTAATATCATGCTTTTGTAGCATCAACTAATGACATTAGGCAAGCTATACCTGTATTGGAATGCTTTCACAGCACTAGATTTAGAATGAAAAGATTTCAGATCCCAGCTTTGCTATTTATTATATCTGTAACTTTTGACAAGTCAGTTAACCTGGAGGGGAAGGGGAACTTTCCACAAACAAATTGGTCTGAATGTATGTATACCAACCCCAGGAAATACACTAAAAGTGGCTTCTCTTGGACAGATCTAATATTGTTTTCCGGTCATTTGACTTTTTTTCTCCTAAAAGATGACTGCTTTAAAAAAAAAAAAGAATATTTGATAATTGAGCCCTCCAGTCAGGTTCAGTTAAGTGGAGTATAACTATAGTATAATTTTATTCTTCCCTTGAGATTATGTATAGAACGAGCCAAAGTAATTTTTAAAAGGAGTTTAGGTATGTGTATATGAACCATTAAGAAATTTTCGTAGAACCACAGATTTATAGCTAGAAGGGATCTTAGAGGTCCTCTAGTCCAATCTAGTCCAACCCTTTCATCTTGCACCAAAGAAAAATTCTTATAATAGTTTGCAATTATAAAATTTTAGAAATTGATATTCTTATGATAATGTATTTTAATGTTATTCTTATAATTTATAAATGCTTCACTAGTTCAGATTATTAATGATTTTGTCTGTGTGGCTGGGTATCCGTGTCTGTGGTGCAGATCACAACCCTTTTCTGAACCTCACGTGACAAACATACTGCCAATAATCACTGAACCTTCATTGAAATTGAATGCTCCCTCTCCATCTCCACCACTTAGCCTTCCTGGCTTCTTCATATCCGGCTAAAATCCTGCCTTCTGCAGATCCCCTGTAATTCTAGTGCCTTCCTTTGATAATTATCTCCAATTTATCCCACATATAGCTTGTTTGTACGTATTTGTTTTCATGTTGTCTCCCTCATTAGACTGTGAGATCCCTGAGGTCAGGGACTGTTTTTTGCCCTTTTTTTTTTTTGGTGTCTCTATTGCTTAACCCAGCACCCAGCCCTTGGTAAGTGTTTAATAAATGCTTATTAACTGACTAGAAAGAAACCTTTCCACATGGTGTAGGACCCACCAAAGTTTGTACTCCAGTCACAGAGAAGCTGTGGGAAGACATCAGAGTAGGACTTGAGTAGAGGAATTTTAAAACTTAAATTTAAGGGAAAATACTTAAAGTGAGGATATGTGTTGTAAATTACCACAGCTAGTAACACTCCCTAGCCCTGTGATTCTGGGCAAGTCACTTAACCCCAAATGCCTCAGCAAAAAAACAAAAACAGAGAGCATTTCATAATAGGACTTTCATAGACTTGAAACTGTAAATAAAAAGCCAAGAAATAGAATCTTGCTTCAGCATATCTCATTTCTTATTTCCCCAAATGAAATTCACTGTTGTTCTTGTTTTATGGAAAGTGTCTTATTTGTTAACAGACTTATTCTCAAAGGTCTGCAAATCCTTTACTAAGACATTAAGTTAATTTTAAATTAGTTTAATGTCACAGGTGTAAAAACTCACTTCATGTGATGGGTATAAAAAGGCATTCAGCTCCAGCATAGCCCCAAAATTACAGTGCCCCAAATCACCATCTACCCATAGGGAACTGTATCAGAAAATGATTCTGTCAGTTTGGGATGCATCAACCTTCACTAGAAAATCCCAGAGTAACATGCCCCCTCAATCTCCCCTAATTACTTGAGGGAGAGCGTTCAGAACCCTGAGTCAAAAGGTTATTCTTCCTTCTTAATTAGAGGCTTTCGTTAGAGCAAGTGTAGGAAAACATTGGAGCACATTGAAAGCCTTTTCCAAGGTCTAAGGCATATTTAGCTGAGGCTAACAATAGCTAAAACTCACTCTCCTGAGTTGGATCTTGAAATAAGATTTTAATGAATAGTGAGTGGTATGATTGAGAGCCCACCCCAGGCTTGGGAAATGACATGTAGAAATGCCCAAAGGCAAGAGTGGCAGGACAATACATATTTCTGTGGCACAATTTATAAAACGCTCTCGTCATGAGAATTGTGAAGGAAGAAGTGTGACATGATTATCCTCATGTTACTAAAGGTCTTGGGAGATTGGATGGCTTGCCCAAAAGCACACAGCTATTAAGTCCGTGAGACCAGATTTGAAGCCAGGTCTCCTAACTAGAAGTCAGATGTTCTCAATTACCTCCATTTGGCCTTATGCATTATCAGGAGAAAACAAGATCAGGGATGGTGAGTAATCCAGTTTGGCTAAAACAAAGAAGGGAGTAGTATGAAATAAGAATGAAAAGGTGGGTCAGAACAAGGTTTTAGAGGGCCTTAAGTGCCAAATGAAGGACTTTTATATTTTATATTGTAGGCAGTGGAGAGCCACTGAGGATTTTTGATGAGGAGAAATCACCTATAATAAAACATACACTACAGTGGCTGTAATGGCAGTAGGTGAAGGAGAGATTGTGGAGGGGAAATGCAGAGTTAGGGAGCTCAGTTAGGAGGCTGTTAAAAAAATCTAGGTGAGAGGTAATGAAGACCGGAGCTAGAAGGGCAGGAAGTGAGAAGGGAAGGGATTGGCAGTAAGCTGTATTCCAGAAGTCGGTTACTAGGATTTGGCAACTGGTTTATTGGTAATAAGTAACAGGGAAAGATGAAAGATGACTCAGGTTACAGGTTTAACTGACTGGAAGAGTGGTGTAATGCCATAATCTGGAAACACCATAGAAGACAATTAGGAGGAGGGCTGGTTTCCAGGGAGAAGGCGATGATTTTGAAAGGTCAGCAGATAGAGATGGAACACCAGGGCTAAGGGGAGAGGTCAGAGCTGGAGGCAGAGAGGAAGAAGAGGAGCCACTGAAGGTGATAGAGAAAAAGTGAAAAGGTAGGAGGAAAACCAAGAGACCAGTCTCATGAGGCAGGTGCAGGAGAAAGCAGGTGTCTACTGCTATAGGGCAGGAAGGATCACACACTGCACATACCTGAGTCTCCCTTATCTTATCAAAGACAAGGTCCCCATTAGATGTGTTTGGAAAAGTCAAGGAAGTAGATGCCTATAATCCATTTCTCTGCCCCTTCACTTCAAACCCCAATCCCAGACAAAACCAAGAATAACTGGATAGTATATACAGGTTTTTTTAGAAATATGAAAAGTTTTTAAAGGCTTCTTCAGATATCTCCAGACAGTTGTTGGAGATAAACAAGGCAATTAATTGTGCTTTCCTCTTGTAGTATTACTCAATTTAGTATATATGTCGGTTTTAAAATTGAAAATTAATTTACTTATATTGTAGCTGTAGTTTCTAAGCTAATCTTTTTTTGGATTGAACTAAAATATCCTGAGTCAAGATTGAAATTTTAGATACATGAGGTTAATATCATTTTTTAAAACATGATAATGATTAACATTTAAAGATGAATTACATTAAGGCTGCCTTCAATCAATCAATCAATCAGTAAGCATTTATTAAAAGCCTGCTATGTTCCAGGCACTGTTCCATGCCTTGGGAATACAAAAAGAAACAAAAGAGAGTCCCTGCCCTCAAGAAGCTTATGGTCTAATGGGGAAACAACATACAAAAAATTAGTTACAAAGCAAGCTGTATACTTATAATAAATAGGAAAAAGTTAACAGAGGGAAAGCACTGGAATTAAGAGAGGTTGCAGAAAGCTTCCTGTAGAAGGTGGGATTTTAGTTGGGACTTAAAGGAAGCCCGGGAGGTCGGTAGTCGGAGAGGAGGGCAGTTAAGTTCTGCACGAATACTGTGTCTCCCAGATATATGGTGGTTCTCTCCTCCTAGCATAGATAGAGCACCTTTTTGATAACTTTAACAAAGAAAGGGATTTACTTTCTGTCATTAGCTACAACCACATAGTTATTAACATGGTTAAAAGATTCAATTAGAATTTGCTATAAGAAACAATGTAAACAGAGCCCAAACAAGTTAGACCATAGTCACTCATTAATACTTATGCATATTATAGTATAACATATACTATAATATGCCAGTGGATGACTATTAGTTGGTCCTAATATAATGTAGTCTGCTTATGTAATAATTGCTAGCATTTGTACGTATAATACTTTAAGGTTTACAAAGTGCTTTATATATTTTTTATTATTTGATCTTTATAAAAACCCTATGAGGATCAAAAGGTTATGGAAGTGAATGTTGAAAACTAAAACTAAATAAATGAATTTTTAGAAATAATAGCCCTTTGAGGAAGGTGCTATCATTAGCCCCATTTTATAGATGAGGAATTGAAGCGGAAAGAAATAAGGTAACTTGCCCAGGGACACATTGCTAAATAAATAAGTATGGTGAAATCTGAACTCATGTCTTTCTGATTCACTATTCCACTTGCATTTGAACTTGCTTTGTGAAATATTCAGACTCCTCACACGACTATTATATAACACAGAAAAGCATTTTTCTGAGGCAGCTGGGCAATACAGTGGATAGAGTGCTGAGCTTGGAGTCAAGAAGACCTGAGTTAAAATTTGGCCTCAAACACTCACTAGCTGTGTAACTCTGGCAAGTCACTTACCCTCTGTTTGCCTCAGTTTCCTCAAATGTAAAATGGTGATAATAATGGCACCTACCTCCTAGGGTTGTTGTGGGGATCAGATGAAATATTTGTAAAGCACTTAGCACAGTGCCTGGAACATAGGAAATGCTATATAAATGCTAGCTGTTATTATCATTGTCATCATTATTATTTTTCCATTTTTTAAACTCCTCTAACATAAAGGACGCTGCATGAATTCATCAAAAGAACACTCAGGACTGGGCCTGGGGTTCTCAGTGTGAGTCCTTCAGTCTCACTCTGCCAGAAACAGTTTGTCCTGTGTCCTAAAATCTGTCCTCAGAAAAAAAAAAAAGGAATAACCAGTTTTTGAAGCCCTGAGGGGTGGCCAAGGGGATGAAGAAGGATTTTCCTAACCTGAATGGTGCCTGTGTTCCTCAGCTTAGGCTTCTGATGGTACCTGTAAATCTGATCATTGCCAATCCTCTTGGCATAGATACTATGAAAATTGCTTTGTAAAATGAAATTTATGCCAGGAGATAAGACAGTAGTCATAGGCTTTATCCTGTGTAATATCCAAGCCCTTCCCCTCTCTCCTTCACAACTCAGCTTGCAGTGAGTTATATCCCTAAAGTAGGATCTTGGTTTGTTTCATTCAGCTCACAAGGTGCTAACTGAACCTGTGGAAATTTGAAAGGGGCAGAGCCAACAGTAAGCCTGCCTCAGACCCTTATTCACTTTGTGTCCCGGAGCAAGTCACTTCCTTAACTTTTTTCAGGCTGTTTCCTCACCTTTAAAATGGGGATAATGATAATTTACCTCACAGTGGTGTTGTGAGGAAATAGATGACTTTAAAGACTTTACAGCTTAATTTTAACTAGTCTTAATAACAAGACTATAGGTATCCTTATCATTAGAACAGGTTGCCTTCTCAAGCCTCGCACTTAATATCAAAGAGTAACTTTGACATTAGGGAAAAAATTACTTCTTAAAGGTGCATTTACCAATGTACTAGATTAATTCTAGAAGGTCAATTTCAAGCATACAGAAATAGACAATTCCTGGGTTTGGTTTCTCAAAGCCAAAAGAAGGACACATTTCCTAATGATTCACAATACTCAAACTCTGGCCGCATAATCCATTACTGTGTTGCATCCTTTGGAGTGGAATACATCAGCTGTTAGCATTACAAGAAATTATGTAACAAGGAAGGCAATGGGGATTTTCATTTGAAAACACAGGTGTTCCTTCTGGGCAGCCTGGCTTATTTTCTTAAGTTGAATGATTAAAAAGAGCAAACTTGCGCATTCAGATCATCACTCAGAAAGAAAAAATTCTTTGGGTATATTTTAATGTATCATTGCAATTACCTTCCCTGATAGAACTGTGAGATGTCTTCTTAGCAGCGACAGGACACCAAGTAGACATCTGAAGAATGCTGCAGTATAGATGCCTCTTTATTTTTTAAGAAAATAGGTTAATTTATTAACTAAATTATTTAGTGATGTGTTCTGGAAGCCTTGGCTTTCTCTAGAATTTTTCAGCTATGAAAACATATATCTCCCCATCCTTCATATTCCAATTCTTAGGGCCCTTAGAAGCTAAGCAATTAGAGAGATACAAGGAGATAGGTGTTTCTCAACTGCAAAAAGAAATTATCATAATAACAACAACAATTACTTTAGGTAATTAAATGAAGAAATGAGTGAATAGAATTTATTAACTGCTTACTTTGTGCCTAGCATTTTGCTAAGCACTAGGGATACAAATGAAAAAGCCAAGCCTTTCTCTCAAGAAGCTTACATTCTTACATTACATTTGGTATATTACATACACCAAAATAAAGTAAAAATGGGTCCATAATTTAAGTTTAAAGGCTGATACTGTAAGCAAACTGGGAGAGCAAGGAATAGTTTACCTATCAGATTTATGGAAAACAGAAGAATTCATGACCAAACAAGAGATAGAGAACATTACAAAATGCAAAATGGATAATTTTGATTATATTAAATTGAAAAGTTTTTGCACAGACAAAGCCAATGCAACCCAATGCAACCAAGATTAGAAGGAAAGTAGAAAATTGGGAAAGGATTTTTACAACCAGTATCTCTGATCAAGGCTCCATTTCTAAAATATATAGAGAATTAAGTCAAATTTATAAGAATGCAAGTCATTCCCCAATTGAGAAATGGTCAAAAGATATGAACAGGCAGTTCTCAGATGATGAAATTAAAGCCATCTATAGTCATATGAAAAATGCTCTAAATCATTATTGATTAGAGAAATGCAAATCAAAACAACTCTGAGGTACCACATCAAACCTATCACATTGGCCAACATGACAAAACAGGAAAATGATAAATGTTGGAGAAGATATGGGAAAATTGGAACACTAATGCATTGTTGGTGGAGTTGTGAAATGATCCAACCATTTTGGAGAACAATTTGAAACTATGCCCAAAGGGCTATAAAAATGTGCATACCCTTTGACCCAACAATAGCATTTCTAGGGCTGTATCCCAAAGAGATCATGCAAATGGAAAAATGGAAATGGCCCACCTGGCCAAAAATATTTATAGCAGTTCTTTTTATGGTGGCAAAGAATTGGAAATTGAGAGGATGCCCATCAACTAGGGAATGGCTGAACAAGTTGTGGTGTATGAATGTAATGGAATACTATTGTGCTATAAGAAATGATGAGCAGGCAGACTTCAGAAAAACCTGAAAAGACTTATATGGACTGATGCTGAGTGAAGTTAGCAGAACCAGGAGAACGTTGTACATGGTAACAGCCATGTTGTGCAATGACTGATTTTGATAGACTTAGCCCTTCTCAGCAATGCAAGGATCTAAGACATCAACAAAGGTCTCATGACGGAAAATGCTATCCACATCCAAAGAAAGAAGTATGGAGTTTGAATGCAGATCGAAGCATACTATTTGCTATTTTTTTCTTCTATTTTGTTTTGTTTCATCTTTCTGATGGTTCCTCTTATTGGTTCTAATTCTTCCTTACAACATCACTAATGTGAAAATATGTTTAATAGGAACATATATGTGTAGCCTATATCAGATTGCAAGCCGTCTTGGGAAGGGAGGAGTGGAAGGAGAGGGAGAAAAATTTAAAACTCAAAAGCTTATGGAAGTGATTGTTGATAAATCAAAATAAATTAATAAAAAAGAAGCATACATTCTAATGAGGAGTGGTGGTCAGGGAAGGGAATTACGGTGTGGGAAATCACAAAGATGGTGAGTGGAACAACAAAGTAGTCCATTAGCATACCATTTCCAGAGGCTGTGGTAGTGATGATTACAGTTCTCAGACCAAGAGGCTTAATGAGTAAGAGCATCAGCTTAGCATGAAAGCAGAAAATGGTGGGGATGAGAACAGTCTCAGGAGTGCAGAGCCCAGTGACCTTAGCTCCTCCCAGAGGCTTCCACCTCTGGTTCTGTCTTAGGGCATGAAAGGAATGTGTTAATTGCCAATTTTATTGCAGTTGGCAATATTGCCAATATTATAGCCCTACTGTCAGAAAACAGTGCCATAAATAAAGCCTCACTCCAGAGCTCCTCTGTGCACGTATTGAACTGGCCATTTGCCACAGTGATAATCGCAAGGGTTAGGTCAGAGAGCTACCAGAAAGAAGACAGGCCTGAGGAACTCACTCCAAGCAACTGGGGAGGACAAGGAAGAAATGGCAGAGATTGTAGTCTGATGTTTCTGGAAGTAGCAAGTGTATGACAAAAGCCCAAGCTGGGGAGATGCATTTCTGCTTCTCAGCTTATCCCAGAGAATGAAGTATTCCAAGAAAGAATGTAAGAGGTGTTCCAAAGCAGGGAAAAACAAAGGAAAAGCAGAGAGGTGGGGGAATTGTAACTTGTTATCAGAAGGAGAGAAGAATGTGACAGAGAGGGAAGGCCTTACAACCGAACGTTTGGAACTAAGTAATAGTTACGTATAAGACCCTCTCTATGTATACGGGAGAAGGGCTGTCTCAAGAAGAAACTTCTTGTGTTAAAACGAATGATGATGTGAATTCATAGGTCTCATCAGGGAAAATACGCTTATAATAGACAGCTCATTGGGAGCACTGATACTGAGGAACACCGTGATAGCTATTCATTGCCCTGACCCAAACCACAGGTGTCTTCCCAAGACTTATCAAACCCGATTACTACTACCCACCCCTGTTTATTCAGGTGGGGACAAATAATACCATGAAAAAGAACTCAGAAAATATTGCTAGGCCATGGGCAAAAAAAATGAGGACCTTAATGGAACAGGTGGCATTTTCATCACTACTGACGATAGATAGGGGATTCAGAAGCATAAAGCTGATTTTGGAAGTCAGCTGGTTAAGAAGAAATTGTCAGACAAGGGGATTGGATTTCTGGACCATGGCCTAGAATATAGATGTTGGGCTCCCAGCCAGAGATAATGTCTTGGTAGGGCTCGTTAAAAAAAACCTATGTACATACATGCATACATATGAGTATATACATATACACATCTGTACATATAAGCATATATAATTTTCCCAGAATCTAGTAAGTCAAAAAGAGTTTAAACCAAAAAGGGAAAGGAAGAGAGAGGCTGAAAAATACCTGTGTAGGTCTGCCAAGTTTGGTAACATAAGCAAGTAGCAAGTACAACATGTGAAGAATAACAATGAACAGGAGAAAAGGCCTGGCAATTTATGGTGGGTAATTTCATAGAAGAGAGCATGGCAGTAGGTATCTTTTACAAGTGCATAAAGTATGCTGAATTAACAGGGTGAACCAGAGATCCTAAAGCAAGGAGGCAAATATCATACTGTCACTGAGACTCAGGAGAAAGGAATATTCAGAAGGAACAAAATATAGGTGGTGGAGTAGCATCATATGTTAAGATTCAGAGTCATGCATTGAGTGGGGGTTCATGTTCTCTGAATTCCTTTGTCAAGATAGGCTAATATGATAAAGTCCCTGAACCCACGTTCTTGCCAGAACATGTTACGTAAGGATCATTGGAGGAGAAAACAGAAGTGATATTGGTCACCACCTGTGCAAAGGAAGGAAATTGACAAGGAACTAAGGAAACATCACAAAACTGTCGTGGAGGGATAATATTGAAGTGATGAGTGATTTCCGCTATCTGGACATCTGCTGAAGCTCTCTGCCAAATAGGACATTTGTGATACTTAAAGATGTATTTTTTCTTTTTTCAAAGACCTGATTCTGACAAACAAGGAGGTGATGGAAGCTTTAGGGTAAATGATTGTACCTTTATGTTAACACAAATGCCTGACACATAGTAAGTGCTTAATAAATGTTTATTGATTGATTTGTGAAAAAAAAGAAAATGAGAACTAAAAGTCTGGTATATGCCCTTGATTATCCAAGAACAGATTTGAGAGCATTCAAAGAAGTGATAGGTAGGATCGACTGGCCTGAGAGTCTTCAGAGAAGTTGGCCGAAAAGGAATGGGAAGTTCTCAAGAATGAAATTCTGAAGATGCAAACAAACGAATGTAATATTTATAAAGCATTCAGCACAGTACCTGGCACATGGTAGGCACTATGTAAATATTTTTTCCTTTCCCCTAATGAGAAGGAAAAGGGGGAGTTGCTGCCTAAAGACTAATGTGGATACATAGGGAACTCATCAATGAAACTCAGATTTCTTTTTTAAAGATATGTGTAAAATAGGGGAAAATATTTTCAGGAGCTCTAAAGCCCAGAGTGATATGAGACTGATGATAAATGTTAATACAGTTTTAAAAAAACTATTTTGTTGTGTGTTTATATGTGTACATGTGTCTAGGGTAGTTATATTGAGTGAAAAGAGTCCTGTGATGGTGAGAGGACTTCATTCGTGCCTTATAAGGATCATTTCAAAGAATTAGGTACATTTAGCTCAAAGGGAAACCATGTTATTTGGGAGACTCTCATGTGGAATTGGGAAAAGAGAAATTAGATTTGTTCTACTTGTCCCCAGAAATCCTGTGGCTGGCCGTGTCACCCCCCTCCTCAAGAAGTCTCAGTAGCTCCCTACTGCCTCAGGTATAAAATACAAACTCTTCTATTAGTAGTATTTAAAGCTCTCCACAGTCTAGTTGAAACTGTCTTTCCATCTTCTTCCTCACCCATTCCTATTTGACATCATCCATACATAGCCTCCTCTTCAGTGTTGGTACTATCATCTCTGTTCTTTTAGACATACTGTCCCTGATTTGGGAACATCCCCTTCCTTACATACACCTGGTTCCATTTCAGGCTCATCTCAAGTGCTACTTTCTACCCAGAACCTTTCCTGACTCCTTCCAGTTATTAGCACTCCCCTTCCAAAAAAGACCTTCGTATTCATTTTGCCTACATTATACTTATTTCTCTGTGTAATGAATGCCCCACTCCTGCCCCTAGTAGAATGTAAGCTCCTTGAGGACAGGGTGTATTTTCACTTTTGCCTTTATCTCCAGCAGTTTATGGTTAGCTTCACACACACAATAGGCCCTTAATAAATATTTGTTATATTAAACTAGAGTTAACATTTGGAATTTACAGAGAGGCAGATTTGGAATTGATACAAAGAAAACCTTCCTAAGAATTAGGACTTTACAGGTAGGTTCCTTCTCACTGGAGGTCATTAGGCATAGGTTGGTTGATGATTTGTAGATGATGTAGAAGAGATTCTTATGAACAACTATATAGTCTCTGAGTTCCTTTCACATTTTGAGATTCTACGATGTTCCTTGCTGTTGGTGATTATTAGAGATCTGTCACTAAAGCCAGAAAATAAGAAAGGTCCAAATTGTAGCTAGCAGCATTTCATTCAAAATCTTAGATGGGGATATTTTAGAAAGAAATGAGTAAAGTCAGGGATTTGTATTAGATTTTGTTGTTTTTAGTTGTGTCCAATGCTTTATGACTCCATTTGGGGTTTTCTTGGCAGAGTATACTGGAGTGATTTGCCATTTCCTTCTCCACCTTATTTTACACATGAGGAAACTGAGACAAATGGTGAAGTGACTTGCCCGGAGTCACACAATTCAATGAGGCACCTGTATGATTTAGCACCCCTAAAAAGCTAATGTAATCTTAAGCTTCAGTAAGAGTGGTCTGGGATATTTGAAGACAGACAAGGTTTGGAACAAACCCTGTGGGGAATGAAATATAGGTAGGAAAGAAGAAAATAATGGTAGTCTTATTGCTAGGAGAGTCCATTTGAGAGTAAATAGCATGTTTGCAGTAGAATCAAGAAAGTTTTGTAACTCTCCACTACTGTGTAGCATCAAGGGAAGAGAAGCAGAGGTGATGGGTGGTTAAGATAATCTGAGGTTGGGGTTTTGTAAGGCACCAATAGTAACAGGACTAGGGGGCAAAAAAGTAGGGGAGACTGTATAGTTGAAGTTGGCCACTTACCAGCAAAGCCAGTACTATAGCTCAGTTCCAACTGCTCCATTTTATCACACTGCCTAACAAGTCTTTCCTGATCCCAACTGCTAGTCCCCCCTCTCTCTCTAATTACCTTGCGTTATTTTTTAATTTATTCTCTTTAGACATATTTTGCATCTATTTTAAAATGTACATGTCTTCCCTGATAGAATATAATTTCCCTGTGAATTGGAATTTTCATTCTTTGTATGTTTCCCTGGTGCTTAGCACAGTATTTGGTATATAGTAGGTGCTTAATAAATGCTTGTTATTGAGTGACACAGATGAACATTACACTGGCAAAAATGTGGAGATTAGTGAATATTATGCATGCAAGTAAAACATTTTTGACACTTGTGAGGTTTATTAGCCTATCTACAAAGCCAGTTATTTAGTTACAATTTTTAACCCTAGTCACCATCCAAGAACCAGGATTTGTCATACCACTATCCCCATATGTTTAGAAGCTAAACAGGCAGATGGGTAAAATGTGAACATGCTATATAAAGAAAGGTGGGAAAGCTCTCTTGAATTTTATATGTCTGAACATGGACCTTCTCCAAAGTTCCCCTCTCCCAGCCCTCCTTTCCTCTCTCATCCTCCCCTCAGTGCATGCCATTTCTCATGCTTTCCCCTCCTCCCTCAGTTTCCCATGCTGAAATCTTTCTCTTCTAGCTCAGGTGCTACCTTCTCCAAGAAGTTTCACAGGATCTCCTCCCCCAGGTGGAAGTGATCTCTCCATCCTAAAACTTGCCATAGCACTTTCTCACCTCTTCTTTGCCCTCATAACACCCTGTCTTGTATTATACTTTTCTGTCAGTATCTCATACCCAGTATGTGTTTATACACCTCTCGAGAGCAGAGACTTTTATTGTTTCTGTTTATCTCCAGTTTCTAGAATGGCATTTTGTATATAGTACACTACTGGTAAATGTTGGAAGAATGGGATGATCAAGAAAAGGGGGAAAAACCCAATTATTGTGTGATGTAGTCTATAATGAAACCATATTTTTAAAAGAGCTTGAAGCAGATAACTTTCTGTTAAAATAGCGATTTATTCCATACCAACAGATGTTCAATAGAAGTGAATTTGACATAGATATTAAGTTTACCCATTCAAGAGTAAAACCTTTCATCCATAATCATTTTAAAGGAAATCTTTCTGAAATTTATTTCCTTTTTCTCTGCCATCTTAAACAGAGTATACAGGCCATAATTTAATATTTCCTTGATGATGCAGAGTGATTCTTGTTACAACCAATTATTGCAGTGCTCTATAATACATATTGTAATAGAGAGGTGTCACACTGCCCATGGACCACATGTGGCCCACAACATTCCCCAGTATGGCTCAAACCACATTAAAATGTAATTGGGAAATATTTAACAAAATGAAAATATGACATAGATAAATGTTCAGTCAATCAATATGCAGCTTGGAGGGATCTTTAAGTATAGTTTAGTGACCCCTGCTTCCATTTGAGCTTGACACGGCCAGTGGAGTACATATAGTAGCTACCAAAGTATATCAGATCATATTATAAATAGCTCTAGTCTGCACACTTCTCATGACTCTTGTATCTGCATTTTATAGTGGTTATTTTTCCACCGGCTCCTTTCTTGATGTCAGCTGCTAATTCTTCTTTCTGTTAGTTTGCCTGTTTCTCCTAGGCCTTCTCATACACTGATAGGATCTTTTGTTGTCTGGGAAATCAGATGATTGTGCTTGTCACAACCGTATAAAAATAAGTCAGTAGGCTCATGGCATCTCCTGCAGTCACAAAGTCTGTGGGTTTCAGTGCATCAGCGTTGTGACAGCTATTTCAGATATCCAAAGGCCTATTTTATTTCTAGGATCTTGACTTTGTTCCCAGCTGATTTAGCGTGGCCTACATCTAATCTTACTCTGTGTGGCACTGCTTTAAGGTTTGGCTTTGAGTGACTTTAAAATGTTTCCTTTTCTTTTCTAGGTTAGCACTGTGCAAGTCTTCAAATCATGGAATCCATATCGATGATGGGAAGCCCTAAGAGTCTTAATGAAACATTTTTACCTAATGGGATAAATGGTATCAAAGACGCAAGTAAGGTTACCATAGGCATAATTGGAAGTGGAGATTTTGCCAAATCTCTGACTATTAGACTTATCAGATGTGGGTATCACGTGGTTATAGGAAGCAGAAACCCCAAATTTGCTTCAGAATTCTTTCCGCATGTTGTTGATGTCACCCATCATGAAGATGCCCTCACAAAAACAAATATAATTTTTGTCGCAATACATAGAGAACATTATACCTCTTTGTGGGATCTCCGACATCTTCTTGTTGGTAAAATCCTGATTGATGTTAGCAATAACATGAGAGTAAACCAGTACCCAGAGTCCAATGCAGAATATTTGGCTTCATTGTTCCCGGATTCCTTCATTGTGAAAGGATTTAACGTGGTCTCAGCGTGGGCACTCCAGTTAGGACCCAAGGATGCCAGCAGGCAGGTATGGTTTTTTTGGTTTGTCTTTTTGGAGGAGAGATGTAACATGTGGGTGTGTGGACATAGGTGTACTAATTTTCAGACAGATTCCTACCAAGTGCTGAGACTCTGCTGAACCCAAAATGGCTACCATAAGCTTTTAACTATCAGCTTCTTGACTGTATAAAGACAAACTCTGCAAGCAAAGAGCTGAGGTAATTACTTGCCTTTTGCTTGAGGCGTCCAGGCAATTCAAGAAAAGGCAAGTTTTGGGGTCTCAGTTCCTCAACCAGTTGCTTGAGTTCTCCATTTCACTTTGATAGAGATAAATTAGTTTCACAGTGCATCACTCATTACATTGTTTATGAGAGTTCAGTGGGCCTATAAAACATAAGTGTGTACAACCCACTTTACATATTTTAAAGTGCCCAAACTGGAAACTGCAGATGATAGGAACCTGCCTAAAGCCAATTAAGCCTCCTATGCTCCTTTGAGGCTATTGGTATTATTATTATTATTGTTATCATTGAGGAGCCTGTGCCTATGCCCCAGCTCCATACACTTCAGGGAGTTTTTATTCCCAGTTCTAGATGTAGTCAGTAGATCTGTTTAGTAAATGTGATGTTCTGGATGCAGGGCATACTGTGGAGCACAGACAAATAAGGAGAAAAGAATCAACACATAATGCAATGATTTGGTTTTGTCTGAACCCATGATTTCATTAGTATAGACCGGAAGTGTCAAACTCTCAGCCCCTGCCCATGTGCTACCAAAATTCCACAGTACTCTGACCCAGATTAAAATGTAATTGGCAGATGTTTAACAAAATAAATAAAAATACAGCATAGATAATGTTAACTTGTAGTTTTCTGAGTCAGTACATGTGCAGGGATCTTCTGTTTGAATTTGATGCCACTGGTGTAGACAGTTCCCAGAGAGGAAATTCCTTTTACCAGTGCAGTTAGCTGTCTAGGGGGTACTGAGAAGGTAAGTGATTTGCGCAGGGTCACACACGAGAATATGTAGGAGGCAGGCTTTAAACATAGGCCTTCCAGACGTTGGACCAGCTCTCTATGTGCTTCATCTATTGGCTCTCATAATATAGTGTAATGCAGAAAAGAATATGTGTAATTCTGGGCCAGTATACCTACCATCTGTGTCAGAGGGACCCTCCGTCTTTGGACAAGGATTGACATCCCATGTTGAGGGGCTTTACGGACGGTTCTGCATCAGTTATACCATAACAGGTCAGTACTGGAGTACACAGTTTCTTTGTACCATAGCATGATAATTCTGGTGGTCTAACCTCTAGCATGATATCATCTAGTATGTTCAGGCTTGAAAGGCCTAAGACCAATGGAGGACCCCGTAGAAAATACCCTCCCCCCTCCCAACTCTTAAAACTATGCTCAGCAATCCTGGATTGCAGTTGGACTACCCTTCATCACACAGCCACTATCATCCCAAGGGTTTAATTAATTGTAATATGATAGCGGTAGATGAGCTCACAGAACTGGCTTACTTCAGCCTCTGTTCCAACTTTGCTAGCACCTGAAGCAGCACGACTATTCCTCACTAAGCTATTCTGGCTACATGGTCTCCTCTACCACATCACGTCATGTGAGAACCCCAGATTTATGCCTTTTAAGCCTGCTTTGTTTACTGTTCCTTGGGTTGAGGCTTGTCTCTCCACTGCCCTTCATTCAAAATCTAGTTGCCTGGCAGAAAGAATCAGATGACCACTACAACAGTACTTCTACTCTTAGACTTCTGTCTCCTAAATAGTCAGTTCATCAGACTCTTTTACAGTGATGAACAATGTCTTGCACTCAAATTTTGGTTTCCACTTTTCATTTTTCCTAAGCTGTCTCCCCACACCATAATACCAACTGTAGATATCACCTGAGGGGAGCTGAAGACAGTGAGGACAAGCCACAAGATATATTAAAAATAACAAGAAAAGGGGGGCAGCTAGATGGCGCAGTGGATAGAGCGCCGGCCCTGGAGTCAGGAGGACCTGAGTTCAAATCTGGCCTCAGATACATAATACTTCCTAGCTGTGTGACTCTGGGCAAGTCACTTAACCCCAATTGCCTTATTAAAAAAAAATAGCAAGAAAAGTATATAAAAAGGTGAAATAATCAATCACCAGATCTCAGGATAGGCCTCACAAACAGGAGTCTAAGTTTGGCTGAATAGCTGGGATCTTGTGGGCAAGTCATCAAAGCGAGAAGATTCGGCTTCAGCACCTTGTCTACTATCCAGACAGGAAGCCAGTGAGCACTTTGTCCCGCAACTAACCCACATCAGTGTGCCAGACTTTTTGTTGGGCCCAGCACACACAGACCTGGATCAGCATAGGCCAGAATCATACTTCTCCCCTTTCCTGGCTTTCGGAGAGAAGCAGGAAAAATTATTCTTGAATTATAAGATTAAATAAAGAATTCTGTCCTTCACTGTCCAAGCCATTCCATTTCATGTAGCATTGGTGGGTTTGGAATGGATGTAGTCCAGAAGTACCATCAGTTCCTGCCCTTTGTGGTGTTCCACCATTGGCCCCTGAGGGGAGGAGGGGATGGACTGAGAGGGGAATATTTTCTGATGTCACTTAAGAGTCAGCTGTTGACATGTCAAAGCATGAGGGTAACAGTTGCAGGGGCTCTTCAACTGAAGAGAATTCAGAAGAACATGAAGGGCAGGGCCAGGAATAAAAAACATGCACACGCCCCTGAACGAATGACGAGAACTCTGTCAGGTTCAGCAGCTCATCGCTTGCTTCCCGGGGTACATAACCACTAAGACCCAGTATGGGTACCTTCCCAAGCCTGCTTCTGCTGCACAGGCAATCTCTTTACTGCTTCTGGTCCCCCACGTCTACAACCTCTATTCCTCGTTACTGACCTTGTCTCAGTCACACAATAACACGGCCCCCATCCATCCTGTGCTGCCAGCCATACTGCCACATATCAATCAACATTCCCCAAACTGAGAAGGCTTTGTTAGATATACGGAACCAGTTCAGCAGCAGCCCAAGACAGGGCCTGACCTCAACCCCACCCAGCGGTGGGGAGGGGGGCGTCCATTAAGCATGAGTTGCAAAGGATAAGGATTGCAGGAATTGTGATCTACATAAGGGGCAGAGGTATTCACAACTATAAAATCAAGGATCTTTCGAAGGATTAAAATAAAGTTTTAATATTGCTATTTAGGAGTTCATAAGATTTAGAGCTTTAGGGACCCTTTTCAATCATCTAGTCTAGGGCTTCCTAAACTTTTTCTACTCATGACCCCTTCAGTACTTCTTAAACTGTGGGTTTGCGACTCCATGTGGGGTTGAGACCCACTAGTGGAACACCTAATTTTACAGATGAGGAAATTGAAGCAAAGAGAATAATTGATTTGCTCAGCCACAAAAGTCCTTAGAATTTAAATCCAAAGCCATCTTAGTCCAAATCTAGGGTCAGACCACTCATTATATGAGGAGTTGCAAGTGCTTTGTAGGTTTGTATTTGTAAGTTTCTTTAAGCATTTATTAAGCACTTACCATATGCTAGACACGTAGCTATAAATTTCCTTGTAGATTCTTGGCCTACAATTAGGTGAAGTTGCCACAAACTAGACAGTGATGCATTAATTATAGGTTTGTCGTCAGGACAGCCAGGCACCATAGGAATGGTTAATTGAGTGAAAGGAATAGCATGCGTTTTTATTCAGGGCTTTTTTATTCAGATAATATATAATTTTTTAAAAATTAAAATTAGCTAAGAATAAACTTTAAAGAATTCCATATTTAAAAAGATGTTCTACGATATAATAAAAGATCTAATGGACTTCAGATACTTAAGTATGAATAGGTGTCACAGGGTCCTTAACTGGTTATCAGTCACTGTTAACTTGAGCAAGCTTTTCCTCTCCAGTGTTTAAACAAAGCATTTTTTTTTTTAGCTAATCCTTGGTCAAGTCAAAGCCTTTTTGAGTCATATTATTTGAGTGAGTCCATGCTTCAGGGAAACTTGGTGTCAAAAGCTGTTAAAGTAATATTTCTTTAGCCTCTGACCTCTCCAACCTCCATTCACTCATTTTAGGCCATTAACTAATGGGAGGGGCAGCTTTATTACTCCTAGCATTCCTGATCAGTTATTTATTAGCTTTTGTTTGGTTGCTTTGCATCTTCCTTCATCATGGGGCTGACAGAAGAAAGAATTGTATGATGTTAGGTTTGTTTGAGTCTCCCTGTGGACTGTTTGACAGTAATTGTTTCCCCATGGGTATCTGCTATAAATTTATGTGTATTGTTTAAATTCACTCGTTAAATATTTCTCTCAGCCCTGTGGTAGTATAGTCTGGCTGCTGTCAGTGACCTCTTTTAAAGAGACCACATTCCTTTCCATAGAACAAAACACTTAAGACCATATTTGAATACAGTCGCAAAGTATCTGGCACAATATCGTGCATAATAGGTCTTTAATGTATGTTTAACATAGTGTTTTCCCATACTTCATTTCAAAATTAACTTACTTGAGGGGCAGCTAGGTGGTGCAGTGGAGAGAGTACCGACCCTGGAGTGAGAAGGACCTGAGTTCAAATCCAGCCTCAGACATATAGCACTTACTAGCCTACCTGTGTGACCGTAAGCAAGTCACTTAACCCTGTTGCCTAGCCAAAAAACGAGAAAAAAAATTAACTTACTTGAAAACTATCTTAGACACTATTATCATACAGTATATTTATTTTTCTAAATTTACTAGAAAAAGAATTTCTATGCTTATTCTAGATATAATAAAAATAAATAACAAAAGTGGGCAGAAAATAGCTTCTCTTTGTTTTTTTCAAAAACAACAATCTTTGGCTATTAATAAATTCATTTGGTAAGAAATGTGTCTCCTGAATAAGCATTTGGCAGGCAGACATTTAATACTAGCATTTTACCTTTAGGTGATAGGGTGCTTAATAAAATTTTTCAAAATCCACACAGTTTACTTAGCAAGTACCTTTTCATTTGCAATAGGATTGTGTATACACAATTTTTTAAAGTATAGGTTTTCATTTGTCTAGAAGTTAAGACAGTATGTTTATAAAAATATTAATGATAAAGTTATGAATTTAGTTCTATTCATAGATAAATTTTTTTACTACTCATAACAGTATCTATCTGTTTGACCACTATATGCAAATGTATACCAAATATCTGATGAGGAAACCAGTTACTAAGAAAATAGCTCTTCAGAGACACACTCAGGCATCAGGTACCACTACAAAGTTCTGTGGCCTCAGACACTTCCTAGCTGTGTGACCTTGGGCAAGTCACTTAAATTCTGTTTGCCTAAATTTCCCTCTATGTAAAAATGGGGATAATAATAGCATCTACCTCCCAGGATGATTGTGAGAATCAAAGAAGAAAATATCTGTAAGAAGGGCACAGTGTCTGGCATACAGCGGGCATTATATAAATGCGCATTCATTCTCTCCCTCTCATCCCCACCCCATGTGTACAACCGTTCTTCCCATTCCATTGCCTCTCATTTCTTATTCTCGGTGTGTGACTGCAAAAGAGATTAAGTAGTAGCTGAGAACTGAAGGTACCAGATCTGGGAACCTGTGAGAATCTACCTAAATTAAGTCCTCATTTAACATTTTGCCATTGCTCATAATTTTTTAAAGTGGAAAATAAAGCGGTAAAACCAATGATTATAGTCATTTACTGTGAACTACAGAAATGGTCTCACCTGTAATGATTTTATGATAGTTATTCTAGATGACTATCTGAGTTGGTCTGTTCCTTTGAAATCATTATTAAATACACACAATTAACTATTACAAAACAGGGATTATGAGAGAACTTCTGAGTAACTGGCAAAGGTATTGCCACTGATGTGATAGATCTCAGTGGTCATCAACCAGGAAAAGCATTTTCCTTTCTTCAAATAAATCAAGATTCTACTCCTGTCACAATTAGACTGTAATAGATTAAATCATCAAAGATATTTTCCTGGCTTCTTTGGTATAAAAAGTACTACAAATTGTAGAAAGAGAAGCGTTCTAGGAACCTCACTTTATATACTGTTAATTAGATAAGAATTTTGAAAGGCATACTATTTCAGAGCACTTATTTCATTAGTATCAATAGTATCTGCAAGGGATGTTTAGGGAGCATGTTGTGTTTTTAATCTCCTAGATTTGAGGAGTCTAGGATCTTTAATATCTTTTTGTTGACTTGCAGTTACTTTTCTTTTTTCACATTAGATTAATTCTACTACTAAGCACTTGCACAGTACTGAACATAAAAATGGCTCTACTGTCTTTATTAGCTAAATTTAAAATATCATGTGAGATATCACCGTTAAGAGATAAGAGAAATGAAGACACTGAATGATCATGCCAAAGGCCATCCAAAGAATTTCAGAAACACTCATTTTGATCAATCAGTCTTCAGCAACACTGATATAAAAAGTAGAAGTCAAGAAACATTAATAAGTGCCTGCTATGTGCCAGACACTGTGGGAAGTGCTGGGGATACAAGAAAGGTAACCCCTTCCTTATCTTCTCTCACCAGTTCAGATTCAACATGCACTAGATTTAAGGAGATTTTCCTTTGCCACTTCATTCTTAGGGGGCAGCACAGATTTCTCCCTGTAATCCTCTTCCCTCTGACTAATCTACATATATTATCACTGACTTTGTCTTTGTTGTTTGTATGATATTTTAACTTCCATAAAAGTCTCACACTAGTGCCTCTTTCTAGTAGATAGGTGGCCTTGGGTTCGTCAAAGCTATGCCAACAGAGTACAAGGTCCACTACCAGGCTCTTCCAAGCTATGCCTACTGTCCAAGGACCAGCCCAACAAATTTAAAGATAGCCTTCTGAAAGCAAGGTGGTCATCAGTTAATTAACTCACTGGTCATGAAGATACTTTAAAAATTAAAAATGACCCTCAGTTCTGTGCATTCTTCACCTTTCAGTGACCATGATGACTTAATAGAAAAGGGGGAAGAGGGTATTAAGGATTTCAAACAGTCCATAAACATTAATTTAACTCTCGGTATAATGTGTGAGACCACTGTCTCAGCCTCTAATGATTTGATATGTTCTTGGATCACATCCATATTGGCATTAAATGGCAGAATGACTTACAGTAACTCCTTGGAGAAATGCCTTCAGGAGTTTGTGGAACTGGTTTCATGTGCCCAAAGATAAAACAGTTTTATGGAACCTCCCAGTGTTCACAGTGAATATAAGGAAAGAGGACCATCATGAAGGTTGCTCTAACATATACTCCAACACCTGTTGAAGAATATGAAGAAATGGAGAAATTTTACAGAACAGCTAACAAGATCCTCAAACCAAGTAAAAATCTATACTAATATTTGGTGACTTGGATGCAAAGATAAGCATAGGCAGACTGGGGGAAAAAAAGATGGTTTGGAAAATATAATTAGAAATTAAACAGGATAAAGCTGCATAGAATATTTGAAAAACTCAGGCTAATATAGATTAATGTCACTGGATATGTTGAGCAAACTATAAAAAAAAGTGCCTACTATGTACCAGGCATCATGCCATACAAAGAAAATATGAAATAATCCCTGGCCAAATGAGAGGAGACTAGGTGATTACAACAGTTCCAACCTGACCATAAGTAAGCTGGTGACTAGGGAATGGATAAAGCAAAAACATTGGCTTTCATAGGTTAGTCACACAGTTGATTAAGAGATGTAGAGAATACAAGGTTTTGTTGTGGTAACTGTTCATTAAGTACAAAGAAGCATTTGACTTGGTAGAGCAACACACACTCTAAAGAGTTCTCTTTCAGTAGGTTACAATCACACAGAATTTCTTGATAGGTACAATCATAAAAGTAGACATGCTGTTGACTTGGTGATTCTGATTATCAGCATCAAGGAATAAAATATTGAGACATGTTTTACATTCTGTCCTGGACAATGTCTTATGCAAATCCAAAGAGAGGAGGGATTTCCCTACCAGGTCTAGGTTCTCCAAATGTTCCTGTTTGAGGAGGGCATACACTCTTAACTACTATCACAGGGCATTTCCAATGAAATTTTCAACTACTTAACAGAAAATGACCTTATAATCCACACAAGAAAAAAACAAGTAGTTGGAGAGGTTATAAAGGCAGCACAGAGTAGCAGATGAGTGAGGAAGCCCTGGATTCAAATCCAACTTTCAATAAGTCCTAGCTGTGTGAACCTAGACAAGTCATTTAACTTAGCCTCATTTCCTTCTAAAATGAAGGAGGGAATGGGGGCGGGGCAGAAAGGGGGGGCATACTAGATGGCCCCTAAGGTCCCTTCAATTCTTATTCTTCAATCTTTAGACTTTTCTGTGTGGTTAGATGGGCAATTCACTGAGTGAATCCATCAGTCTGCTCTCGTGAATAGGCATTGCCTATAGACAATGAGCTGGGCCACAAGGGACTAGCAGGAGAACAGGCAGATTCACATTTTCCACAAATTGTAAAGTGACTTTCTCATTGATTACCAACTTGCCTCCAACTGCAGACCTTGGTTTTTTTGATATCAGTATTTCTCCAGTAAAGCTATATGGCAGTGAATTATGGATTTTGTTGTTTTATTAATTCATTTCAGTCGGTTCCAACTCCTCATGACCCATTTGGGGTTGTCTTGGCAGAGATGCTGGAGTGGTTTGCCATTTCCTTCTCCAGCTCATTTTATATATGAGAAACTGAGGCAAACTGGTTAAGGAACTTGCCCAGGGTCACACACCTAGTAAGCATCTGTGGCCAGATTTAAACTCAATAAGATGAGGCTTCCTGACTCCAGAACAGGGGCTTTGTGCCCTTTGGCGCCACCTAGCCGCCTGAATTATGGAATACACTGAATAAAAATGGCAGGTGACCCAAAAGGCAATGGAGAGGTGCATGGGGGGATACATACTGCCAGTGATGACTTGTGTGCAAAAAGTGGCATAAAAGACTTGACCAAAAACAGAAGTACCTGGAAAACAGGATGGGTCAGTCATGTAGCAAGAAGGCGCAAAGTATTAGAAGAATCAGAGGAAAGAATATTGGATAGATTCTTTGTAGGATTTATGGAAGGAAATGGATATGAATCACACGGGATGTGAAGGTGTGATCTGCATAAGCAGAGGAGGCACTCTTTCTTTTCTTTCTTTCCTTCCTTCCTTCCTGTATGACACATATAATAAATGCCTTTGCCCATCACTCTCCAGCATTAGCTTCTTTTGTAATTCACATCTTCTAAAACTAGCAGTGCTGCTCTGTAGTGTGAATACTCTGGGACAAATTATCTTTACAGAATTTTGTATTGTCTTTTTTTACAAAAAAAAAACAGGTCTATATATGTAGCAACAATATTCAAGCTCGACATCAAGTTATTGAACTTGCTCGTCAACTGAACTTCATTCCTGTTGACTTGGGATCATTATCGTCAGCCAGGGAGATTGAGAACTTACCCTTGCGACTGTTCACCCTGTGGAGAGGGCCAGTTGTGGTAGCAGTAAGCCTGGCCACTTTTTTCTTCCTCTATTCCTTTGTCAGAGATGTGATACATCCGTATGCGAGAAACCAACAGAGTGACTTTTACAAGATTCCCATTGAAATGGTGAACAAGACATTACCCGTTGTCGCCATCACGCTGCTCTCTCTGGTTTACCTCGCAGGACTCTGGCTGCTGCTTATCAGTTATATTACGGCACCAAGTATAGACGATTTCCTCCATGGCTAGAGACTTGGTTACAGTGTAGAAAACAGCTCGGATTACTAAGCTTTTTCTTTGCTACAGTCCATGTTGCTTACAGCCTTTGCTTACCAATGAGAAGATCGGAGCGTTACTTGCTTCTCAACATGGCTTATCAGCAGGTAAGGAACGTGCTTTTTATTTTCGTCTGATTTAAGCGAAATGCTGTGTCCCGGTTACTTATGTAAAAGCAGATCTCAAATGATCTCAAGGTCATCTGTTTTTAAATTCTGGCCTAATATCTTAATACATTTAATTAATGAGCAACATTATTAAACAAGAAAAGCAAACATTACTCAACATCCAAAGTTTGAGTATCACTACTTTAGCAGTAACCACAAGCAATGGAGCAATTGATTACAGTTAGTCAGCACCCCCCCCAAGAAACCTCCCAAATATCATCAGTGTTGTGTGAAAATAATACTCTTTATCAATAAGAGACTTTTTTTTACCATTACTTTTGTAGGGGATATCTTTACTATGTTAATATATAAATAGCCTGAAGCTAATAAATATATGTCACAGTAATGATTAATTTAATTTAATTAATTAATTTCAATTAATTTAGTCATTTATAAGCATTAAGAGAAGCAACATGAGAATAGTGGATAAAGGGGCCAGCATTGGAATTGGGGGTACTGGGCGACAAGGCTTGCCCTTAATGCAAACTTTCAGTATGACCGTGGGCAGGTTACTTAATGGCTTAGAATCCCAGGGTACTCTCTAAAACTATAAAATACACATGAATTGCCAATATTAATTGGTGAAGGGAGTCTCCAGAGCTAAAGCTCCCTACATGATGAAAGCCTTTAATATACCATATTCTTTGACAAAAAAAAAACCTACATCAAAGAGCAGATCAAAAGGAGACTGTCATTACAGAATTAATGTTCTGGTTGTTAAAAAAATTGGGAAGCAATGAAGGATTGATCATGGATCCTGTCTCTTGAACTATAGTACTTACAAAATAATACACTAAAACAGTCATCCAGTGAGTTATTTTACAATAAATATCAGATGCAAGTTAGACATTTTTTCTAAAATTATGTTCTTATATATACTGCCTCTTATTATACAGAGAATGCATTGCTGATTCAGTAAATGTTCTACCAAATAAAGGAGATTCAAATTTACTTTCTTGTCAGGTTCATGCAAATATTGAAAACTCCTGGAATGAAGAAGAAGTGTGGAGAATTGAAATGTATATCTCTTTTGGAATAATGAGCCTTGGCTTGCTTTCCTTATTAGCAATAACTTCTATCCCTTCAGTGAGCAATTCCTTAAACTGGAGAGAGTTCAGCTTTATCCAGGTATGTTGTGGGGAAAGGAGAAAAAAATTTAATTCATCAATCACTGTGTTTACTTTTTTTTATTTTTTTGGTGAGGCAGTTAGGGTTAAGTGACTTGCCCAAGGTCACATAGCTAGTAAGTGTCAAGTGTCTGGTCTGAAACTGGATTTGAACTCAGGTCCTCCTGAATCCAGGGCTGGTGCTCTATCCATTGCACCACCTAGCTGCCCCTCATTGTATTTCCACTTTTTAAAGGATACTCTTTGTTAAAAATAAGTTCCTCTTGAGCTATGATACACAGCTTCTTTCTGTTTCGTGAGTTGTTAAATCTAGATCAGCTCAACACCACCTTAAGTGAAATGAAATGAAGAGAGGGGATCAGAATATTGAGCTTCTGGTGACAATTATACTACTAGCTGACATCTATATAGTGCTTTAAAAGGAGTAAGCATAATATAGTGGAAAGAATCCTGGATTTGGAGTCAAAAGTTTGAGCACTCTCTGTCCCAACTCAACATGCCAGAACAGAATTCCATTATCTTTTCCCTCAAACCCGTTCCTTTTTCAAGCTTCCCATTCCTGTCAAGGGAGCCACTACACAATCAGCACCCCCTACTCACAACCCTCAGTGTTGTCCTTGGCTCTTCGCGTCCACACGTATCCAATTGGTCTCCACTCACAAAGCCAACTTCCTTGTTTAGGCCTTCACTGCCATCTGCCATCTGGATTGGTCTCCCTGCCTCAACTCTCTCCCAGCTCCGATCTGCTCTCTACACAGCCCAGGTCTGATCAGTGTCCCTTGTCCCCGACCAACTGCAGTGCTCCCTGTTGCTGCTAGGATCAAACAGAAACTCTCCCTTGGCACGGAAGCTCTTTACGACATGCTCCCTTCCTACCTTCCTAGCCTTACTAGATGCACCTCACTTACAAAACTCCATCTCCCAGCTCGGTGACATTACACTGATGATCCCCTGTGCTTTCCCTCCTCACCTCGACCTCTGGGAATCCCTGGGTTTCCTCCAAGACAACTCAAGGGCCACTTGTACATAACACTTTTTGTGAACATCCCCCCCTTCCTTCCTGTAGCCACCTTACATTTATGTTATTATGTCTGTCTTTGTACATATATATGTTGTCTTCCCTGTTACAATATAAGTACTTTGAGGGTAGGAAACTATTTTGCTTTTGTGTTTATATCTCCAGCTAGCATTGACCCTGGCACATAACTAGCATTTAATACCTAGTAATTGGTTGATTTTGGGCAGGTGGGTGCACAGTGGATAGAGTGCTCGGCCTGGAGTCAGGAAGACACTTACCTTTGTGAGTTCAAATCTGGCCTCAGACACTTGCTAGCTGTGTGACCCTGAACAAGTCACTTAACTCTGCCTCCATTCTTCATCTGTAAAATGAGCAGGAGAAGGAAATGGCAAACCACTCCAAGAAAACCCCCAAAATGAGGTCATGGAGAATCTGACATGACTGAAAAATAACTGAACAACAACAAAAATTGATCACCACTTATCAACATAAACCTCCTTTTTCTTACTTTCTTACTAGCTCTGTAATTTCATTTCCTTAGGCCTGCCACCTCTTCTGTAAAAATGTGATCTAAAATTACTTCCAACTCGAATATTCTCTAAAGTGTTCACAAGTAGCTATCCTTAAGAATCTGGATTATTAGCATATGTAATTCACTTATCAGTTATATACATGGAATCTTAGATTTTGAGCTGAACAGGACCTCAGAGGCCAATCCACTTAACCCTTCGTTTTACAAATGAGGAAGCTGAGTCTCAAGAAGGTTAAGAATCAAATACGTAATGAGCATCAGAGCTAAGACTCAAACCTGGTTCATCTGACTTTAAATCCAGTGTTCATTCCACTCTACAATACTGCTGCCACCAATTAGAATCTTAGAAATAGATTAATATGGTAGGGCATCTTTGGATTTAGTATGGAGAGTGAAAAGTAGACATTAGCTTGTATCCTATTTAAATTTGCACAAATTCTGAATTAGATGAGGCCAAATGTATTTTTACAAGAGGGTGTAAAAAGTTGTGACTAATCCTTTTGCATAGCACCAAATTCATTTGTGTCTGCATACCCTCTTGTAATTCTAGCCAAATTGGAGGCATGGTCCTTGTCCAAATTAATTTTCTAGCTGAGGGTAGGGAAACAGAAATATTTTCTCAGCTGAGATTTTCATCACACCTGGAAAGTGTTGGAGGCCTTTGAATAAAAGGTGGCAGACAGGTGCAAAATATTTTAAATTTAGATAAATAATTGAAAACAAGAGAGTCTGTTCTGCTTAAGGGGCTAGCATAGCTTTTGTCAGTCAGAGTTAGTCGTTACATCAACATCTTGATGTAATACTACTTTTTAGATGATAAATGTAACGACTTAGTATAGTAATCCTAATCATAGAGACTTAAGAAGTCTTACTTGTAGATTTTGAAATTGTAAACAGCCAAAGCAATCATCACAATGTAGATTTATTTGTATACTTTATAATCTTAAATGATGCAAGGCTTTCAAAATGAAGTTTTAAATAAAGTACAATTTCAATATAGTTGAATTAAACAAGAAGTTAGAGGCAGCACAACTGATAGTCCCTATAAGAGAATCAAGAAGGTTAATTTCTTTGTCTTTTTTTCCCTCCCAAAGTCTACACTCGGATATGTGGCCCTGCTCATAAGTACTTTCCATGTTCTAATTTACGGGTGGAAAAGAGCTTTTGAAGAAGAGTACTACCGGTTTTATACGCCACCAAATTTTGTTCTTGCCCTTGTTTTACCCTCTGTTGTCATTCTGGGAAAAATCATTTTACTCTTTCCATGTGTAAGCAGGAAACTGAAAAGAATTAAAAAAGGCTGGGAAAAGAGTCAGTTTATCGAAGTAGCCAGTGGAATCATTCCACACCTTTCACCAGAAAGGGTTACAGTAATGTGATGTTAAATGGTACAAAATAGTGTCATAAGGAATTATACTTGAGTTATCATTTCTATTATAACCTCTGTTTTCAGAAGTTTATCTAACTGGGCTATAAAACTTGTTAAGGTTGAGATCTAATCAAGAAGGTCAAAGCCCAATTGGTATTCTTTTTTTTTTTTAATTAATTTTCATAAAGTCATGTTAGGCAATTTGGAATTTTTTAGAGAGCCAACTATATTTGTTGGAATTTTAAGTTCTCTTTTGCACAGCTGTAATCACTATTACTGTTATTTTGTCAAAGCTCTATTTTGTAATCGATCCAAGGTATGTGCTATTTACATTTAGTAATGCCAACATATTTATCAGTGTTTAAAAAAATCTTTTTTCAAGCAACTGGCATATTAAATTTTTAACATAACTCATCATATATGGACATTACATTTGCAACACTTAACAAAAATTGTTCATTATAAAACTTCTGTGATAATTTCAAATTACATAGAGTAACAAAACTTAATTGGCTTAAAAAAGAAACATTGCATGGGAAACTGGACACAGTTGAGTGGTCATTACCCTCCAATGCTCACAACACCAGACTAGAACATTTAGGAAACATACATATATGGATATAATAATTCCTTCTAAAAGAAAAATTAAACAAGTAATTACATTAAAACATATTAAGGATGTGGATTAATAAAATATTTATATATGGATTTAAGTACTACAGTCATGTAATAAACTAAAATGTTCACTTCATAATTATATTCAGTTCAAAATATAACAATTACTTTGGCACATTAATAGACTAGACAGATGTCTCAGCAATATTCTACCTCCACAACTGAACATCTCTAACAAAGCCAGGATGAGGCTGTAGGCAAGGTTTGAACATCATGTCCCCTTTGTTCACTCTAACATATGGGCTTGACCTAACATAAAATAAATAATAGTATTCCACAGAAAGTCTTGTCATAAAACCATTACCTCTATCCCACCATCAACATCAACACAAACCCCCTTTTTCTTCTCACCTTAACTCTAAGAGGTATAGTAGTTACAGGCCTAAATCCTAGAGGCCAGCTCTACAATAGCTTTGGCAGTAGCCCATCTGTTTTTTACATTTTTGAGTGAGGAAGAAGCAGCAGAATCCTATTGTACTCTGCTTGGTAGCCTGCCATCATGGGAGGGTTTTTTTATATTAATTTGTGGAGAAAGTCTGCCTGACAAGGGATGACATTAGACCAGGAAGTTGAACAACTCATGGTAACTCCCCCCAGTTTAATCAAGGTCATAAGCCTGTGGACCAAGGACAGGGCCTGCCCATTAACAGTCTCTTCCAGAAGGCTCTATGTTAAGAAGATAGCCCAAGATGTATTTTTTCTCTCTTTTTTCAAGCCTTTGAAAATCATTACAAGGCTGGGCCATCTATTTCCTTCCCAGGCATTCATCCATGAAGTTTACCTGCATGTAAAAGATGTATATAAACAATTATTTATGTTCTGTAAATTGTTTCCAGATTTTTTTGCAGTTTTGACTTTCCATTACACTTACTTATTTCAAAACTTGATTAATGTCTTATTTGTACATTTCCTCTATTCCTGTTGAAAAGGTAGGTTAAGGTTACTGCTAGTAGACCCTTTGTGGATTTTCAAAATAAGGTCCTATAATTGCTCACTGAGGAATTCTTGCTTAGTGTAGGCTTCATACAAAAAGAGGTTTTCCCCCCCTTTGGGATAACTTTTCCTCATGCCACTTTCCCAACTACTGCTTGTATGCATATTGGGTAAATTATCACTATATTACCTTTTCTTCCTCCTTCAGCTTTGTCCCACCCTGTTATAATGTGAGCTCCTACAGAGCAAGGGCTGGACTGCTTAATGTAGTACTTTGCAAGTGATAAATGGCTTATTATCAATGCCTTTTCATTCATTTATCATATCCATCTATCACGTCCATCCATCTATCCTTGATGACTTTCAGTGTTTTCTAATAGATCTTCATTTTATTTTTAAGTTATTTTATTCTCCCCTCTTGGTAGTTATGTATTACTTGGTAGTTGTGTGAAAAATCCTGAAGATAAAACCTTAAGAATTACTTTAGAATAACAAAAATTTTAAATAATTATACTTGTTCATTCCATGCACTAGACCCCTTTGGTCTTTATCATTAGAATCCTAATATGAGGAACTTTCCCTCCCTCAGAACCCAAATCCTGCGGTTCTTAATGGAATGTTAAAATACCAAGTGGCTAATAGAACAGATAGACTCATCACTAAAATATACTAATGAAGTCTTTGAGGGTTTTTTAAGCTATTCAGGGGGAAAAATACAAAAGAATGAATGTTGAAATAGTGTTTCAGATGCTAATAAATCTGAGTTTGCACAGTACATCTGTTAATATATTGTTGAGTATCACAAAGCAAAAATAGTTTGATATTACAATGTAAGTGTATTATTCACAATACAATATTATGAATTATATCTAAAACTAATTTTATAGAATGCTTTAATATTTCTTACTAACTAGATTGATGTCATGATTTGCACTGCTCTCAAAAATTATACTAAATTCTTTCATTACCATCTTGCCACATGTAAAAGAAATACAGCTATTTGTTATGACAAAATTATGATGTTGGATTGAATATGGGTGATACTTTTTTTTTTCCTGATCTGGCTGACATAAGACTTGAGCAAAGTCCCTAAGCATGAAAATGCTCTATCAACAAAAGGATGGCAGTGCAAGTGATGAAGACGAAAGTACTGATAATAAAAATAAGACATCTTTATTTCAGTTTTTGAAAGTTTAAAATTTTTTCAGACCTATAATAATAATTTTGCCTAAGTATTTTTTCAGTGAACATCAATACTTGTTTTCTGTTCAAAAAGCTATCATTTCAGGCATGCATGTAGTCCATATTTGGGGGTAGCCTGTGTTTGGACTAAGAGGATATATGGTAATGAAAAGTGAGCATTGGAGACTTTGTCTGTGAATCTGTACTTTGTAGTATGTCCCTAAACCTGAACCAAAATAGAACACTGAGAAATCTATCAATTCTTATTCCTATGCAATAAGTAATTTTATTCTAAAAGGAAAATAACCATGATATATCATGCTGCTTTAACCTCTATATATGAAGATTTCTTAATTCTTTCAATATTTAGAACCATGCTGAATAGGAATATATTAATATGCTATCATATATTTTTCAGAGTATGTGTGTAAATTAAGTCCTTTGATTAAATGTAAAATTTTTATTTAAAATAGGAATAGATTATATTTGTAGGTATTTATCAGATATAATTATTTTGTGCTACATATGGGATTTTGTAATGAGTTCCATTGTTAAAATACATGATTAACTTCTTACAAATTAACATATCAACTTAAATTTTTTATGTTAAAGATTATATTTAATAATATTCACTTAATGCCTAAAGTAAAATATTACTTTCACTATAATCAAGTTACTGAAATTCTTTGTACACAAGGGCTGCAGGAATGTGGGCCATATATTGTTTTATGCATCATAGTCATGCTTTTTATCAGTTATATTTTATGTAATACAAAGACTGCCTTCCCCTTTATATTGCATTTTTCCATGAAAATAATGAATTGCCTGTATAACGCAATACTGCAAACATCATATCAGACAATACATATTTCTATGCATTTGTCCATTTAAAAAGAGGCTGTGTGGCCTAGTGGAAAGACAGGGCCAAACTCAGAGTGTAAAAGACTTGGATTCAAGCCTGACCTCTCACACATACTGGCTGTGGAACCCTGAGAAGTGATCACCTCTCAAGGCCTCAGAAACCTAGCTCTTTAAGGCTGTGAGCTCAGGAACAGTTGTAGATGGGCGTTGGGAGAGAGTGTGCCTCATACTGATGAAATCACAGTCTGGATTCCCCACAAACACACAACTTCTCTCCTCTCCCAACTAAGTAGAAAAATATGTTTTTGTTTTTTGTTAAGGCACTGAAAGTATTGTTTTTCTTATGGCATTTTAACTAAAGTGCCATAAATGTAATCCATACATGTTTAAGAATAAACATTGAGTTCATTACATCTGTATCCAGACTAAAATCTCTACTTTTGAAATGTGAATTTTAAAACTTGTAAATGTCGTAGTTTGTAACAGTGTTCATCAGTATACAGTATAATGTTACAAAATTCAGTTTAACATTTGTATTTGTGACATGCTGTTGCAACATGAAATTTTAAAGCCAGTTTCATCTGTTCAAAAAGAAACCTGATATAAGCTTAATGGTTATAAATAGAACAATAATTTTCGATGGAGATATTTTGTCTGCATGCTGGAATAGTGATATACATAGGACAAGTAACTAAGTACTGAGATCTCTTCTTAAAAATAAGAGTACTTTTGAATATATATTAATAAGAAAATGAAAATAGACATCTTAAACAAAGGCTACGTCTATATAACAGTAAAAACCACCAGTCGAGTTAATCAAATTTTATTTGTTGAGCACCTACTATATAATATAAAGAGTCAGACCAGTTTGTTTAAGAGTCCTATGAACAAAAAGGCTGACATTTATTTTTTCACTTTCCAGCTCTATGTGTATGCATTGTTTACACAAAGCCAAAATGAATGCCCCATCTATAAATCCTCCAAAGGGAATTTTCATAGCTGTGCGCTGCAGAAGCAGACAAGTTGTGTTGTTTTATAAAATATTTTCTCAAAGATGTTATCTTCAAAGAAGTCTGTTCCTTTTGTAAAATTCTCTTTAACTGTGATGAGTTAACGCTGCAGACAACCAGCAGTACTGTGTCATAACATGACGCTGCAAGAATGAACTGGACTAGGATAATTCTTACCTTTAAAAGCCAATACTTTGAAGAGGTAAGGGGTGATTTGCAAAAGAATTGACTTTTTAGTTAATTATATACTGTTTCCTTGCCTCATGTAGTCTGACGCTGGGCAGTTTGTCTACCATGGATGTATTACTTATTTCTTCTGTATGTAACTATGTACATGACATTAGCCCGTTCCTCTTGTCATCTCTCTAAATAGGGATATCAAATTAAAAGTAGTGCTTTTATGTCATTTCCATAGATCTGCCTTACATGAAACTAAATAAAAAGTAACAAACCAAATATTTTGACTTTTCATTTGAAGTACTTCCCTATTCCTTTTTCTCTTTACAATAATTCTAACCAATTTGAAAGATTTCACATATTTTTTTCTGATTTCTTTGGATCTAAAAGCTTCCACTGCACTACACTACATACTAATATAGGTATTTTCTACAACAGGGTGGTCGTTAACAAAAATTTCACTAAAACTGTCATTTATTTGTTAAAATTAAAATGCAAATACTTTTGACATGTAAAGTTGATGAATTGACGATGATGATAAATTATGCAGTACTGTCAGAAACATTTCAGTGTGGTAAGTGGGATTCATTTATTCATTTATTGTTAATACTTTTTTTCCTAATAGCTGTTCCTTTATCACACCAACAAAAATTATATTCCATTTTGTTCCACCCCCTTATAAAACATTTCCTGTGTTCTTTAGTATACTTGGACCTGTATGGTTTATATATTTATATCTCAAACATAAAACTCCCTAAAATTTTTTTTGAAATTATAAACACCTGACTGCCACACTTTGAAAGTAACTGGTAACTGTGTACTTATTAAATTGTGCTAGCAGCATTTTGCATAAAATGGGTAATATTTAAACTCTTAGAAAAAAATGCATAATGATGATATCCAAAAGTGAACTTTCAGGTATCCACAGCAATAGATACTGCAAACAGGGAACATGAAACATTTTCATTCTCTTCCCACCTCTTTGAATGGATATGCCAAAAAACCAACCCCTGTAACAAATCAAGAGGGACAGAAAATCCATAAATGGGAAGAGTAATCCTCAGTAGTAGTAAACTAGGTTTATAGGGTTGTCAAAACTTCAAAGCATACACCCACATACCACTTAAAAATTGAATCCCGTCACGAACTCCAGCTCACTTATGCACTACCTAAATGTGACTTGAAGACAAGAATTTAAGTAACGAGCCAGGGTGGTCCAGTAGAAAAAGCTCAGGAATCTAGGTTCAAATCCTAGAACCTGCACTTACTCTTCATGTGCCATTGTAGTAAAATCATTTGTGCTCTCTGGGCCTCACCCTTGGCTAAATGATATGGTGCTGCGGATACCCTGACAAAGTAATATGTTTGAACCAAACACCCAACTTTGGCTTTTGAGACAATTCTATGTTTTGTTCTTAAAGTCTTGTCTAATTTATTAAAGATCCCTTAAAATTTCTAACCAAATCTTAGATATTAGAAAGTAATACTTTTTTAAAGTTATACTATCTCCTTCTCATATCCACCTCTGCTTCTTTAGAAAGAGGTTTAATCCAGACCATCCTTTACATTCTTCCTTCTCTGTGAGGCCATTATGTCCTTCCTATTTCAGTGGATTTGTTATCTCACTGATGTAGGTACAGATCACAACACATCCATGCTTTCCCATTCTATTCAATTCTTCCTCAAATCAAGTCCTCCAAAGATGATTTACTCAACGTGTTGGAAGCCTCGATGTTTTAAACACTGTGGGTTCTAATGCAACACTGAAATAGCATGTTATCCCTTGCTCTCCTGGCCCATCTTTTTCTAACCATACATTTGTTGCATGGTATCTTGTACACTATGTCTCGAGTGCCTGTCATCATTGGTAACAAGCTATAACCTATCTACCCCCACTGTGTACTTCCACTGCTCTTTGGCCTTCCTGTAATTTTGATTCTTTGGAGACAGTGATACTCCATAATTGCCAGCCAAGAAGCATCAACAAGAGAATTAAAGGGTTTTCTTTGTGTTTAGAGCAGCTTGGAAATTACTGAAAGTACCGCACACCACGCAGCTTACTCTCTTATACTCCTGTTCAATTCTCGGCCTATCAGTACCTAGATATAATATGTTCTAATGGGCTATTAGGGGTGGGGAACTTGTAGCCTTGAGGCCACCTGTGGCCTTCTAGGTCCTTGGGTGCGGCCTTTTGACTAAGTCCAAGTTTTACAAAACAAATCCTTTTATTAGGTGGATTTGTTCTATGAACTTTGGATTCAGTCAAAGTACTGCACTTGAGGACCTAGAGGGCCACATGAGGCCTTGAGGCCATGGGTTCCCCACTCGTGGGCTGCTCAGCCAAGGGTAAATCATCGTATAGGCAATAGGAATTCTATAGTTATTGATTGTTCCTGGATAGGTTATTTTGTCTATTTTTTTGTGTTATCGTGAATCTCAACTGAGTATTTTGGGTCTGAATGCAATCAGCACAATGTGCTCCTCAAACAGGTTTATGGGGAAGATGTTCCCAGGGATAGGGAATGCTTCCACTAACTCCTACTTGGTAGAAATGGAAACAAGGGATGAAACAGAGTCAAACTCTTTTCCTTTATCCATTTCCTACTTTTCAGTATCAATAGTTTATTTAAATAGACTGAAGTCATCATTATACAGTGAACATCTTCTCACTTCTGTTCTTTTTTAAAAGTTCACTGTTGATTTTGGCCTTTGCTTTAACTAGTCAACAGTTCAACAGCAGGCAGGACTTCATCAGTAACCAGTCATTTCCTATCTGATGTGATAAAAGCCAATTTCACTTTTTTGGTTGTTTAGTAAATATTATCTGCAGCACCTTTTTTTTGGATTGTACCTTCGGTTCATTAGTGTAAGAAGTTCCCAGTAAGTAACCCTCTCTGCCAACTTCTCTGCAACCTGATTTACCCAAGGCACGGAGAGATTATAAGTGACTTGTATAGGTCAAAGGGCCAGGCTGGGTCAGACACAGGACTTCCTTATTCCTTCCAGAAGTAATGTTCAAGTTGTGACTTGTACATGATGCCAAATCCAACATTCTTAGAGGGAGCTAAGAATCCCTCCTTCACAACTGGGCTTAGGGAATTTGTCTTTATTCTGTAAGACCTTGTGGAGTCCCTGAAGATTCTGGGAACAGGGAGTTCCGTGATGAGAGATTTGCTTTACAAAGATTAATCAGGCAGTAGTAGGAACAACAGATTGAAGGGAGGAAATTTGGTTACAAAGAGACTAGTTAAAAATCTTACTGCAGTAGTCCCAGGAAGTGGTAAAGACAGTGGGAACCAGGACATCAATACTGCCATTGAAAAGGGAGAAAGGAGGCACGAGAAACCTTAAGAGTTGGAATGGATAGGACAAGGATGCAGCAAATATAGTGGAAAGAGCCCTTACATTTGAATCCTGGTTCTGCCCCTGTTGAGGTGACCTTAGTCCCTTCATCTGTCGTCCTCAGTTACATCATCTGAAAAGGAACAAATAAACAAGATGGTAGATGAGGCACCTTCCAGCCCTCAGTATCATGAAGTCTTTCTATGTTTCTTTCCTGTCTCTCTGCCACAAAGAAGGTCCCCAGGGGGATGAGACCTAGGATTGTGAGGGGTCCAGACAAAATGTTTTCAGGGAAGACCTCTTGGTGTGAAATTCCTTCCACCAGTGTACTGCAGAAACTCATCTATAATATCATTTTAGAGAGTTGTCAGGGTAGCTAGGTGGTGCAGTTGGATACAGCACCCTTCCTGGAGTCAGGAGGGTCTGAGTTCAAATCCAGTCTCCAGACACTTCACATATACTAGCTGTGTGACCCTGGGCAAGTCACTTAAACCCAATTGCCTCACCAAAAAAAAAAAAGTTGTCCTTCACTTATTTTAGAGAGCTGTCTGGGGCAATTTAAGTGACTTGCCCGTGATTTCACTGCTAGGATGTGTCAAAAGCAAGACTTGTAATCTTCCTGGGTAATCAAGACAGCCCTCCCTCAGATAACAATAATAGGTAACATTTACATAGTGGTTACTATATATATAACAGTGCCAGGTACTGTGCTAAGTAGTGTACAATTATTTGATCCTCACAACAACCCTTGGGGGTAGGTGCTGTAATTATCCTCATTTTACAGAGGGGAAACTGAGGCAAACAGGTTAAGTGACTTGCCCAGATTTGAATAAAAAGTGGGTGAGGCTGGATTTCAATTTAGGCTTGGTGCCCTATCATATTCCTTCTGATTATTAGGAGAGGATTTAAAATTTGGGGCCTCTCTATCAATCAAGAGACATTTATGAAGTGCCTACTATGTGCCAGAAGGAGACGTCCCCCTCCCCGCCAGGGCAGCCCCCACCCCTCGGCGCGGGCCGGGCATGCGCAGGGACAGCTGCGCGTGCGTCACCCCCGCCGGGGGGGGGGGCCCGTCCTTGCTGCGCGCGCAGCCCAGACACGCGCCCGTTTGATTGCGGGGGTCTCTCGGACTTCCGTAGGAGCCTCGCTTCCCTCTGGCCCCGCCCCTTCCCGTCCCGCCCCCTAGCAACGCGGCGGCTTGTGTTGGCAACGCGGGGCTCCCCGGCAGCCGCGGCTTGGCTGTGGACGGCTGCGGCGGAGGCGGAGGTGGAGGCGGCCACCCTATGGAGGAGCCCCTGCTGCCCCGATGGCCGCGGCCCGGTCCCCGCCCCCCGGGGGCCCCGTGAGCTCGGCCACGATGCATCCCAACGCGTTCACATTCGGTGCTGCCCAGCGCAGGAGGGAGTCGAAGACCCCGAGCAGCAGCGGCAGCCACAGCCGAGCCCGGCTGAGATCCAGCCTGGGCATGTCCTCGTCGGAGGGCACCCTTCCCGTCCTGAGCCCCGAGGCCAGCGGCAGGCCCAAGTCCGACGCCGGCCCCTCCCACATCCCCGTGGTCAGGCTCAAGGTGGTCACCGACACCGACTTGGGGTTAGCCCAGGTGAGGCCGAGGCTCGGCCGGGCCGGGACCGGGGGGCAGGGGAGGCCGGGGTCCCGGCCAGTGTGGAGCGTGCGGGGGTCTGCAGTGAGAGGCTGTGCGGCACAACAACAACAACAACTATTATTATTATTATTTTTTTTATTATTATTTTAACTTCCACTTTGAACCTTAACCCAGGGAACTCGGAGCTATTTTCACCCCCATTTTACAGATTTAAAAAAATAGACAGGGGCAGCTAGGTGGCGCAGTGGATAGAGCACCAGCCCTGGAGTCAGAAGGACCTGAGTTCAAAATTCAGCCTCAGACACTTACTAGCTCTGTGGCCCTGGGCAAGTCACTTAACCCCAATTGCCTCGCCACCCCCCCCAAAAGAAAAAACTTTTAAAATAGATGAAAAGATTATCTGCATACGGGTAGTAAGGGCTTGTGGTGGATTTGAACCCAAGTCTTCATCCTTTTCGGTCAGCATGTGGTTGTGAGTAGAGCCAGTGTTCTTAATTATAAGTGCTTCATAGACCCTTCTGGCCGGCTGGGGACCCTTTGGCACCTTTCTCACAATCATGTTTCAGAGGGGAATAACTGTTAAGTTCTTAAGTTTTTTGTGTGTCGTAGGCGTACGCACACACACACACCTTGACAGTTTAGTACCCCCTTATCAGAATAAAGTTTCATTGTCTATATTCATAATTAAAGGAAATGCAGCATTTCATTTAAAGTTAAGTTAAAATTAAGGATGTAGGGGTTTTTTTTCCTCTTCAAGGTCATAGACTCCTTGAAATCTGTCCAAGGAGCCCGATCCCCACAAGGGTTCTGTGGACCCCAGGTTAAAAATGCTTGGGGGAGAGGATCAGCATTGGAGCCTATATGCTTTGGGAGTGAGGGGCAAGGAAAAACCTCACTCAGCCTCAGTTTCCGTATTTGAAAATGAGGATAATAGTAGCACCTACTTCATGAAATAATACATGTAAAACACATTGCAAAGTGCTATACAAATACTAGTTGCTCCTAGCATTACTGTCCATTTCACCTAAGACTCTAAAATACAAGGGAGAGAACCTGATAAGCTTTGGAGGAGGGATTTTCCTTACCAGGAGTTACCCTTCACTGATAAAATCACAGCCCACTACCAAGATCTTAGGAAAATGCAGCCAAATTCAATACTTACTGCTTTGGTGTAGGGAGGGCAAAGAGAGAATAGCTTCCATCCAACTAGACCTGGGATAATGCCCTTCTGGTCTTTTTTTTTTTAAGGCAGTTGAAGTTAAGTGACTTGCCCGGGTCACACAGCTAGTAAGTGTACTCAGGTCTTTCTGACTTCAGGGTCGGTGCTGTATCCATTTTGCCACCTAGCTGCCCCCTCTTCTGATCTTTAATGATTATTCAGTAGGGTTAAAATCTTTACCTGGGTGCTGCTGTTCATTTGCTTCCTTGTTTTTGTCCCTGGTTTGCAAAAGAGATAAAAAGCAAACACATCAAGAAGGAGGAATATTGCATTCATCCTAAGTCTTGAACTTGAAAAGGGCTCTAAGACGAAGAAGAGGATGAAAGAAAGAGATAAAGGTAGGAGGCCAGCCACTAAGTTGATCCAGGAGAAATCTTTTCAGAGGAAAAGCTGACATGATTAGGTTGAACTGATCAGTGAGATGCTTTGGTTATGTTGGACATTTACATACAGATCTCTGTTTTGAAATTGTGTTTTTTATCCTTTGATCTCCCTGTGACTAAACTTTTGACTGCTAGGAGTTAGGGAGCTGAGAAATAGCATTAAAACCTTGGAGAGTTCGCATCTTAATATTTCTTAATACTTTTACATTGATTCTTAACCGAGCATGAAGCATGAAGCATGGAGCATAAAGCAGTTTTTTTTCTTCATCTATAAATTCAGCTAATTGCTTCAAACTGATATGTGAGAGTCATTTCACTTTAGAACCTTCCACTATCCCTGGTTTGAACTTTTTTTTTCCCTGAAAGTGCAGGCGTCTCAGCTTCTCAAATGATCCTTGTCACGTATCCCCAAACCCAGAATTCTTTGGGGGATCCATGCCCTGCACGCTTACCCTAGCGCCCTGGAGCTACTGGGAGAATTCCCTCTGAGGCTTCTTCAGTCTCAAGATGCGTCAGGAGCTCGGTATTCTGTGTCCGCATCATAAAGCCCCAGGGAGGTCTGAAGGTAGATGAGGGACATCCTTGTGTTTCGGAGAGGAGTTTACTGTATGCCATAGAGCAATCAGGAATTTACCCAGTAGCTTGTACTTTTTTTAAGTGTGGAGGAGTAAGCATCGTGGGAATTTGGCCTAGATTGTAGAGATATTCCAACCCAATGGGGACAGAACCTTTAATGGCCCAGAATTTTCCATTCCCAATGTGCTTCCTCCTCATACTACCGGGTGGGGTCTGCCTAAGTGGAAGTGGAGAATGACTGCAGGAAGGAGGTGATAGTGACACAGAGAGGAGTCGCTCTGGGGTGTTGTTTCTCAAGTGAGAGAATCTGATGAGAAGCCAGAGAGGGGGACATTTTTTACCTTGGGGCATATCCAATCACAGACTCCTGAGCCTGCTCAGCCTCTGCTGCTGGCCAGTCCTGATTCTAGGGAGTTATTGGAAATTCTGTACAGCTTCCTGACATAAATTGGGTCCTAAAATTAGGGCAATTTATAAGATTCCTGAAAGCATCCCTGTATCACTCCAAAGTGTGGGTGCATTTGACAGAACAATCCTTGGATTACGGTTTGAATTAGCACACCCAAAGCCTCTGGAGTCAGCAGAGGTCCTTGAGCTGGGCCGGCACTCAGCCCAGTTACTGGGAGTGTGATCTCTGGCTGGATGGCGTTTTACATGGTCCTCCAATGTTGTTTCTGTTATTGCTGTCCTTATTTGGTTATATATGCATATATATACATATACATATATATATATATATACATATATATATATATATATATATCTCAGATCTGCAGTTGAGAGAGCTAGTTTGCTTCAGTTTCTTCATCTGTAAAATGGGTTTAATAATAGCACCTTTCTCAAAGGGTTGTTTTAAGGATCAAATGAGATGGTAATTGTAAAATGTGTAGCATGGTTCCTGGCACATAGTAAGCACCATAAGAATACTATTATTGTTGTTGTTGTTGTTATCTGTGTTAAAACCTGTGCCATCAGGAGCCTGCCTTGAGTTAGGAGATTTGAAGAGAAACTCCAAGGCTGGTGAATGTGACCGGATGCGAGTGTGAAGCAGTAAGTAAACAAGTAGTGCCATTTTCTTCTGTTTTGCCGCTCCTCTTCTCCCACGATAGCTGGTGCTGTTCATTTTGTGAGTTTTCAAATAAAGGTTCTATTATCTTTTAAAAATAGAACTGATAAGGGAAATAAATACTGTAAGACTTTTCTAACATATTGAGTAATCAAGTTTCAGAAATTTTTTTATAGCTGTAGACTTTATAATTGTGTTTTTATATGGAATTATAAAAAATGCAAGCATTATTTATAGGGTTTATGCTTATGGAATGGTTACTGGCATGTATCTAAGAATAGCCTCCCAAAAAAGTATTTTTCAAAAAGCAGTATCCTGGGAATCTGAAGTCTTTTGTTCCATCTCTTGTTATATCACAACTAATGATTCATGGAAAGAAAGTCTGCTTGAGCTTCCTTTTCCACCTATTAAATGATTATTATGCCTACAGTCTTACTCAGTTATATAGGTGGTGTGATGATTTATAAGTTAAGGTTTCTCAAAGAACATTTTTCCTTTTTATATGGCTTTTGGATGGCTGGTATCTGTAAAAGTAACCAAATCTTGGTACACTGATGCCTCTTGTCTTGATGGCTATTTTTAAACAAAATTCTTTTACGTGATACTTATATCAGGATGTTGACAGATGTTAAGAATGTCACTTGATAGATAAGAAATAAGAAAAATTTCCATCCTAATAGATTAGGGAGTCAGACTGAGAGTAGTGAGAAGAGCCAAAGAGACAATCAGGAATACCGAAGAGAATGTCTTTTTCAAGTGTGTGTAGGACCAGGTGGCTGCTGATACCCTTCATACACAGAAAGTCAAAGAGATTTTATTGTGCGAAAGACAGCTCAGGCAGTGTGACGGGAACCACTGGCACAGTTTAGAAAGAGACAAGAAGAGGTGTGTACACCTTTAAACGGAAGCAAGTGCTTGACTTTACGGAGAGCGTGGATTTTAGATGCCAGTGTTGTGGAAGCCGAGTGGAGAATGCAGTTTACCAAGGAGCGTCCCTTCTGCAGCGTCTGGTTCACAGGTCCTCATTTCTAGTGTGAGAGGTGTGTGTGTCTGAGCCCTAGGAAGGGTTTAGGGCAGTGGTTCTCAGAAGTGTAGTCCGGGAGCCTGTGAAGGTGCTTGAAACCCTTTCAGAGAGTCTGCCGGGTCAAAACTGTTTTCATACTAAGGCATTGTAATTTCTGATGTGGTAAATATCAATAGGTATAATCCATATAAACAAAAGCTCTTTGGGGAAGAAGGGTTCTTAGTACTTTTTAAGTGTGTAATTGGGTCCTGACACCAAAAGGTTTGAGAACTGCTGATCTAGATCATGAACCACAGTTTCAGACGTGCTGAAGGGGTCGCAAGTGGAAAAAGTTTAAGAAGCTCTGGTCTAGGGTAAGCATATCGTAATTTCCATAGATCCGTGTATGGCACCCTCTTTGTCTGTGTGTTCTATTGGGGGCTTGAGGAAATTGAAGCTTCATCTGGGCTAGCAGAACAATCAAGGTGCTGGGCTGAGAGTTTGCTCCTAGGCCATACCGTTTGTAGGTTCCTGTCTGATACACAGTACTCTGAGACCCAGTAGTAAAAGGAGTGAAACAGGAAAGGTGACACCTAGAAGACAGTTCTCTTGCCAGACGGGAGTAGCTCAGCTTACCCAGCACCTGGCCCCAGACACAACCACTTCATCAATAAGCATTTATCTTTAAATGCTTACTATGTCCTAGGCACATTAACCAGCAGGCTTCACCCTGCTCACTTGCCTCCCCAAGACCATTGCTAAGGCCAAGACACTCACAGCTCACTCCAGAAATGAAACAGCAGAGAACCAGTTGCTACAAGAACAAGATGCCTCCATGAGTCAGATTCTACAAAAACATACCCTTAACCTGCTCACCCAGCATCTTCTTCTCCAAAGGTTAAACTAGTGAAATAATAACACTTGCTGACTCTTCAGAGCTGCTCATCTCAGTGACCCTAGGGCACTGACAGATTGCTTTTGTCCAAGTACCTGAATATTTTCTTTCCATTTTTTTAAATTGAAATTTTTAAAAAATTCTAAATTTACCAAACATCACCCCTCCCCTCAAATGAGCATTTTGATATACAGGTGCCTGAAAATTGAATGGATTGGCTGTGTTAACCCTATCATGTCACATTCTGGAGCACCAGTTAGTACTGTGACTACTGACCAAATAAAATAAAAATTAGACACAGAATTTTGGAGCTTCTGAATCGCCATCATGTCCTTACGCTCTAAAGGAGAGTCTGTTTTGCTTCCACCTAGCTTGAGCCCAGATATCTATATGATGTCATCTTTTTCAACCTTTAGGCTATTATAAACATACAGATGCACATTTTCATGGTGGGTTACCATAAATGTAGGATAGTTCAGCTTCCTATCCTAAAGGAAGTGCTAAATATAAGGTTCTTGTCCTTCACCACAGAGATTTCATGCAAGCAGGTAATGGCCACGGAAACTCTCCACCTGACGGAAATTTGTGAGTCCAGCCTAAGATATGCTCATTGAACTGGGCCCTTGGGACAAACTGAGATCACCAGTTCTTTGCCATGCCTGACACTGAACCATTGCAGCCTAAACCTAACTGGAGACTAAAGTTAACTCAATAATAAGGCCAAATTAAGTGTTTATTTTCAAAGTTACAAAAATTTTAAGGAGCTTAAATTATATTTCCACATCTAAGTACTTAACAAAAATTTTTTAAATCTAAAAACTTAGGAATTAGAACAAAGGTAAAGAGATGAATGTGAAACTGACTGAGGATGTGTCAGTGTTACATAAGAGTGACATGTGTCAAGACACATAAGAGTATCAGTAGGAAATATAACCATCCTCCCTCACCTGACCAAACCTAAATCTCGGCCACGGACATTGTCCACCCCACTAACCCTATCTTGGGCCTCCTGGAATTCCTGGTTCTCATCCTATTTCAATTCAGATACCACTTCCCATTTCTGGCTATTCTACCTGTTCAGGTGCTTTACCTCATTCGTGTTTACGTGTTTGCTCTGCACTCCTGACTCCTGACTCCTGCCTTCATTTGAACTGCTTAGTTCTTCCTTCCTCTCTTCATCAGACTGGGGAGGAAGGGTTCAATCAGCACATTAATTTCAAAAACTGCATCTTTGTACCGTACCCAGAGAGGGAGGACAGAGCTAATGACGTTTTTAAGACTTTAAAAAAAAAACAGCTACTTTGAACAATTAAGGAGTTTCTAACTCCATCATACATTGAACCTACAGTTTGTATCACATCTGCTTTCCATCCTCTCATGATATCACTTAGTTATAAACACATTTTTTAAAAATTACCCTGAACAACAAATATTTATTGAACATCCATATGTGAAGGATTATGCTAAATGTCTCATCAAAGATAAAGAAAATATGGCAACTGTCCTTAAGTAACTTTCTATTACAGATTTTCATAAACCAAACATAAACTTTTCTAGTGAAATTAATGCATCTAATGTGATCTACTGAAACATGGCATTTAATAAATTTTAGAATTGTGGGAAACTAAAGTTGGTATTTTTGTAGGGTGTGCAGTTCAAGACCATGGATCTTAACAGCATAATCCAACTACTTCAGGACCAACCCGAAGTAAGTATTCCCTGAGAAAAAAAAATATTCCATCACATCATAAAATTGTGTAGTCCTGGAGGGTTATGTTGTATTTTACCAAATATAAGTCAGATTTTTCCCTTTTTATTTAAAGGGCAAGAATTTTATTCTAAATCCAAGGACACATTAAATATAATATAAGCATATATGCAGCCAAATGCTAAATGAAAGAGGGGTGGTATAGGGTTGGGAATCAGATTAAAGTGGGAAAGGGCTGGAGGGAGAAAGTAAGTAAAGTAACATAATTGGAAAGAATCAGCTTCTAAAAGGAAAACCTACTCGCTGGATGAGTTTGCTGCCCCCAGATAAAGAGCAAATATTAGACAAATGATTCCTTTTAGATTTTCCTGCTTCAGAAGCAAGATGCAAACTATGTTAACAGAAGAATTCTTTTAGATAACCCTTTACATAAAGTTTCATGGCAACAATATACAATACATATTGTGGCCATTGGTCAGTATCATCTTATACACTGGGCATAGTGTATTGTAAAACAGTGATCAGTCTCTCAGTGAAAAAATAATTTAGATATAACTGGGGCGTTTTTGCCAAAACTCATGAATAACCTGGAATATCTTTTAGAAATGTGTAAGTAGAGAATATAATCAGGGTACTAAAATTCCTTAGTGTATAAATTTCAAAAGAGAGACTTACAATCACTTACTAAGATAGCATCAGACATTTGTATTAGGGGAAGGAAGACCCTTAAAGCTCTGGAGGTCTCATGGGACCAAAATGGTTTGCTTAATAAGGAAGCAATTACACTTAACAGAGGAAATTGTTTGAGATGAACACATAACTCTTATTTCCAATGAAATGGTTCACATATTAGTATGATATTAAAATTAAATTATATATAAATTGAAGTATATATTTTATATCTAAATTAAATAAAAAGTAAAATTTATATGTGTTAAATAATTTCTTCTTTTAAAAAAATTAACTATATTATCAGCATAGTCTATAGTCCAGACCAACAGTCTTTTACTCTCTTTTGGCTATGCTTTATCATAATAATTTTAGCAACTAATTTATCATAGAATTTAATGTGAAAAAATCTTTAAAATAAAGTCATTTTTTAAAATGCCATTTAGGGACTATTTACTTAGCTGTTGACCTTAAGCTCTACAAACTTTAAAGCATTACATAAGTGAGCTTTATTATTACTAGCCCTAATTTTAGTGATCAAATTGTGTTGCATTTTCAAATTTAAAGAAATATGCCTACAGGAAAAAAATTAAAACAAAGGCTGGATGAGTGTGGACAGTGACAGCCTGACTCCAGGTTCCCTTCCAGAAGAAGATTCTAATTGCTTTTTTAAATGATGGCCTCATTGTGGGCCCCTCTTTCAGAGATTATAGTTATACTAGTAAAATGGTACATGTGAGGGGAAGAGAATCACTTTTCAGGCAGTGTTAGGAAAAGATAATTTGGTCATTAAAACTGTACTGCAGACTGTCTCAATCAAGTTTTAGTGTATAGAAATGCTGAGTTTGCTTTATGTAAGGAGGATTATATTTTTAATGTAATATGGTTTTAATATGTTACATTAAGTTGCATTTCTTTTTAGCATGGTTTCTGTCACTGATTTCATAAAACAACATGAATAGACTATTTCAAAAGTTGTGAAAAGCGTTTTGTTTAGCAGCACGGTATATTTGACGCCATGATTTATAAATGATTGTAGTTTTTTTAACCTTAAGTAACAAAAGAACATTTCCAATATCTTATCAGCACAAAAGAATTACCCCTTATTATTTGTTGTAGGATGGCTTAGAAGAAAAGCAACTACAGTCTATTCAGAGGATGGTGCAGTGTTATCAGAATGGATTTGTATCCTTTACAAATTAATTGTTAATTTCCTTATCCTAAGATGGATCAATGATAATCATAAAATAATTTACATTATGTACTTTTACACAATGTTTATATTTTTGTTCTCCAAATAAAGAGCCTAAGTTAAACTGTGATACATTTAAAAACAAGTCCTACCAATTTCCATGTAATCAAAAGGATCTAAGGTATCTTCCTTAGTCTAGAGTCAGTCGGTTGGTCCAACAGGCATTTATTAAGCACTTACTGTGTGCTAAGCACTCTGCTATAAGAACTGGAAATGGGCAAAAAGTAGTCCCTATTCTCAAGGAGCTCATGGTTTAACTTGAGAGACAGCCTGCAAACAACTGCATGAACAAGATGTATGCAAGATAAATTGGAGATCATCATCGCAGGGAAAGGACTAGTATTAAGCAGGGTCAGGAAAGACGGCTTGCATGAGTTCAGGCTTTAGCTGGGACTTAAGGGAAGCTGGGGTGCCAGGAGATAGAGATGGGGAGGAAGAGCATCACATTTATGGCAGACAGCCAGTGAGAGGGCCCAGAACTGGGTGATGGAGGAACAGCAAGGAGGCAAGTGTCCCTTCTGGATTACAGATTTTGTGTAGGGGAGTGAGGTGTGAGATAACTGGACAGGTGGGAGGGGGCCAGACCAGGAGGGGCTCTGAGTTCCAAAGCAATATTTTATGTTTGATGCTGGAGGTGTATAGGAAGTCACTGGAATTTATCCAGTAGAGGAGTGATGTGGTCAGACCTGCAGTTTAGGAAGATCATTTAATAGCTGATTGGAAAGTGAATCTGAGAGAGGAGAGACTGGAGGCAGGGTGGCCAACCAGCCAGCTGTTGCAGTAATCCAAGCACTAGGGGCTGAGGGTATGCACACAGTGGCGGCAGTGTCAGTGGAGAGAAAGGAAGGGCATACGTAAGAGACCTGTCATGAAGGTAAAATTGACCAGACTTGGCAGCAGATGAGGGGACGGTCAAAGTGACCAGACACGTCCTCTTTGTAACGAAAAGTGGAAATCAGAAGACCTCGGTTCTAGCCCGTTCTCTGTCAACTAGTTCAGTCATGGTTGATAGGTCAATCCTCAGGGGGCCTCAGTTTTCTTGTTTGTGAAATGGGGACATCGACCTAAGTCATTTTTAAACTCTCTTCACCTCTTAAAAGGGAATAAAATTTAAGGATATTAGTTTATATACAAGCACAGCTTTTACAACAAAATGACAGGGTTCTTTTTTTATTCAAGGCCACTTAAAGCTGCATTTCCCAAATACTTTTATAAGGTATAAGATTTTCCTTCTGTTTCCAGCCTGCCTTCACAGACTGATTTCGCATCCTTCGCTTTCATGCGTTGTAGGTTAAGGGCCTCCTTGCTGGTTTTCAGTCATGGCATTCCTTTTCTCACTCTGTGGCCAGCCCTCATGGCTGGAGTGCACTCCCTCCTCACCTTAGCTTATACCTCAGAGCTCAGCTCTGGTGCCACTGCAGGAGAAGCCTTTCCTCATCCCCCTAGATGTACTCTCTCCTTCCTTGTTATCTTGTACATAGTTACACGTCTCTCTATTTTATCTGCAAAAATATCAACTCCTTGACAGCAGGAACTGGCTTTTGTTTTATCTTCCTGTCTCTCATGCCTAGCACATAGGTGCATAATAAGTGCTTGTTAGGTGAATGAATGAAAAAAAGGTGTAATATCACAATTAGTTTAAGCCTTGACTGTAAGGTAAAGTCATCTAAAATTAATTTTAATACACCAAATATATTTTAATAAGACAGTTTAGAACTTACCTTACTTCATTCATGCCAAAGGCCTGATATCATACTAGGCATCTGGGAGGGTGGCCTTTCTAACAATTAGACCCATGAACATCACAGGTGACTCCCAGGGTGTTCTGTCACTGTAGGTGTTCAGTGGATGCCAGAGACTCATTTCTTGGGGATATTGGAGAAGAGGTTCATACAGGGGCAGCTAGGTGGAGCAGTGGATAGAGCACCAGCCCTGAAGTCAGGAGGACCTGAGTTCAAATCCAGTCTCAGACTAAACACTCGATACCTACTAGCTGTGTGATCTTGGGCAAGTCACTTAACTCCAATTGCCTAAAAAAAAAAAAAAAACAGAAGAGGTTCATACATCTATTAAGGATTGAACCAATGGCCTCTGAGGTCCCTTTACAGCTATGGTTCTATGAAAAATTAAATTAGTAAAGCAGTAAATAATCTAGCTGCAGAGTATAGGTGCTCTGGAGCAGATATGAACAATTCTCAATTTGAATAAGAAATTTGAAAAAAAATTACGTATCATGCAAATATAGGTATATATTTTCAATTTCTCCTATTCAATTCAACAAGCATTCATTAAGCATCTACTGTGTTCCCGGTACTATGCTAGGCATTGAGGATGCAAAGACAAAAATGAAAACAGCCCTACTCTCCAGAAGTGTGTATTCTTTCTCCTATAATGGCTACACAGTAAATGTAAGAATCACAGTAGTTATTTGGAAATATACTTTTCGTCTGTCTTCATTCGGTCAAATCTGCAAGCATATTTAAGCACCTACTGTGTGCAGAGCACTGTGCTAGGCACTGGGGATGCAGAGATAACCTGAAACAGTCCCTGCCCTCAAAGAGCTTGTATACTATTGAGGGAAGCAACATGTGCATAAATAATTATCAAATATAGACCAAGCAAATGCAAGGTTTTTATAGTTATTCCTCCAATGAAATTATTGCATCTAATTTGATCTAATTTGAAAATCAAGGAGAGGCAACCCAGGGGGATAAAGAAAGGCCTTATGGTTGGAGGTGTTAGTGAACTGATCTTTGAATACTCAGAAATGGACATGAGGAGAGAGAGAGCTTCCCAGGCACGAGGTACAGTCTGGGCAGAGGCATGGAGGTGGGAGAACAAAGGCTGGGAAGGGGAGCCAGGAGTGAGGGAGTGAAGAGCTCTGAGTTCCCAACAGAGACTAGGTAGGGAGCTTCCTGGACAGGGGAGTGAAACAGTCACTGGTGTTGTAAAAATGTTACTTTAGCAGTAGCTACATTGATTGATATTTTCAGAGCAGTAACCAAGGTAAAGGTAAAAAGAATCACGTTATAAATGTGTAGCATGTTTAAGGATTTCTTATCTTCTTCCTTCAACGAAAGTGCTGTTAGAACAGGAATCGCTGTCATTGTCATTCTAAGAATGTGTATTTTCTTAATGAAAAATAATAAAAGCCTCTCAGGGATTTGGTGCAAATATTTAAGATCATGAGTCTGTGTACAGAAAAGATTGAAGAACAGCCCAGTTTTTTGGATACTGTATGTGAAATTCTGAAACTGTGCCGGTAAGTTCTTTTTCCTGAGTTTTATTTCACGTTAGCAGGTATTTGATCACATCTGATTTTTTGCTGTGGCAAACAGACTGTGCATCCTGGTGCTTTGACGAAGTAAGGAGCAGCTTGCTACAACACTGAGAAAACTCTAATTGATCCCTTGATTCCAGCAGCTGGGATTCTCAGGGGCAGGCAGTTACCTGAGGTGGATTGGTCTGAGACTTCCAGCACCAAGGGATTAAACAATAAGTATTGTTAAGGTGTGTTTTCTCGTTACCAATGGCTCTCAGGTGAGGCATAAACTTTGGATGAAGCCAAGGAAGCACGATATCCTTGGAGAATTTTTGTGGGACAACATATGTGGGCAAATTGATTGGCAAAATTTAGTATGTAATTTTAAGGATAGTATTTTTGAAGGATGGCTTTTTTTCTCTTCATTTAGAAAAAGAAAAATTAATTCAGGAATTTAATAAGGTTTTTTGTTATCTTAAATTTTGTTTAAATTTATAATTCTTATCATTCTTATTACAATAAAAATAATTCATGTAATTTTGTTTGCTTTTTTTCAGAGTAAAATTAAGTTGGCATATATCTTGAAAAATTCAAGTTGAATTACCAGTTGAACTTGACATGCATATTTTTTCTTGTTAACAAGACTCTTTAGCCAAAAGAATGAGTTTCTTCACTGATTTCTCAATAGATAGCTGGGAACCGATTGTGCTTCCTTGCTGCCACATAGTGGCAAATGAAAGCCTATGTTTCAAAGTTCATTCTCCTTTGTTCCATAATACAGTATAAAATAATATTCTTGAAGTTAGAATAAATCTTTAAATATTCATTTAGAATCAGAAGTATAGATTCATTTCACTATTTGATGCTTACTCTAAAACTTTATGCAATCTATACATTTAATACTTTCTTTGATATAGTTAAGAAAGCAACAATGATTGACTGAGCACCACATTTGAGAAATGAAGAAATATATGACATGGCCCCCTCAAGGACTTTACAATCTGGTTGAGGATTGTTCGACAAAATAATTTACAGTTTATTTAGTAGAATCCCCTCCATTCTAAAATCCTTTGTATTTGTGAGGTTGTCCAAGTTTTAGGAAGACCATGAAAATGGGGTATTTTTTCCACACTGATGTTGGTATAACATCCTACCAACCTAATACATTGATCTAACTGATGCTTTTGGTTTTCATTTTCCTCATTCTTACATATAAATCTTCTAGGCACTTTTATTTTTTTCAGATGTTACATCAATTTATTTTTTTAATATTTATTTTTTTTTGTCCTTTTCTCCCTCCATCCTCCCTCCCTCTACCGTGCACTACATACAAAAGGCCATCATTTGACACAGATGGATACATAGATAGACCAACAGATAGATAAATACATATATATATTCATACATTTGTAAAACTATACCATGCGTACTTCTGTTTACCAGTTCTTTCTCTGGAGGTGTATAACACCTTCCTTCATAAAGTCCTTTAGAAGAGATTTGAATATTTTTAATACACAGAATAACTTAGCCATTCACAGTTGTTCTTTGAACAATATTGCTGTTACTGTGTATGACATTCTCTTGGTTCTGCTCATTTCACTCCTCATTGTTTCATGCTTTTCTAAAAGCAATCAGCTCATCATTCCTTACAGCATAGTAGTATTCCATCACAGTAATCACTTTTATCCCTTTTATTTCTTTTTCTTAATTTCTGCTGATGTGTGGCATTTGCCCCATAAGAGTCTCTTCTTCCAGGTCATTTTGGTCACAGATAAACTATTTTTAAAAATTTTAATTATGACTCTGGAGCAGTGAGCTTGTCCCACTTTGTCCACACTATAATACTGACTTTTTTTCTATTTTCCTGTTTAGTTGCAAACTATTTCATACCAAGTCTGTTTTGCAACTTTGTCTTCCAGTAAAAAAAAAAAAAGATGAAAAGTTGGGACAAGAAAGTGTTCCTTGTGCTTTTTATGAGTTGAACTGGATATAAATATTATAAACTTCTCAAATAATAAATGCTAGTAAATATATCATAAAATTTGCAGGATTTTCCTTTTCTTGATTAATAAGTATTCATTTTAGCTAGCTCATATGGCATATTAAGTTATATATATTTTTTGTTTTTCTCTAATAGATTTATTTGTTAAGTGCTATTTAGTAATCCCTTTTTTTAACCACAGCCTAAAATGTTTTTTTTTCTTCTAAGACTTGAAACTGGACTGTTTTCAAAGACCCATGTACTAAGAACTTTAGGTAGACAGGCTATGCCATGTGACTTTGATATTTGTTTGTTAACTTGGAGTTGCAAAAGACATTCATTCATCCATCCAATGTAGGGATGTATGACTTGTCCAAATCATGAAGGAAAGGATACTGACCTTTCAAGAACAAACAAGGCATTGATCCATTCACCAAAGTATGCAATACTTTGAGGAAAAAGCTTTTGATGAGCTTTTAAGTTATAAATAATCCAGAATCTGTTTCATATCAGATAACCCAAGGTCTCCCTGACCTTGGTAGAATTACAGTTATAGCCTTTTTAACATTCATCTGCCTAAGCATATTCCATAATGTGTTAAGTAAAATGCTTTTTTTCCCAGCCTGTGCCTTCCATTTATATATCTTAATTCTTTTAAATAAACCTAGTTAACATCCCTACAGTAAAGTTGGCATAACCCCAGTTTATGGGATTATATAATTGTTTTCAAAATTCTGGTGCCAAAGAATAGTATACAGAGCTCATTTCCTACTTATTGAAAAGGAAAGATTTTTTTTCCTACTTTACAAATATTCCTAAGATCAAGATATAGATTAAAAACTTGCTCTTATGTTCTTCATTTTGTATTTCAGTTTACCATTTCTGAAAAAAAAAACATCAGATGAAAACATCTACGCTAAAGAAATCTCAGAGGCAGTTGCACTTCTAGGTAAGTCTTAAGTTTCCTTGAGGCTGTGATGTGTAATCCATGGAATAGGCCGCACAAAAAGGAAATAATAAATATAACGTAGCTTGATTTTCCTCTGGCTTTTGATGCAGCCTCACAAGATGCCCTCTTTGGCAGTTTAGGAGAACACATGCAAGTAGCTGGGCAAATAACATGCTGGAAGGTTGAACTTTTAAAGTAATGAGCAAAAGCTTTGATAACAGTTTACTAAAGGCATGGGTTAAGGGACCTTTTTAAATTCAAAAACATTATCAATGACCTATTAGACTATAGACTCAAGAATGTAAGTGTAGAGTTTGTCAAACATTGGAAAGATTGAGAATGGTATTAGGAGAATAGTCACACACTAAAAATGATGAAGCAGGAAGCTAAGCTAGTATGGCCAGGCACAGTTATGGTGGGGGGAAATCTCATGTCTGCACTTAATCACGCCTCTTATTAACTGACGCTGTGCCATCGTAGAAGTGTAGAGTTTCAGAGCCGGAAGGGTTGGCCTCAGGTATCCAAATTCTCTGAACCAAAGAACACCTGAGGAATTCCGTTTGCAACGTCTCCAAGAAGTGGTCATCCAGCATTCTCTGGAGGGCTCCAGTGATGGGGAATCCACGCCCCCTTGCAGCGAGCAGCCCATTCCTCTCTGTTTGTTAAAGAGATTTTCCTTATTTCGGTCCTAAATTGCTTGTTTGCATGATCCAAGCCTTGTTGCTAGTTCTTTCCTCTAGGGCCAGACAGAACAAATTGAATCTCTCCTACCTGTGACATCCCTTCAAATACTGGAATTTGACCAGAGTGTCTTCCTCCCGGCACCCCACATCTTCTCTTCTCCAGGCTAACCGTTCCCACTACCTTCAGCCAGCCCTGGTCTGACCATGTCACTCCTCTTCCCAACAAGCTTCAGACTTCCCCATTCCCTCTAGGATCAAATATAAACTCCTCTGGTTAGCATCTGAAAAGCCCTTCACAACCTGGTCTCAACCTCAATGTAGGTTATTTCCTTTCCCCCACCCCACAGTCCCGTCAACCTGGCCTTGCTGTTCCTTACACACAACCCTCCACCTCCCACCTCCTTGCCTTCGTCCTGGCCCTCCTCCATGTCTAGGATCCACTGTCTCCTCACTTCTGACTCTTAAAATCCTTTGCTTCCTTTGAATCTCAGCACAAGCCCCACAATCTACATGAAGCCTTTACCCAAACCCCTAGCTGCTAGTGCCTTCCTCCCGAAATCCTCCTATGCTGATTCTGTGTATATTTTGTTAAGGGGCAATGTTGAGGAGAGGATAGAGAGCCAGCCTCAAAGTCCAGCAGACCTGGGTTCAGATTCTGCGTCTGACATATACTGGCTCTGTGTCCCTGGGCAAGTCACTTAATAGCTTAGTACGCTGAGCAATTCTAAGACTATAAGTTGTTTACAAGGTTCTGACCCACATTGGTGTTGAGTTGTTTAATAGGTATTAGGAAGCCATTTAAGAAGTCTGGGCGGCAGCTAAATGGTGCAGTGGATAGAACACCGGCCCTGGAGTCAGGAGGACTTGAGTTCAAATGTGGCCTCAGACACATAACACTTACTAGCTGTGTGACCCTGGGCAAGTCACTTAAGCCCATTGCCTAGCAAAAAACCAAAAAAATTTGGGCAAGATAGTGAATAATCCGGGGGGTGGGAGGGGGGGTGGAGGTGATGTTTAAGATTACTTTGCTAGTGGCTCTTACTCAGTGTGGGTTGGTGTGGGCAAAGGAAGACTAGAGAAGGCCTTCTTTCTCCTCATCTTTTCTAATCTGCCCTCCACTCCCAGCCCAGGCCCTCAGATGACCCTTAGCTGCTTTCTGCTTCTCATTGTCCCTACGCAGCTCTAATAATACTGCCTAATCTCCTTCACTCTGTGTTCTACAGGGATGCTGACATAAATATAGCTACAACAGAAAACACACACTGAACTAAATCAATAAAATGTTTGCTAAGTAGAGTGATTGTGGACAGGAAACTTGTCAGCTCATCTGATTGGCAGGGTTTTTGAAGCAGTGACCCAATCCCTGGGACTGGAGCCTTCCATAAAATATATTTCTTCCAAGAATTTTACCTATAATAGAGAAATTAAGAAGCATCTGCCCCACTAAACAGAAAAGTGGTGAATCAATAAGGCTAAGTGCCTTTCTCCTTAGCATTGTACATATGAATGCTATATTTATTGTTTAGCAGTTTTCAGTTGTGTCTGACTCTCCATGACCCCATTTGGGGGTTTTCTTGGTAAAGATACTGGAGTGGTTTGCCATTTCCTTTTCCAGCTCATTTTACAGATGGGGAATTTGAGGCCAACAGGGATGGCTAGTGTCTGAGGTAATATTTGAACTCAGGTTTTCCTGAATCCAGGCCCAGCACTCTGTGCATTGTGCCACCTAGCTGCCCTATGAATGCTATATAGACTATAACAAATAAGTAATGTGACTGTTCTTTAAAATAATAATAATAATAATAATAACAATAAACATACAGAATTTATATGTGCAAAAGTGCTTTATCCTTTTTAAACTAGCCACCTGGGACTTTTGGTTGGTCCAACAATGGTGCTGTTGCTAAAAATATATTTTGAACTTCTCTTTTGGAGGCCTTCTGAAAATAAGTCACAATTCTTTTGAATATCTGTTAAAGCAACAGTAGTGGTAATTGTGCTACCATTCCAAGGCACAAATTCCTCATTCAGAACTCTTAGAGATTATCCTAGCAGAGAGAAGGGGGCCAAAGGGACAGAACATTTGGTTTCATACATTGTCAAGTGCAGTCATTATAGTAATTGTTTTTGTTAGCTAGTTTTCTTTGTTATAAGGCGGAGGTGCATATACCCTGATAGATCTGTGTTATACGAACAAAAAACACTGATAAATCATGCTTGGTTTTTTTTATGTAACGTTTAACTAAGTTATTTAAGAAGAGAGGAAAAAAAATTTAAAAAATTAAAAATAAATAAAAAAAAGGAAGAGAGGACAATTACCATCGCAGGCAACCATAACACCAGATGTATAACCTTTTTGCCTTTAGTCAAGATTAGCCTAGTAGCAAGAGAGAAAGTGACCCTAGTAAATCTTTGCTGTATGGGGAAAAACACAGCTGGCATGCAGACCCACTGGGGTAGGGGCCAACAATGATGAGGTATCTGGGTGCCACCTCCCATGCCAGATGTACTAACCAGTCTGTGAAGAGATGGTCATTATGATGTAGCCTTGCCTGCTTGGATGATAAAGGGAGCTGAGACTTGAACCTTTCCCAATCAGGAGCATATTTGAGATCCCCAACATTACAGTATCCTCACAGTTTTGTATTCTGAGGAGAGATTTGGTTTTTTCAAACAGCCAAAAGTTTTTCGAACCAAATATGATGAAATAGGCAGATGCTAGCAGAAGAGTAGTATTGGCGTTGTTTGTATTTGGTTTGGTTTGGTTTTCAGTGTAATTATACAGTACTGAAACTTACTTTTTTTGTGCTCCTCAACTCTCTTTGCTGATAATTCCAATAATAGTTAAATAATGACAGCATCACTAAAATAAATGTATTCAAAGCCTTCTGAAGTGACTACTCTAAGGGATAATTTGAATATAAAAGTTCACATATATTTTGTACAATCAGCCTTATTATTCATAGGACATTCATTCTTACCAGACATACTAATAAAGCAATATGGCCTGTGCTCTCAGAGCCAGAAGTCTAACTGAGGAAACAGACATTGAGCTCTTGGAAGAGGTCTAGTCATAGCACTTTGTATCAAGAAGCTCTGCACCTTTGTGAAAATCTAAGAACCTAAGAAATCATGGTAGAGAAACTTTGGGTGAGAATAAAAGAAAAGGCAAGGGGAAATGAGATCATTATGTAACTAGACAACATGACCCCCATGGAGGACATGGATGATGAGTTCTCGATATAAATCACAGAAAAGGAAGATAATTATTGATAAAGAACTTCAGCCCTTAAACTCATTCTGACATACAGTAAGAGAATGACAGGTTAGTGGCTTGCTGCTGCAGTCATGTGTGAAAAGTAGAAAATGAGGATAGAGACATGCCAGAGCCAAGGGGGCACATGAAAGGAGAGCCATTTTGAAATCTAGAGAAGAGAGAGAGAGAGAGAGAGAGAGAGGTCCAAAAACTATAAAGCTGGTGAGTTTGATGTCAGTATCTCCGATGTAAGTCCAGGACATGTTATTAAGAAAATTAATTTATGAACCGTTAGAAAAGGAAAAAGTGATGACAAGTATATGTTTACTAAAAACATCATGCCAGAATAGTTTCATTTCCTTTTTGGATTAGCCTAGGAGGTCAGTGGAATGCCAAACCCTTCCATAAAGAGTTCTTTGATCTCTGCCCCTCTGCTAGTCTGTAATAATCTGTTTCTCATCTGGACTTATGATGACATTTCATGCCTTTCTGCTTAACTTGTCATTCTCTAATTCGTATTATAATTATTTGTGTGCATGGCTTCCTCCACTAACGTCCTACTCCAGTGCCTCATTGTGGCATAGAGATGAGGCTAGGATTCTGCAGCGTCAGCAGAATGAAAGCAGTTCCTACCAAATTGGGAAGGCTTTGAGTGTGATCCCGGTGATGGACTCTGTCCATTTTCTCAGGCCTAAGCTAGCTAAGTTCAGAGAGGCTCATTGCCAGGTTGCCCACATGGTAAGGAATTTTTCAGCCATAAAAATTCTCAAAGACTGTCTACAGAGCCATAGAGAGGGACAGCCCATACCTAACAGATTACCAGTCCTTAAAATACTTAAGTGAGTGAACAGTTTCCTTCTAGACTATAAACTCCCTGAGGGCAAGCACTTTATATCTTCACCAGTATCTGTTATAATTAATTATAACAGATGCTTAAGAAATATTTGATGAGTGAATGGATAAATCCAGCAGAACTCTGATGGATCTGAGATTTTATCTGTGTTACCAGTCAGTATTTATCAAGTGTTTACTGTGTGCTGAGCTCTGGAGGATACAAAGAAAGACAAAAATGTCAGCAGCTGTCGCTAGGCTTTATTACCTCAGCTAAGACTCCCTCGAGGAAGCCAGGATACAGGTATATATGAGAGGCTAGTTGCAGCTGTTATGTGCAGTGTACAGGAGGATTGCATTCCCTCTCCTGAAACTGGCTAGAGCCACAGTAAGGGAATTCTCTGGCTTCCCAACAAGGACATTTGACAAAGTCCTTGTCCTCTCAGAAGCTCTGTCCCCCCAGGGCCTGAGACTCCTTCCACTGACCAGGGTGCAAGAGTGTAATTGACTCCTTCTGATTCAGAGACTCAGGCAGTAGCTTGAGCTCTGTCTTGTGGAATGGACTAGGCTGAGACTTGGTGAGCTTGGAAAGGTTGGAAGAGTAGACTGCCAAAGATCCGTTGATGGGTGTCCATTCTAGAGTGTGTGTGCCGCTGAGCTAGTGGGGGGCCAAGCCTCGAGTCTCTTGCTTAACCTCAGCGGACCAAATGGAGCTAAGGCCTATCTGTGTGGCCAGTTTCAGAGGTGAACTTGGTAGGGAGGGGAGAATGCTTCGTGGCTGGCAACTGCTTACAGTTTGAGCCCACTCTTCCCAGGGGCCACAGGGGTAGAGGAGAACTATGCCCCCAGGTGTTGGGGGGGAATGTTTGTGTTTCTGTTCTTGTCCTATCTTCCATGTCCCCTTTTGGAGAAGAGAGGATAAAGGAGAGAAAATAGGGAAAGAAGGTCTTGTTCTTGTGTCCTCTAAGACTGCAGGAAATAGTCTGTGTCTCTGGGCGGGCCATTGGCATCGGAGTGCCAGTGGGTGAGAACTGCCTTTTAAAGTAGGCTAATTATTAGGCTCTGAAAGGAAAGTGTGACTCTGGAGCACCTCCTTCCTGTCTCTAATAGGAAGTGCATCTCAAGTGGGAGCTAGGGGAATGCCCCTTACTCCCTGGATGACATGTGTTGTCACTAAACCCCTCTTGGCCTCAGTTTTTTCATCTTCAAAATGAGTGTGGTGACCTATCCGCATTGAAAGCTATGATCCTGTCATTATGGTACAAACCCTGCAGACATTCAAAAGAAGAAATTGCAGGACTTATAGGGGAGAAAATGTTAGGATTAGAAGAAAAGTAGTCCTTTGGTCAGAAAGAAAACATTCTCCAAACCTCTTAATTAACACTCAGTGGTAGAGGAAGGATGAGGTAGCTTGAAGGGCAGAATCTAGGAATGATTTGGACCTTGTTTTTGATGTGGTTCAACGGAACTGGCTCTGTCACGTGTATGAGCTTACGAAGGGAAGCCAGAAAGGGTCTTGAACAATCTAAGGAGCATAGATTTTCTTTTTCAGTAAAATTCTGGAAATGCTCATTGCCCCTTTCTAGAAATATTGCTTGTGATGGTATAGCTGGTCATTTATTAGGAACATTAAATGCCTTGATCTGTTGAGCATATAGCCAGCTTATTCTTCAGTTAAGAGCTGTGGTTAGCAGCTGTGATACATGTTACAGTCTTCTGTCATGGGTGACAGGAGCCTCCTTGCTCAGACTAACCTCACTGAAGACTGAATATTTCTTTCCTTGCTCCCAAGTAGTCAGTGGCCATGCCTTATTGATTTCAAGTGCCAGAGATGTACAATCAAACTAAAACAATCACAGTGTGAGATGTAGAGGTGATACTAATTCTTTGCTGACTAATAATTTCCAGTTCTTCAGTGTGAATTGGTCTTAGCCTAAAGAATTAATTAAATAGACTTCCTCAAGATCAAGAAAGGATACTTCTAATTGTGGAGCCAACTCCTCATATTGCATATAGTGGGTATTAAATGCAATAAATGGTGGGCCTACAGAGTGTCTCATCTGTGATAAGAATAGCTTAAACTTTAGGGGAACTAAAAGGAAAATAAGAGTTTCCTTCAACTTCCATATTTGTTTATTTTATTGAAAACGTTCCTGATACTTTTCATTTGCCAAAATGCAAACAAATTTGCAAATATTGGACATTATCAAGATGAGACCTGACTCCAGAGATGAAGTTTTTATAGGATTTAGAGCTCAGCGAGAGCTTTGAGGCTATAGTCCAACACTCTGATTGTTCAGATGAGGAAGCTCTGATTCATAGGGAGTGAAGGTACTTGCTCAAGGTTCGACAGATTCCTCTGACCCCCAACCCTTTGTTCTGGCCCCGACATTAGGCTACTTCAGATGATTTAAGACAGAAGGGATAACATGGACTTACTTTGTGAAGGGCTTTAAATGCCAAATAGAGGAATTCCTATTGATCCTGGGGTCAAGGAAATGCTGCTAAAGCTTCTCAAGCAGGGAAGAGGCCTAGTCCAACCAGGGCTTTAGGAATAACCATTTGGCAGCTGTGTGGAAGATATGTTGGAAAGGGGAAACGTTAGAGGCAGAAAGGACAAGTAGGTTATTGCAGTAACTCAAGTGAGAAGTGAGGAGGAGGAGAGAGAAGGGGAAGGTGGTTAAGAGAAGTGGGTGGAAGGGAGCAGATTTGAGACAGGCCTCAGAGACAGATTCCATCAGACCTAGCATGAAGACTCTTAGAATTAAAAGACTGAAATGATACTGAGGCCTTCTTGTTTTAGCCCATTAGGATATCCATTAGGATAGACCAGTGCATGCTGAGGCCCTGGAGAACACAAAATACCTTTTCATAATTTCTCTTTGTTCCCAAGGTCTCTGATCTAGGCTCTTCTTCTCTCTATATACTCTCTTGGTAATTTCATTAGCTCCCAAGGATCCAATCCTCATCTGTATATTGATGGCCCCCAAACCCACATGACCAGCCCTCATTTCTCTCTGGGCCTTCAGTCTCACATCTGCTGGATCCTTCCAAATAGATGTCCCACAGGCATGCAAAACTCAACGTGTCCAAAATCAAACAGCACCTCCTTTCCTACCAGGTGTACTTCCTAACGTCCCTGTTTCTGTGCAGAGCACCATCATTTTTTCAGACACCTGTTTCATAAATCTTCACACTCACTTATAGCTCCATAGCCAGTCACCGGCCTGGTCTGCTTCATTCTGCCTCTACAGCCTCTCTCAGATCTATCCCCTTTGCTCTACTCCCACAACCATCCTCCTCCTCCTACTTGCCTTTCACCTGGAATGTTGCAATTACCTCCTCTTTGTCCAGCCAGCCTTGAGTAAGTTACTCTCCTGCTCACAAAGCTTCAGTAGCTTTTCTTTGTTGCTAAGATAAAGCAGAAGCTCCTCTTTGGTCATTGAAAGCCCTTCGCAGTGTAAAAGTCTAAGTCCAAATTAGCTTTCCAGGCTGGTTTCACACTCCTTCTTGTCATGCATTCTACCTTCCAAGCAAACTGGCCCACTTGCTCTTCCCCATATATGACCAGTCTGTTTCCTGCCATCAGATCTTTGCACAGGCTGACCCTCTTGCCTGGAATGTTATCCCTCCTTACCTCTATTTCTTAAAACCTTTGGTTTATCCACCTCCAAGGTGAAGGTCAAACACTACCTCCTTCACAAGTCTTCCAGTGGCCAGTACCCCACCAAATACTTTATATTTATGTATGCATGTATTTACATATGTGTATATATTTGCATGTGTTAATTTACACATAAAAAATACATATAAAGACACATATGTATATAGTATACATATGTATGTGTGTGCATCTAGATAAACATGCATATGGGCACTCACACACATATACACACATAGTATTCTAAAAGCCTTAGTTCAGTTTTAAGTTAACTAAACTTTAAAATTGCACAGAGACTGTTGGGGCACCCTGTATATAGTCTGAATCTGCTGCTCTAAGAATATGCTGGATCCTACCCCACCATCACCCCCACCCCCAGTAGAATGTAAGCTCCCTGAGGACAGAGGCTATCTCACTTGGGTATTTCTATCCCCAATGCCTGACACATAGTAGACACTTAAGAAATGCTTGATTATTGAAAGTGATTGAATTTGCACTTGTGATGATCACAAAAATGGTAACTGGGATGGTTGATCGTATCACTGGAGGCTAAATATTATTTAAGATTTGTAACGATTACATTTTTAAATGCTACTTTCTGACAGGTGACTTAATAAAGGTACCAAATTCTGAGTTGAGGATACAACTTTGTAAGTGTATTGTTGACTTTTACCACGCAGAACCACTGAAAAAGCAAATTGCAGGTGAAGTATGTCATTTATATTTACCATATGGCACTCTCTATCCACTGCAGTCCATTTGAGTGGAGGAAGGCTTATCATTATGGTATATACAAATCAGGTCATTTTCTAGAGCCTTGAGATCTTTTCTGATTCTAAACAAAAACTGATTTTCTATGTGCCTTTTATTTTAAAATATTTTAGGTGCTTAACACAAAATGGTCTGCCATTTGTACATCTCCTTACAATTGATAGTATCCGAGTATGTGGGGTATGTTTTGTTTGGTTTGGTTTTTTATCATATAAGGCACTTTACAATCATCCATAATATTTTTATCACTTTTTTGGGTAATGTGTTCACATTATCTAATTCAAGCCTTATTCTCAGGTATTTTTAGAATAGAAATAATTCTTTATGCTCTTTTGGGAGGAGATGAATAGAAGAAGATGGGATGGGTTACACCAGGTTATGTGTGGCAAGCAGAACAGGGATCATTATGTAAAAGCAGGACTGGTAACCTAGGCAAAGCTTAAAACCTGGTAAAACCTTGTGGGATCTGGCAGGCCTCAAAGTCAGTAGGTCAATCAACAAGCATTTATTGAGCACTTTCTGTATGCCAGGCTGTACTAAGCACTGGGAGGGACTAAAATAAAACAAAGGAAAAAACCATCCCTACCCTTAAGGACCCCATATCCTAATGTGAGACACATATACAAATAACAGGATACATACACAAGACAGACCCCAAGTAGATAGAAGGTTATCCCAGAGAGGAAAGTACTAGCAGTAGAAGCACTAGGAAGGGACTCCTACAGAAAATGAGATTTGAGCTGAGTCTTGAAGGAAGGGGGAGAAGTCGGGAAGGAAAAGATTCCAAGTATGGGAACGAGAGCCAGTGAAAAGGCAAGGAGAATTGTCGGTAGGGCCATGTTGCTGGAGCATAGAGGGCATTTGAGAAGACCAGAAGGGTGGGAAGGGGCCAGTTAGTCCAGGGCTTTAAATGCCAGACAGGAACGTGTATTTGATCTTGGCGTACAGCCACTGGGATTTATTGAGTAAGGAAATGATATGGTCAGAAACACCCCTTAGGAGAATCCTGTAGGGGCTTAATGGAAGATAGATTGGAGTGGGGAGAGCCTTGAGGCCCAGAGACCAAGTAGAAGGCTGTTATGATAGTCTAAGTGGAAAATGATCAAGTCCTGGGCCAAGAGAGCATCTTTCTAAGTACAGAGGAGAGGTTGCGAAGGTAGATACTGTCAAGATTTGGCGGCTGTTTGGATATGTGAGGTAAGTGAGCGTGAGGTGTGGAAAATGACATCAAGAGTGCAAAAGTTCTAGATGACTAAAAGGATAGTTCAACAGTAATAGAGAAGATTAGAAAAGAGAAGGGTTCTACTGGGGAAAGATGAGTTTTGTACATGTCGTCTATGCAGTCTGTAGGAAATCCAGTTTGAGGTGACCAAAAGACAATTGCCAAAATAGGACTGACCTCAGGAGAGGAATTAGGATGGTAGATCTGAGAATGATTGTCATCAATATGATCATTAATCCATGGGAAAGTGAGAAAGGATAGGTGGAAAAGAGAACATGGCTCAGGACAGGCTTATAGAATGCCCACAGTTAAGGGGTGTGGAAATCTAGTGAAAGAAAATAAGAATTATCTGATGCTGCAGAGGTCAGGAAAGGTGAAGACCAAGAAAAAGCTGTTTGATGAGGCATTTAAGAGATTACTGGTAGCTTTGAAGAAGGCAGTTTCAGTTGAGTGGTGAGGTTGGAAGCCAGATAGCAAAGGGCTTAGGAGAGAGTAGTGGAGAGGAAGTAGAGGCAGCTACAAGAGATAACTTCCTCAAAGAGTTAAACCATGAAAGGAAGAAGAGATTTAGGACCATGGCTAGTGGGGATGGATGAAGTAAGGGAGTAGAGATGGGCATGTTTGTGAGTATTAGGGAAGGAGTAAGGAGTTAAGGTAAGGTTAAAGATTAGAGAAAGAAGACAATAGGGGAGTGGTAGGGATTTCTCTCTGGACCCTGAGTGCTTCCTGCTGAGCATCATGAGTTTTAGACCTACTAGTGTTCACAAGAGGCAGTGACCATCAGAGATTGAGTCTTTCAGGTACTCTCTGATTCTGGCTCAAAGTAAGAGTAGACAAAATTCTCTAGAGGCCCTTATAAAAGTATAAATTTGAAATCTAGATTAAATTTCCATTTAAAAATCTGCTTAGCATTGTCGTCTGCAGCCTGGGATGGGGCTTTCCCAGAAAAATATCCCTGTTCTGGGTTCAAATTGACCTGGGTTCAGGCATGGGAGAATCTAACCTCAAAGAGAAAGGATCTGGATTTACTACCCGCCCTTTTCCTCCCCTCACCCATACTCTCTTTCTTATTATGGCCTCACCCTGGTATCCCAGGGAACATCTCTTACAAATACTTACTTATGGCTCATTCCCAGGGCCTCCCCAAAAAGGAAAAGAGGGTCTCTTCTAAAAGTGTTCTCAGAGCACAAAGTGAAAACATGTAGGAGAGCTATTTTATTTCCTCCAACATACAGTAAATGTTTAAAACACAAAAGCTCATTGGCATGCATTAACACATGGTCACAACATAAGGTATCTCCTGTGAGGTAAGAAAGACTCCTAGGAATTTAGGCACCTGCTGAACACATTTTATATTCACCCCAGACCTGTACTGTCTCATCAATGACTCAAGCTCCATATTGTCTGGTGAGCCAGCCATTCATGCCTCCAGGTCATCATCTCCAAGATCCTACTTTGAGACAAATTGAATGATTGTTCTTGTGTAAGCAGGGGATCAGAAGAGTCCCCTCGATTCACTAGAATGGGGCATCTTCCACAAGCCAGATGAAACCCTCCCTCATTGGTTCCTGTGGACTTGCACTTTGGGACGATGCAGTAATTCCTCATCAGTTTCCATGAGGGGGGTGCTGTGCTGAAGATGTCTGACACCCAAACCAGGAAGAGTCTCTGCATTGGATTTGTCTCGATGTAGGATCATGCATTCTAGATGATACCCTGCCGCCTCCACACAAGTGTCGGACCTTGGATGCTTTCCAGTCACACATCTAGCTCCGTAGGAAAACTGCTAAGCTCTATTTGAAGTGCAAACTGAGGATCAGCAAAAGGATTTTTTTTCTTTTTATTCCTAAAGTTTTAGGAAATTTGGAAATTACCTGTTAGAATAAGATTTGCTGATTTTTAAATTTTATTATTTTCCCTTTTTAAAAAAAGGCTTTATTTATTGACCAACTGCCTGCAATTCTGTGTGTATGTATGTATGTGTGTATGTATATGTGTGTATGTGTATGTATGTATGCATATGTGTGTGCGCGTACATATATGCGTATGTATGTGCACATATGTGTGTGTTTCTGTGTACATACCCATATGTATATGTATATATGTGTGTCTGTGTGTGTGTCTGTATACATATATGTGTGTGTGTGTGTGTGTGTGTGTGTGTGTGTGTGTGTGTGTGTATATACACACACTGCTGCTGTTAAATACAGTAACTGCCCATTTCCTCACTTTTATAGGTTATCAGCAAGTCACTTCAGCTTACAAGATCCAGATGATTGAATCAGGGGCTTTGGCAGAAACTTTAGTTCTTTCGTGGGACCTCCTTCAAGCTGAACTTCTTGAAAAGTTATGGTTACTTAAAACTTTGCAGCATCTCTCTACTTCTGGTTTGTATTTATCATTAAAAATAACCAACTTTCATGCATCACTTTCAGTGTTTCTAACTAACAAGCGAAGATTTTACAATATAAATAATTCATGCAGTTTTTGTGTGTGTGTTTCGTATGTTTTCAGAAGTTAATTGTAATTTAATGATAAAAGCACAAGCAGCCAACAAAATCTGCTCCTGCCTAAATAACCCAGATCCTTCTGGACAGCTTCTGTTCCGTTCATCAGAAATCCTATGGAACTTATTAGAAAAGTCTTCAAAAGAGGAAATCATCAAACAGCTTAGTAACTTGGAATGTTTATTGTAAGTCTTTTGTGATAACATAAGAAGGCCTAGAGATCTCAGAGGTAGTACAGCATAGTGGGAAGACCGCTGGACTTAGAGTAAGAAGACCAAAGTTGTAGTCAAGGCTCTACCACTCAGTGAGGCCAGATGACCTTTCTCAGCCTCACCTTCCTCAGCTATAAAACTGGAAGAAATATGAGGAAAACACTGTCAACCTTAAAGCATTGTCTATCCATCTAGCTATCTATATTCTATATGTATGTATCTATATATGCCAGTTACCATTTTTATATATATTTGATAGGCCCATTGATTTTAGAGCTAGAAATAACCTTAGAGGTCATTGAATGTCCTCATTTTACAGATAAGGTCACTGAGGCCCAGAATGCCTAGAGTGCAGTTAGAGAGTTAAAAATCTCTCTAATTCTGCTAGACCATCATCCATGTTCCTCCACCAAACCACACATATACCCCAAGAGGTGGGCCCTCTTCTCTTTTCTCTCTGCACTTGGTTTCAGTGTATTTCATCTGTTCCCATCTTTAACGCAGGTAATTCTTGTCTCCATTTCTAGCCCTAATCTCTCTCTTTTTTGATTTTCTCTCCTCTCTGAATCTTCACACACTGCTCACTCCTGCTTCTCCTTCTACCTATCTGACCACTCTTTCTCTGTGTCCTTTGCTAGATCTCCATCCCTGTCATCCTCTGGTAAGTGGCCCCCAAGGCTCTGTACTTTGCTCTCATTTCTTTTCTCTGGCCTGTCTCTCGGCGACCTCATCCTTGCCCATGGTTTCAGGTATCAATTCCATGCAAGTGACTTCCAGATCTCTATATCTAGCCTTAACCTCCCTCTGGACCTCCAGTCTTCCATTTCCAGCTATCCCCAGCTGTCCAGTAGGTATCTGAGACTTACCATGTACAAAACAACTCCTGGTCTCTCTCCCCAACCCTCCCCTCTTCCAAACTTCCCTATTACTGTTAAAGGCAACACAACTCTTGCAGGCACTTTTCTCCACATTCTCTCATCTGTTATCAGATCTTGCTTTAGTTTATGAGATTTATTTGGCCGAATAAGGGAGTCTGGTCCTACTTTCACAACATTTCTCTCCTCACTACTCACACTGCTACCAATCTAGTTCAGACCCTTATCATCCCTTGCCTGGACTAATGCAGTAACCTTCTAAGGGGTCTCCTTACCTCATCTCCCTACTCCAATCCAGCATCCTTTCAGTTGCCAAAATGATTTTCCTAAAATGTAGTTCACTCCCTTACCTTACTCAGTAAACTCCGTTTTATCTCCAGGATCAAACAGAAAGTCCTCTGCTTGGCATTTAAGATTTTTCACAAACATCTTCTCACACCTTTATGTACTCTGTGATCTGGCAATACCAGCTTACTTGCAATTCCTCACATATGAGAACTCCATCACTCATCTCTTTGACTTCTCCTTTCTTTCAACTAACAAACTCTTTTTTTCCTTTCCTACCCACCTCCTCCCACCCAGAAAAAAATAAAAATAAAAAGGAATTTGTAACAAATTTACATAACCAGGCAAAACAAATTCTCATATCTGAAAACATGCATCTCATTCTGCATATCTAATCCACCACCTCTCTGTCAGTAGGTGGGCAGCATTCTTCATCATCAGACCTCTGGAATCATGGTTGATCATTGTATTGATCAGAGTTCTTAAGTCCCTAAAAATTATGCATTTTTACAGTGTTGTTATAGTATAAGTTGTTCTCCTGGCTCTACTTACTTCACCCTGCATTAGTTCATACAGTTCTTCCCAGGTTTCTCTGAAATAATCTCTTTCATCCTTTCTTGCAGCTCAATAATGTTGTTACATTCATGTATCACAGTTTGTTCAACCATTCCATAATTGATGGCTTCCCCTTCGTTTCCAGTTCTTTGTCACTGCAAAAAGAGCTAGAATGCAGGGTGGAAGTGATGATATCGTAGGAGGACTAGGAATTCAAGAGAGGAGGACAGTGTGGAGTTGAATTGGTTTACTCAGGGGTCAAGATGAAGAAAAGAGGAGAGACTGGCTAGTCTAGCGGAGATGGCCTTGGAGAGATTGAGAGGTTAAGGAATTGGAGGTCACAGTGCAGACAAAGAAGAGAGCTTGGTAAGGGGAGACAGAGGGAGAGGTGTAAAGCCAACAGGTTATGGTCAGAGAAGGTGGTTTGGGAATTCTTCAAAATGGAGGTGTTGTGACACTAAATAAGCAAATTAATTTGGGTAATGTTATTTATTCATATAGTTCATATGTATATATGTATGTGTATAGGTAGTTAGACTCAAGTATTTTGTACGTTATATAGAATGGAGTGGCTTTTCCTACCTCTTCCTGCTTTTTTGTGTGTGAAATATACAGAAATGCTGATGATTTGTGTGGCTTTAACCCTTGGCTTTTCAATGGCTGCCCCCCATCCTTGTTGTGCCTTCCCTCTGCTTTCACCATCTCTCTGTAAGGATGGCATCCAACCACATAACTGACAGTGAAAAAGAGAAATATGCAGTGGGCCCAAGGTAACATGAAAAAGGTGCCTGTAGGGGGTAAAAGAGACTAAATTTGGAATAAACATCTAAGTCATGCTGAGCTATTTGGAAAAGGGGACATGTAGGATGAGGAGGTTGGCTGAAAGTAGAATTAAATGGTTAACACATAAATTAAAATGCCATAAGGGGCCTCAGTTTCCTCATCTATAAGATGACTTCTAGTGTACTTTTCAGTTCTAAATACATCACCCTATGAACATATATAGTAGTAGTAGTAGTAGTAGTAGTAGTAGTAGTAGTAGTAGTAGTAGAATTTAATGATTCTATGTCATAAGGGCAAGAGCTACTTAAGAAAAGTATCTATTGAAGTAAAAATTGATATTGTTCAAAATATAAATGAAAGAGTCATAAAATGACCCCAAAATTATTAGATTTCCTGTGTTACTTTGCTATTGTTACCGCAATCTGGGAGGCAGAGCCATTGCCTTGGCAGAGATACCAGCTACTCCTGATGGCCTGTTCTGGTCATCAACCCATCTCCAAACAGACTGCTTAGAATGAAAGAAAATAACCCAAATGGTAATGGAGGGATTTTCATTCTTTGCCATTTTAAAAAAATCGGGTACATTATTTTAACTTTGAAGAGAGGTAAATGAACTTCGTGGTGAGGTCACTAAAATAGGTTGGACTTTTCTTGGTGTGCATTTTAAACGCTGGTTATTCCGTGAGATTTTTATTTGCTATTTGATGTCAACAGGTGGCGGTAGAAGCACGGGTAGTGTAAGGCTCACAAAGAGTCTCTCCTGGCCTGACTAGAGGAGCTCAGTCTACCAGCCACCTATCAGTCTCTCCATCTACCTTTGTATATTAAAAAAATCTGTTGTTATGTAACAGCGTGAATATTTATGAAACACTTAAGTTCTTGAATTTAAATAGTTACCCTGATAAAATAGTACTTAAAGACAAAGGATTGCTTAGCCTTGATAACCTGATAACTTAACACTAGTTTTTGTTATTATTTAATTTTATTGTCCTTTCTGGCCAAATTAGAATTCCTTCTGGAATATTCAGACTTTGAAAAATAATCCCACAGCCCCTGAAAATTCATGAGGATCCCTCCCAGGCCTACTTTAGCCATTTGACCTTATCAAAACTAATCCTTGTTTCCCGGTTGGAACTTTGAAGAACAAGACCTGTGAAGTCCTTTTGCTCCAAAATCTAACTTACCCAACCCATATCTGCCTCCTCAGCTCTTAGCTCTGATTTCATAAGATCATAGAATTGGAGCTAAAAGAGACTGGTGCACAAAGGGTTAAGGGTCTTGCCTGAGGCCTCACAGAGGCAGGACTTGCACCCAGGTCTTCCTACCAAGGCCAGCTCTTCATCCATTATAAGTTCAACCCTGGTGATTAATTAGACTTTGGAGTTGAAAAATATGCTATTGAAAAGGAAATTGTTACTAAAATGATATTTTTAAATTAAATAACATTTTATTTTCCCAGGTATATGTAAATATAATATTTAACATTAATTTAAATAATATTTTATTTTTCCTAATTACATGTAAAAACAATTTTAATGCTCTTTTTAAGTTTTAATTCCAAATTCTATACCTCCCTCCCTCCACTCCTCCCTCCCTGAGATGGTAAGCAATCTGATATAGGTTATACACTTTCAATCATGTAAAACATATTACTATATTAGTCGTGTTATGAAAGAAGACATAGACCCAAAGGGAAAAACACACACACACACAAAAAATACATAAAGTGAAAAACAGTATGTTGCCACCTGCATTTAGACTCCAGTTCTTTCTCAGGAGATGGGTAGCATTTTTCATCATGAGTCCTTCAGAATTGTCCGGGATCTTTGTATTGCTGAGAATAGCTAAATCACTCATGGTTGATCATCGTACAGTAGTGCTGTTACTGTGTACAGTGTTCTCCTGGTTCTGCTCACTTCACTTTGAATCAGTTCATACCACAAAAGTGATACTTTTGTAGAATATAAAAATACTTTTTTCCCCCTAGGGCTTTGAAGGAAGTATTTAAGAATCTGTTTACTAAAGGCTATCGTCATTATGATCGTCAGCTTAGGAATGACATCTTAGTAATCACTACAATTATAGCACAAAACCCTGGAGCACCAATGATTGTAAGTATTAATGAGTCTAATGCCCTTTGTTTTGCTTCCATAGAGCTTGTGGTAGAGTTGTCAGTATGCCGGTCAGTCCACTTTTTTGTCTTCCACCTAACGTTTTTGCACTCTTCCATAGATTGTACAATGAAATCATCTTGTTAGATTTACCGTAGGTGACACAGTGTTTAGCAGTTATGTCCTAGAACCAAGATTCTGACAGCTTTCCAGCCTCTCTCTCTTTGCTCTCTTGTTTCCTCCTCTCCTGAATGTCTTCTGTGACATTCTATCCATCCTTCAGATGGTCCTTCTTCAAAGACTGCTTGTGATAGCATGTGATCTCCTCCTTCAGAAATCCACATAGCTCTTAGTTTCTACCTCTTTTTGTCAATCAACACACTCCACAATCTAATGTGATTATTTGTTTGATTGGGATATCTCCCTTTTAGACTGTAAGCTCCTTGAGAGTAGGAACTATCCCTTTATGCATCTTTATATTACTTGCAGCCCTGGGAGAAGTTTCTTAGATGTGCAGCTGTAGTCATTTCAACACATAGTTGTTGAATTAAATTTAATCCATGAGTTTAATAATTACTTCAAAAAAAGAGTATAATAGCCTAGCATTTTCATAGTGCTTTTAAGGTTTGCAAAGTACTTCACTGTACAAAGTACTTATCTGATTTTAAACTTACAAGAATCCTCTGGGGAGGTAGGTTCTAGTCTTATTCCCACTGAGGAAACTGAGACTGATAAAAATGAAATGACTGGCCCAGAGTCACATAACCAGTAAGTATCTGGCACAGCATTTGAACTCGTTTTTCTAACTACCAGGTCTAGCATTCTATCTATCCTGCCTCAGGCTTACACTTCTGGGGGGCTGAGTGGTCCAGTGGATCAAGCATTGGGCTTAGAATCAGGAAGACTCATCTTTGTGAGTTCAAATCCTAGCTGTGTGACCCTGAGCAAGTCACTTAATCCTATTTGCCTTAGATTTATCATCTGTAAAATGAGCTGGAGAAGGAAATGACAAACTACTCCAGTGTCTTTTCCGAGAAAACCTCAAAATGGGGTCATGAAGAATTGGATGCTACTGTAAAGACTCAAAAACAACAACAGTATTCTATGTAAATTCTTTATGTGACTGGAAGCCCTGAGCCAACTGAGGAATCTCTAGCCCCCAGCGTTGAGGTCAGGGACTATTCATTTTTATATTTGTGTCCCTAGTGCCTGGCAGAGTGCCTACTGCATACCCAATAGGTGTTTAATAAATGCTTCTTGATTGATTGGTTGCGTCTTTTAGCCAGGGCCTCAGTGGTTTTCCATAGGTGTTTGAGATAAGGAAAGACAATCTTAATACTTGGAACGACAGTCTCCTAAAGTGGTTCATACTCCATAGACTTATAGAGGCTCCAGGGTGAGCATGGACTGATTCTGGCTTTGTCATGCTTCCACAGCCCTCATTCAAATTAGAGTTGAGAGAACTCACAAAGTGCTACTAGAAAAAACTAGGCAAGTGTTCGTTACCCCAGGACTAAAGTACTATTTCATATCTTCTTCCATTCGTCAAGTATTTGCATGTTAGTAGTCAATTTCTGGGGCTTTCTTATTGAAGAATTTGGTAGTGGAAAAAGCACCAGTAATGGGAATAGTTCTTTCAATGGCAAAAAACAATAATAATAATAATGATGATGATGATGATGATGATGATGATGATGATGATGATAATAATAATGATAATAATAATAACCAGCAAGAATAGAACCAGCTTGAAACTAAGATGCTTTTCTTCCTTCTTGTTCCCCTTTGATAATACAGATATGATAAAGTAGAAGATAAGTCAGTACCCTCTAAGTCAAACACATTTTGGATAGTCGGTAAATTTTGAAAAATAGCTCATAAAACACTCATATCCTCTGAAAAGTAAGAAGTGAAATTTTGAAAATGATCAAAAGTCATAGTTTCAGAAAAAAATCACAAGCATATTTGACCACTTGCCGTATATTTCCTGCTTGTAAATGGACAAACTATAGGTACATTTAAGAGAGTATGCCAGGGGTTTATTTCTCAGGTATTTATCTCCATATTTATGATTTAATATTCTATATGTCTTATCGATTTGTTAGGAAAGTGGATTTACCCGAGATTTGATACTATTTGCAACATTTAATGAAGGTAAGACCTTGAATTATTTTCAGTTATTTATTGTAATGTCAGTGCTTTGTATCTGTGCCTAGTTCTTTAACCTGATCATGATTATTTTGATAAGATTTGGTTGTAATGTTGTTATAATTTTGTTTTCAGTTAAAAGTCAAGATCCTTTGGTAAAAGGACTTAAACTTTCTAATAGCTATGAAGATTTTGAGCTGAAGAAATTGCTGTTTAATATCATTGTGGTTTTGTGTAGAGATTTGCCAACTGTACAGGTGAGGAGTGAGCAAGCAAATAAGTAAAATATTCACGAAAATTGTTGAACTTTCTTTGAAGTCTAGAGCTATAGACTTTGTCCCATTCTCAATTTTCTGTCTTTCTATCCTGGAGTAGTAGTAGGTGCTTAATAAATGCTTCTTGATGGATTGGTTTTTACCATAGTAAGTAGAAAAATTAACTGATGTAAACTTCTCCTTTTTAAAATTTTCTCAGTGTAACTGCTGAATAAGAAATGTTAAGTAGCATAGACCAAAGAAAAGGGAAAACCAAGACCCTGATGGGTTGATAATAATTCTAGGTGTTCCGTTTAGACGAGTGGTCAATTCAGCTTACTCATCCTCTGACACTGGGAACAGACAGTGCTTTGTAGGAAGGCTTGGTTATATGACATGACCACTGTCTTGAAAGCCATTATGAATTTGCAACCTCATGGGCCAACAAATTTATTTTTACAACTTCTTTATTCTTTTTATTTGTCCTAAAGGCTCCTCTTTCAAGTTTTATGAGCTACTTCCTAGTTCTAATACTCAGGAACTGTAAGTCTGTGTTTACCCTATCCACATTCTTAATGACTCTTGTAAACTTCCATCAAGCTACCTCTTGGGCTCCATATTTCCACACTGAAGAATCTATCTCAGCTATTTCCTATGAATACCCATGGTATTTCAAGTGAAAAATGCTTCCTATTTTTCTTACAAACCTTGGACCATGTTTTCTGTTTTGTTTCAGATATTATTCTTAATGGCAGACTAATAATCATTTGGCAAGACAGCAGCTTTTCCCCTGCATATTTTCAAATTCTTATATGAAAATACTAGGATAAAAAATTTTTAAAACTTGTCTACAAATTTTCATGATGGTACCTAAATCATGTAAACTGTGAATCGTACGTGCTCCACATCTAAGACATCCCCCAGTACCCAGTACACCCTTTACACACACATACAGAGTTAATAACAGTGAAATACAACATATTAAAACAAATTTTGGCCATCCTTTATATACTAAACTTCTTTATTGTATATGAGGTATAACAAATAAGCAACTATAATTTTCTAGGACACTTCCATTTCAAGGGGGGGAAGTATACTTTTAAGAAGACTTTGCAAAATGAATATTTTTTATCAGACAATTTGTCCCAATTTTGATTAAGAAAATATGGTCTCCATATGTAAATTTGAATTATATATGTATGGTCATGTTTAGAATAATATTTTTAACTGATGCATCAAAATTTACATATTTAAATGAGCATCTCCTCCAAAACGGTTACCGTGGGAGGCAATGTAAATATGCCAACAATTCCAACAATTACTTGAAATGTTTTTAGAGTTCCTATTTGAAACTGCATCATATAATCTTAAATATCCTGAGAAATGGTAAATGATTATCCCCTAAAGGTAGATTTGAATTTCTAAAGTAGCCAAAAGACATTCAGAGCAGTCTGTTATATTCATAATTAAACTCTAGGGTCAACAAGTAAATATATAAAGTACATATATGTGTATATGTGTGTGTGGTGTGTGTATAGATTTTATATAGTCATTACTATATATAGTAATGAGTATATAAAGTGTGTGTATATGTGTGTATATATATATATTTACACATTTATATATATATATATATATATATACATATATATATATATATATATATATAAAATGATACTGCATCTATATAATGTTCCCATCTCTGTTGCAAGTTCTTTTTTTTCTTATCCGTTACTAGTTTCATCCCTGATGAGGACATCAAACCTGCTCTATTATTATTCTTTTTTTCTATGTCATGCCTGTTCTCTTCCCCAGTATCAAGTTTTGCAGCTTATCTGGACATTCTTATCTCCCTTAAATTTCCCTTGAAAAAGTTCCATAAAGTAATAAGACTGGGTTTCGTGGCACAGAAACTGCCTCTGAAGGCAGTGGCATTGAAATGAGTATAGCCACTCTGGTCTGTTTATCTCAAATATCACATTACTTTATAGTTACACTTCATAGAGTGCTATGATTTTCATAATTTGTTCAGAGCACACAGTACCAGAAAAGTTCTTAGGTTGGTTATTCATTTTGATAAATATTTATTTGATTCCCTGGAATTTCTTCTTCCTATTGATTTGTTATTAAAGGATAGACCTAATGTATGGGGACAGACTGTACCAAAATCTCTTTGATATTTGTTTATTAGGTACTGTTTTCATTTCAGGACAAACTAAATGGTTTGTAGTCAATTTACTTTGCATAGCTATACCTGGAGGTTTTTGTAAACAGTCTTCTCAAAAAACACAAATAAAAATTAATGGGAAGATGAAAGAAAAAAGGTTAATCTTTCTCCAAAGATAATGCCTTTAAACTTACATGTACCTCACTTTTTTTTAATTGTAGATATTAATTGAAGGCAAAACAGTGGAAGCTTTGTTTACCTATGTTAAAAAAACTGAAAGACACAAAGTGATTGAATGGTCTGCAGCTCAGCATGAAGAATTACAGCTCCACGCAATTGCGACCTTAGCATCGGTGGCCCCTTTGTTGATAGATGATTACCTGGCTTGCAATGGAAATGCTCGGATTCTGATGTTTTTAGAATGGTGTGTAAATGAAGGTGAGTGGACTTTGAAAAGCCTACTGTGGTTTGATGTTCTAATAGAGAGCATAGGACTGACCTTCTCACGTGCAAGATAGAAAATGGAAGAGGTTTGATCAAACGAATGCATTGTTGACTATAGATAATATATCAGCTTAGAGCTGGGAATAGTTTCCAGGTCTCTAGTGCAAGCTTCCCACCTTTAAAGATGAGGATCCTGAGACCCAGAGACAGATGAAGTCAGTTACTCTGTGTCACATAGCAAGTTAGTGACCCATCTGGAACTAGAATCCAGGGCCCTTAATGGGCAGGTCAGTGCTTTTCCCATACTACCACACTATCTCTTTAGTGGGCAAACAACCAGTTTGTTTTCCTTTGGCTTTATCTTTTTAAAAATCTTTTTAAATGATTCAGATTGGACCAGAGATTGACAAATATTGGGCCATAACTGCAGGTGGTACAAGTGAATTAAAGTTTGCAATAATAGCTCAATCATTTTTAAATATTAAACATATCATCTAATTTAATTATCGTATCACACCTTATCCAGAAACAATACTAGGTACTGGCTATTGTTCTAAATTATGGCCTGGTGAACTGAAGACATCTACATGTATTCTAGACTTGTACTGACCTTTTTCTTTGGGCCAGTGTGGTTTTACAAGTGAGATTCTTCTCATTGAGGACTCAGGGCTTACCTTGATTCTTCATATTGACGTGAAGGGAGGTGACCTTTGCATCTCTAGTGCTCATGTTAGTAGAGCATATGTCCTCCCAGACGCCAGCCAGCCAGAAAGGCTTTAAGCATAGACCAGGTAATGTGTCAGCCGTTCAAGGCCCTTCCTAGAGAAGTTAATACTTTTTTATCCACCATGGTGATAAGCTGCAAGTAGATGGAATGTGGGATCTGGAATCAAAGGACCTGGGTTCAAATCCTAGCTCTGCCACTTACTGCCTTTCTTGGGCAAATCACTCAATCCCTCTGGGCCTCAGTTTCCTTTTCTGTAAAGTGGGGGAGGTGGGGGTTAATGTCCTAGTTCATTCTAGCACCAAATCTATGATCCTATGGTTAAGCCATTGTCCTCTGCGTGGGTGCCTCCCAGTGATGAAATGACAGGCCATAAGCATTGAAATTGAAAGCAGTCAAATCACAGTCTGTTTCCATTTATAGGCTGCTGGTTACTATGCTGCTAGGCTGCCTAACGAAATCTCATTAAAATTCCGTGCACTCTTCAATTTGGAAATCACTGGCATTATAAAATTCTCTATGCTTAAAGTATTGATTTTTAGGGTTTTTTTTTAATTTAATTTAATTTTTTTTAATTTTTAAACACACAGCTTCTTTCCAATAACAGCTTTTCAGAGAACGCATGATATATAACAAAATAAAATTTCTGTTTTTTATGTCTTCTCAGAGACCTTCTTTAGTCAAGGTAACAGTTTCCATGGCACAGGTGGCCGTGGCAACAAATTTGCACAGATGCGCTATACTGTGAGGCTTTTGAGAGCCATGGTCTCCCTTGGTAACGATACCGTAAACCAGGATCTCTGCAGTCATGGAGCAATTAAGCAACTGATAGGTAAGGTATAATAGTGAAGATTATTTTTTAAAATGTAGTACCATGCATACTGCTATATATGTATATGTATACATACACCCATACACACACAAACATATTTTTTTCCTACACACATATATATCCATCTGATATTTTTGCTTTGATAGCTAGAAAACTTGTACAGTTTTTGCAATATTTGGTATTTCTTCAGGAATAATAGGTAACTATTGACTATACTAGGTTATAGAAGCTGATAACTCTCAGTCTTCTAAATTATTTCAAGTCATAATATATTTATATATCTATGTATATGTGTATATATATATATATATATATATATATATATATAAATTTAGGTTCCTTTATCTCATTTGTTTGTTGATATTTTTAGTGTCTACTCTAGTTAAGTCCCATTTTTCTAACAATATGACTGCCACCTCTAACTATGCTATTTAGATTTTTTTTTTTACTAATTGAAAAAATGTATGTTTTCTTGAGACATAGGGCATCCCAGATAGTTAGACTGTTAGCATTAGGTGAATCCAGAACAGATTAAATGTACCCAAGAATGACAATTAATGGATTAATGTCAGTATGAGTCAACGTCTCTATTAGAGTGTCCCTGGATTGTTTGTTTAACCTATTACTTGTTCTGTTTTGGACACCATGTTCTGACTTAAGATTTGTAACTGTGATCATGTCATTTACTTCCAAATCAGCCTTGGGGAAATCTAGACAAAGACTCTATATCCCCCACCCAGGCCTGAGTAGAACACAATGGGCCTTAGATTAAATTCCTTGTAGGACTGAGTGGGGTAGCTATACCTAGATTAAGGAGAATGTTAATCCTATCCGCTATCATCAGTCCTGTCTTTCAGAGGCTGAGCCATGAAATGAGTACTTTAAGTCACAAGTTTAAAAACCTCAGCTTGTATAATGTAACTACTAGGATCTGCTGTTTAATTTGGACTAGGGTAACTCATCTATGTAATAAACTTGAGAAGAGCCATTAAAAAAAAAAAAAGGTTACTGAGACTGTCCTCCAGCCTTCACTGGCTCCAGAGACTACAGGCAGAGGCTGTTAACAACATCTGCATATCACCTGAGTATAAAACAACCCCAAGGCAGGCACTCCATCTACTCTCTCTGATGTTTGGCAGACCATGACTGGAAACTCAGGCAAGGTAGCATTGCTCAGCTGAATCAAGTTGGAGTATTCTCATTGCTTATCCTTGTTTAATATCTTTCTCCTGTTATAACTAAATAAATCTCATTTTGGTAACCATTGAAAAAACAAAAGCAAAAAAAAAAAGAGGACTTTAGAAAAAGGGGGAGAACTCTGGATCTCCGCAAATCATTGGTTGTTAAATATTTCTCTCATTCTGCTGACTCACATTGCCTCACAATTCAAGTTGGGAGAAAAAACTAACTTAATAAATGTTAACTTCAATGTGAGTCAATCCTGTGATGTGGCAGCCCCCAAAATGCTCATTTTTTTAAACAGAGAGTTCAAAATATGGGAGATCGAAGTCCAATTCTACCTTGACCATGTCCGATTATATTTAAAGTACTGTTTTCACTTCTGAGGAGCACATTGTAGGAAGGATATTGTTGATAAGCTAGAGCAAGTGTTTTTAATCTGGGATTCATGAACTATTTTTTAAAATATTTTGCTAACTTTCTTAATATAATTGGTCTCACTTGTGTTCCTATAATTTATTTTATGCATTTAAAAACATTATTCTGAAAAGAGGTCCACAGGCTTGACCAGCCTGCCAGAAGGGGTCCATACAAACACAAAAAGATTGAAGAATCCCTGAGTTAGAGCAAAGAGAACAACAGGTATTGACTGGTGAGGCTGAACCCCTGCTGCGTGAGGATCAGTTCAATTAGTAACTCAGTCACCAACTTTTTATTAAGTAACTACTGGAAATGTTTAGCCTGGAAGAGAGAAAGCTGCATTCACATGTGCTGGAGACAGAGTCAGAATCATTTTGCTCATTCCAGAGGACAGAGCTAGGGGTGGAGGGCAAAAGCTGCTGATGTGGATTGGACAGAAGAAAGAATTCCCCAACAATTAGGACTATCCAGAAGTGTAATGGGATGACTTAGGAGGGGAATGTCTTCCTCCTTATGTGAGTTAGTTTCAGATTAAACTGTGCAGTTTTATCCTGAGGCAAACAAAGGGAACTGGCTCCTTCCCTCTAAGGGAAGCAAGTTCCAGCCACTTTTGAATACGCCAACAATAAGGTCAGATGAAGCTAACCACACGAGATGGTTAGAACTCCTTTGGAGTAAGGGATTGAACTCTTGCTTGCTTTTCAGTCACACTAGCTGTCTTGTCTCATCTGACTAAGGAGCCCTGATCTAAATGGGCTACATCAGGAAAATTTCATAGAGATGCTCTATCACTACTTACCTGGAAGTTTATAGAAAGCATTCCTGTTCAGGAAGAAGTGGTACTAGCTGAAGCCCAAAGTCCCTTTCATTTGTATAATTCCATGAATGGACTACTTGGACCCCAGCAGGGTAAGGGAATAGTCAGAGATAAGAGTTGGAATCATTTTATGGAGAACTTTCAACTGGAAGAGACAAAAAGAAACTATGCACTGAGGTACTGTTGCTTCATAGCTCCCAAAGTCAGCAGCTCTGCTTCAAAGGATTTAGAAAGGATGGATTGTTCATTTTGTTCTTTGCTTTGGATAGCATCATATAAAAGAGCTTCAGTCTCAGGAAATGTGTTAATCAAGTAACAGTGTTGTTAATTCTGTGCTAATTCAAGTAACATCTAAAAGTTTCAACCTTTTACATTTTATCCTACTAGGAATCTTAAAAATCACAGTAAGCAAGCTTAAAGAAGAGGCCATTGTTTTGGAAATTAAGTCAGATATATTACTTATCTTGTCTTGTATTTGTGAAAATCATAATCAAAGGAAGGTATGTATTCACCTGAATTAATAAACTATGTTATATGACTCTTAATTATCTAAAATAACGGAGGTCAGTATTAGTACAGGTCATTCAGGAGTTTGCTCACTCTTGCTTCTGAAGAAGTTTGAATCCCAAAGTCTGGTGTATGAAAGGGGCAGAGAACTCTGACAGAAAGTCTTTTTCTCAGATAAAAAATACGGTTTTAATCAGTTAGCAACAATAGTAGAAACCATGGAAGCACAAAATAGTAGAAGGTGACAGGTTGTAAAATGAGTGGTACAGGGAGAAGCAGCCCTGTGGCAAGCAGATAATCCGTGCCACAGAAAATCCCTGTTTCAGTGATCAAAGATTGTTTCTGTCATCAGATTTGTATTTAACAGTTATTAAAAAATAAAAACAAAAAAGCCTCCCGAGATTGTAGAATTGTAATCTTAGAAGTCAGTTGTACCCAGCCAAGGAATAGTCATAAGGCCTTTTGTCTGTAATGGGAAGAGAGGGAAAGAAACAGGGACAAACAGGAATTAAATGTTTTATTCCAGAAACACTGTCATGGAGTTTAATCCCATCCCTTTAAGCTGTTCATTTGAATGAACTAAGTATAATATCTAAGATGGAATAGGTACAAATAAAAAAAAATCAACATTAAAAATGTGTTATTTTCTCAACCACATTTTGTTGAGGGTAGGAAAGCAGGATGAGGAAAAATAATGAACAAAATATATGTTAATTTCAAGAAGTGATTTTAATAAACCTTTCATAAATAGGAAATGTTTGGAACTGAAGGAGTGGATATAATTCTTCATCTAATGAGAGTGGACCCTAAAAAGTTTCAGAGTGGATTAGGGCATAACCGACTTCTTTTCAGTACATTGGATTGCTTGTGGTAAGTATTTTGCAGTAACTATGGCTTGGTCCTGTAGAATAATGGAGGTGGAAATGATCCCTGGTCAGTTCTTCACTATTTAAACCATGCCAGAAAGATGACTCTACCGCTTTTTTTTTTTAAATCCCAAAGAACCGAGAGCTTCTTCCTCATGTCTGTGGTAAAGCACTTTAGTCTCTCTTGATCTTAGTTTCAGAAAATTCTTTCCATATCTAGCCTAACTCCCCCTCACATCCCAAGAGAAACCAAGCTATTTAGCATTACTCATACTTCATGTACTCGATGTCTGTTAAGTCCATTACCAATCTTCTCTTCAGCAGACTAAAATAATTCCTTTAACCTCTCTTCATAAGTGCTGTTTCTCAAACATTTTGATGATATTTTTGTTCTTAAACAACCTCACCCATCACTTCTCTAAACAGTCATTTTCTAGATGGAGAAAATGACTTAACACTTATTATGTAAGATTTCACCTCTCCTTTTTGATTCTTTCTTCGGCGTAGTAAATTCACACGAGCTACATGGCAGTAAACTGCACGTGGCAAACTGGTTCTCGTCATACCCTTTCAAATACACTGTAAGCAGTGGTTTGTAGGAGTGCCGAACTCATTCACAAACATCCAGGAGCAAGGGGCAGGCCTGCCAGCAGTCCCTCCATTGTAGAGAAGAGAGAGCACGAGTTCCTTGACAGCAGACTCTTGTTCCCCTAAATTTTGGCTGTAACCTAGTGCCTGTCATAGTGCTCTGAGCAGGACTGGGCTTTGTGAGTGTTATATCGTGTTGGTGAAATGAGTCTCCATAGGATTCCCATTAGATTTAGAAGAGAGTACAAACCACATCTTTGTGGCTTACACAGTGTTTTCATCCTCTGTATGAAGGACAGTATGTCTTATGGCCTGTTAATATAGAATGCATAGATTCTACAGTCCTCTCTTAGGGGTAAAGGTTAGCTCCGCTGACAAAGGTGGGGTGCCCTTCCCTGCCAGTTGACTCCCTGGTGGCATGTAAAAGTCCCTGACTCTATCAGACTAAGTACTTAGCCCACGGATTCACTCTAAAATATCTCTTTTAAAACCTTTTGAAACAAGGACAAGCATTTTCTTAAAAACTAATAGGTACATAATTATGTTCTCTTTCCAATAAGCTGTGACAGTGAGCCTGGGTTCACCCTTTATGTGCCTACATTCATTGTGGTTAACATATCTTGAGAAGGTAAATATTGATTTTTAAAAAGATAAATATACTTGTCATTTTTAATAAATTAAAAACACCCTTTGCATCACCTGCATCCAAATTTTATTTTTGTATCTTGAGAGCAACAATTCTTTGGCTTAAGGGAATGACTTACATTTCTTTTGGAATGCCTATTAAATGAACAAAATATGCCGTAAATCATGCTCATGTCTTTTTAGGTGCTGTATTTTGGGATGTTATTCCTTAGAAGACTACTTTCTTGAGAAAGAAGGTGTTTTTCTGCTTTTGGATCTGCTAGCTGTGAGTATTACAACAATAATAATTCCAGTAACAATAACTAACATTCGTATGGTCCTTACTGTGTGTCAGGCACTGTGCTAAGGGCTTTCTAATTATCTCATTGGATCCTCACAGCAGCCCTGGGAGGTAGTTACTGTTATTATCCCCATCCGGCAAACGGAGGGTAAGTGATTTGCCCAGGATCCCAGATAGTAAGTGTGTGAGGTCAGATTTGTACTCTGATCTTCCTGACTGCACACCTGGCTCTACCTATTGTACCTCCCAACTGTGAGAAAGACAAAACAGAAAAATGTGTCTAGATGTTCTCAAAAAGTATAATTCATGGGGTATGCATATATGTACATACATATATCTATAGATACATCAAAGGCAATTGAATTTTCACATTGGCTAGTCATCTCTTCTCAGTAAGAAAATCTACTTAGAAACCAAATTAATAGTCTTAAGTTTTCTAATGAACAGAGTTTCAGTAGGTAGGTATATTCCAACAATAGTCAAAGTACCTAATTTTTGCTCCTGTGACATTTATCATAGGATCATAGGATTTAAAAGTAGAAGGGACCTTAGAGATCACCTAATGCAACCCTTTTTTACTTTAGAGACGAGAAAATTGAAATCCCAGAAGTGAAATGCCTTGCCCAGAACCACGCGAGACAGTCCAAAAGCTTTATTTGAATTATGATTTGTTCTCTCCAATTTTTACATGTTCAGAGATATTTCCCATTGCACTACATACGTGATTTCTTTCCATTTAAACAGATTTTCCCAAATATTATTTAATTGGATTCTTCTATCTGTAAGAAAATCATTTAGAAAAAACATGCAGAAACATTTCACTTTGGTTCTAAAGATAGTATTTCTTTGAATTTCTTTCAACTTTTTCCTTCTCTCTTTTTCTTTATAAAGTTAAACCAAAAAAACTTCTGTAATCTAATTCTTGGAATAATGGTTGAATTCTGTGACAATCCCAAAACCTCTGTTCATGTCAACACTTGGCGAGGGAAGAAAGACCAGACAGCTGCCAATCTCTTAATTAAGTTGTGGAGAGAAGAAGAAAAAGACTTAGGAGTAAAACGTGATACAGATGGGAAGATAATTGGTAAATATAAGCACATTTTTAAAATATTCATATTTTATTTTTCCCCAATTACGTGTTAAAACAATTGTTAACATTTTTAAAAAGTTTTGAGTTCCAAGTACTGTCCCTTCCCACCATGCTCCCTCCCTGAGACAGTAAGTAATCAGATATAGGTTGTGTATGTACAATCAAGTAAAACATTTAGTTTTAGTCAAATTAGTCATTTTGTACAAGAAGACTCAAAAGAAAAAGAATGAAATAAAGTGAAAAACAGCATGCTTCAGTCTGTATTCAAATAACATCATTTCCTTCTCTGGAGGCAGATAGTATGCTTCATCATTAGTCCTTTGGGATTGTCTTAGATCATTGTATTGCTAAGAATAGCTAAGTCATTCATAGTTCTTCATCCTACAGTATTACTGTTACTCTGTACAGTGTTCTTCTGATTTTGTTCACTTCACCATGCATCAGTTCATGTAAGTCTTTCCAGGTTTTTCAGAAATTAGCCTGCTTGTCTTTTCTTATAGCACAATCATATTCCATTACAATTGAATACCACAGCTTGTTCAGCCGTTACCCAATTGATGGGCATCCCCTCAATTTCCAATTCTTAGCTACCACAAAAAGAGCTGCTATAAACATTTTTGCACAAATAGGTTATTTTCCTTTTTTTATGTCTTTGGGATACAGCTGTAGCAAAAATTTACATATATAGTGAGATATCATTAATGAATTTTATCAATATTACATGTCACTAATCTGTACTTTATTAATGTGGGATTTGTGGGATTTGAGATATGGGGGCAAAGTATAGTTTGCTTTGCAAAGTGTGAATTCACCCAAGGAGGGACAGCGTAGATAGTGACAGGAATTAATGGACAGATGGGTGAGAAGGTACCCATCAACTGCTTACTGTGTTCCCTGCTGGCTGTGCTAAGTACTGGAAATACAAAAATAAAAATCTGGAGAATCCCTTGTTCTCAAGAAGCTCACATTTGAATGGGGTGGACAACACAAAACAGAGAGTTCAGCTACAGGGCAGATGGAAAGGCCCAGAAACCCAGCGGGTTCAGTGTTGGGTAGGTGGTAAGGACCAGGGGTCCTGAGGTAATACAGGACTAGGGGCTGTTTTTAGGGATCTGTGGAAGGAACTGGGGATGTTTAGAGAGAGAAAAAAAAAACATGGGAAGGAGATGACAGCCATCTTCAAAGTATGAAGGGCTGCCAATGGGGAAAGAGAGTAAACTTTCTTGGCCTGGAATTGGAGAAGAGATTTGGGAGCACTGAGTGAAAGCTACACAGCAGTAAATTCCAACCTAATGGAAGAAACACTTTCTAACAATTGGAGGATTATTCTTATTGTACTTTTGTTTAAACCCTAATTACTCTGCTTATTCATTTTTAAGTGGAAATTATTTCCCTTTAACAAACTTTTGAGTTCCTCCTCTTAAAATAGCAAGTTAGTCCAAAGCCCAACAGCAAGAGATAGAAAGAGAAATCCCATTTAAACTTACTGTAGACATTATAAAATATTTAGGAGTCTACCTCCCGAAACAAACCCAGGAACTCTATGAACACAATTACAAAACATTTTTCGCACAAATAAAATCAGATTTAAATACTTGGAAAAACATCAGTTGCTCATGGGTAGGCCGAGCTAATATAATAAAATGACAATCCTACCTAAGCTAATTTACTTATTCAGTGCCATACCAATCAAACTACCAAAAAACTATTTTATAGAGTTAGAAAAAATAATAACAAGATTAATTTGGAAAAAAAAAAGGTCCAGAATATCAAAGGAACTAATGAAAAGAAATGCAGGGGAAGGTGGCCTAGCAATTCCAGATCTTAAATTGTATTATAAAGCAGCAGTCATCAAAACTGCTTGGTACTGGCTAAGAAATAGGGAGGTGGATCAGTGGAATAGGTTAAATATACAAGACACAGTAGTCAATGACTATAGTAATCTATTATTTGATAAACCCAAAGACCCCAGCTTCTGGGATAAGAACCCACTCTTTGAAAAAAACTGCTGGGAAAACTGGAAAAGAATATGGCAGAAACTAGGCATAGACCCAAATCTCACACCATATACCAAAATAAAGTCAAAATGGTTCATGACTTAGATATAAAGGCTGATACCATAAGTAAACTGGGAGAACAAGGAATAGTTTACCTATCAGATCTATGGAGAACAGAAGAATTCATGACCAAACAGGAGATAGAGAACATTATGAAAAGCAAAATGGATCATTTTGATTACATTAAATTGAAAAGTTTTTGCACAAACAAAGCCAATGCAACTAAGATTAGAAGGAAGGTAGAAAATTGGGAAAGAATTTTTACAACCAGTCTTCTGATAAAGGCCTCATTTCTAAAATATGTAGAGAATTAAGACAAATTTATAAGAACACAAGCCATTCCCCAATTGATAAATGGTCAAAGGATATGAACAGACAGTTCTCAGATGAAGAAATTAAAGCCATCTATAGTCATATGAAAAAATGCTCTAAATCGTTATTGATTAGAGAAATGCAAATCAAAACAACTCTGAGGTACCACATCACACCTATCAGATTGGCCAACATGACAAAACAGGAAAATGATAAATGTTGGAGAAGATGTGGGAAAATTGGAACACTAATACATTGTTGGTGGAGTTGTGAAATGATCCAACCATTTTGGAGAACAATTTGGAACTATGCCCAAAGGGCTACAAAAATGTGCATACCCTTTGATCCAGCAATAGCACTTCTAGGGCTATATCCCAAAGAGATCAAACAAATGGGAAAAGGACCCACATGTACAAAAATATTCATAGCAGCTCTTTTTGTGGTGGCAAAGAATTGGAAATTGAGAGGATGCCCATCAATTGGGGAATGGCTGAGCAAGTTGTGGTATATGAATGTAATGGAATACTATTGTGCTATAAGAAATGATGAACAGGCTGACTTCAGAAAAACCTGGAAAGACTTATATGGTCTGATGCTGAGTGAAGTGAGCAGAACCAAGAGGACTTTGTACACAACAACAGCCACGTTATGCAATGACTAAGATTGTTAAACTGAATCCTTCTCAGCATTACGAGGATCTAAGACATCTCCAGAGGCCTCGGGATGGAAAATGCTGTCCACATCCAAAGAAAGAACTATGGAAGTCGAATCGCTATCACTTATTTTTACCTTCTGTTGAGTTTTGTTTCATCTTTCTGATGGTTCCTCCTATAGGTTTTAATTTTTACTTACAACTTCACTAATGTGAAAATATGTTTAATGGGTATGTAAATGTAAAGCCTATATCAGATTGTGAGCCGTCTTGGGGAGGGTGGGGGGGAGGAAGGGGGAGAAAAATTTTCAACTCAAAAGCATATGGAAGTGATTGTTGATAAATCAAAATAAATTTTAAAAATAGCAAGTTAGTTAACTTTATTAGTGCTCATTATTGAATCATAAAATAATTTTCATTTATTATTATAGCACACAATAAACAAAGGAAGAGATATCATTCTTAACCTGACATTATTTAATAAGTATCAAAATTAGAATGGATAGTTCTATAGAAGAGGCCTTTTAAATAAAATGATTTTGAAATCAATTTCATGTTTTAAAGAATGAAAATGAAAATTCTCAGATTTTCTCCTGAATGAAAAAAAACCAAGAATATAGATTTAAAATTTTCTTTTCTTCATGGTGTATATTATTAATCTGTTAATACATTTCATAAAAAAGAAGATAATTACTCTAATAACTATAACTCTTTCTCTTGTTTTATTTTCCATTATTTCAACAATTAGATGCAAAGAAACCTCTAATTACTAAGTTTCAAGAAGACCAAAAAGTCATTCCAATGCCTGCCAGCTGTCCTACTACTTCAATCATGGAGGTCTCTGAGAATATCAGAGCAAAAATTTATGCTGTATTAGGCAAACTAGGTAAGAAGTTAGCCAGACTTATTGAAATGACCAAGTGATGAAAGACATTGCATAAGATCACAATCCTTGGAACTCATATCTTGGCCCAGTAACTTGTTACTGTTCTACCTTTGCCTCTGTCTACTGCCATCCGCACAGCTACATGGTTCCTCACATTTGTGTAATCACTTACTTTTGCTTCTATATGTCTCTGTTTCTGTCTGTCTGTCTCTCTCTTTCTGTCTCTTTCTTTCTCCCTTTTCTCTTTCTTCCTCCTTTCCCTCTCTCCATTCTCCTACCTCCTACTCACATCCCACCAAGATCTCACCCAACAGTTATAAGCCTAGGCCCCTTTAAGTTCCTGTTGGGGTGAATGTGGCCCTCCCAACTAATTTCCATCTATTCTGATTTATCTCCCCCAATTAGAATGCAAACTCTTTGAAAGCAAGGACTGTTTCACTTTACCCTTAGCACAGTGCTTGGAAAATTGTAAGTTTTTGTTAAGTGCTTTTCCATCCCATCCCCTTCTATCTAATCATACTGTCATCTAGCCCACATCTCTGCCTCTTTTCCAGTGAGCAGCTTTTGAGATATTGTCACATGCTTTGATAATACTGTCTGCAACATTCTTCACTGTGTCAATCTGCCAAATATGGTTAAAATAAAGAAAAATGAGATTATTCTGTAGATCTGCTTTTCTTCAAAGTTTTACAGGTTTGTTTTGTGATCATTGCTTCCTTTTCTAGATGTTTGTTAACCATTCGTTTAGTGATACCCGTTAAAATTTTGCCAGGAACCAAAATCAGGCTCACTAACATATAGTTTGTAACTCCATTTTCTCTTCCCTTTTATGAAATTCAGCATATTTGCCCTTCTCCATTCCTGGAGTCTGTCTGTCTGTCTGTCTGTCTTTCTCTCTCTCTCTCTCCCCCCCCCTTCAAAGATTACTAATAATAGATCAGCAAACACCTGCCACTTCTTTCAGTAGTCTAGGATACATCTGTGCGAGGTGACTTGAATTTGTCAAGAGCATCTAGGTTCCCTTTTACTTTTTTCTCGCTTATCTTGGATATCAACTCTATTTTAGCCGTTTTGGACCTTGCCAGTTCAAACATCATCCTCCTTGGTAGAGAAAACAGAAGTAAAGTTAGAGTGGAACAGCTCTGCCTTCTTTCTAACGTCAGTTTGTGTAACTATTCCATCTACCCAGATCAGCAGGGTTATTCATTATCTTCTTCCATTCCTATGAGAAAATTGCACCACCACCACCACAACCACTTTTTTGTTCTCCCCTCCTTTTCTTCACCAGCTTCAGATAATTATGAGCTTTAACACTTTTGTCACTATGCTTACAGGACCATGCCATGCTTATCATTGTTTCCATCTTCTGTACATTTTTTTAGATCTAAATTTCTGAGTGAGTGGCCCACTTGTGTGGACCATCCGTAATGGTCTCTTTAGACAACTCTCCCTTTTCCTTCTCATCAGAATTGTTTCTCCTTGCTTCTTGGGATTTTCAGTTATGAGAGCTTCCTGGGCTAACTTTCTCTATAGACTTTTTATCTGTGGAATTCTACCTGTCTTTTCTCTGAACCCTTTGAAATTTGCTCTCCCAAAATCTAAAATGCCTGCCAAACTCTTCTTGAGTTTCTTTTTCATCTCTATAGCAAATTGTAATGTACAGTGGTCTCTGCCCCCCAAAGTTAACCACTGTTCTCATCCCAGCAATAGTTCCTCCTTGTTGGAAAACCAGATCCAGAATAGAATTTCTCCTTCTTGGTTCCTGCACCTTTTGAAACTGACAGTAAGGGGGCGGCTAGGTGGTGCAGTGAATAGAGCTCTGGCCTCAGAGTCAGGAGGACCTGAGTTCAAATACAGCCTCAGACACATAACACTTACCAGCTGTGTGACCCTGGGCAAGTCACTTAACCCCAATGGCCTCACCAAAAATAAAAATAAATAAATAAAAATGAGGGCCCAAACTAGGGTATGTCAATGACCGGGGGTGGGGGGGTCATATTAAAAAAGAAAAAGGAAAGAAACTAACAGTAAGGCTAGTTCAGAAAATTGTTAGCTGTTTTGCCTTTGGCAGCAAGGAAGCTTCAGCAGATGTCCAGACACTTGAAGGCCACCTCACAACTCTATAAATCTCTGTGCCAGGACTGTGGTCTCCTTCCCAAACTCTTCATTTAGCTCCTCTTTTTTGTGCAGGTGATCTGTGTTTTACTCTCCACACAGTACTGTTTCTTGTTTTCCTCCCACTGATTTTTACCATGCTTGTCCCCTCTGGTTCCTAACATTCCTCTGAGTGGGCAACTCCTGGCTCGGGGGCCATCCTCTTTGCACAGCCCCCCATACATGAGAACCAAGGGACCAGCTAGTCACACATGCCCTTAGCAAACAGTGGAGGAGAAACTACACCAAGGTTTCTTCTTAATCTAGAATACTTTATCCTATCACAACTGGGAACGGTTTTGCTTTTTTTAAATAAACAGGATGTTTTCCAAGTCTTGTGAGAAGCATGAGTCTCATCCCGAGTCTCAGTGATATATAGGAGATCAAATCTGTCTCCTTATGGTAGGATTTCTGATTCATCTTTTTTTTTCAGGGAACAGGATAAGGGAGAAAGGACTCTTCCCTGAGCCTGCCTGGGTACACCTGCTGCTTACAATGTTACTCTCTCTCCTAGATGTCAAGTTTATTTCTCACATCCTCTTCTTATCTTTACTCCCATTCTACAATATCTATGAAATAGGCTCTTTACCTTCACCATTGTTTCTCTAACCTCGATATTCTAATCCATTGTGAATATGTGAATAAATCAATGATGCACATTTAATTCATTGTATTGAGTTACAGAAGCCAAACTGGGGCAGCCTTCTTCTGTGGGGGAATTCCCCAGAATAGGCTCAAGGATCTCCCATTCTATTAGGGAGAATTTTTCAATCCTGAAAAAATAATAGTGAGGATCAACTTAGCAGTCATAATAATAGGGAATAGTAGTACCATGCCACTGAAGATTCCTACGGAGCTTGTTAGTCCTGTTTGGAATCACAGTCATGGACTAAGTGTATGAACTTAGAGATGGAAGGAACATGAGAGGTCATCTGATCCAACTCCTTCATTTTTTCTATGAAGAAGCTGAGACCCAGAGTGGCTAAGTAAGAGCCCTAGGGTCACACAGGTATTAAGTTACAGAACAGCTATTCCAATCCAGCTTTTCTGATCCCAAAGTCAGCACTCCTAGAGTCTTGAACTAACTAATATATGGGTCAACAAAGTCTTTTTTGTACTGGGAGGCTGCAGCAAAGCCATTATACCCTCTTCCTTTTCTAAAATAGCCCAGAAATATTCTCTTATTTTCAAAATTGAACCACTGAGCAGAAGGAACACTTCTCTCCACAGCCACTGTATAATAAGGAATTATGGGTAGTTAATCAGCATAGATTCATGGGCAGAAAGCAATCAGTCACAGAAGTGAGGTGTTATATTGAGTTGAGGCCAAAAGTGGCTAGCTACTAGCATTAATTTCAGTGAAAAGTATGTATTTTCTAATGTCTCTCATGCTATTAAAGTAATTCTTGTTTTATACACTTCATTTAGATTTTGAAAATCTACCAGGCTTGTCCGCTGAAGATTTTGTCACACTCTGTATCATACATAGATATCTTGATTTTAAAGTGAGTATCCTCTTAAATGATCCTCAATTGATATGCTGCATAAAAACCAACACTATAAGAAACCTACTGGTAGCTGTGAGTGCTAGGTGCTGGCAATGTGGGTGCACCACATAATTATTAGCTTCCATAAAATATTTGATATTGTTATAGAAGTACATCTATACTTATTTACATCCTCTTCACAGGACAACCTTAGTTCTTTTTCATTCAGATTAATGGTTTACGTAAGGATGTAGAGAATTAACATATAAAAAGTCAAATAACAATTATAGACTGGGCTTAGTTAAGTTTTTTTAATTAGTTTTTTATTGATATGCTGGGTTTTTTATATCACCATAATTTCCTAAAATATCCCTCCCCACCCCTCCCAGAGAGCCATCTCATAAAACAAGTAATGTTTTTAATGATGAAAATAAAAGAGAACAAAGAGGGAACAAGTCAGCCTGTCTGATCAGTACGTCAGAGAAGTCTGAATGTTTGCAGTTTGTAGCACTTACGGACTTGCTACCCCTTCTTCCAAGCCAGGCTGGCTTGTTATGAGTAATTTTGCAATGTTCACTTTGGGCTTTTTTTTTTCTGGTGGTTCTTACTGTTTCTGTTGTTGTAGTCCTTGAATATATTGTTTTCTTGGTTCTGCTTACATTACACTGGGTCCGTTCATAGAGATCTTTCTATGCTTTTCTGTGTTCATCACTGTCATTATTTCTTACAGCATAGTGATATCTCCTTACATTCATATACCGCAGTTTGTTTAGCCATTCCCTAATTGCTGGGCATCTGTTTCCAATTCTTTGCTATCACAAAAAAATGTGGCTCCAAATATTTTGGTATATCCATGGGGACTTTGCTGTTGTCAGTGGCCACCCTGGGGTATAAGACTAGTGATGGAATATTTAGAGGCAGGTATATGGCACAGTGGATAGAGTGCCAGGCCTGGAGTTAGAAAGACTCATCTTCCTGAGTTCAAATCTGGCCTCAGTTGCTTACTAGCCACGTGACCCCGGGCAAATCACTTCTCCCAGTTAGCCTCAGTTCCTCATCTGTAAAATGAGCTGGAGCAGGAAATGACAAAGCACTCTAGTATCTCTGCCAAGAAGACCCTAAATGGGGTCATGAAGAATTGGACACAATTGAAATGACCGAACAACAACCAAAATATGGAATAGTTAGGTCAAAGAGTATATATCTTTTAGTCACTTTATTTGATTCCAATTTCAAATAATTCCCAGGTTTATTTCTGACATGGTTGTCCTGATTGACAGCTCTAATAATAAAATACTGTATGTGGTTCTTGTCTTCCCTCAACCCCTCCAACATTGATTATTCCCATCTTTTGTCATCTTTGCCAATCTGCAGGGTGTGAGGTGCATCCTCAGTGTTGTTTGTTATTCAGTCATTTTCAGTCATGTCTAACTCTTCATGACCCCATTTGGGATTTTCTTGGCAGAATATTGGAGTGGTTTGCCATTTCCTTCTCCAGCTCATTTTGCAGATGAGGAAACTGAGGCAAACAGGATTGAGTGACTTGCCCAGGGTCACACAGCAAGTGTCTGAGACCAAATTTGAACTCGGGTCTTCCTGACTCCAGGTTTGGCACTCTATCCACCACACCTATTTGGATTTGGAGCAGGAGGGGGAAAAAAAGGAGGAGGAGAAATGGGGCATGATTTTGTTTAGTGACAGGTAGTGATTTAGAGCATTCTTTCAAGTGACTGTTATTAGTTCACAGTTTTTCTTTTGGGAACTGTTTGTTCTAATCTTTTAACATATATGTTGAAAAGTGGCTTTTGGTCATATATCCCTGTACTTGGGTGTTTTTTTTTCTTTTTAATGCTTTTAATCAGTCAGTAGTTGGAATTAAGCTCTAAAAAGTTTTCTACAATTATGCATTCATTATTTTATGAATAGATAAAAATAATATATTTCGTTATTTTACTATCACTTCAGAGCACCAACTAGAAACTTTGCCTTCTCTTCCTTATTTTTTCCCCTTTCTTACTATGTAGTTTTTGTAAAGTAAGTACCCCTAAGGTACTAGAAAGTTGTTTAGTTCCTGTAAATATTCTATTTCTTTCCTAGGCAAATCTAAGCAGCTTCTTCCCTATCCATTCCCCATCAATTTTAGAAAAATTAAAATTAGATTTCTTTCCTGAATTAATGTGACTTTATCTTAATTTAAGGAAATTTCCTAATACTCAACAAGTGCAATGTAAGGGATTTAAACCTTTTTATGAACCATTTACTCTCCCACCCAGCACAAGCACATTTCTCCATAGCACAGAAGGAAGCAAGTGCTGAGCACCCTCTAATGGTCATTTTAAGGTCCTGGTCTCACCTGTGACTTGGGAAGTAGAAGCAAGGTAACAGAAGCCAAGTCAATGTTTCGTTGCTACTATGACTGGAAAACAGTGGGGTCACGAACCAGAAGACAATGGCAGAAACATTGGAGTAAGAGTTATGTGGCTGTGGTTAAATTGGCTTATTCACTTGACCTTATGCAAACTGTTTAATATGTAGCATCCCCTTCTGTTGCAAATATATTCCTCTTAACCCATAACTGCCATAAAAAGTACTTAACGTTCCCAAGAGGTAATAGAAGAAAATCTGACTAAGAACGTAGTACTGCTGAGGAGTCGATTCCCTAACAAAGACTGGAATCAAATGGGATAAAATCCAACATTTATTTGTACTCATCATAAGGTTTAATTTCTTATAAAAGACTGGAGAAATTTGGAATGAAATAAATGAAGAAGTAAAAGCTGAACGATTCAGACCCATCAGTGCCGATAAAGAAATACTGGAAGCTGTTATGGTAGCATCAGAAAACATTGGGAAAATGGTGGCTGCACTACAGAACGAGATGGTTGAAAGCCAGCGGAACCAAGACATGCACAGTGAACAGAAAGCATATATAAAGGTGAGCTAGAAAGGATGTGGGTAATATAGAGCTGCTTTATTTAAGATGTATAAGAAGATTCTCTTTTCTTACTTTTTTCTAAGTCATCTCTTAGGTTTTAAGGTAAAGATTTGGAGTTTAAAACTCTAGTTTCAATGTTTCAAATCAATTTCATTTTCTGATGAAACCATAACCTATATTAAGCTCTTCAACTTTCCATCTTCTTTATTTATAAAAAGAAGTAGAATTAATGAGTGCCGTATTAGCTCAGAACTCAAAGGAGCTTCTGTTTTTCATAAACTAAAGAGACAAGATTGGAGAATATACATGTGTCAGGACCTACTATAAATGAATGACGGGCCACATTGGCAACAAGGCCACATATACTGACATTCCGGATTTCACTGGATTTGCCTAAGATTCATATGCTTTGGGTTCTTTTATAAAATGTGTTACTGCATGACCTGAAAATCCCTTTAACTTCATACACTTTGATTCTTTTGTACAATGAGGATAACAATGTTTGTCATGTACCAACAGTCCCAGAGATATAAGAATCAGAGAAATATGTAAAACACTTTAACTGAGTAGTTAAGGAACACTTTCATTCTAAGATGAAACTAGTCAAATGGGTCTTCTGTAATTATACTACCACTAGTTTTATGAATTGTCCAACTGGCGAGTCTTTAGCTATGCTCATTGGTTTTGCTTGGATGTCCTTTAGTTTAATAAATATTGCATGAATGAATGAATTTCCATGCCCCTGAATAGTGGGTATCCAGAACTGTCTTTAAGGAGTGGAGTTATAAGAAGGGAATCAGTTGTATATGTATAAACAGTTATAATACAAATTAAAGTGTATGTCCAGAGTGCTGTGAGAAATTCAAAAGGTGGTGATGTGGCACACTAGAAAGAGCACATGATTTGGAATCAGGAGAACTAGGTTCAAATCCTGACCCCAACACTTGGTGGCCCTAGGAAAGCCATTTTTCCCTTTGAGTTTCTTCTATGCAGTGGGGATAATAATTGTACTACGTGGCTCACAATGTTGTTATGAGGAAAGTGCTTGAAAGCCTGAAAGTGTCACATAAAAGTGATGTTATTATTATCTTCATTCAATAAGAATTTGTTGAGCACATAGACAATGTGACAGGCCCTGGGAGTACAAAGACAAAAGTGGAAGGAAAAAAAAAATTCCATCCTGAGTAATCAGACTTGCTTTAGAAGATCGTAGTTGTTATGAAAATAATAATGTCATTTTATATCACTATTCCTTTAATTGGTGATTCAGATAGTGAACTGCTCAAAGCTTGGCCATACAGAAAACAAAGGAATTTTTTCATGGCAAACTTAATTCTATCTTTTATGTTGAGCTTTATAGTTCTTTAGCCAGTTTATGAACTGCCTGAAAATTCACTTTGGTGAAAAAGAATTGCATGCTTCAAAATCTAGGGCTTTCTAAATAAATACCACATCACCATTTAGATACCAAGAACCATATTCCTTTACCACATACAGAAATCTTTTAAAATAAAAAAGTATGCATACATTTTTAATCTTTTAAAAATATTTCTCATTACAGATACATGCCAGTAATAAGCAAAAGGACATGGCTAATAAATCTTGGGCAAAATTCTTGAGTAGAACATCAAATGCTAAAGCTTTAAAGGTAAGGTTTTGAAAGAATTATGCGAGGCTAACATGCAATTATGTTCATTTGAAGACTAATTAGACTTCAAAAGCAGTTTTTGTTCATATTGCGGTTAGTATTTGTATACAATAACAGTATAGCCAGAACATAACAGGTTTATAGCAATGGCTTACAAAATGTAATTTTCCTCTTTAACCAGAAAGTTCCATGAGTTTCATGGAATGTATTTATCAGAGGGAAATACAGATGGCCTGAGTGGCCCCGAGAGACCCAGAAGGCAGGACATGGTAAAAGCATTAAGTGAGAGGGTGTGAGGGATAGAAAGAGTGTATTTCTGTTTCAGCCTTGTCATGCTCCTGCATCGATCATCAGTGGGCTGGTTTTTCTGCAAAAAACATTGAGGTGAGGGATAGAGATTAGGGAGTAGTTCTTCCATCTTACCCTGCCTCTTCAACTGTTGGTGACTTCTGTGATCAAAAAAAGAAGGTGTTCAGTGAAACATAGTAAAGAGAGCTAGGAGAAAAGCTGATGCATATGCTGTATAAGACTGGCAAAGCTTTGCTTCCCTTCTGCTATTTGAAAACTAAGCCCAAGCGGGACAACTCAGACAAATGGCTTATGTTTTTTCAGTTAGGGAGGCAGAAATCCCAATTTCAGAAATGTGAATTCTTTCTTTTCTTTTACACCTTTTCCATTCAATTTTTATTTAATTTTATTTTTTATTTTATTTTTATTTAATTTTATTAAGCATTGCAAGCTCATATGAGATTGCAAGCATCAAATCCCTGCCTCAAAGCAACAGGCCTAGCCCAGATTCTGGCATTTTATAAGAAGGTAATAAGGTAACACAGAGCTACCAGGTGTACCTGTTTTGGGGAGCAGCCCTTCCAGCCTTAGCTGCAAATCATCCCCAGCTGTTCTTTCAGTTTTGACAAACAATCTAGAGGAGCTGGTCCTCAGCTCTGCAGGTCAGTCTTTAATTTCCCCCTCCCCCACTTCCTCCAGTGAATGTTGAGTTCTAATATGACCTCAGCAAATTATAGTGACTTTTTACTGTTTAGTTAACTTTAGGCAAATTAGCTAAATTTATGCAAAATAGCATAAAAATCTACACTAAAAGATTTAATCCAAAACCTCCCACAGCCATATTTCATGAATCAAGCCAGATTACCCTTGGCCTAGCTTACTCCTTGATTTTTAAGTCGATTATCTTTACAAATAGCATTAACTTTTCCACGTTGCTGCATCTTTATTTGATGCACTGAAGATAAAACTTTCTAATAAAATCCTAATGCCTTTAGAAAGTAAATAAAACTTCCAGATGTGCCTAATGAATAGCCAGAGCATAAATTTGACATATATAAAATATAGTTTGTTATTCTGAACACATGCTAAAGTGATTGCTGTCGTAGTAAGTTGTCTTACTTTCTTTTTTAACTTTTCCATATCTTCAGAAAGCAAAGAAGCTTCAGGAAAAGGCTATTGAGTCTTCCAGACCCAACGAATACCTACAGAATGCCATAATTCATTCAACAGACATCAAAGGCCTGAATATAACAGTAAGGTTTTTCTCCCTTAATGCAAAGAAACTCTCTTCTTACATAGGCAAACAAGTTAGCAGTTACTTCCGAACAGCTTCAAACTTTGCCAATGTTTCTCTTTTAATCTTAGAAAGGGTCAGATTTGTTCATCTCTGGAGCACCACCCCAAATTCAGATTACAAGAGTAGCTAGTAGTGGTCTCACAGAAGTGAAGTGGAATCCGTCTGTATGACTCTTTTTTTCTTCTATTATCACACATCTGTTAATATCATACGTAGGCACATGAAAACATGAATCCTTCTTGATGATACAGAAGCAAAAGTTTCAATCAGCACATCATCCTAACAATGATGTTAGCAATACTATTCCCCCAAATAATCCCTTCTTAGGCCGTGACATTTTCTTTTGAAAACACAACTGTCATGTGCTGTAATAATAATAACCTCGATAGCTTGTACTTATGTGATGCTTTGCGTTCACTAGCTGATTTTATCCCCATCTCAATCCTATCCGATGCATCAGTCTCACTGCTGCCAAATTGAGATTCCTAAAGCCCAGGTATGACCACCCATCAGCTCCAGGCCTTCCTTCTTGCCTCTCACACGAAAAACATGCTCCACTGTTTGGCCTTTAAAGTGTTTCTCAGAGCTAGAGCCCCAATCTCCACTCTAGCACCCTTTCCTGGGGTTCCTGCCTTCATCCAGTGTTTCCTATTAGTAATTGTGAGATACTTAAAATGTCAGCTGATCTTTGCAACTCAAGATTCAGCAAAGTATTTATTTAGTGCTTGATGTTTTCTTTTTCATTGCATTTTTTATCCTTTCTACCTCAAACTGTGCTAGAGTATTTAAAATACTTGTGACTGTTTAAAGTACTGAACTAAATACATTTTTTTTAAAAATTTAGAAGTATAAGCAGGAAAGCATTTAGAAAAATACCCATGCTTGTAGGACAGTAGAAAGTTGCAAAACCAAAAACTTTATGCCTAAAACCTTGTGTACACATTTTAAAACAGGAAAACAGTGATGGGAAACTCTTTGCAACAAAGATAGAACAAAAACCAAATGGGCGAAGCACTCTAAAGAAGGCCTTGAAAGACCCACCTCCTCAGCAGGATATTTCTGTGAAACATGTCAACCAGGAAAACTTGACACAGAATTCTCTCCCAGATACATCAGAAGCTCAGACCAAAAAACTAAAAAAAAAGACACCAAAGATAATCAAATCACAACAAAAAATGCTAAGAGCACTTAAAACCACAACCACTTAAAATTGAACAATTCTGTCATAGGTAGAAACAAAAGCTACTACTGATGCATGGATCTACAAAGTAATACCCAGAGCAATGCATGTGTACATATTAGTATATATGTGTGTGTGTATATACATACATTCATATCTACAGGGAAAGAGTTCAGTATAAGAAGAATCATATAATCAATGCAAGAAGAATCTTGTGTAGTCTAATTATCACATGACAAGACAAGGTTTAACAGATACAAAACTTTAGGAATAGTACTCTGGATTTAGTCCCAGTAAAGCTTTTGTCTTCCAGGCTTTCACACATCAGCAGTTACCCCCAACACTTCAAAGATCTGTGGTTTCCTTATTATGGGTTCTTCTTCCACCAACATCAATTTAAACGCTTTGTAATTCGAAACAAGTCTTCAAGAATTGCTGTGGTCAAAAAAATTTCATCATCTTACAGCCAGCCTGATAAACCCAAACTAGGTGAATCCTCTGCCAGCAGACATGTAGTCCATCACCAGGCCCTTCCTCAAAGCCTTTCTAGCTTGATAGGCCCTACCAAAGCATATAATGCTGGCATGGTCTTTAAGAACCTGGGTCATTGCCTAGGTCCCCACAGAAGAATATGTAGGTTAGCAGACATCCCCACTACCATCAAGGACTCTTTAAAAGCATTTGAAATTTTTTAAAAGCATAAAATATGCAACTTTCAGTTTTTTAAATCCCAGCTTTAAGCTATCAGTAGAATGGGTCATATCCAGAGATTCATCTTCATATTCACACCTTCTTCATATTGAATCCAAGTTGGAAAAGCATTCTGTTGCTGAAGTACAGCTGAATACTTGCCATCAGAAATGGGGCCTGCATATACATATGTGTGTGTGTGTGTGTGTGTGTGTATGTATGTATATATGTATGTATGTATGTATATTGTGCACAGAGCAAAACATACCTATTTGGGAAGACTACTCAGCTGATCTAGTGTGGGTGGATGCTAGATTTTATCAGTCTGCACAACCTACCTTCCCCTTCACTCCACACATACTTTAACCCTACCTGCCATTGGCCTCAACGAGGTATCATTTTTGGCATGACTTCTCTTCCCAATTTATCCTACAAATGCCAATTCTTTGATCTCATCCAGACCCAGACCCCTGTCTCCCATTTCCTCTGGCATAAAGTGATTCAAGTTTTCTTCAAGACTTTGACTTCCCCCAGTGTACTTCCTGCCTCTCCAGCTTTGGCCTGTACTTCTCAGGATCCCATTAAGGGATTCCTAGCTGTTTGCCATTACTATGATAATATGTAAGTCTTCCAAGCTACATTTCCCAACATCCCTCTTCTCCCGATTGTTAAGTACACAAAGGCTTCTCTCCAAGCCTGTGATCAGAATCACTATAAGGGAAGTTGTTTTTGCTTGGTATTTAAATGGATCTATAGGCATTTTATTGCGAGGAGTTCAGATTTCAACCCATTCTTGATTTCTTATCTTGTCTGACTCTTATCCATATCCTTCCTTCATAGGGAGAATAATATAACCCAGTGTGCCAAGAAACTTTTTCTTGGTCCTTTAATATTACCTGGGTACAAATGCAGCCCACCAGCCCTCCTTATTTTATCTTTGACTCATTACATGAGTGGTTCACCTCATTTTCTGATCATATATCTCAAATAATATCTTTTATAATATTTGCAGATAATTCCTCCTTGGTAATATTATGCAGCGTGTTTATACTGACATATATCTCTCTATTGCCTTTTGTTTGACCTGAAATTTGGATTCTTTGGAGATTGCAGCATTCTGTGACTGATAGCCAGAGAGCAGGGACCCCAGGAGATTTTTTTTTGTCTAGTGCTATGATTGAATCATTATAGGGAGCTCACAGGAAGTAAATCCCACTTACCAACACAGATCAGCAACTTTTCTCAAACTTAGTCTTGCAAAATTACCTTAACTAGAAGAATTTGGGTTTTTGTTTTAGGAAAAAGCTTGGGCTTATTAAAACACAGTGCAGTTTTTCCCAAGTGAAGTTCATTTGCTTTCTTTCCTCTGTTCAGTATGGGGCCCTGTTCAAATACTTGTGCTGATGAACCAGCTCCATGAACTGTCCATCCAACTGTTGTCTGGACAAATAAGCGTTCGTCATCTACTTGGTGTTTTCTACATAGATTTTTTAGCTCAAACTCATTTGAATGGTAATAAATCTCATTTATGTGCAGTAGCATTTGCAGACACATACGCATATGGACTCCTTGTTTGGATTCAGAACCAAACATCCTCCATGATAGAAGCAAACACATTGGCAAGCATGTAACTCACTTTTTTGTGCATTGCTTCATGTTAATAATTAGAGAATTGTGGATCATATTTGTATCCATGTGTCTATCAAGGAATCTGGTCTCCTCTTAACCTATGCATGGGTGTTGTAGGAAGACTACATGTGGCTAGCTACATTTTGCTCTAATGTATCAAATGTGTCAATGTATCTAATATATCAAATAATTTTTAATATTCAAAAAACAATATTACCTACACTTTTCTGGAAATTTATGACGGGATAGTCTGTTATAGAAAATTATTTGCAAAATTCTATCATCTCATATTTTTTATCAAGGATAGCTCAGTATTTGTAGAACAATCCTTTCAAAGATATTGAAGAAATGAAAAATAGGGATAGGCATCAGTAGATATTGTTTTCTTAATAATATTTGAGAAAACACTCATCCAAAAAGTTACTAGTAGCAATAATATTTGGCATAAAGATATTTATTATAGATTAATAAAAGTAGAAGAGCCCTCCATCAGTGATCAGTTTATTCCCCTACCACTAAATGAGACTGTGTCCAAATCATTCCAGATATTTCAGGACCATTATACAACATCGTAGCATGATGGATCCCATTCTGTCTCTTGTGCTAACAAAGGATTTTCCTTCTTCGAGGAGTCAAACAATTCATTCCACTTCTTTCATTGTACTCCCCAGCACTTCACAACATTTTTTTAAAGTAAAAAGACTTGCCTCTTCAATATAGCTTTCACCTTCTTCGTTTTGAATCAAAGTTAGAAAAGAAAAGAATGCAGATGTTAATCTCATTTCCTTTTATAGTTTCATATGCTAATTAAGGACACTGCCATGAAACTTCCCCTACACACACACACACACACACACACACACACACACGCGCGCGCACACATATGCGCACCTTTGAGTTACATCATGTTTGGAAAATTGCAAAATGCTTTTCAGTGACCCTAAGATGCTTACTTCCCAAAAAAGCCTGGCTGTTTAACAGTATTCTTCCAGTGACTCTTTATGACTGTGACAAACAAAACAGCAGGAAAGGTTGAAAGGGGTGCTTCTGACTCGCACCCAGGGAGCGACAGAATAGGCGCCATCAAGTTCACATATGCGAAGAGGAAGGGCGAACCAAAGAGTAAGAATATGAAACAATAGATCAGCAATCAAAGTGTGCTGCATTTGTACGTTTGCTATATTAAAAGATCCAAAACACCAGCTACCTCCTGTATGGAGCATGTACATGAAGAGCACAGGCAAGAAGCACAAGCCGTGGAGCGATTAGGTTGTGCAGCAGTGGAAGCAGTACCCAGGCCATTGGCATCAAAGACTCATCTCTGGGTATGTCACTGAAAAGTGATGCTCAGCAACAGTCAGTATCAGAACCAGTATAATGGCTAGTTGTCACAGTGGATGGTTCACTGAGCTTGGAGTCAGGAAGACCCAAATTCAAATCCAGCTCCAGATACTCACTGGTTGTGTGACCCTGGACAAGTCACTTAACCTCTGTTTGCCTCAAGTTTCCTTATGTATAAAATAGAATTAATAATAGCATCTCACTCCCAGGTTTGTTGTAAAGATAAAATGAGACAATATTTGTAAAGCGCTTTATGAGTGCCAGCTATTATTATCCACAAGGAAGAATGGTGTTGATTGAATGTGAACACTAAAAGAGAGCATTGCTGTACTTAGCAGAAACTGAGCCACACAGAAGAAGCAGAGTTTGGCAATTGTCTGGAAAAAAATCATTGAGTATAGTCACATGTCTTTATAACCAGTACTCGCCAATTTTCAACTGAAATCCATGAAAAATTATGAAAGCTATGTTTATGTGAAAATCTCATCTACCGTCCTTTTATTTCAGGATAGCACACATTGAACCAAAGGTATACATTTATATCCTTAATAATGAAACAATTTTTGTCAAAATCACTTCATTCCTTCAGAAGTTATTATGGGACAAACATACAGGCAAATTGATGAGCTTGATTTAAAACAGAGAAGTCATTTGACTTGGTCAGTGAGTCTAAAAGGAGCTTAAAATATTACTTTCAGCAGCCAGAAACACAATTGCATCAATAATAACAGAGAAGTTAGGGAAACATCAGGATTTCTGTCTTTTCTCCTCATGAGTTATGATGCGGTGAAGCATCCCAAAACAATGCCAGCCTGAGGCAGCCTTGGAAAAGAAAAAACTAGAGGAGATTTGAGGATCACCTATATGGAAGTAATAGTTGATGCAGAAGAGGAGTGGGAAAAGTGGCCAGCCCTGCAATGAAGGGGGAAGTAAAGTGGAAGGGCCACCCCAAGGGGCTGCCAAAAGATACAAGCATAGAAGAGCCCAGAGCATCATAAATCTAGAAAACGAAGAGCATCTTGAGGAGTAGGCATTGCGTAGTAAAGGTAATCAGGCAGGTAGAATGAGGCTCAGATAGAGAGAATCAGTCCCTTGATCTTGTCTTTTTGGTAGATCGGGAAAGCGAACTAATTAGAAGACCAATTAGGAAGTGAGAGGATAGAGCTTAAAGTACCAGTACTACACCCAGACAAGGACTGTGTATGTGAACAGTGGGAATGTAATAAGGGGTTTCCTGGGGAGAGAGAACTAAGGTGACCATTGGTGTCAGATGAGGAAAGACAAAATTTCTTCCCCTGCATGTATTTTACATAGACAAGTAATCAAACATCATAAATAGTAACAAGCAGGTGGTCAGATACTTGACAATACTGATTTTTCAGTGACTGCTCTAGATATCTAGTAGGGAATTGTTTAAAGGCCCACTGAGGCCCTGGGATACTAACAGACAAAATGTGGAGTCAACATACCATTCAGCTCTAAACCAAATTAAAGGCCTCCAAAAGAACAGAATGTTTCATAGCACCTCCATTGAGACAGGAACTTGATTTCTTTCCACACATATGTCAGTGAAGCATAAAAACCTAGGCAAACAGTCCTGAGAAAGTCCAGGATTCACTAATACCAATGTGTGTGCCACCAAACCTTCTGGACCCTCTAGGTGTGATGTCTGTATCATTATACTGCCTTCCCTGGTGCCCCTTGATCGTGTGGTTCAAGCACTGCCTTTGTTAAGCCTACAGAAAGTCAGTGTTTTATGTAATACAGGAGTACTTCATCGGAGCTGCCCACCAAGAAGTACTCTGTTTCAGTCACTAGCCCAGTGGTCTGTTCAGAAACTCTCTGTCACAAGGGTGAGGCAGACTTTCAGGAAAGCAGTATTCCCACTGGCTTCCAGGGAGCAATTAGCACATAGACATCTAGGCTGCTTTCCTCAATAGTCTGTGTCTTCAAGTGGTGGATCTGGTCAGGTTTGGAATTCAACTAAAAGATGAAATAGAACATTACTCAAAATACAAAACAGCTCTGTGCCCCCAGCTTCTGTGTACTGTGACTGTGTACTCCCAGGCCATCTCTTGGGGATCTCCTGTCATCAGGACTCACCCATATCCCGGAGGCTTGATGCACTGTGATTGGACATTGTGAAAAAATGAAAAGAAGTCAAGCACTTCTGTGGATCCATCTGCCTCTGGCCTTCTCGAAACCCTGCCCCTGCTTGCCCTCTTAAGTCTTCTAGGGCAATGGGAGGAAGCTCTGAAACACCTGTGTTCTTAGCTCATGGAAAGATGTGAAGGAGGTGTGTGAATTCAGGACCCTCTCTCTGCATCTAACAGGGAAAACATCTTTGGAAATCAGCCTTCCCTTCTCAGCTCACCAGCCCGACTCTGTTCACAATAGCTGGCAGTCTCAGCACTTTGGATCTCCTTTTGTTGTGGTTCTGACCACTGCACCAGGACCAGAATCTCCTTCTCACCACCAGTCCCCGGCAATCTCAGTCAATGGTCATTCTAGACACAGCAGCAGTGGCCTCTACAACATCCCAGCTCCTCTTGTCTACATCATGGAGGCCCAGTGGTTTCAATCCCAATCCAGTGGCGGTTCATTCCTGGTCACCCTCCCGGCAAAGAGATCTCATTCCTCTCTTTACTGTATTGTGGCCTCCTACCCATAGCAAGTATGGCCCTAATGCCTATGATGAGGGAAGAAGGGCAGTCAGCCTCTTGTGTATGCTTGGATCAACCAACACCATTTTGCCAGTCTCTCTCTCTCCCCAAAACCTCACCCCAGACCCAGAGGAAAATGATATTTCAGAGAGGTAAGAAGAACAATATGGGCATTGTTTATACAGAATAGTTCCTATCTTAAGAAAATGTTCTTTTGGGGCAGTTAGGTGGTGCAGTGGATAGAGCACCAGCCTTGAAATCAGGAGGACCTGAGTTCAAATCCAGCCTCAGACCAAACACTTGACACCTATTAGCTGTGTGACCTGGGCAACTCACTTAACCCCAATTGCCTAAAAACAAAACAAAATGTTCTTTTAACAAAGATCCCTTATGACACCATGTGTCCTGATTTCAGATTTAGAAATTCAGTATACCTTAATTGATCACCTACTATATTTAAAGATTGTACTAGACCTTGGGGGAGGTATAAATAAAAATGACCCCAATCCCTGCCCTTATGGAGTTCCCAGTCCAGTGTAGACTTCATTCTATCCCTTGTCAACTTCATCCATTCCCACAGTCCCAGCTATCACATATATAAATGATCCCAACTCATTATTTCTGTCTTGACCTCATGTCTGTGGTCATCTCCAACCACCCAGAGAGCATCTCTAGATATCTCACCTGCACTTCAAATTCACTGTATTCAAAACTGAATTCATTATCTTTCTCCCCCATTTTCCCCTATGGTCACCCTGTTTCTTTTTATCTTTTCAATCAATATTCCCTTTATTTTAATTTCCCTTCTCATTATGAACTTAACAAACAATATTTAAACAAAGAACAGAAAAGAGGATTATATATGGACCTGGGAACTTAAGTTACATAAATTTGGGGGGTTTTTTGATGTCTTACCCCTTCTGAATTTCATTTACGTTTTTTCTTTCCTGTGTGTTTTTGTAATGTTTGATTGATACTGTTTTCTTTCTTGTACTCCTCTTACTACTCACCAATCCTTCACCTCAAAAAGAATCCCACCCTCGTAACAAAGAACTAGAAGCCAACAAAACAAATCACACTTTGGCTCGATCTAAAAAACGTATGCCTCATTCCTCACCTTTTGTCTGTCCTCTGCAGAGAAATGAGAAGCATGCTTCTCCTCGGTCTTCTGAAGTCATGACTGGCCACTGCATTGATCTAAGTACTGAGGTCTTTTAGATGTTTTTCCTTTGCACTCTTGTGGTCAATATGTAAATTGTGGTTCTGCTCACCTCATTCTTCATTAGTATGGATCTTGCCCGGGTTCTCTGAATCCCTTTATTATGAACACACCATTTCCAAGACCCATCCTTCTCAGAACTTTGCTCTATCGCCTTCTTCTGTTAACGGAGTTGACTTAGAACACACAGAAGAGTTTTAGGCTGTAGAATGGCTGGAAACAAAAACCTAAACTAAGTCACAAGATGGCCATAATCTTATGGCTACAAGCCTTGTGTTCTCTGGGGCTATCATATTTAATTTTTGACCAGTTTCACAAATGAAATTCCTGAGCCATATATATTTAGCATCAAAAACCCACTAAATAAATTAAGTCCTGAATGACAGCCCCAGAGTGATGCAGAAGTTAGGATACCTCATGTTTTGTGGGAAGACACAGCCTTCTCTTCCATGATGAATTGAGTGAACAGAGTGACTGCGGGCAGAGTGCTAGGAAAGTGCTGTGGCTGGTAAAGTAGATGAGGTGCCCCGTCCAGAGTCAGGGAAGCCAGGTTCAAGTGCTGGCTCTGTGTGTTGAAATGTTCTTCTTCCCCCAAGGCCCAGCTGAGGGTCCACTCAACCTCAGCTGACATCATTCCCTCATTCCTCAGACTTTTCATAGAATGTTCTATCTGAATATTTTCTTTGCCTTTATCTACTCTGGGTCCCACTTAATCATATTGTCACCACTTTACTATTAGATTCTAAGTTCCTTGAGGACAAGGATTATCCTTATTCATCTTCATATGCCCAACTCCTCACACAGTGCCTTGCCAGGAAAAAGAGGCCCAGATGGTGGGGGTGTAGTGGTGCACACCTGTAGCCCCAAGTGCCAGAGAAGCCAAAGCAGGTGAATCTTTCCATCTCAGGAGTTCTGACCAGTCAGGTGTTTCAGGAACTCTGGCATCAATTTGGTGAGCTGCTAGGAACAGGGGACCACCAGGGTACCTAGGGAGGAAAGAAACTGGCCCAGGTTAAAAATGGAGGGAATCAAAACTCCCCTGTAGATTAGTAGTGGGACCAGGCCCAGAATAACCCCTGTACTTCTAGCCTGGGCAAGATGGGGAAACTCAGTCCTTTTAAAAAAAAAAAGTCTATGAGTAGAATCTGCCCCACACAAAATAGTAAAAGAAACAGCCTCAGGATTATGAAATCATAAAACACAAGGGCAAAGGCATCCATCCTGAAATGGTAGCCAGGAAAGTACTATGCAGGAACTGCATGCTCAGTAAATGCTGGCTGATAGAGTGACTGTGGCCAATAACACCCTCCCTAAACACCAGATGCACTGTTCTCCAGGCCTGGCTGGGTTATTGTGAGAAAAGTGCTTTGTAAACCATGAAACGATGCATCAATTTATAGTTAGTCATGTAAGCACCTCACCATGGAGCACCAAGGCCAACTTATGTCCAGCTTGTCAGAAGTGAGGGTCAGCCCGTATTCAAGAGGCCAAGGCAGTCAGCAAGAGACTCCACACAAAGTGGTAAACGGGAGAAGCCTCTAGCTTCTGGTTCCTCAAACCCTGCCTCTACTCTGGCCAGTGCTCCCATGCCGCCCCTTTCCATCTTTGAGGAAGGAAAGCACTCTAACATATTCATTCATAATAAGGCGGTAGTTCTTACATGGAAGTAATAAATACATTTGAAGTAAATACATTGAAGAAAAAACAAAACCACCCCCTCACACAGACAATCATCAGATGGAAACCAAGTGATTCAAGGGAACATGGGCAAAATAAGAAATCATTCCTGGAGGCATTCACTGAGTGTTCTACTTTTTAATCACCCTTTATGTGTGTTTTATTTATTGGTTGCCCACAGACACAATAAAAACCCAATAAATGTTTAGTGGATTAATGAATACACAAGGATTATTGGCTGAGGTCTACAGATAAAAAATGTTAACCTATCTCTCATCTCTAGCTGAGTCACCTGTGCTTCTTCAAAGGAAACTGGGTAGAAATTGTTCCCTGAGGAAAATATTTTTTAAAATATTAAAAAAAAAATCTATGGACAGTGGTTGCCATCCACTATGACTCCCTACCATATGTATACATCTTTCTTTCTTTTCCTTTCCTTTTACTAGTCTCTTTATTTTTCTCATATTATTTTCTTTTACTTCCTTTCTTTTCCATAACCATTTTTCTGTTGTGTTTACAATACCCTGTGGAACATAGAGGTATTTCTTCTCCTATCCCATCAGTGTGCACTAAACATAGTGAGAAGGGTTTCTGGTGCCTGTTGACCTATTTACACAATGACTCTGTACAAGTCACTTCATATACTTCATCTGTAAATTAGGGCTAATACTAGCAACCCCCAATGTGAACAATGCTGAAAACAGTAAGAATGGGGAACCACCTTAGGTCCACAAAGAAATACGACATTCAAAACAATGTTAGTAGCCTATATTGCATACTTTTAAGAAATACTAAATTCTTCTCCAACTCCAAAATCTGTTATTAGATTAAAAGAATTATGACCCATCTGAACTGAGAGTTGCTTCCGACTGAAGTTGATCCTCTTTCTTTACCTCTGACTAACAAAACTCTAACTTCATTGAATATAAACTAGTGCTGGGCCCCACTTTTCGTGGGGCCTGGAGCTCGAGCAGTGCTGTCCTCATTGATACTTGCATTGTCTCTTCATCTACCATATCTTTCTAGACACCAAAACTCCTTCCCATCCCACTCACACATCCAGCCTGCCAGACCTCCCATGATGAGATGCCTCACACATTAAACATTTAATTGGTATGTCCCCATTGGACCTTCCATTATACACTATGACATCAGGTAGCTAACTGGGGAATCTTGAAGAAAGTCTGAATACATATATTTTGGGGATAATCTTCAGAATTGGACTGAAGGATGCTGGGCTTTATCCTATAATTTTGAAAGATTAAAATGAATTTCCTTTTTCTAGGTTCCCACTGGTCAAGTGATAACTGTGGAAAGTACTCCTGTATACTTAATAGGGGGACCACTAGCAGACACAGACATTGCCCTGAAAAGACTGCCTATTCAAGGAGGAGCTTTACAAAGAGTCAAAGAAATTAAAATAGAAGATAAGACAAAAAATTATCACTGTCTCTAGCATCATACTCACTTAAAAAAAATACTGCTTCTAGTTTTCTAGTGAAGAAATATATTTTTATGCAAAATGTTAATGGCAGACATTTAGAATATATTATTATGTCTTTGACAAAGTACTGTATGGGGCTTGGGGGAAAATGTGTAATTAACCATGTTCCATGAGTGTATTTTGTGATTGAACGTTTCAGTAACATGTAGCATCAGAAAACATAAGGAATTTATTGGCAGTCTTTTAAAAGTTCTAGCTGAATAAATTTTTATGTTCTCTAAAACTAAATGACAGAAATATGGTAGTTAATTATTCTTGCCATAACAAAGAAATATTTGTCATTAGCTAAACAATTTAAAATAAAGAAATTATTTTAAAAATGATTTGTTTGTCGTCTTAAACTACATATAAGCCTGATTTTCCTGGGGTAGGGCTCGTAGACTCACATTTCCCCTTCTATGGAAAGCACCAAACGCAACATTCATGCAGCCATGAATCAAATGGTCAAAAGAAGGGATATGATAGGGCTGTGACCAGATGAGGTTGCCAGCTACATAGTAACACAAGTTTTCTGCCAACTACATCCAGGGCATTCACCCTTAGAATCAGAGTGAGAAGGGGCAGCTAAGTGGCACAGTGGAAAGAGCACTGGCCCTGAAGTCAGGAGGACCTGAGTTCAAATCTGGCCTCAGATCAAACACTTGACACTTACTAGCTGTGTGACCTTGGGCAAGTCACTTAACCTTAATTGCCTTAAAAAAAAAGAATCAGAGTGAGATACATCTGACATCTTTCCTCTTCCTCCTCTCCCCTTTCTTGGTGCAAGCAAGGTGATGATATCCCGTATGGATCCTAGCAATCTCCTTGAGCTGCACCTGTGGGTCTGTGTAGCAGGGAATAAGGTCAGCAGTTCATCCACGTTGATATTGAGTTTAATGAGAACTACTACAAGAAAAATGTATTTCTAATGCCACAACACATTCAAGCTATGTCTCTACCCACCTTCTTTTAATATGCTAAAACTAAGGTGGAGTTTCTCAGAGGGTGGTTCAGACCACACCATGGGAGGTCATAGCCATCATGTGAACTGTAGAATTCCTTTGGAGCAAGAAGACTTGACATCCTTTTCCTGAAGACTTTTGCTTTCTGATGATATGGAAAAGTTAAGAAAATAAGACAATATTGTCCAACCTATGACCAAGCAGAACCCTTTTACAACATCCCACCAAAATGGTTACCCAATGGTTTTATGGCCTCCAATGATGGTGATTTAACTACCTTATGAGAAGGCCCACTCTACTTCTGGACATCTCTATTAGAAAGTTTTCCTTATACCAAGCCAAAAATCTGCTTTCAGTAACTTCCATAATGCTATTAGTTCTTCCCTCTGAAGAAAAATTAATCTAATGCATCTAAAATCTAATCTCTCTTCCATGATAGCCTTTCAAATATGTGAAGAAAATTAGTATGCCCCTGCTTCTTTAAATAAACTTCAGACTTAACATCCCAAGTCCCTTTAATTTAGCTGTTTTGAACATGCACTGGCTTGTCAACATCCTCCCTAAAATATGCTACCCAAAAAATGAATATAATACTCCTGATATGGTCAAAACAGGTCAAAATACAGAGGGAATATTACTACCTTCATTTGGTACACATTTGTAAAGGTACATAGAATCACAATGTTGAGATTTGAAAGAGATAAAAGTTATCCAGTGAGGTAGAGATTCATAGATTTACATCTTGCCAACATGAAAAACATGGGTGGGGCAGGGAGAAGGAATGGAAGAAACAGAGGTGGAAGCCTCCAAAGACACTTTCCCTATTTCATGATTTTGTATTGAACAGACTACATACACATACATACAACTACATATGCATTTTTGTGCATATGTGTGTGTGTCTGTGAGTATTATAATATGCATGTGTGTATGTGTGTACACATATGTGTATGGACAATATATATAAACATGCATACACATACTACATATGCATGTATATTTGTGTGTATGCATATATGTGTGTCTGTATATATATAATATGCATATATATGCATACACATATATGCGTGTATAGCCTATATGTGTGCATATATATGTGTATATATAAGCACACACCATACCTTTACATATATTTCAGAGACAGAGACAGGCTCAGAGAATCCACATATCTACACAGTGTGGTCCATTCATTTATAACAAACACTCAGAGTGCAGTAAAAATCATCTTATCTTTATCTGGAAACAAACGCTATTATAAAAGTTCAAACAGTAAATAAGCAAGATTTAAAGAGCAGGAAACTCCCAAAGGTAAGTGAGGCCAGTTTGCCAGGCATTGATGAGGCAGAAGCCAGGGGCATGATGGGGAATGGGTGGTGGAGGTGGGAGGTGAGTGGAGGAGGGGTAAATTACCAGATCTTAATGCAGAAGCAAATTCTGACCAGATCATTAGGCTGGTTAGTGAGCCAAACAAGGCCAAACAAGGCTCTAACAGCTCATTACTGTGTTCAGTTCAAGGAAGCAGTGCCCTTCCCTCACAATGCACTGACCCCTGGCCTGGTACCCTAGGGCTTCAGAGTCCCCAGGCTTCCTCCCTCTGCCACCAGGACAGCTTCTGCATCTTATGATCTCTAGCGCTCACATCCTTAATTCCCCTTACCAACATGGCAAATGTCATCTATCCCGTGCTTGACAACCTCTAAGGAGGGGGACCCCCACCATCTCTCCAGGCAACCCTGGAGAGGGTTCCTTCCCCCTTTGGGGCAGCTCCAATTTTCAGGAAGTTTTTTTTCCTCACATTAAGATGAAATCGGCCTCCTAGCAACCATCGATTTTTTTTTGCCTTCTGGAGCCAGACAGAACAGACCACATCCCTCTTCCCCATGTCAGCCCATCCAATACCAAAAGAAAATTATCGTGTCCCCTTGCATTTTCTCCAGGCTACACATCTCCAGCACCTCCAAATAATCCTCATATGATGATTTAGGACAGAACCTTGGGGGACACCTAAGTTTAAGGGACTGGAAGAATGATAGGACTCAGCAAAGAAGACAAAGAAAAATCAGAAAAGTAGGAGACTGTGAGATTGCAGTGTCATGAAAGTCAAAGGAGAGAGTATTCATAAGGCAGTAATATTCCATGTTCTCAAACACTATGGAGAAATCTAGGAGGATGAGGATAGGAAAAAAAAGACCAGTGGATTTTCTAATAAAGAGGCTATTAGTGACCATGGAAATAGCTATTTCAACAGAATGGTGTGTATGGAAGCCATATTGTAAAGGCTTGAGCGGAGAAGCAGAGGCAGTTAAGCAGAAAAGACCACAGATTAAAAGGACAAGGAATTTAGAGGGGTCTTTTTATTCTTTACTGCATTATTCACTTGCAGTTTGGAGGAAGGAAAGGCGATGTTGATCTAGTACTATACTGAAGGCAAATCAATAAGCAGACTGCCTGTCTTATATTATTTTTACTTCAAATGTCATTTAGTTCTTTTAAGAATATATAAAAGGTATTGAGCTTTGCATCTCAACTAGAAAATGAAGCAGTAGGTGCAAAGAATCTTTTAACAGCATCTAGGGCTGGCCTGCCCAAAGGATGTAAGAGCCAGGACAATTCACAATGGGGTGCCTTGTGCTACCCAGATACTGGTATATGGGAAATCGGGTAAAAATGAACATTGAGAGTAGATGGCCTGAAGACAAGAAAGAAAGGAGGTATCACAAAATGTTTAAAGTGAGCATCAAAGGCAGTAAGAGAATTTGATTTTAAATCCCAGGAACTGAGCTCTGTTACTTGTAACTATGTGACTTTGAGCAATATCACTGTGCCTCAGTTTTCTGACCTGTAAAATGGAGGTGGGAAGGTTGGATTAGATAAGCCTTAAGGTCCCTTCTAGTGTTGTACCTTTCATCTTGAAAGCGTTAACAGAAGGAGCCAAGATGGGAGATTAAAGACAACCCATCTGAAGAGTCTCATCATCTCCCTCCAAAAAAACCTTTGAAACAATGCCTCAAATCGAATTTTGGAGCAGTGGAACCAATAAAATGTCAGGTTGAGGTATTTTTTTCAGCCTAAGAAAACTTAAGAGGTCTGTGTCTATGATACCAGGGTGGAGCCCACCCGCACAGCAGAAGCAGCCTCTAGAGCTCTCAGCCCACAGATGGTAAGGAGGTCAGACAACTGGTCTGGTCATAAACGGGTTATAGGGGGCCCTTTGCCGGTACTGGGTACAGTGGGCACTGATTGACAATTCTATTGCCCATAGGTAGTTCTGGATCACAGTTCCAGGCTGGAGAGAAGCACTAGGGATCAGTCACAAGGTGCAGTTCCAAGGCAAAGATGAACACTAACACTTGTGGCTGCAGGGGACCAGGGACCTTTTCTTGGTAAAGACCAGAGTTCAGACAAGGGGAAAAATACTATTGTGCTGTGGGAAATGACAAGGGAGGGGTAGTCTCAGAAAAAACATGGCAAGACCTATATGAACTGATGCAAATGAAGTGAAAAGAACCTGGGCATCATTGTGCACAGTAACAGCAATGTTATAATGATGATCAGCTATGACAGACTTGGTTACTCTGATCAATACAATGATCCAAGACAATTCCAAAGGACTCGTGATGAAAAAAAATGCTATCCATCTCCAGATAGAGAATTGATGAACTCTCTGTACAGATTGAAGAATGCTTTTCTGACTTTATTTTTCATGCTTTTTTTTAATTCTGGAAATATATTTGTATGATTTCACATGTATAATTGATATCATATTGCTTGCCTTCTCAGTGAGTAGAGAAGGAGGTGGGAGGGAGGAACAGAATTTGTATCCTAAAATTTAAAAAAAAGAGAATATTAAAAATAAAATACAATTTTTAAAAAGAGTTAAGAGGCTGATAGGGAGGGGGGATGATGATGAAGAAGTATTGATGAAGAATTGTCCAGGAAAAAAAGTAGCTTAAAGGATGTCATTAGAAATTTATAACCAGCAAAGGATGTGAATGGGCAGGGGGGTTTTTTTCGTGTTTTTTTTTTTTAGGCAATTGGGGTTAAGTGACTTGCCCAGGGTCACACGGCTAGCAAGTGTCAAGCATTTGATGGGCAGTTTTCAAAGGAAGAAATCCAAGCTATCAATAGCCTTATGAAAAAAGTGCCCTAGGGGCAGCTAGGTGGCACAGTGGATAGAGCTCCAGCCTTGGAGTCAGGAGAACCTGAGTTCAAATTTAACCTCAGACACATAACACTTACTAGCTGTCACTTAACTTAAGCAAGTCACTTAACCCCAATTGCCTCACCTAAAAAAACAAGTTTTTTAAATCACTAATAATTAGAGAAATGCATTGACAGAAGGAGTTTCCTCACCTGAGAGTTTTCTATTCAAATTAAATTTCAAACCCTATCTATAGCCTTTGTTTAAAGTCAGATAGGAAGAACTTCATCTTGAAACAATGATAATGCCCCTAATGCTGGGTCATGAGCTCAGTTCTATATGGCCACAATTTGAGACTCAGCCTCAGTGAAAAAAGCCTAGTTCTGTGTCCTTTTTGACCTAGACCTTGAGAGGTACAAAATCCTCTTGATTGACAGAGAGAAAGCCTCTGAGTCACTCAGTATTGTTTGAGGGAGTGGATGCCTCCCAGGGTGGTGGTGGTTTTCTTTTAGCATTTATTTTACGCTGATCTAATGACCTCAGAAACTATCTGAGTCACTGCGGATCTGGGGGGCCAACTTCTCTGAAACAAACTGAGTGGGGAGGACAGTCTGATTTAGCCGGTGAAAATTCTGAGTACTAAAGGTATATGAAGCTAATGCTTTATTAATAACCGATTGGGTCAATAGAATTCCAGTGAAAGAATGACACAAATTGGGAACTGTCAGTATTTTATAAAAATGAATGCTTACTTTAGCCATAGTAAGGGAATATTCAAGGACATGACATATCCACATCTTGGTTACTTGTGATATTATCAGGCCTGCTCCTCCTGGGAGCAGGAACCCCAAATTAAGAATACTCTCTTCCAACTGCATCTGGAGTACTGTGTTTAGTTCTGGGATCTGCATTCTAGGGATAACTGGGGAATGACAAGGAACCCAAATTGAGAATACCCTCTTCCAACCACATCTGGGGTACTGTGTTTAGTTCTGGGATCTGCATTCTAAAGACAATGGGAAACGACCTAAGAATGGCCAGGATGATGCGGAGACTGGAAGTAGGGCCACGTGAGGCTCAGTGGAAGGAATGAAAGTTGTTTAGCATGGAGGAGAAAAGATTTGGGCAAGGAAGTGCAGAGGTACTCATGATTACTGTCTTCAAGAATGTGAAAGATTGTCATATTGAAGAGATATTTGACTTGTTCTGTTTGGCTCCACAGGGTAGAATTTGAGTCAATAAGCAGAAATTGCAAAGAGGCTGATTTCAATTAAACATAAAAGAAAATTTTCTAAAAATTAGAGTTGTCCCAAAATTGGAATGGGTTGTCTGAGGAGGATGTGGAGGTAAGTAAGTAAAGGCTTACTTTCAAATAAAGTAAAAGCTGTATGACCACTTATTAGGTGTGTTGTCGAGGAAAGACCTATCCAGGTACCAGTTGGGCTCGGTCAGACATCGGAGACATCAGAGTCATCCACTGCATCCTGGACCATTGCCAGTTGTCTTGACTTTTGTCCTGCCACTAGCCTTCAGTGACTCAGGAAGAGATAGTGAAGCTGACCTCACAACCCTGCCTCACTTAAATCCAATTCACAAGCAAGTCAAGACATCCATGATGTCATTGGTCTGCTTCGAAAATGAAAGATGAACAACAAGTTGGACCAGATGAATTCTGAAGTCACTTCCAACTCTGAGACCCTCATATTCTAGGATTCACCTTTTTTTCTTGGCCTCAGCTCCACTGAGTCCAAGCTGGGATTCAATCATTCAATTCATAACACACTGAAGAAGAAGGATGGAAAGAAAGAGGGAGAGAGGAAGGGAACATTTATTAAGCACCTCTTATGTGCCAGGCACTGTGATAAACATTTTACCAATATTACCTCATTTGATCTTACGGCAACTCGGGGAGATAGGTGCTATTATTATTTTCATTTTACAGATAAGGAAACTGAGGCACACAGAGGTTAAGTGACCTACCAAGAGTCACAGAGCTAGTGTCTGAGGTTGGATTTCTACTCAGGTTTTCCTGACGCCAGACCCAGCGCTCTATCTATTGCATCGTCTAGCTGCCTCTATATACCTACCATGTGCAAAGAATTTCACTAACTGAGCAAGGTGCAAAGACAAAACCAAAACGGCCCCTGCCCCTGCCCCTGAAGAGCTCATGTTCTACCAGGGGAATGCAACACAGGTAGTAAAAGTATAATATAAGAAGAATTGAGAAAAGAGAGACTATTCACTAAAGAGAGGATAGGGGAGAGGTTTCATGAAGAAAGCGATGTCTGAGTTGAGACTTAAAAAAGAAAAACATGAAAAGAGAGCATAACCCAAACGTGGAGAATGACTAGTGTATAACAGTGGGAAAGGGAAATAGCTAGTCGTCCAGTTTAGCTGGAACATTGAGTTTATGAATAGGATTCATATGAATGAGGCTGGAAAGGTAAATTGGATCTATATTGTTCAGTCATGTCTGACTCTTCTTGACCCCATTTGGGATTTTCATGGCAAAGATACTGGAGTGGTTTGCCATTTCCTTCTCCAGATTATTTGCCTCACTTGAGGAAACTGAGGCAAACAGAGTTAAGTGACTTGTCCAGGATCACACAGCTAGTAAGTTTCTGGGGTCAGATTTGAACTTGGGTCTTCATGAGTCCAGGCCCAACACTCTCTCCACTGTACCACCTAGCTTCCCTTAATCTATATTGAGGAGGGTTTTAAATGCCAAGTTTAGGAGTATATAGTGCCTATAGCTAATAGGAAGCCGTTGCAAGTTTATGAACGAGGATGTATTGTGGTAAAAGCTGTGCCTTAGAAAAATTATTTTGACAGATAATGTGTAAGTTGAACTGGAAGAAAAGATATTGGAAGCAGGAAAACTATTAGGAGACAATTACAATAAGCAGAACCAAGAAAACAGTACACACAGTAGCTACAATTTAAATGGAAAGAACAATCACACACCAAAAAAATCAAATCAGTGTCACAGAACGTATAAAGATCAAGTGAGACTGAAGTAAATATGCATGAGAACCCTCTCCCTATCCACTCTGTGGTGGAGGGGGGTGGTCCACTGGTTACGCATCGCACACATTTTTGGACTTTCTCAACTTAAGTTGCGCTGACATTTTTTTCCTCTTTTTTAAAAAAATATTGGGATAGCTAGGTGGCGCAGTGGATAGAGCACCGGCTCTGAAGTCAGGAGGACCTGAGTTCAAAACCGGCCTCAGACCAAACACTTGACACTTACTAGCTGTGTGACCCTGGGCAAATCACTTAACCCCAACTGTCTAAAAGAAAAATACTATTTGTGATATGGGATGGCCCTCAGGGAGGAGTTAGGGGATGCCATGGTAATGTAAGAAACAGAAAATATCAATTAAAAAAAAGAAAAACAATTATAGTATGCTAGGTAAGAGGGGTTGTAGGCCTGAACTTGGAGTCAGGGTGAGGGCCATGTTATTGGAGAGAAAGGTATATACACAAGAGATGTTGTGAATGAATAAACAGAGCATTTTTAATTTAACATTTTGGTTTTTTATCCCCCGATTACATGTTAAAACAATTTTTTTACATGTTTCAAGTTTTGAGTTCCAAATTATAATCCTCCTTTCCACTGTCCCCTTCCCCCTTCCTGAGACAGTATGCAATGCAATATAGGTTATCTATATGCAATCAAGTAAAACATTTCCATATTAGTCACTTTAAACAGAGCATTTATTAAGTGCTTACTGTGTGCAAAACTCTGTGCTAAGTGCTGGGAATACAAAAAGAAAAGTAAGAAAGTCTCTGCTCTCAAGGAGCTCATGTTCTAACAGGGAAGACAACATGTACGTAAGGTTTCAATTGCAAGGAAGCTGGAAAAGTCTCATGGTGCAGCAGCAAAGTAGATGTTGAAGCCTCTTTCTTAATGTCTTCATTTAATGTCACTATCCTCAGGGCTCTTGGGTTCAGGTTTCTCAGCTGTTCCCTTCAGGGTATGAGGAGAGATGGTGGTCAGGAGTATGGGAGGGAAGGGGAGAGTTGATTCTCCTGCTGCTTCCTGCCTCTCCCTCAGGTCATTTTGCTGCTTCAACTAGATTGACTTGCCTGCCTTTTTCTGGAGGTAGAATCAACAAAATTTGGCAACTGATTGGCTGTAAGGGGTTGAGGAGAAAGGAAGAGTCCAGGATAGCTCCAGGGTTATGAACCTGAATGAGAAGATGGTTAAGACCCTCAACAGAAGTGTAGAAGGTTAGAGTAGAGTCCAAGAATTTTGGACATGTTCAGTTGGAGCTATCTATGCGACATCCAGGAGAGCTAGCTGAAGATTTGGGACTAGAGTTCAAAAGAGCCACTATAGTTGAATTTAGGAGTCATCTACATAGAGATGATATTTAAACTCATGAAAACAGGTAAGATCACAAAGGAAGAAAATCAAAAAGAAGAGTTCATAAGCTGGAGTCTACAAACCAAATTATAAAATATAGATTCCCCTTAGAGCACAGAGTCTTAACCTAGGATACACAAAAGGTATGTGGATACATTTTAGGGGCTCCATGAATCTGAATGGGGAAAAATATTACATCTTTATTTTTACTAACCTAGGTGGCTCAGTGGGTAGAGCTCTGGGCCTGGAGTCAGGATGACTTGAATTCAAATCTGGCCTCAGACAATTACTAGGTGTATGAGCCTGTAAATTCCTGTTTGCCTTAATCCACTGGAGAAGAAAAAGGCAAACCATTCCAGAATCTTTGCCCAGAAAACCCCATAGAACTGTCTGGTCCATTGGGTCGCAAAGAATTGGACATAACTGAACAGCACTGACAAGACTTAAATTTGGCATTTCCTTAATTATGAATATAGGCAACAAACCACAGCAGTATTGGGCTTCATCAGATTGCCAAAGGAGTTCATTACATAAAACCATGTGAAGCACTTCTGGTCTGGGGAGAAAAGAGAAGGGCATTAAGGACAGAGCCCTAAGCTAGCACCATATTAAGGGGACAGGAGATGGATGCTAAAGGAATACCCATTTTGATTGCTGAAACTTAGCAAGATATCTTTTATGTGTTTACGGGCTAGATTTCTTTCTTAAGGACCATGCCTTAGACCCAAATCATTCTGGCTGTCATTGATTGGCCAAGAATAGGTCCCAGCCCAAGCCTCAGTTTGTCATTGTTTAGATTCCGATGGCTCAAAGTAAGTATAAATAGTAATTGTTTCTTTTTTGGTGGGGAAATGCTGAGGGTCTTCCCCTCCCAGATTGATTTTTTTTTTGACTGGCTAAAAGAGGCCATTCTTGACCTCATTTCTTACCTAGTCTTAGTCACTGAATGGGCATTGCCTCAGTCAAACTGAGACCTGAGAAAGACGTTAACTTTAAAAGGCCAAGGTCTCCCACTGCTCTGGGGTCATCTCCAGTTGTCCTGATCTATATCTTGCCACCAGACCTAGATGGCTCCAGAGGGGAGAGTGAGGCTGGTGACTTTGTACAATTCTCCCTCACTTAAATCCAATTCACTCTCAATTCATGGCATGGGGAAGGCCTTAATGTCACAGTCCGACAAACGACAAACTTAACAATTACCTGTTGATTGATTAACTCTCTGCTGGCAAAGCCTCTAAGAGCCCAGGCTCTCTTTGACCCTATGATGAAGTATTGGAGAAGAACTTTCCTGTAGCCACTCACTGAGGGTCTATGTATCTGTTGTCTAGAACCACCCTTCACTAAGTACAGAGAGACTCATCACCAGCCTACATACAAGATGACAGGATGATAAATTATTTTGGCCACAATAACTCTCAAAGAGCATACAATCAGTTGCAGAGAGGTTTTGATAAGTCAACCGAGAGAGCTCCCTCATTGGGAAAAATTACAGACTCTTGGAGTATTGAAGTAAATAATTCTTTCTAATAAACCCATCACCATTTCCTATTATTCATTGGTATAGATGTAATTTTCTGCTCCCATGTCTCTTAGTGCCTCAATGATTAACTCAATTTTAAGCATGCTGAAATGATGACAACGCAAGAAACAGAGTTAGATTAAAGGAGGCTCTCAGCCTCTCTAAAACTGAGATTGCAGCCCCCTTCTAAATGACAGTGTTTTTGGATTATCTGCCCAAGAAACTCAGTAAGGAGTCATCAGGTCCATTCTTTGCTGTATTACAATGGATGTTTAGGACTAGTCACTTGTCTATGAACTTGTCAACTTTAGCTTCTCTGCTGATAATGATGGGATTAGATTCTTTACTTGACATCCTTTACAAACACTGTAAGAAATAAGGAATAATCTGCACAGTAGGTGATCATTTGTCCATTTTCATTCATCCAACAAATATTTCTAGGTTATCTAGAACATGCTCTGCTCCTTACAATTCAGCAAAGGAAACAGCTGGCATAGAAACCACCCAAGGAGAAGGCAGTCTGAGATGGGGATCTGATGAGGAATTCCATTTGGGGAATGCCAGATGCCAGTTCTGGAACTGTCCTGAATCTAGTCTAGTGCCCTAACTGTCTGTATAATACTGTGTAAACGAAGTCAACACTTTGGTCCCCAATTTCTTCATCTTTAATGGAAAGACCATAAACCAGGTGCCCAACTCCTCAAGACAGGAAAGAGAATTACCTAGAGGAAGGGAAATCACAGCGGTAAAGAAGTGAATGGATGAAACAGATGGATAGAGTGAAATTCAGAGGAGGAGAAGCTGCTGAGCCATCGTGAAAGTTGTAAAGGGCCTGGAGATGACAATGGAAAGCAAGGGGTGTGCTAAGTGCTCATCCTGATCCCATATGTCAGGTGACATCAAAGAATAAGCAGTCAGGTACAGGAATAAGTGGTCATGGGTGCAGGGGATTCCGAAAAGGTGAGATTAAGAATGAAAAGAAGTTTGTTCAGGGTTGAGCAGAAGTTCCAGAGAGCCCAATTGAATGGTGGGGCAAAGGAGGAAAGATATTGAAGAACAGCAGCATTGAGCAACATGGGGACAAAAGTATAGGGAGATATAGTAAAGAAATGAGAATTTTCTCAGAGGTATAGTGATTCTGAGCCACTAGGAGGCCTGGTGTCTTTTGACACTGGTCTTTTTGACCTGGTCCTTTTGACATTCAGTCTGACACTGAAGGCCCTGAGGCCTTTGCCTAAAGTCTCATTCTTTTGAGTCTGGTATTTGAGCCTAGCCCAGGGGTGGGGAACCTGTGGCCTCGAGGCCACATGTAGCCTTCTAGGTCCTTGGGTGCGGCCCTTTGATTGAGTCCAAGTTTTACAGAACAAATCCTTTTATTAAGGGGATGTGTTCAATGAAGTTTGGAGTCAGTTAAAAGGCTACACTTGAGGATCTAGATGGCCACATGTGGCCTCTCCTGGCCTAGCCTGATAATGCTAGCATTAGTCCTTTTTCTAAGGTACTGGTCTTTCTGGCTCTAGGCATGGTGTCTGAAGCCCTGGTTGAGTGGTTTTTGCCACTACCGTGCTTGGTCATTCACAACAACAGCATCAACAAAAATAATAGTAATAATAATAATAATTTATGTAGTGAATTGACATTTATATACCTCTTTTGATCTTTATAACAACCATGCAACATAGGTACTACAGATATTCATATTTCACAGGTAAGAAAGTTGAGCATTGGAGAAGTTGAGAAATTTGTCCACGGGGCATCCATGTTCCTTGTTTACTATATTGACCCATATCAACAACAATTTATTAAGTGCCAGGCACCGTGCTAATCTCTGGAGACACAGAGAGAGGCAAAAGACAATATTTGCCCTTGAAGATCTTACAGTGTAATGGTGGTAGACAATATGCAAATAACTATGTACAAATAAGCATAAATAGGAAATAATCAATAGAGGGAAAACATTAGAATTGAGAGGGTACAGATACACTATAATTGAAAGGGTCAGGATACAAACTACAAAATATTTGGTTTTACAGTTACTCAGATTGCTGACCTGAGGTAGATTTGGGCTGTCAATATTGCCAGGTCTGGCAAAATTCTCCCAGAGCTTATCTGCTCCTCTTCTCTAGATATGACCTTGGCTACAGCACACTTCCATTCCACATCCACACAGGTTACCTATGATTCCTTCTCTGGTCTTTGGCCTCATGGATGAGGAAGCATTTTCCTCCTTCAACCCCAAAGATTTATTCTCTGGTTTCTGACCATCCATCCTACATTGACCATGGAAATCGTCTCCTTGGTTTCTTTCCTGGTCATATTAAAGAATCAATCTCTGGAAGTCTTTCCTTTGCCCTTGATTTACTTTTCTCTAGTCTATACCATCTGTTTTTCTGAAAGCACATTTTCCAGGTGGGTCCAATTCTAAAGCTTTGGTGAAACTGGGCTTCTTGTCCTGAGCAGCATCTTGACCTAATCTTACGATGCCTCAGGACCTCAACAGTAGGAACCATCTTCCCTAGAGCTTGTCTGTTTCAGATCAGTTACTTTAAACATCCTTAAATAGGTGTAACATAACCACCACCTTCCCTTTTCCTTACCTTCACTCTAATTTCTTTTAGCTTGAAAGCCTACAAACCTTCTTGAACCACCCATCACATCCCAGTCTTCAACCTTAGGACCTTCACCCCTCTAATACTATGCTGCTTTCCTAATGATCTATACTCAAATGAATCTATGGTCTCATGTATTTAGAACTTCTCTCTAATACATCAAATTATACCCCATCTGTACCCATCTTTCATAGCTCTTATCCACATACTTCTAAGTGTGCTACAAGATAGGAGTAGTTTGGGGGCCCACCAAATGTTCTGAAGGTCTCTATAGTAGAGAAGGGCCTTCATTTCTCAACTAGTAGTGGAGGTCATGGCCCAACCATACAAGGTCTTGAATTTCAGGATAAGGAATTTAAATTTTGTTTTGATAAGCCCTCTGAGTAGCTTTGAGACCTTGTTCACTAGTAGTAACTCACATTCTTATAGGAGTTTCCACACAATTGACCCTGTGAGGTAGAGAGTATAAGTATAAAAATCTCTATGTCAGCAATAACTCTATTTTACAAAAGAAACAGACACCTGAGAGCTGAAGTGATTTGCCCAGCTTTCTACAGCCAGTAAGCATGAACATTGGAAATTCAGAGGCCAGCTGATACATTGGAATGTGCTCTGTTCTTCGGAGTCAGGAAACATGGGTTCGAATCTCATCTCCTCTACTTGTGTGATTTTGGCAAGTCACCTCTTTCTCTGGGCCTCAGTTTTTTATTAGAAAAATGGAGAATTTGGTCTCAAAAGTCTCTCCCGTGCCTTCCAGCTCTCACATTCTGTCTAAAAAGAAAAGAGATTGTTTCATCCTATGTATCTGTATCCCCAGCCCCTAAAGCAGATCTTATTATAGAGGAGGCACTAGAGAAACACTTGTTGGTTAGACTGATTGATTAAGCTTAGTCCTGGAAGCCATGTTTGGTTTTTGTTTGGTTTTTTGCTAGGCAATGGAGTTAAGTGACTTGCCTAGGGTCACACAGCTAGTAAGTGTCAAGTATCTGAGGCCAGATTTGAACTCAAGTCTGCTTGATTCCAGGGCTGGTGCTCTAAACACCACACTATCTAGCTGCCCCTGGAAGCCATGAACAAAAGAGGGTGTCTAGGATGGAAGGTCCAGAAACTATGTCATATTGAGTAAGCAATGAAGCAACAATCAGTGTCTTGCTCTTAACACTCCCATCAGTGTCCCAGATGGTACTCAGAAGAGGATGCATAACATTCTTTTGCATTCCATCTGAAGGCACAGAGAAGACTTTGCAGGTGTGATCCTGGTACCATTTTGGTCATCTTTGAGCTTTAGCCTAACAGACAGAAACTTAGAAGTGCTAGCTGCCTTCATGCCTTTGAAGAACCATCCTGTAAAAAAGAGATCAGCCTGGTTCTGTACAGCCTCAGCACTCAGTCAGAGCTACGACTCATTTCCTCACCTTACAGTCCTCCCTCATACACCTGGGCTTCCTCTACAATGTTTCGAATTTCTGTATTCTGCGTATGCATTTAAATAAATTGAGTTCTCTAGGGAAGACATTTCACGGCATAAGAATATCTTAGGGTTACATAGCACCCTGAAACTTACAAAGCACTCAAAATACATTATCCTATTGGAACCTCACAATGACTCTGGGAGGACAGATATTATCGTCCCCTTTTTAGAAATGAGGAAAGTGAACGTCAGGGAGGTCATATAGAGACGTTCAAGTGTCAGAAGTAGGATTCAACCCCAGGTCTCTCCAGATTCCAAGCCTAGCATTCTACCCCACTATACCACATTTCCTCTTATAGTAGATGCTGCCTCTCCTACAAGCATAGTAATGACAGTGTTAGCCAGTGTAAACCCGTGCCAGTCATTCAATTTCTCTGGGCCCCAGTTTCTTCATGTGCAAAATAGCAATGATACTACTTTACAGGTTTGTCATGAGACTCAAGTGAAAAAAATGTATGCAAAAGGTTTGGCAAATGTTAAAGTTCTATATGAATGTCAGCAGTTATCCTACAGCTATTTATGAAGCAAATGAGATAACATTTGTAAGCAGTGCTTAGCACAGTACCTGGCGCATAGTAGACACCATATATTCCCTTTTCACTTCCACCCTCAGCAAGAACTATAAATCATGCAAAAAAAAGGCTTTCTGCACATTACAGACTATGGTAGACTCATGGAAGGAAATGAGTGAGTTTCACAAGATGAGTGGGCATGAATAGGTCATAGCCTGAAACATTGGAGGGAACATCCAAGTTATTGGAATTACAGATACATTTGAATATAGCACATTATGCGGGACAATGTGGTATAGTAGATAGCAAGCTAGCCTCACAGTCAGGAAGAGCTGGGTTCAAGTCCAGTCTTGTAGACATAGCACCTGTGTGACCCTGAGCAATTCACTTAGTCTCTTATTGATAGAAAGTGTTCCTACACCAGTAAAATAGAACCATAGGTCCAGACGAAAAGAAAGATTTTTATATTGGAGCCAAACAGTTGGACTTCTAACTGCCTTCAATGAGCATTAAAGGGCAGGGTGGTCAAAACAGTGTCAGGGACAAAATCTAAACTCCAATCGCCTAATGAAATACCCTATATTGAATTTCTATTACCCAGAAGTTCCAAATCTGATTTCATCATAACCTTTCAATTGATGGACTACTATTAATCAATCTCATCTCTGATAATTGGAAAAAAGCAACCAGAGTTATTCAGTCTAAAAATAACCTGCCTTTTGGTAGGATGTAGCAAAGCACGAGATGTACTTTATGCATCCCCTAACAGCCACTGAAGTCACAACCACACAGTATTAAAAAAACAAAAATGATTCCATATTCTACGCTTCAACTCAACCCCTACTCTGTGCCTTTGGCCCAATTTAGGAGGAAATGTTTTTCTCGGAACAGGACATAGCTTTGTACATCAGCTAATAGAATAAGAAAGCAACTCCAATTTCCAGGAAAAAAAGAAACATAAAATATATATATATATATATATATATTTTTAATATGCCAAGACAGTATCTCTTCTACCTTCATGAGAGGTAGGTTAATGCAAAGAGCAGGAGTCAGAAGAGAGACCTTGTCCTTAGTGCTACCCCTGACACTTAGCTTTGAGAAAAGCAGTTACGTCTCTGAACTTCAATTTCCTCATCTGTCACAGGGACTTCATTCTACCTGTCGAATATGATAATGCAATGCTTTGTAAACCTTAAAGCCTATAAAATGTAAGTTATCATGATTAGTGGTTACATTGGCTAATGTGACAAAGGGGTTCCCATTTTAGAGGCCACTACTCCAATGGTCCTATAGCCATCGCACCCCTCTGCCAATCTAGATTTGTTTTGGAGGTAGGGAAGATTGGTCTTTCGGTCCCCATCTGCCCTAAGAACTTAAATCACTTGGGACACCCAGGAATAGCACAGATCCTTGAGGGGAGAAGTCAGCACCAAAGGCTCTGGGTCCTTTAGTCCTCTCCTGCCCTTCTCCCACAATCCCTTTACCTAAACTCAACTCTTGTAGTTTCTAGGCCCTCTCCTCCTTCTTGCTTCATTTCCATTTTATTTTGTGGATCTTTCCTCTATTATAGTAGGTGGGAAGAGTCAGAAGAGCTGGGTTTGAATCCCAGCTCTGACACTTACTAGTTGCATGACCTTAGGCAAATAACTTCATTTCCCTGGGCCTCAGTTTCCTTTTATGGAAAATGGAGACTTGATGAATTCTGAGATTCCTGTTAACTCTATGACCCTAGAGTTCTCTCTTATAAAATTCCTTACATATTTGAGTGCTCTCTGAAACCTAGCTTCTTCCTCAAAACATCATATCTCTTGGTATTCTCTCCAGTGCTGGCTGCTCCTTCTCTTATACACCAGACACACAAGACCAGAAGAAGAATGCTCCTTAATCCTCACCACCACTTTCAAAGTTCACTCCATCCTGTCTAAATCCTGGTTGTTGTCATTATGCTCCCACCTACCCATTAAATTCACTACCTGACTCAGTGTTCTTCATCCCAATACCATATCAGGACCCTTTTCTACCTCCTTGGATTTTAGTTCCCCAATCTTTTCAACTCACCACCACATATGTCAACCCTTTGCTAGTCCCACCCTTCCTCACTCACCCCCACCATTTTCCCCACCATGAATTTGTCCCAAGGCCAAAATGCCTCATTAGGTAACCTGCAAAGGACGTGAATGGGTATAATGTGATGGCTTCCCCTTCTTGCAATAAAAAAGTGTAAAATCTTTGCCACCTAGAAGAATACAAATACCAATTATTTCTTGTCTTTTGTGCATAAAAACAAGAAGGAAGCTTAACTGATATAGCTAACCAATCAATGAGCATTTACTCAAGCACTTACCAGGTGGTAGTCACTGTTCTGGGTATATGAAGACAAAATTGAAAACTATCTCTGTGCTCAAGAAACTTGCAGGTTGGTTTTGGGAAGAAAGTGTTAGCACCTGGTGGGACAAACATCTTGTAGAAGGTGGTAAGGCATAGAACCTTGAATGAATCTCAGGATTCTCAGAGATCAGGTGAGGGAAACTGATCCAGACATGGGAGACAGCTGGTGCAAAGATACAAATGGGGGAGATAGGGTACCACATATGAGAAACAATAAGAAAGCCAGTTTGGCCAGGCTGAAGTGTGCGTAGTGGGAGGAAAAAAACTAAAAGGACAGTTAGGTAGTACAGTGGATAGAGCACTGGCCCTGGAGTTGTGAGGACCTGAGTTCAAATCTATCTTTAGACACTTACTAGCTGTGTGAAGAGCTGTGTGGGAGAAAGAAAAGGAGGGAGGGAGGAAGAGAGATAGACAGGGGGAGGGGGAGAGACAGAGGGAGAGAGAGAGAGAGAGAGAGAGACAGACAGACAGACAGACAGAGAGAGAGAGACAGAGAGAGAGAGAGAGACAGAGAGAGAGAGAGAGAGAAAGTTGGAAAGGCAGCTTGGGGCCAGCTTGTGAATGGTTCATGAATGTTATCGTGCCAGTAAAATAGAGTTCTACCGCCTTCCCCCTTCCCTTCCTTCATATGCCTTCTCCCCCTCCCACACACACTTCCTCAATAAAGAGTTGAACCACAGCCCTAAAGAAGAACATAAAGAGTCATGGTATTCATTGCATAGAAAAGTACTTTAATACATGAGACTAAACAGTTGATACAATACAAGCTTCAGTAACCACATGGCCCATGAAACTTAAATTACACTAAGCTTAAACAACTCTTTTTTAAATTTAATACTGGCCTTCCTTTTAAAACAAATGTTCAAACACAATATTTTATAAAGGAACCATTGCCATTTTGCCTCATTGGTGAATATATAAAAATACATCAAATTTCCATTGCAGATAAGGTTCTCTATGCAACAAAAGGGTGCCATTTAAAAGAAGGCCATGACAAAAATAAAGATACTTAACACTAAGGAGTTACCTGACACAACACAAATAATAAATTCAAAGAGCTAAATCAACACAGAGAGGTTTTTTTTTGGGGGGGGGAAGTGCCCGTGGCCTGTATTTGAAAAAAGGGCAGGAGTGGGGGGAATTCATGGTTTCTGGGATACTTTTTCACATATCAGTACTGTCAGAAAACATGGGCCTCATGAAAAGATGCTGAGGAACATAGCTCAGAGTTGTCTGTTAGGAAGCAGGCTTTCATCTCGCTGTGGCTATCACCCTGTTTGATGTTTTAATAGTCTTCTTCCCCACGCTTCTAGCACCAATGCTTTGTACAATCCAACCCTGTGAAAGGAAAGAGGGAAAAGTTCAGTGATCCTTGCCAATGTGAAGGATGTTAGACCACCCCTCATTAGATTCCTGAGTTAATCCCCCAAACCTAAACATATTTCCTTTTGGATTAAAAAAAAAAAGATTCATTTGTAAAGATGTAATGGGATAAAAAATGCTAACAGTGTAACAGAATTTTCTCATACAGTGCTTGTTAGAGAAAATAAGTGAACCATTGGAATAAGCTATCAAGATACATACCAATATCAGTTAAAACCAAATCCTATAAGTATAATAATATATCAATATATCTTATATACTTATACTTACATCTCAAGGATATAAATTTAAACATGTAAAGAACAAAGCCATGGCAAATTACTATATATGGAAACATTTTTTAATTCGATGGATAAACTGGGGGGGCATCAAATGGAGAAAATATTTTTACTGAAAATGAATACTATTCAACACATCGAAATTACTTCCTGCTATCTTCCATGGAAATGTCGAAATAAACCTGCGGAGTTGTGAGTTGTCTTCTTCCCATTCCATGAGCCCTTGACAGTGCACAGTCTACATACATACTCCAGAAATCCTGGGCTAAGTTGATGAAGATATTATAATGGCGGGGCCTTTTGGATTTCTTCAAGAGCATCATAAAGTTCCAGAATCCAGGAACGGTATTTGCTACCTTCAGTTTCTTCATTTCTATCAACATCATGGAGCAAAGCTCCCAACACTCATGATCAATTTCTTCCAGGTTCCCTGAACTGATACTTGCAAGAGCTTGCTTTTGGATTTCAAAATTGGCAGTAACCAGGTTCATCATTAGTATGCAGCTCAGCTGTAGGTACCACCATCTTCTATAGACACAGCCCATGTTGCAAAAGCAAGGTACCTACAGAGAAACATAATTTATTACTTTTATAATGAAGTATGACATGAAAATTATTCCCCCATTCTAAGATTTATGATTTTTAAAATATGAATGCTGTGCCTAATTCTAATGTACAATTGTATGCATGGTCTAATTAAGAATATTGTTGCAAAATTTATTATCAATATATCACACAGGTTGATTTCTTTAAAAATTGGACCAAATTTACATCCTACATAATTTCTTGCAGTTGCCTCTGCGAAATTGTCTAGTCTCAAAATTTCTATGGAAATGGAAATAGAATTCCAACTTTATTGGAACTTTATTCCAACTATTAAATTTATAAATACTATTATAGACTCATTGAAGTCCAACAGATTAAGGTTCTTTGTTGTGTTTTTCCTTTAGGAAGCATTCATTTCAATTGGAGCAATATTCTTATAGGATAAAATAGTGTCATAAATTTCAGAAGGAAAGGGTAAGATGTCACAAACTCAGTAACATGGAAAGGAATAGGATCCCTAAATCATTTTTAAGCTCTAGTTTCCAAACTTTCTAAGCTCTTTCCTTCCCTTATTCATTCAATAAGAACTTGGAAAGTATCTGCTACCTGAGTAGAAAACATAGTCTTTGACTTGGAGGAATTTTCATTCTAGTTGGGGCACATATAAATGAAATGAGAACAATTCTAAGGTGATCTATAAAGAAATACATTATAGTGTTGGACACATCACCAATACCCCATGACTTTAAAACTTAAAAATGTTTCTTTGCCCTCTTTTCTTTGACAATTGATCTATTTCAGAATATCTCTAAATCAGTCTGAAGCACAGAGAAATCCCAGTCAGACTCTAAAGATTAAAAAATCAGTAAAACCACTAGCCTATACATGCTCCCAATATCAGCTTAGAAAACCGGAAATGTTCATGATGTCCCAAGATAAATTGGATGGCAGAGTGACTGAAATCTTCAAAGCCTGTGTAAAGAGAAGGAATTCTGGAACAAAAGCATAGAACACACACCCACATCTACCTCTGGAGAGAAAAGGCTACAGATCTCATTCCTCCTCAAATAAATTTCAGTTTAGGATCTCACACTGTCCAGAATTTTGCAGAATACTCAAATTGGTATGTATGCTGCCAGGTTCCAATTCTGGTATTACCAGGGTGGAGATAATGCTACTGAAAGCAATTTCCCCCCTGTTCTCTCAAGAAAATCTCAGGACCCAAGCAGAGAAATTCCATGCTCTGGAAAGGAAAAAGCAGAATCCAGTTTAGTTGGGGCTAAAGTGTCTCTTCTCCTGTGATCACCATTGGAAGGCACCTCAGAACCGTTGTTCCCAGGAGATCTTAGCCTTTTTTTGTGTCATGGACTCCTCCGGCAGTCTAGAGAAGCCTATGGACCCGGTTCAGAATAATATTTTTAAATACACAAACTAATATACATAGGATTACAAAGGAAACCAAAGATATTGAAATGCAATTATCAAAATATTAAGAAAAAAAAAGTTAATAGACTCCAAGTTAAGAATCCCAGATCTAGCTTATAACGTGAACCAGAATCCTTCTATAACACTATACGTCCCCAAGGTGGTATTATACAATTAAAAATTATATTCATAACAGCCCGGTGGATTTGGAAGCAACTGATCTGTGTTCGAATTTTCATTCTATTACTTACTACCTGTATGAAACTGGACAAGTCATTTAATCTCTTGATGCCTCAGTTTCTTCATCTGGAAATGAGGGAGTTGGATTCGATGACCTTTAAGTTCCCTTCCAGCCCTATAGGATGCCCAGGACTTCTGCCAATGCTCCCAACCTCTGCTCTATCTGCGCGCGGCTCACTGCGCTCACCTGGGCACCGTACCTGCTGGAGCGGCAGAAGGGCACGCTGGGGAGAGGCAGCGGCTGCAGATGCAGAGACAGCGGCAGGCAGGGAAAGGGATGAAGAACACCAGCTACCTCGAGTCGAGGAGTCCAGCCGCAGCTCTTCCTACTCCCAGCACAGCGAGGTCAGATCTTCCCGGCTGGACCTCCCTCCGCTACTGTGCCTTCTATGCGGCTAGCGCAGGAGCCCAGATAAAAGAGCAGGGCAACCCCTGCGGCAGCCTCCTTCGCCTGAATCCTCCCCAAGCCCCACCCTCTCTCTTTGGGTTCACCTAGGCTGCTTGAGGACAGCCTCTCCCACCCACCTCTGGCTGAGTCAGGCTGGAGATCTCCCGCGCTCAGCTAGGGCACATCCACCGGTGCTGGGGACCCTTACTTGCTTGAAATCCCAGCCACACAAGATTGGATTATCCTCCCAGATGTTTTCTCCTCCTCCTCCTCCTCCTCCTCCTCCCCTCCCACTCCAACCTCGGAAATCTCAATAACGGACTCCGTCAACCAACACACACACACACACACACACACAACACACACACACACACACACACACACACCCCGTTTGCTCTCCTCCATTGTGCCTGGGTATTTCTAAGCCGATTATATGACTGTGTTACAATACTTTTCATCTTCTGCCGCCCAATCCTAGCTGAAATTTGTCAGTAACGCATACATTACATTCCTGTGATTTCTTTGGTGATGTGAACTACACATGTAGGAACTCCCTGAATCAATGCAGATTGGCAACTCTTTTTCACTTATGGTCTTAGAGTTAAAATATCACACTTTGTTTTGTTTCTTTGTCCCTCCAGCTCTTTGCACAAAGCCTAGCACATCGTAGGTGACTAATACGTGCTTTTTGACTCACCTTTCTTAAAGAGGTTGGGGGCTATGGGTGTGGAACATTGCATATGTTGTCAGTCTTGGTTAATGTGTTAGTTTTACTGGACTGCTTTCTCCCTCTCCCCCTTCTTTCATTCATTATTACAAGAGAGAGGCAACATGTAGACATCTAGTGAAAAGAGTGTAAGCCAGGAAGACCTTGGTTCAAAGCCCCTCTCTGATACATACTGGCTGTGCAACCCTGAGCAAATCACTTAACTTCTCAGTGTTGTAGGCAGCTCTCCAATCAATCAATCAATCAATAAACTTGTATTAAGTGCCTACTTAATTGTGCCAGGCTCTGTGCTAAGCTCTAACACTAAATTGCTAACAAGATAATGCATTAATAGAGAGCTCTATTCAAATGAAATTACAGGTCCAGATCCTACCTCCCTTCCTGGGGAGGGGTGTGGGGAGGAATAGATTTGAAAAATGGTGATGTAAAAACAAAAGATAACCAAAGTGGTTTAAAAAAACTTAGAGTCTTAGAGAGTTGCACAGTTTCTGAAGGGAGTCCCAGACTCAGCAGAGTAACAGGAATGCAGGGCAAAGGTCATTGACTTATCACATATGGGAAAAGTCTCCCTGTATCTCCCAACTAACAACACCACTAATCAACTGGGGCCCCACATGGCTGACTATTACTACTTGCAGAGTTCTAGGTGTAACCCTGCAGGGCTATTATCCTCCCACACACTAGCTTATGAACCCCAACCAGTTACACTTTCCTTAATAATCAGTCAGTAGATTGATTTGATTTTTACAAAAGTTATTTCTTCAAATAGGCCCATAGAAGGAACAGTAAATACAATGTGCTCACAACACTGGGAGCACATTTTCCAACAAATATACTCAGATTCTAGAAGAGAGGAAAAAGTGGGCAGTAGTCCAAAGTACAATAGTAGTAAACCACATGCCTTGGAGATAAATGTGGCCAAGGCAAACTAATCACTCCAGAACTGTAGGGTTTTGATATACTTTTCCTCTCCAGAGTATTCTCATATATATCTACAAGGCACTCAACTGTTCAGCTGGGCTTGCATCAGTTTTCAGTGTCTTGGCTGGGTAGGTCACTCAGTGGGCTCCACACCAGCCTCCATGGCTGCTAGACCTGACTGGGCACATGAAAGACTTGCCTCTCCTTTTTAACAAATTCTTCCTGCCCTGCTCAATAGCCTCTTCTATCTATAAACAACTCCATGTTCCCTTAGGATGATCCATATTTGGGTGACTAGGGACAGTTACATGAATTGTCTTTCTGGTCTCTTTGTATGCAATTAAGTAATTCAAGTCATCCACCTTGTCTGGGGTCTGAATATTTATTTTGTATCTGAAGGCTTTGCCCTTTATCCTTCAATGTATTAGTTTTTTAACCTCTGCAGATGTTTAGCTTTTGTTGAAGTCTCACTTGGGCATCCTCCTTACATATGTTTGATCTTTTAATTAGATTGCAGGATCCTGGGAACCGGGGTCATGTTCTCCATTTCTTTCCTAGGGCATTGATTAGAGTATAAATTCAATAAATGCTTTTAACTGATTGATAGCCCATGAATGACATTTTCTCTTTCTAAAATTCTTTTTCTTTTTTACTTTTTTGAGACAAGCCATTAACACTCACCTCCGTCAAAACTCCAAATTGTGTTCCCTACATGGCTTTCAGGAATAGCCTTACTTTAGTTAGGTCAGTAGCTAATCCAGTAACCAACACGTCAGCTAGGTGGCAGACTAGATAATGTGCTGGAAGTCAGGAAGTCCTAAATTCAAATTTGGACTCGGACATTTACTAGTTGTGAGACCCTAAGCAAGTCACTTAACCTCTCTGTACCTCAGTTTCTTCAATTACAAATTGAGCATAATAATAGTACTGCCTACCAGTGTTGTGAAAATCAAATGAGATAATATTTATAAAGTGCTTTGCATAGTTTCTCTCACATAATAATTGCTTAATAAATGTTTGTTCCCACTTACTTTATCATTTTTGCCCATGTCCCTATTCAAATGTTTTAACATCTTTGGGTCATATTTCTGTTAATTCCATCTGTCCATTGACATAGAAAACTTCTGAGAGTTTACTTCTTTTCAGCTCCCCACTTAGGAAATCTAGGAAAGCACTGCACTTGGTGGGCATTCAATAAATACTACTGACTGAGTAATACTAAATACTTATGAAAATATTGATACTCAATAGCCGCAAGACCTTGGATAAGTCCTTTCACCTTTCTGAGCCTAATCTGTATGAAGAGGTTGGAACAAATGGCCTCTGTGGTCCCTTGTAGTTCAAATGATCTATGGCTATGAATTAAGACTAACAATTCAAAATCTTAAATAGATTTCATTTTAAATGACATTAACTTAAAACAATTCACACTTGAAAATGACTCTAGTAACCTATCATTAAAATGTAATTAAGGGCCTCTAGGGGAAAGTTAAAGGCAGTAGGAAATGAAGTTGAAAGAGCTGTGCTCCCAGTAGAAAACAAATAAAATGTACTAAGGGAACTTAATAAATTGAAGGGGGGAAAGACATATTCTTCTAGATTTATTTCTTATTATCCTCCTTCATCACATGGTACAGTGGATAGATAACTGAAGACCTTCATTCAGGTCCTACCTCTAAGCCATACTGGCTCTGTGAACTTGAACAAGTCACTTAACTTCTCAGGGACCTAGGCAGCTCTTTTAAGACTATAGAAATCTCTATATAAGTTGCAGACAACCTGCATTGATAGTTTCCTCACCTGAAAGTTCTGTTTGTTATTGAAATCATGTCTCTATCCCTATCCCCCCTTCGCTCTACTTTACAGCCAAATTGACCTGCCTGCCATTTCTCTACATGGGATTCTATCTTTCATCTCCATGCCTTGGTACATTCCATTCCACTTGCCTAGACTGCTCTCCCTCTTTACCTCTGCCTCATGCAATTCCTAGCTTCATTTAAAGCTCAGTTTAGGTGCCACTTTCTTCAGCAACTTCATCCCAAGTATCCCATCAATCCCTAGTGTTCCCTCCCAGAAATTACTTTGTATCTGTGCTGTATATATTCTGTGCCTAATTCTCTATGAACATGCTGTTTCCTTCTAACAGAAGGTAAGCTCTGAGAAGGCAGGGACTGTTATATTTTTTGTCTATGTATCCTCAATGTCTAACACAGTTCCTCTCATAGAGTAGGCTCTTGATAAATGCTTGTTGAATATTGACTGTTACATACTACCCACGGGAAATGAGAAAAAAATGACAAGTACAGAAGTCTAAATAAGTGGAAATTTAGGCAGATGCTGAAAAAGGTTGGAAGTAGACAACATTTGGAAACCACTGAAGCTTTAAACAGGGAAAAAGGGAAATGTTTAGTCAGAGAAATAATGTTCATTTGGCTTGAAAGAAGAAAGCAAAGACAAATGAAAGAATAAGCAGACAGATCTTGCAAGGGTAATTCATTGTGTTAGGAATAATTTTCATCCCAACTGTGTTCAGAGGTTAGACATCATTTGTAGACCTAAAAGATGGGAGAAAGGGAAGCTTAGCCTCATGAGTTCCCTTGAAAAAACAAAAGCTAATGCAGGCTGTAAATGAATCCAAAAAAATCTACAACAATATTTGGATATATAGGGACTAAGAAATATCTTGTAGTTGTCCATAAGTGTTTTAGGGGTTAAGGTTTTGGGCTTATGTATATGGGGGAGAGGCATTGCTAGAAGCAGACTAAAAGTCACTCCCTTTTAAGCTTTTTTTTCAAACTCATACAGTTAGGTTTGGGGGTTTTTTCCCTTCCATATTCTTCTGTCTTCTTGGGATTTTTAAAACTACTAAAGATAATTTCCTATGGATTTTTGTTAAAGAGAAAAAAATCACTGCTTATCAACTGCATTCTTTTTTCTATGTAATTAATAGGTTCTTTAGGGGTGTGCAGGCAAGATCCCTTTGTGCCCGTTCCTCCATGCAGGTCCAATTCAACATGTTATACATTGACTTAGCCCCCATCCCAGGAGAAATTCCCTCTTCTCAGATCCAGATGTTAACAAATTATTTATCCCTCATATTGTAAAACAAAGCAGTTTAAATGAGATCAAGAAAAAGCATAATTATCTCTAGAAGCGTCAAGCCACAGATAACATAGCACAGGACCATCACTTACATTTCAATACTCAAATCATCTTCTCTACCCTTCCAGGCTGGACTCCACTGTCTTTTCTCATTCTCCACTGCTTGTGTCCCCTACTTTGCTACTCCTCCACCACACAATCTGGAATCTAATCAATCTCTCCCCAGTCTGTGCTATGATAGGTGAACTAGTCAGTCGTTCACAGCAGCGTCTCAGGTAGGTAGGAGCAGGTTTGGGCTTGCACTGATCATTTGCTATGCCTCACATGATCACGGAATCCTTGGCTGCCCTATCCACTTGCTTTTTGGACTACATTGATTGTTCTTGTTTGGCAGGATGGGAACAAACACCAACCTCAGGCCCTAGCTACTGTGATGCCCCACAGCCATCAGAGAGACATTACTGCCTTCTCCATCCAGGCATGATGGGACATGGCTCACAGAGCATTCCAGATCTATGCAGCCATTATCTTTCTCTATTTCCATTTTTTTTTCTTTGTGTCCTTATAAAAACTTCCACTGCTATGAGTTTATTCATGTCCCCAAGGTGCTAAATATCCCAGGAGGAAAGGGCAAATTAAATTGTCAAAGCATCAAGGCCCTGACAAGGTACCAGAACATCCACCTTCTTACCTAAAATAAAAATCAACTGAACTGTGGGAAAATACAAGAGAAAACCCCATTACATCATAGACATACATTGAAAGTGCTGCACACTAGCATTAGATACATAAAGGACCACGGAATCTGAAATGACCAAAATATTAAGTGTATCCAATGTTGCAATTTCAAATTTCTAACTCCACCTAAAGGCAGAATCTTTAAAAAATGGCAGTCTTCATGAATCTGGGGCTGCTGCTATTGGCAATTGTCTGAAAGAACAATTGAGCGTGCTTTATTCGTTGTTTTTTTCTTTATGTTAACAACCAATTCACCTGCAAAAGATATAACTTCTCAGTAAATTTTTATACGCTGTCTTTTGTGTGCTTTCATGGTGCAATAGTTAAGCATAAAAGGGTAGCAGTGGACTAGTCCTTATGAACATGTGCTGTGTGCTCTGCCTGAGAAACTCTCCCACGTGGACTTCGGAGTATGTGCAGGTAGTCTGTGACTGCTCCCTGTCCCCTTACCATATAGTGGGAAAAAAGGCTTTCTGATTTGTGCTGAGCCAGAACTGGATGTGCATTCAAAAGCCTGCCCACCAGCCAGATAGACCTCTCTTTCTCGGCAGTGTTTGAGGCAAGGACTGCTGTAAGCCTCTGGGTAGGGACAGAGGTAGTAGCAGGGGCTTCCTGCCCATCTCCCCAAATGAGCCATGGACACAGCACCTCTGTTGTGAATATTCATTGCCAATAAACTATATTAAACTATTACTTTGTGAGATCTGGAAAGGTCCAGGAACTGAAGTCCCCATTCCAAAACTAGCAGCTGGTAGCTAAATCTAGTGAGGAGAAACTGACAGGGTCCAGCCCAGCTGTGTATTAGATTAGTAGCTTAGATGCCAGTTTCTGCAAGTACAGGAATAATTTTATCCATTCGGTTTGCAGCATCTGGAAGAGAACTTAATGGGGCAAATGCTTTGTAGCAACTACTTTTAAGTTTCAACTCATTTTCCATAGGAACTAAGGTTGTATAGGGGAAAGTACGACCCTGGTGCGGAGGTAGGAGGAAATGTGTCTGTACTTCTGTTCTGCCTCTATTTTCTCAGGAAAATATCCATTTGTAAAATCTAATTGATGCTAATTGTCTAAATAATACTAAGACAATAATAGCTGGGTTAATAAAAGATATAGAGGAGATACCAACTATAATTGATAATTGACATATTAGGGAGAACACATCAAAATGGAGGCTTGAGCCAATAGAATTAGAAAGATACCCCCGCTATCCCATTAGAGGAACCCCTAGGATCCTGAAGAGGAGATGTAGCTAGCCAGCTTTGATCTGGGGGATCTGACTTACCAGTCTGAGTTTGATTTAGGACAAGAATTCCCAGAGTTTATAAGGGTTACTTAAAGTAGTGATACTTTTCCTCCCTTTCTCTTCTGTAGGTTCTAGACCTCATTTTCTTGATCAGCTAGTGAGTAGAGATGAAACTATTCCTTTAAAAAAAAACCTCACAAAATATCTTTTATGTCTGAGGGAATGTTTAATGTATCTTAAATAGTAAGACATACTACAAAGACAAAAAGTTCAAGCCCCAATGTTTCTTTCCTGGGATGACATTTCCTGTCACAAAGAATATTTTCCCTAATGAAGACATTTAATCATTCTTAGCTGTCAGAGAGACAATCTGCATAGTAGAGAGAAACAAATATACTTTGAAATTAATGACACACAGGAAAAGAGTCTAACACTAAGGTAGAAGCCCATATGACTTTATTAAAGAGACTACTACTTATTTTACATTGCAAAAGAAAAACAAAGGACAGGGTTTTGCTTTAGAAGCAAGGAAAAGAATTGGAGGAAACAATCTGAGGGCAAATCTGCCAGTGATAGAATTAGAAAAGTTATAAGGGAAAAATCCCCCAACATTTTATCAACTACATTTTCCTGGACAGAAACTTACCATACTAACTGAATGGAAATAACAGAAGTTTCAGATCATCCAGGGAAACAGCTAACATAATAGATTTTTTTTTAATGGAGGTATCTGTGTTTTAGGGGCAGCTAGGTGGCACAATGGATACAGTACCAAGCCTAGGGTCAGGAAGACTCATCTTCATGAGTTCAAATCCAGCCTCAGACACTTACTAGCTGTGTGATCCTGCGCAAGTCACTTCACCCTGTTTGCCTCAGTTTTTTTCATCTGTAAAATGAGTTGGAGAAGGAAATGGCAAACCACTCCAGTATCTTTGCCAAGAGAACCCCAAATAGGGTTATAAAGAGTAGGACGTGCCTGAACAACAACAAAATCTGTGTTTTTGTGAAATTTAGAGTCAAGTTTGGCTCCCTGAAATGTCCCAACCACCAGCTACCACTTAGAAAGGTAAGCGATTCCCATGCTTAAATATTGGCTTTCATCACATTATTATCCTGCTCAAAACCCTTCACATGCGTGGCACCCTTCACACACACACACCAACTCCACTTTCCACAATGGTCTTTTATCCTTTTAAACTTCATGGAATATACTTTTTAGCCCATTCTCTCACCCCCTGCAACTCCTTCCTTTGTTCAACTTCTTTGTTCTTCCTGTCTGTCATCATGATTTTTCATGATTTCTTTTTGGACCAGTTCAGCCCTGCCTGCCAAGGGGTCAAGTTTTAAAGGTGTTACTGCTTAAATGAAATAGACCCATTTTTGCTCATTTTGATCATATACCACTGCTTTATTTCAAATCTTTTCTTACTAAGGGTTTAACCATTTGGCACCACGTAAATTCAAAGGCTCCAAGGTTATCCCATACATAATCATGTTTCTCTGCCCATCTTCCACTCCCTTCTGATTTTTACTTCTAGTTTACCTTCTCTGGATGTCACCATTGAGTTTGGCCAACATTGTTTGGGTATATTTTTATATCTCTAGCCCTGTCCTCTAAGGTTGAGTAGTGCCTCTGCCACTAACTACTGTTGTTAGGAGAAACTTCTGGCTTTCCTGGCTTAATCTTACTTTGTCCAACAGGTTGTCTGTTTCTCAGTCAGGTGCCCCTCCTTCCTTTCCTCTTCTCAGGAAGCCTCCCATTTGTGGAAGCTTCTATATGGGGTACATTCCATGTTAGAAACTTCTACTTTCCTAGCTGGTAGGTACCTTCCTGCCAGTGTCTTTAGGGGTGGAAAACTGATGAGACATGCCGGGCAAGACATCTTACTAGGAAAAAAAAAAATCATCTTTGATCCTAAATCAATCATGACCCCTGGAGTTGTCTGGGCTGCAGTTTCCCTGAAGCATGGGACTCAGGAACCTTAGACTATTGTGGACTCCTTCCTGCAAACTATTATGTACAAGGTTCCCTGGTGATATCACTGATTGTATTCCAAACTGTTTCTTCCCAATCCCAAGTGGCGGTATTAATCCCTGGCCTACTAAGTTTGACAGGCTATTAGAGAACTGTTAGTCACAGTCCCATTTTGAGGGGGTTTAGTCTGAAAAAATAATGTTTATTTTGTTTGGAGGAGGGTTGAAGAGGGCTGCCCTAATTTGCAAGCATCATCCTTATTGGGGTGTCCTAACCCCAGGGGAGGAGAACCTATGGCCTCAAGTGAGACACTTTGACTGAATCCAAGTTTTATAGAACACATCCTTTTATTAAGGGGATTTGTTCTGTGAAGTTTGGGTTCAGCTGCACTTGAGAACCTAGAGGGCCACATGTGGCCTTGAGGCTGTAGGTTTCCCACCCCCACTCTATGGGATTCACTCCTTGCTTTCCCTGGCTCATCCACCCTGCTCCACCCCAGGCCCAATATAGTAATCTATTTTCCAGGCCTATTCTTTCATCTGAACTCCAATTTAATATCCCTAACTGCTTATCAGATGTCTCACTCTTAATTCACACATTGAGCAGTCCAAAACCAGATTCATCTTTTTCTTTCCAAAACCATTTCCTTCTTTATTCTCCCCCCCCCCCCCATATTTGTCAAATACAATACCTAGGCTGATATCTGGGAGTCACTTCTGACTCCTTCCTCTCCTTCATCTCCCATGCCTAATCAGTCACTACCAAGTTCTATCAATTCTTCCCTTTTTTCTCCCCTTCACCATCTTACCCCACTTCAATCTCTTACCATGCCATGTCTACCCAGACACAGCAACTTCTTAGCTGCCCTTGATTCTAGTCTCTACCTCCTTCCACCCAACCTACCCACCACTTCTAGACTAATATTTCTTAAATATTGCTTTCATCATATTATTATCCCGCTCAAAACCAGACAGCTGGTGTCTGGGGCTGGATTTGAACTCAGTTCTTTCTCAGTTTTCTTTTGTACCAGCGTCAAGTTCTTCACCTCCATAAATAACTCCATGTACTTTTTCCTTTGGCCTAAAATACCTTCTCTTCAGCCATCCAAAAATCCTATCCATCTCAAGGCCCAGGTCAAGTTCCATTCCACCTGCCTTGACTACTCCAGTGGTAGAATTTAAAATTTTAGGATGCAGAGGAACTTTAGAGATCCTCTATTTCAGGGGTTTTCAATCTGAGGGTGGGGAAGTGTTATGGGTTTTTAATATGTTGATAACTCTATTGTAATGTAAAAACCAATGACGATTCCTTTGTAAATTTAGGTACTTCATTTTTGCATTTAAAAACATTACTCAGAGAGAGGGTTCCTAGGCTTCACCAGACTGCTAATGGGATCCATGACAAAAAAAAAAGGTTAAGAACCTGTGCTGGGGTCAAATCCCTTTATTTTGCAAGTGAGGAAGCAGAGGCCTGGAGAGAATAAGTCACTCTCTCCAGGTTTCATAGCTGGTCAATTGCCAGGACTGGAAGCCAAGCCTCTCAATTTTCAATCGAGTACCTTCTCTATTATACTAAATTCTTTCATTGATTTTTCTGGCCTCTAAAAACCCACCGAATTTGTAGCCTTAATTCTCTACGGCCTTCCCTAGTCTCTGCCCCAATTGGGACTGTTCTCCCCTTCCTCAAACTCCATTTCATTTTTCTAACCTACGTACATGTTGCCCTCAGTAAAATGAAACCTCTTTGAAGGCAGGGATCATTTTATTTCTCTCTTTCTATCGTTAGTACCCACCATAGGTGGTGCTTTGTAGTAGTGGGCACTGAGTATTTTCAATTGGGTTTAACTGAATATAGAGTCCTACCTTGTTCACTGCTGGTTTATGTGTTAAGGACTGGTAGGAATCTAATAAGAAGAAATTCAACAGAGATAAATATACATATACTTATATATGTACGTATTATACATATATAGTTACACTTGAGCATAAAAAAAAAATCAGTTTCACAAGTACAAGATGGGCGAGGCAGCATTAGCAGTTTGGAAACAATCGAGGGGTTTTAGTGTATTGAAAGCTCAATATGAGTCAGCATGTGATGTGGCAGCCAGAAGAGCTCCTGCGATCTTGGGCTGTGGGCTGTGTTGAGAGGCCCTTTTTAGGGGTGGTAGGAGCACAGGAGGATAGAGCTCCTGGCCCGGAGTAAAAGACCCTAGTTCAAATAGGGCCTCGGGCACTAGCTTCGGGACTGAGCAAATCATTTATCCTGTTTCCTCACCTATAAAACGGGGATAATAATACCACCTAGCCTCCCAGGTTGTGCTGAGCATAGAATGAGATAGCATCTGTAAAGTGCTTTGGCCCTCAAAGCAGCATATAAATGCTAATTATGATGATAATATGCAACTAGACTGTCAAAGAACCTAGAGTTCACACCACAGGAGAATTAACTGCAGAAATTGGGAGAGTTTAGCCTGAAGGGAACGTTGGGGGGGGGCCGGAATCACAATGGGCCCCTTCAAATCTCAGAAGGAATATCTGCAGGAGGGGGAGGGATTGGTAGGGCTGGTCTTCACCAACGGGCGGGGCTGCGGAGAAGGAGCAGGGGAGGAAACCTTGCAGAAAAAGCAGAGCCAATCACATCTCTCGCCCCGCCTCCAGACCCCGCCTCCTTCTTCTAGCGGAATTACGTGGGAGCCCCTTCCGCCCTTTGTCTGGCTGGTCTGCAGTGCAGTTCCCGGCAGGCTGGGCGTTCCTTCCTCTGCAGGCTGCTTGCATCGGGCGCTCTTCTGGCTCCGACTGACCGTGCTGGGCAGAGGCGGAGGCAGCTCCTGGTGGCGGTGGCAGCGGTGGCAGCTGTGGGCGGCGGTGCGTCTGGGCAGCGGTGTCCCGGCGGCGTTGGCTGCAGGTGGCGGTGTCCGAGTGGCCAGCGGCAGGGGTCGGTGGCAGCGGCGGTGGGTGTGCTGTGCCGCAGTCCGCAGTAGGCACTTATACCCGAGCTTTCCCCGCCCTCCTCCTCCTCCTCCTCCTCCTCCTCCTCCTCCTCCTCTTCCTCCTCCTCCATCCCAGCCCCGCCCCTCGGGCCTGGTTCTGGGCTCGCTCGGGGCCGAGCAGAGCTAGGCCAACCCCCGCTGCAGCAGCGGCGGAGGTAGCGGCGGGCCGCGGCGGCGTGGGCACCCGGGCAGCGGCAGCCACGGCAGCGGGCGGACGGCCCCGGCAGTGGTGTCTGGTGGCGGCGTTGGCGGACACGGAGGTAGCTGCGGCCTCCCGGGGCAGGTGGACCGCGGCGGCGGTGATTGCGCCGCCCGGCCAGCGGAGGCGGTGTTGGCGGCGGCGGCGGCGGCCTTGGCGGCAGCGGCTGGACGGCCCGGGTGGCGGCGTGTGGCCTTGGTGGCGGCGGTGGCAGCGGCGGCAGAGGCTGGAAGTCCCGGGCGGTTTGGGCGGCGCCGGGGTGTGGCAGTGGCAGTGGCAGTGGCAGTGGCGGCGGCTGCGGCCACGGCGGCCGCGGCGGCAGTGGGTGGACAGCCTGGTCGGCGTGTGGCCCTGGCCCTGGCGGCGGCGGGGGCGGCGGCGCTCCCCGGCGGCAGGTGGACCGCCGCAGCAGCGGCAGCAGCGGCAGCAGCGACAGCAGCGACAGCAGCGGCGGCGGCGGCAGCAGCAGCAGCGGCAGCAACAGCGGCAGCAGCAGCGGCAGCAGCAGCGGCAGCAGCAGCAGCAGGTGAACGGCCTGGCCAGCGGCCCCCAGCGGGGTCGTCCCCGGCAGCGGACCCCCGCCGCGCTGGCGGGCCTTGTTAGACGGGCGGCGGCGGCGGAGAGTCCTCGGGCGGGGGTCAGTCCTCGGCAAGCAGCTAGTCCACGGGCAGCGGGAAGCCCGCGTGCTCCGGCCAGTCCGCGCGCACCGGTCAGTCCACGAGCATCGGCCAGTCCTCGAGCATCGGTCAGTCCTCGGGCCACAGCAGGCCCTCGGGCGGCGGGAAGTCCTCGGGCGGCGGCAGGTCCGCGGGCGGCGGCAGGGCCTCGTGAGGCTGCAGTAAGTCCTCGGGCAGGGGCAGTTCCTCGGGCAGCTCCTCGAGCAGCCGCGGTTCCTCGGCCAGTTCTGCGGCTAGGTCGGGCAGTCCCTCGTTCTGCTGAAATTCCTCTCCCAGTTCCTTCCCAGGTGGCCAGTTTGCCAGTGATCAGCTCGAGAACTAGCATGGATAAGAAGGATGATATTTTCTGGACCCAGGCACGCCGGCGCCGGAAGAAGATGCGGGTACAGGCACCAGCAGTACAGAGCCCCGTGGTGCAGACCCCCGTGGTGCAGGCTCCCCTGGTACAGTCGGTACACTCAGTGCAGTCGCAGGTGCTAGCAGTACCAAGAAGTTCAGTTATAAGGTCAACTAAACTGTCACCGGCGGGAGCCCAGCCGGCATCTCGCACGCAGTCAGTGCCGAGGCTCCAGCCAGCCTCCCGGCCCCTGCTAGTGTCCCGGGCCCAGTCAGCCTGCCGGCCCCTGACAGCCTCTGGGCCCCAGACAGCCTCCGGGCCCCAGACAGCTTCTGGGCCCCAGACAGCCTCCCGGCCTCAGCCAGCATCCAGACCCCAGTCAGTGTCCAGGCCCCAGTCAGCCTCTGGGCCCCAAACAGCCTCTGGGCCCCAAACAGCCTCCCGGTCCCAGTCCAGGGACACGGAGCTGGAAGACACTAGGGGAGGCAGCGTGGTGCCTTGGCGCAGCAAAGCAGAGTGGGACCAGGTGATGGTCTACCTCTTCTGCTCTGATACTAAGCTGCAGAAGTATGCACTAGACCGAGTGACTGCCTGGAAGAGCCGTTGTGGCAATAACCTCCCCCTTGCGGTATCCTGCACAGCAGACCTGGTGAGATGCAAGGTTATGGATGAGAACAGCACTGTGGGCTCTCAAGAACTTGTCTTTCTTTATGGCATGGCATTGGTCAGATTTGTGAATCTTATAACTGAGCCAAAACAAAAACTCATCAATATTCCTCTGAGACGCCTGGCACATGAGATGCACATCCCAGAGTGGATTGTAAACCTTCGTCATGATTTCACACACAGGAAACTTCCCAGGTTGAATACTTGTCGAAGAGGTTGTGACTTTGTCTTAGACTGGCTTCGGCGTACTTATTGGTGCCGCCAGTTGGGGAACGACCTGTCTGAGCCCTGGGATTCCCAGATGGATTTACAGGGGATAGAAATGGGGGAAGAGCCAGTATTGGAGGATGTACTTTCTAAAGAGGCCAGGAAAGAAAAAGAGCTATATGAGAAAATCCGGAAAGTGCTCGTTCCTACGAGGAAGAGCAATTTAAAGTGCTCAGAGAGCTAAGGCAGCTGCCTAAGGCCATCAAGGCTTGGGCAAACTCATCCACGGAGGTGGAATGGATGGTGTCAAAAATGAAGAAGTTGACCCAGGATAATAGGACACTTGTGGTGAACATCTTGCTAAGTGATGGTTTCCTCATTCCTACTGCAGAGCAGCTGGAAGCTTTGCAGATTCAACCAGCAAGAAACATGAATCTGACCAGCCTTGTGTTGCCCCGGTGCTTTTCCCACTTCTGGCAGCCCCTTTTGAAGGGCTTAGAATCCCAGCCATTCACCCAGGCTCTCCTGGAAAGGATGCTCTCGGTGCTTCCGGAATTTGGGGACACCGGGATCCGGCCAGCCTACCTCATCAGTTGGCTTAGTGAACTGCTAGTGGTCTATGGCCCCCGTGGGGAACACTTCACTTCTAGCCAGCGTGCCGTTCGGAAAACATGGAAGATTGTGTGCCGCAACTTCTCCTTGAATTGGTCCCAGCTGCTTGATGTCTGTCTAGATTGTGCCTGCTGGGCCACTCCCCCCATCCTCCAACTGGTCCTCAAGACCATGGAACCAGCCTTCCCACTAGACACCCAAGAAAAGCTTATGTGTCTCTGCACCATCTACACCCAAGGTGGGAACCCGAACTCCAGACCGAGGTCCACAGAAGGGGCTGTGTCTTTGAGGAGGCCCGTTTACACTCTGGAAGATCTGCAGTGGCAGGTCAAGCAGTCTATGTTGCTTGATCGGCAGAGGAGTTATAAATCAGGGGACGAGGAGGAGACAGAGACTGACAGGGAAGATCTTTCTTCCAAGACAGAGGAAGAGTTGGAAGTTAAGGAGGAGTCAGTGCGGAAGGGCCCCATGAGGGAGAGACCTGAGGCTCTAGCTGAAAAGCAGGCTGCCCTGAAGGGCTCTGCGTGGCAGCTTTGCACAGATGATGTAGACTGGAGTAAATATCCCTTGGGCAGAGTTCCAGGCCAAACAGATGACCCCAATGAGCTCATGCTGGACAACTACACTCTGATGTCTGTTGTGGACCAACCTGCAGTCCAGGAAAATGACAGTTTTCCCCCTGCAGCAACACATGATTCCACAGGAACTCCAAACAGGGAAGGCTTGCTGTGGACCCAGAGTGAACTACATCGCATCAAAAGTAACCTTAAGTTCTTCTGACTTTAGGTTGGGACAGATGGTTCCTTCTGCTTTGTGCAGACACTACCCCTTCCTTCACCATAAGTACTGGAAACCAAGGTCCATTCCCCCCCTTCCCTCCCTCCAGTGGATTTTGGTGTAGCATCACAGATGCCGTCTAGTATTCCTGAGCCTTTCCCACGCAACAGCCAAACCCCAACTAATTTATTCTGGCGACCCCGTTACCACCCCAGGGCAAATATCATCCTAGCTCTGGTTGCTGGCACTGAGCTATGACTAGTGCCAACCACTTAGATAAACAATTTCACTTCGGATCCAGAGGAAAAACAAAGGAAGCCCAAAGTCATACAAGTGGCAATGACTTTAAAAAAAAAAAAGGAAACAAATTTTAACTCTCAAGACAAACTCTTCACTCAAAAAAACATTTCCTAACCCTCTGGTGCCACTCTGTTGTTGACAGGCCCCCACCCCCAGCTCCCTTCCTTTTTCTGTCTTTTCCTTCTTTTGAGTAATCCTGGTTTCCTCCTGAAGACACCTCCACTGATGGGTAGCTCCTTTTCTAATGTTATCTCCACCCCCTCCCCACAACAGTCAACATAGCCTTACTCCCTAATGCCACTTTGATAATCTCCATGTCTTATCACTAAGTATCAATCTCTTCTTTAAAATTAAATCCATTTTTTCATATCATTCTGCCCAAATTCTTGTTGCTGTCATCTGCTGACCTCCGGGCAATTGTGAAGGAACTTTCCAGCTTTCTCCATTTCCTTTTTTTTTAAATCTTTTTTTAATATTGAATTTTATTTTCAGTTTTCAGTTCTCTACCTCCTCCATCACCCTCCCATACTCATTGAGAAGGCAAGAAAAACAAAACCCATTACAAATATGTATAGTCATACAAAATAAATTCCCACATTAGCCATGTTCAAAGAGAAAATATGCTTCGGTTTTCACCCTGAGTCCATCAGCTCTCCATCTGGAAATGAATAGCACACTTTATCATGAATCCTTTGGAACTGTGGTTGCTTATTGCATTGATCAGAGTGCTTGAGTCTTTAAAAGTTGTTATTACAATACTGTTATTGCATAAATTGTTCTTAATTCTCACTCCATTTCACATTAGTTCATACAAGTCTTACCAGGTTTTTCTGAAACCATCTCTTTCATCACTTCTTACAGCACAGTAGTGTTCCATCACATCCATTTATCATAAGTTGTTCAGCCATTCCCCAATTGATGGTCATCCTCTCAATCTCCAGTGTTTTGTCACCACAAAAAGAGCTGCTATACATATTCTTGTACATATGGGTCCTTTTTCTCTTTCTTTGATTTCTTCCTAACTGGGTCAAAGGATATGCACAGTTTAATAGCTTTGGGGGCATAGTTCCAAATTGCTTTCCAGAATATGTAATTGACTAGTTCACAGCTCCACTAACAGTGCATTAATGTGCGTATCTTCCTATAGCCCCTCCAGCACATGTCATTTTACTTTTTTTGGTCATCTTAGGTAATCTCATGGGGGTGAGGTGGTATCTCAGACTTGTTTTACTTCAAATTTCTCTAATAGTGATTTAGAGCATTTTTTCATAGCTTAGATTTCTTCCTCTGAAAAGCTGCCTATTCATATCTGACCATTTATCAATTGGGGAATGGCTCCTTTTCTTGTAAATCTGACTCAGTCATTTATGTATTTTAGAAATAAGACATTTACCAGAGAAATTTGCTTCAAAGATATTTTCCCCACCACTTTCCTGCTCTTCTAATTTAAATGCACTGGTTTTGTTTGAGCAAAAACTTTTTAACTTTTATCTAATCAAAATTATTCATTTTACCACCCATGGGTCATGAACTCTTCGCCTTTCCATAGATCTGACAGGTAATTTTTTTCCATGTTCCACTAAGTGCTTATGATATCACTCTTTATATCTAAATCTTATATCCATTTTGAGCTTAGCTTGGTATGTGATGTGAGATGTTGGTCTGTACCTAGTTTCTGCCATACTGTTTTTTAGGTTTCCTAACAGTTTCTATTAAATAGTGAGCCGTTACCCCAATAGCTGTGAACTTGGGTTTATCAAACTATATGTTATGTTCATTTGTTTCTGTACTGTATAATCTGTTACACTGAACAACTTTCTATTTCTTACCCAGTACCAAATTGTTTTGATAATTACATCTTTGTGATATAATTTGAGACTGGTACTGCTAGGCCCCCATTCTTATTTTCTTTGATTAATTCCCTTGATATTCTTGACTTTTTGTTCTTCAAGATGAAGTTTGTTATTTTTTCTAGCTCCACAAAGTAGTTCTTTGGTAGTTTGGTATGGCACTAAATAACTTAATTTAGGTAATTATAATTTTTATTATATTGGCTCAGCCTACTCATGAGCAATTAGCATTTCTCCAGTTATTTAGCTCTGTCTTTATTTGTGTGAAGAGTGTTTTGTCATTGTGTTCATGTAGTTCTTGTGTGGGTCTTAACAGACTCCCAGGTATTTATACTGTCATTATTTTAAATGGAATTTCTCTTTTTATAATTTCCTGGATTTGTTGGTAATATGCAGAAGTGCTGATGAATTGTGTGGGTATATTTTATATACTTCAACTTTACTCAAATTGTTAATTGTTTCAGCTAGTTTTTTAGTTCATTCTCTAGGTAAACCATCAAATCATCTGCAAAGAGTGATATTCTCTTTGCCCATGTGTATTTCTTTAATTTCTTTTTTCTTGTCTTACTGTAATAGCTAGCATTTCTAGTACAATATTAAATAATAATGGTGATAATGGACATCTTTGATTCACTCCTAATCTTATTGGTAAGGCTTCTAGCTTAACCCCATTATAGATAATGCTAGCTCTTGATTTTAAAGATATAAGGAAGGCTTCAGTTATTCCTGTGCTTTCTAGTGTTTTCAACAGGAATGGGTGTTGTTTTTTGTCAAACATTTTTTCTGCATCTATTGAAATAAATGTGATTTTTGTTGGTTTTGTTATTAATGTGCTCAGTTATGCCTATAGTTTCCCTAATATTGAACCAGCCCTGCATTCCTGGTATAAATCTATACTGGTGATAGTGTATGACCTTTGTGATATATTGCTGTAATCTTGCTGGTATTTTATTTAAAATTTCTGTATCACTTCATTAGGTAAATTGGTCTGTAGTTTTCTTTATCTGTTTTGACTCTCTTTGGTTTAACTATCAAGACCATATTTGTGTCATAGAAGGAATTTGGTACAACTCCTTCTTTACCTATTTTTTTTTTCAAAAGTATATGTAGTATTGGAAATAATTGTTCTTTAAATGTTTGGTAGAATTTACTTGTAAATCTAATCGGGTCCTGGGGTTTTTGTCTCATGGAGTTCATTTAAGGCTTATTTGATAACTTTTTCTAAGATAAGATTATTTTAAGTATTATATTTCCTGTTTTGTTAATCTGGGCAATTCATAATTTTACAAATATTTATCAATTTCATTTACTTTTTGCCTCTAATTGGGCAAAGTAGCTCCTAATAATTGCTTTTAAATTCACCTTTTTAATTTTTGATACTAAGTTTGGTTTTCTTTGTAAAATCACATTAGCCAGTGGCTTATCTATTTTATTATTGTTGTTTTCCAAGAAAACAGGTCCTAGTTTATTCTACTTTTTTTCACTTTACATTTTATTGATCCCTTTTTTGATTTTCAGGATTTTTGTTTTGTTGTTTAATTAGGAATTTTTAATTTTTTGGTTTTCTAATTTGTTTTTAGTTGTATGCCCAGTTCATTGATCTGCTTTTTCTCTCTTGTTGATGTAAACATTTAGAGATACCAATTTTACCCTAAGTTCTGCTTTGGCTAAATCCCACAAATTTTGATATGTTTTTTCATTGTTGTCATTATCTTTAATGAAATTATTCTTTCTGTGATTTGTTCTTTGACCCACCCATTTTTTAGGATTAAGTTTTCAGTTTAATTTTCATCTGGGCTTCAAAGGCCTTTTATTAAATGTAATTTTTATCGCATCATGACCAGAAAAAGACATTTATTATTTCTGCTTTTCTCTTTTTCTTTGTGATATATTTGTTCCCTAATACAGAGTTATCAAATTCCTGGCCTGCAAAACTCCTGAGTACAGCCCTAGCCAGATTAAAATGTAATTGGAAAATGTTTAACAAAATAAATAAAAATACAATGGAGCATAGATAATGCTAATCTGTGGTTTTTTGTGTCAATATGTCAGTTGGGGCTCTGTTTCTGTTTTAATTTGACACCACTGCCCTAATATATGGCCATTTTTTTTGAAGTTGCCTGGTACAACTAAGAAATAGTTATATTCCTTTAACTTGAAAATTGAAGTTCTCCACTCTTATAGTTTTACTGTTTCCTCCTGTGATTCATTTATCTTTTCCTTTAAGAATCTAGATGCTATGGTATTTGGTGCATTTATGTTCAGGTACATGATACCTTTCAGCAAAATATAGCTCATCTTTTGATTTCTTTTTAAATTTCTTGATGTATTAATGGAGTCATTAGCATATATTTGGCCGATTCCAATTTTCAAGGAGTTGTTTTCTTCAGTAAGGTTTTGTACCTCTTTTACCAAGCTATTCTCTTTTCACTTTCTTGCATAGTTCTCATTTCCCATTTTTTCCTCTACCACTCTTAGTTTAACAAAAAAGTATTTTGTGCTCTTTTTAAAACTGTAACTCTTGTAGGAATTCTTGTTGGGCTTGCGTCCAGTCTATACTGAAGGCTTTGCCTTCTCTGTGCCTTGGGCTTCTCTGTTACTGTAGCAGCTCTTTATGGTCAGGTTCCTTTTGGTTTGCTTATTCTTCCAGGGGTAGGAAACCTTCCGCCTCAAGGCCACATGTGGCTCTGTAGGTCTTCAAGTGCAGCTCTTTGACTGAATCCAAACTTCACAGAACAAATCTCCTTAATAAAAGGATTTGTTCTGTGAAATTTGAGATTTGTTCTGTGAAGTTTGGATTCAGTCAAAGAGCTGCACTTGAGGACCTAGAGGACCACATGTGGCCTCAAAGGCCAAAGGTTCCCCATCCCTGTTCCAACCTATTTTTTGAATTTGGACTTTATATTATTAATGGTGAGCTGCGATCACTTCTGAGTGGGACTTCTTTGCCTTTTTACATTTTTCTGGAGCTTTTACAATTCACTTTGGAAGTTTGTAAGCTTTAGTGATCCCAAAGCCATGTGATGTGGGGAAAGGTCTCTTCTCTGCCCTTTTTGTCTGAGCCTTACAAGTCCCTAACCCAGGTTTGAATTTACTGGCTTGTGCATGGTTGAGTTTCAGTAGACTGCTCCAGGACAGAGCCACTGAATTGCTGGCTCTGCTATGGTCTAGATATCATGTTTTAGTTATTCTACTGCAGGTTTATGTGCTTGGCTAAAGGCTAGAACTGAATTGCCACTGTATTCCTGGGCTCAGAGCCACACAGCTATGTTTAAGGAACTTATTCTGTGCTCAGTATTTAGCCAAGGTCCCCAGCTCTCTGCTTTGGATCTGTGACCTGGACTTGAGTAACGGAAGGCAGAGCTGTCAGGTCACACCTGTTCTCACACTTAGCACTGGTTCAGGGATCTTCTGGGATTTCTTTTTACCCTGGTGTATTGTTTCAGCCCCCCTTCTCTGGGTGCTGGAGTTCCTGCTAGAGGGGCATGTTCCTGGTCAGTCCCAGCCTTAGTGTCTGCAGACCTTTCTGTTTTTCAAAGCTGGGCTGGAAAAATGAGTCACTGCTTTCCTTATCAGAATTCCATATGGAGAAGTTTCTAGGTTGTTGTGGAAGGGTGATGGGCAAGCTAGGCAAAATGCTTCCTCCTATTTTGATTTTACTCCCAACTTCCTCTTATTTCCAAAGAACCTCTTCTCCATCCTAACACTTGAAGACAAAATTCATGCAGATGTCCTGTTGTACACATTGGCCTTTCAGTTCATCAACCTCATCACTTCGCAGGCCTATTTGCTGACCACAGACAAATGCTCTTCCTTCTCCCGAAGTGCTTCATTCCTGCCAAACTAGCTGGCACTGACTACTGGTCCCCCCCCCCATTTATTTCAACAAACATAAGGGGTTATGAAGTATCTTAGGGGAGGGAGCAATTAAAATTAGGCCTCCTTGAAATGTTGAATCACATAAAATATTAACATAATTTTGAGTTACAAAATACAATTTTAATTTTGTCCTCAGTTAAGAGAGGGCATCTGAGGAATAATCTGGTGTAATGGAACACCTGGACTAGAATTCAGAAGATTGGCATTTGTGCCTCAGCTATGTGTCCTACACAAATCTCTATTTTTCTGAGCCCCAGTGACTTCATCTATAAAATAAGGAGAAAAATACACTACCTATCAGTCAAAACGCATTAAGCTCTTACTATGTTGTAGGTACTGTAGATAGCATCTTAAGAAGGACAGACATCTTCAAGAAGCTTACCTTCTAATGGGAGAGAAACATACAGGGTGTCCCAAAAGTCTTAGTGCAGTTTTATATTTTAATATTAAACTTGCCTTCCAAATCACCATTTCTAAGGTGTAATTATATATATTTCTGCTGCACTTAATTTGTAAATGTTGAATACTGTTAACAAGGTAGGGTGCTTCTGTATTGCACGTGCAAGACAGCTTCAGTCGCTGAGCAGCAGCTTATGAAAGTTTTTGCAAAATTCGAAAGTCAGCTAGAGTGATGTATAGCACAAGATACTGATTATGTAAACTTTTAATAAGAAATATCGATGTCAGAATTTTAAATAGCCCACCCTCCTCAGCATTCCCGGGACGCAGATGCACGAACGGCCAGTGAGTGCCCAGCCTCAGCTAGTAGACAAGAAGGCCAAAATTCACCCCTCCAGGCCTCACTTTCCTCCCTGGTAAAGCTGTCCATACTCCAGGCTTGCACGAGCCCCTCCCACACTGCCCGGGGTAGCGTTCTCGGGATCCTTCCCACCCCCGCGGCACAGAAGGGCCCAAGGAGCCTCTGCGCCTGCGCTACGCAGACCTGCGCCTGCGCTGTGAGGGCCCGAACGGACGAGCGCCGAGACGCGGGCGCGGGGCCGGGAAAGGGCGCGTCAGCTCCGCCGGCCTCCTGACCAGGCCCGGCCAGGCTTCCCGGCGCGGGGGTCGGGGCCCCGAATCTCCACCGCCACCATGGTGCGCTGCGGCTGCTTGCTGCTGAGGAAGGTGCGTGCCCCTCTCCGTCCGTCCGCCCAGTCCCCTCCTCTCTCCCCACCGCTCCCTGCCCCGAGCTCTCTGGCGCCCCCCCCATTTCCCAACTACGTCCCCTCCCCCTTCTCTCCCCACGCTCTTCCCTCTTCCTTTCTGCTCCCTTTCTCCCCCGCCACTCATCTCTCTTTCTCCCCTAACTCCTCTCCCCTGTCTCCCATCCCCCTCCTTCCCTTCTGTCTGGACCCTTTTCCTTCCTCCCCCAGCCTTGGGCCACCAAAAGGCAGGGGAGGGTGTCTTCGAGACCACCGCTCGTTAGGGTCGTGGCTGAGCAGTAGGGTCAGGCTTCTGGAGTTTGGGCAAGCTTAAACCTATTGGGCATATCCTTATTTATGCCCGTGGCACGTGGTAGAGAACTTAAGAAAATCTTGCTGATTGAAGAGCTGGGCCCTGGAGGTGCCTTTTTACCCTGGAGCAAATGTTCCCAGGTCACCCTCCGACTTTATTTCCAGGCTCATCCTGTCTGTGGTATTCCATCCTGCCATTTTAGGCTGGCTGTAATTGTAATTTTATAAATTTTGTGATTAAAGTCCAGCCTTGCAGGAGCCCCTTCCACGCCGCCCCGTGCATCGTTCTCTGGATCCTTTCTTCCTACTCCCGAGGCAGGAAGGCCGCCTGCCCCACGGAGAAAATTGTGATCTTAGGATTCTCCTTTGAAAGGGATGTACGAAGGCTCCGAACTGTTTGCTGCTTATTACTAAGAATGGGCATGCTTAATTCACATAGTGGGTTTGCTCGGTTATCTGAAAAAAATTAGCGCATTCTCATTTTTGCATAGTGTCAGATTAAGAATCACCTCAGGCAAAATCACTGCTGCTTAAGAAAAAAAAATCCTCTTAAGTAATAATGAAGAGACAAGCATCTGTTTGGAAGTTGGGAGATCTGAGTGCTAATTCTGACCACTCCTGAGTATTTGACCTGGAGCAAATCACTTCAACTCTCTAGGCCTCAGTTTACCTCATCTGTAAAGTGAAGGCTTTGGAATAGATTGACTCTGCAGTCCTTGAAGGCTCTAAGGTTCTTCAGTTATCACCTTCTGAACTTTAATTGATGGTAGTCTGTCGTTAAGTGTAATTGTGTAACGAGTGTTCTAAATCTCTGAATTTATTGTACCACACAGACTAGCAAGGGACTTATTTTGAACTTAGGAACTTTAAAAGGTGGGCACTTTCTTTTACATAGGGTAAAAATTTGGTGATGTCCCTAGAAGAGATTCTTTTCCCCAAAACCTTTGAGCTCAGTTTGAATCAACAGATTATCAGTATGGTTATCAGAAATCAAGAATTTGGTTTTCTAGGACATTAAAGAGGAAAGACTTTTTCTGCCATGGTTCTGAACTTTAATGGATCTGTCATCTCATATGTCATATTGACATGTCAGTTCTCCCATAAAGGATGCAGATCACAAAGTGTCCAAGCCTACTCATCTGTAAAGTTGTTGTCTGTATCCTCCTCCCATAAATTCTCCACAATGTGAATCCACAAATATCCACTCAGCTTGTGTGTGTGGTGGAGGGTGGTTCCTTTAGTTCTCTTGGCACTGCATTTACACTAATAGAGTATATATTCTGTCCTGGGTTATCTTCTGTTAGATGACCAGCCCAAATACTTTTCTTATCATGAATAGTTCTAATATCTTTCATGATGACCTTTGTGCACAATTCTTAATCTGTGTAAATACTGCTCACACCTCTCCACTGCCCTTTGCATGACTGTCAAATTTAATACTTTAGAAACTACTATTCTATAACTCAGGACCGTATGGTATCACTCAAAGAATCTGGATGCTTAAAAAGCAGCTCTGTTGCTTGAAATAAAAGCTTGCTATTGGAGAGAAGTATGTCTGGAAAAGGAGGTGGGGGACTACAGATGGACATGGTACATGTTGAATCTTAACGTGAAGGCATAGAGGAAAGCGCCCAGGATGGTGGGGGGATCCTGTCTGGAGGATTTATGGGAAGACATAGACAGCAATCTTATGGGAAAAAGCATAGGTGAGTATTGATAAGCGTCTTTGGAGAGAGCATACACATTAATGAGATCATAAATCTATCAAAGTATTAATGAAAAGTTGGAGGGGGTGTGTATGTGTATGACATCCAAGTAAAGATACAGTACTGCAGGCATTTGAGGATGTGATCCCGGGGTTTGAAGGAAAGGTCAAGCCGATACAGAGATTTGTTTTTATCATTTCCTCTGTAAACTTTGAGAAGTCTTTTATGTGACACACCGAACATATTATTCAGGTTAGATTTGGGTAATAATTGGGAAGAGAAGAAATTGTTGAGAGAGAGCTTTATCTTTGAATATCCAATTTAGTTCAGCAAACAGGTCTTGAGTACCTAGTGTATGCTTAGCATTCATTTTGTGAAAAAGAGAAGAGATACTTAGCTGGTAGGAACTTACAGATGAGATAAGAAAAGATAACAAGTACCATACAAACTGCTAGAGAATGGTTTAGAGTTAGAGCCCAGAGCTAGAAATAATCTGATCCCCTCAGGAAAAGCTGAGAGGACAATTTTAGCCTCAGTCTAAGATGGGATCCTCCTGGCTCAGTTTCCCCATTATGTTCCTTTGAAAGGGAATGTTACCCACCTGCCTGGTCCTGAGTCTGGCTGTGAGGTGGATTTGACACTGCATGGTTGGAAAACTGAATTATCTGAATCCAAACAGAGCTAAGGATGTTTTATCCTCTCAAAGTTGGACCCTAAATATAGTCCCTGCTTTAGATCTGGGCCTTGCAGTTTTTTCTGTTAGCTTTGTGTCTTCCAGACTACGGAGTACCAGCCAATGTTCTCCCATCATTCCCTTGACACGGCCTGTGCTTAGTTCCAGTCAACTTCCTCTTTGGGACCCCCTTGAGGCAGGGACAGCTCTACACCCCTTGCCAGCAGGAAGCAGTTTCAGAAGCCGAGACCTTCACCCTTTGCACCAAAAGAATTTGGGCCTCATTTGTTTGAGGGGGAAATGATGAGAATGGGCTCTAGATCCCAAAAAGGAAAAACCTTGGACTTTCCCACATGGGCAGATCTCTGGCTTTGTCCTGAGGCTGTAATCCCATCAACCGACCTTTCATTGTGGACCTCCCTGTGGCCCCTGGCCATTTCCTACCCTTAATCCTAGCTAGACTCCATTCTCCCTTGGCCACATGGTCCAGGTGCCTGGAGTTACCTCATGGACTACTTGGCCACTCCTAGATCCCTCCCATAGTCTTTCTGTATATAAGGTCCATCTTGTCTCCATTAAGATGCTCAGGTTCTTATAATCTAGCCATGGGCTTGGATTCTTAAAATCTAGTCACTGCTTAGATTCTTACAATCTAGCTAATAGCTTACTAATGTTCAGACTCCTTAAGAGTCTGCCCGGTATGACAGATGTTCTAATAAACCTTGTCTTGGGTTGAAGAAAAAAAAATAATCTGATCCAAACCATCTAGTTTTATAGATAGGAAAACGAAGACTCAGAGCAGATCTGTGCTGGAACTGAGGTCACGCTAGCTTAGTGATCAGCAGAGACCAACCTGGACCCAGGTCTTTTGTACACTACATTGTTATCTTTGTAAATGTGTTTCATACATAGGTTTAGCATCCTAATGAGTTCTTTGTGTCCAATAAACCCAAACTTTTTTTTTAATAGTATGGAAACTTCATGGACAATCTAAGACTCTTTGCAAAAGGAGGAGCTGGTGGAATGGGTTATCCGCGATTAGGTGGAGAAGGAGGCAATGGTGGTGATGTCTGGGTTGTAGCCAAGAAAAGAATGAGCTTAAAAAAAATTAAGGATAAATATCCTCAGAAACGGTTTGTGGCAGGAGGAGGAGCAAACAGTCGGTAAGTACTTATTGAATGATTTAGACTCGAAACATCGGACAACTATACTTTTAACAAACCCAGCTTTTTTTCCCTGTGCAGATTATTTGCACTGTATAACAAAAATCTTTTAGTGTACAACTGCTGTTTATCTGACTCAGTAGGGCTTCTCTTAGCAAAATTGTAATGTTGGAAATTTGTACGCAACTATATACCCCTTAGCTTTTTTTCCCGTTCTGTGCCTTTTTTCCCCTCCAGGTAGACCCTTCCCTTTTCTGGGGGCCTTACTTTCCTCTGTTCTCCGTATCTCCTTTCCCCTGAGAATAAAGGGAAAATATTATGACAGTCCTTCACGCTTGATGATTTGCTGAAAAGACTTTGGCTGAAAACTCATTCATCCTTAATATTACTAAAGCCAGGCATTTTACTCTATTATTTCTATATAATTGTGTAATGAAAGGCTATTTCCCCAACTGAAGCTGGAGAAGCTTTCCCCTTACTAGTCTCTCCTAAGACATAGAGCCAACCCTGTTCCAGCACAGATCTACTCCAAGGATATCTGTTTCCACACATCAATAGGAACCTAGGATTTATAGAGCTGGAAAGGACCGTAGGGATCATCTTGACTTTTTTTGGGTCATTTTCGCCTTTGGCAGTCTGGTGAAACCTATGAACCCCTCCTTAGAATACTTTTTTAAATACAGAAAATAAAACACTTAGGATAACTAAGATAGCTAAGCGTTAGTAAAAATAAAAATACAATTTTTCCCATCCAAGTTCATGAATCCCCTGTAATCTATCCATGTTTCCCTTGGGGGTTTGTGGACCTTGGGTTTAGAACCCCTGATCTGATATCAGAACCTTTCATTACGAATGAAGCGAATGAACCTAAAGCCCAGAGAGTTTAAATGATTTGCCTGCTCACACGCGTAATGATCATCAGAGGTTCTCTAAATTTGGGGTTCTTTTCCACTGTACCATACTTCTCTTTCCTTTACCCCCTCCACAAGTTGGGTAAATCCACTGTATTAGATTAAATGATCTCTAAATTCTGTTGAAAAGAAAATTCTTTGACATACTCATTAACAATATTAAACTATTACATGATGTTTAAAAATATGAAGCCAAAAAATATTTAAAGTAAGTCTGCACTTGAGGTTTTTCCTCTAACGTGATCATGCACGTTATCCCAAGTTCCACATTTCACCCTCAGTGTCCTGCAGTCATCCACACCAGTGTGGTCGTCCAATACACTTTATTCCTAGGCCTTGTTTCCTGTTTCCATCTTTCACTGCATACGTATAAATAAACTCACTTATTTCATACGGAGTGATATTTTTTGCATGTCAGAGTAATAGCTTACACTTCTAATAGGGCTTTAAGGTTTACTAAGTATTTGAGTGAATGAATGAAAAATAATTTATTAAGTGCTTGTTATGTGTGCAACATGGTACTAAGCTCAGCATGCGAAAAGAAAACGAGACAGGTCCTGCTTTCGAGGAGTTTATAGTAGGGAGAGACAACACATACAGAAAGTTTCAGCTGCAAGCCAAGTTTTCAGGGTGCATGACAAAGCTGGTAGTGGGATATTTTCTTCATTATCATTTCAGTTGACAAAACCATATCTTTTTCTATTGTTGAACCGTTTGACAATGCCAAGGATTTTGATGTCAAGAATTTTCTCTTTTTGAGTTTTGAGTAGCTGTGGCTACAGAATTAGAAACTATGGTTCCTGCAGAGGCAGTTGCCAGGTCACACCTCTGAAAGTATTTCGTCCCTTGAAGATGGTTGAGAGGCTCCGATGAAGGATCTGAGGTTGTCTCCATTCAGATCTGAGGGGATGTAGTTTGACCCACCTCCTGTTGTACGCTTCCTGCTTCATAGAGGCTAGCCTGCCTAGACTGACCAAGCTTGAACTAAGGTGTTTCTTGGCTCAAAAGTCTAGTGCTTTTTTCTTATTATACTACAGTGCTTTTTCTGAACTTATGTTCTCTTTTCTCTTCTCCTTTTCTTTCAGTGCCTGGGGAAAATTTCTAACGCCCCGCTCCCCTAAAAAGTTTAGGTGAAAAAATGGCAGTTGAGATTTCACTAGAAACTTTTTAAGTTCCTGAAGGAAGGGCAGCTAGGTGGCATAGTGGATAGGGCACCGGTCCTGATTCAGGAGGATCTGAGTTCAAATGTGGTTTCAGACATAATGCTCACTGGCTGTGTGACTCTGGGCAAGTCACTTAACCCCAATTGCCTCACAAAATAAAATAAAATAAAATGAAAATACTAAAAGTTCCTGAAAGAAGCCACTGTTATCTACCCTACAACCCTTGAAAATATAGATGTCCTCAATTACTTCATCTTTTAATTAAGCTAGCCTTTTCTCAAGTGCCGGAATTCAAGGGATATTTTATTCAGTTTTTCTATTTTGTTTAATTTTTAGAGTTGCAAGAAAGAGAGTGTGTATGTGTATCTCATTGTGTACTGTATTTCAACTGAATACATTGGTATGGGAATCAAATCACTATTTATAACTTTGTTTTTCTTTGAATCAGTTCAACATCAAATATTTACTGGATGCAAAGAACTGTTCTGAGAGCTGAGGGGCATGCAAAGATGATTAAGGCTTGTATTGCCTTCATAGGGCTTAAAACCAGTAGACTGTGTGTATAACTCAAGGGTAAAAGACTCTCTTGTTTTTGTCTTTGCCTCTGCTGTTCCTGTCACATAATGAGTGGTTAAATAAACACTGTTGAATTGAATGAAATGTAGTTACTGTAACACCAAATAGAATAAATGTGTAAGAGAGAAATAAAGTACCGTGAGAACTCAGAAAAGATTACTTTTAGCTTAGGGGAACAGAAATCTACAGAAAGCTGTTTTCTGTAAGGAAATATATTCAGTTCAAACAACTGATTTAAGGACACAGCCCTTGGTAAATTATTATTATCTTAGAAAATGCAAACACTTTTAAAATGTCTTATGTAAAAATTAGTCTGAGGAGATATATACTGTCCAGCTTTGTTTGTAAACTAGAATACCCACTTGAACTATTGACTGTTTAGTTTACTTGATCTGCTTTCATTTTTTAAAATTTGGGGCATTTACTACTTTGTTTTTGCCTTTCAGAATCAGTGCATTAAAGGGAGAGAAAGGCCTGGATTATGAAATATCTGTGCCTGTGGGCATTACAGTAACAGACGAGAGAGGCCAGATTATAGGTGAATATCCTGGTTTGGTTTTTTGTAAATATTTGAGAAATGTGAACATTTTGAAAAATGATAGTTTATTGTTTTTTCACTTGTGGTCTCTGCCTCATCCCTAGGGGGGAAAGAATCTAAAACCTTAGATTAAATTCACCTTCAATGAATAATTCCTTATTTAATATATTTAAGTACTAGCTTATAATGGTCTCTCTGTTAAATTGTCTTTAAGTGGATTGGTGTAGGCATATGATATATGGTACATGTATGGTAGGTGGTATATGCGGTCTCTGAAGGTGAGACACAACAAAGTATGGATGGTTTCTCTGCTGCTTTTGCCAATTTTGGCCTAACAATTAACACCAAGAAGACACAGGTGCTCCACCAGCTAGCACCATGCCATCCAAACATAGAATCATTGGTTATAGCAAATGGAGACGGGTAAAATCACTCACCTTGGCAGTATACTTTCCAGGGATGTACAGAAGGATGATGAGGTTGTTATACGTATTGCCAGAGCTAGCTCTCTTTCGGAGGCTCCAAAAGAAAGTGTGGGAAAGGAGATAATAGATTGCCTACCAAGCTGTTGTGCTGACTTCATTGGTATATGCCTGTGAAACCCGGACAGTCTGCCAGCTCCATACCAGGAAAATGAATTGCTTCCATTTGAATATCTTAGGAAGTTCTAAAGATTACCTGGCAAGATAAAGAATGGGTCACTGAGGTCTTTCTTGAACTAAACTGCCAAGCATTGAAACTCTGCTGTAGAGAGCGCAACTGTGATGGGTTGGCCACGTTGTTCCAGTGCCAAACACACTCTTACCTAAAAGACTGCTTAATGGAAAATTCACACAAGACAAATGCTCACATGGTGGTCAGAAGAAGGGATACAAGGACACTCTCAAAGTCTCTCTGAAGAACTAAAGACTGGAACAGAACCACCCAGCATGGTATACACACATCAAAGAAGGCACTGTGCTCTATGAGTAAAGCAGAGTTGAAGTAGTTTAAAAGAAACACGAGATGCATAGATTTCGAGAGTCCGCTCCAGATGTTCACACGAACTATTTGTACCCAACCTGTGGTAGAACATTCTGAGTTCATATTGGTCTGATCAGCCACAGTCGGACACACGATAATTTGACTCTAACATAGCAGTTTCATTTTGGTCCTCTTTAAGAACAAAGGACAGTCAACCAACCATAGGTACACATTAGATGTTGCACTCTTTAAAGAATCAACTGAAGACGGACACATTTCCTACTGTTCTCACTTCTAGTCATCTCTTACATTTGGGGGCAAACAGTTCCTTGAACCTTCATTCTACATATTGGAAAACTTGCCCGTTCAGATTCTTGATTCTCTTGCCTGTTCACTGGACATCTTCTTTGACCTTTTGTGGTTCAATATTGTATGTCTTTATCAGTCTTTCCCCAGCAGCCATTTGCCATTGGACACTGACCCTACCATGTGACTACTTCTTGAAGGCTCTGCTTATATTTCCCCCTCTGGAGGAAACACCCACATGAAGTCACTTCCATTTTCCTTTATTCCCATTAAAAGTCACCCAACTAACAGACACAAATATTCTTACTGAGGTTTTTCTATGTCCAGTAATACCTAAATAGTCTCAATCTCCCAACCTTCTTCAGTACTTAGATCTGTAATGTCATATGCTCTCTTGGTTTCCATGCAATGCCTAGAGATCAAAACTCATCCTTGACTTTTAAAAAAATTTTTTAAACTTAAGTATATAATAAGAAAAGAGAAACGTATTATAAACTGAAATACAAAATAAGAAAAGAATTCAAAATGTACAGCAATGAATTTCCATTTCAAGAAAGCCTGTGTGATAAGGCTGCACATTGTGGTCAGAGCTGTCCATCTTTTCTTTGCTTCATTCTGAGTTTTCTTTTGTTCTCTGCTGTGCACTTTTTACTTTATTCTTTTCTTCCCCCTTCTTACGCCTCCCCCCGGAAGGCTACAGTTAAGTGCAGGCACACACACATATTCATACATGTATATATAAAATATATCTATATATACACACATATACATACACACACACACATATACTTAGATATCTATAATCATAGTCATATATAGACACATACATTCATATGCATCTATGTAAGATCATACTATGCTTGTTTGTCCTCTGTTCCTCCTATACCACAACAATATTCCAACCTTATAATGTCTAATTATTTAAATAATCTAAAACAATATTAATATGGCTGACGTACAGTGCGTGATTACTATCCCTGCTTTTGTTCCCTAATAAATTCTACTCCTGATCTTTATTTTATGTTTGTGTTTCTCTTATTTCCTATTCCTCCTGACTCCTCTACTTTATTTCTACTCACTACCTTGCCCTCCTGCTACTTAACCTACCCCCCATCAGATTCCTTTCTTATCCTCTCCTCCCACCCTTTCCCCAAGAGTTTTCCCAAACTCTTGTTTCTATCTGAATTTAGAAGACTTTTATAAACTTCAAAATATGTTTGATATTTAGTTTTTCTTATGAGATGTTTCACATTCTCTTCTATTTTTTCATTTATATTTTGTTTTATTATTTCTTGGTCTCTTATAACTTTGCTGGCTTCCTCTTGCCCACTTCTAATTTTCAAAAAGTCATTTTCTTCCATAAGATCTTGAATTTCCTTTTCCAGTTGGTTGACTTTTCATAATCTTCTTGTTTTTCTTGATCTTTTTTTGAAAAACTTTTCCTCAATATCATTTGATTTTTGAAGTCTTTTAAAAAAATCTTATATGAATTGTTTTGGGCAGCTGACCATTTGACGTTACTCTTTGGCATAGCAGAGGCTTTTTTTGCTGCAATATGCTCCTGAAGACAAACGGCAGTCTTCTCTATTCCCATAGTAACTTTCTGTAGTCGAGTTCTTTCTCCTTACCCTGCTCTTTTTGCATTTTGGTGAGGCAGTCGGGGTTAAGTGACTTTCCCAGGAACACACAGCTAGTGTTAGGTGTCTGAGGCTGGATTTGAACTTGAGTCCTCCTGACTCCAAGGCTGGAGCTCTGTCCACTGCACCATCTAGCTACCCCCTGCCTGCTTATTTTTTTAAAAAATTATTTGTATTAGCTTATTATTTTAATCACCTCTAGTCCTAGGGAATTGGGGATGATGCCTCTGGCTTCAGATCCTCCTTCAGTTCTCCCCTCTGGCCTGGAACCAAAACCAAGAACTCAGCCCTCTTGTAAGTGCTCTTTGCATGGCCTCTTGACCATTTGACCATTCCTTTTACATTTTCTCTTGTCTTTATTACACCACTGAGACTATTCTCTTTTTATAACAAACCCAGTAGCCTTTACCCAGTCTTCAGTCTTCTTGACCTCGCTGCTGTATTTGACATAGTTAATTGTGCCCACCTTTAAATTCTTCTCTTAGTATCTGTGCCACTGCCATCTCTTGGTTCTTCTACTTCTATCTTTTTTCCCCCATGTTTCTATTCCTGCACAGTTCTCAACTCTCTTTATAATCTCTTAATGGTTTCTCCTTTGCCTGTGTCATCCATTTCTGGCTTTGACTTTCACCTCTGTGGCAGATAGTTTGCAAATCTTCAGCCTTGGCTCCACTGTACTCATTTCAACCACCCAATGGATTGCTTTAACTTAAAAATCTACCTAGGAGGGGCAGCTAGGTGGCTCAGTGGATAGAGCTCCAGCCTTGGAGTCAGGAGGATCTGAGTTCAGATTTGGCCTCAGACACTTGACGCTAGCTGTGTGACCCTGGCCAAGTCACTTAACCTCGATTGCCTCCCCAAAAAGAAAAATAAAACCTACCTAAGAGCCAAACGTCTAGTGATATTTCTCTAGACTTGTCTGTGCACTCCATCTGTCACAGTATTCATGCTAGAATACTATTTATGTCAAATCTTCTTTTCCACTTGTGTAGCCTTCAGTAACCTAAGTTCACCTTCAACAAACCATTAGGCATTTTTATAGAGATTCTGTTGAATAAATGTTTAAAATTATGTATATTCAATTTAGGTTATTTAATTCTTTTAATTAAGCAGTTTCAGGCAGAAGAATTCCTTATTTTCTTACATTTAATTAAAGGCTTATTGAAGTTATTTCTGATTATGATGGTTTCATGTAATTTTCTTAGTTTAGGCATATAACTAGTATGTTAATGTGCGATCGTGGTGTACATCAACTTGGAGAATTTTGTTTTCCCTTTTTGTTTTCAGACTCTTCCTAGGAAACAAATTTTTTATTCTTCTTGTTCAGTCATTTCAGTCATGTCTGACTCTTCGTGACTTCATTTGGGGTTTTCTTGGCAAAGATGTTGGAGTGATTTGCCATCTCCTTCTCCAGCTTGTTTTACAGCTGAAGAAACAGGCAAACAGGGTTAAGTGACTTGCCCAGGGTTACACAGCTAGTAAATGTCTGAGATTGGATTTGACCTCAAAAATATGAGTCTTTCTGACTCCAAGTCTGACACTGTATCCACTGTGCCTCCTAGCTGCCCCAAGGGAAGCATATGCTGATAATAATTCCTTCAGTTCTGGGGATTGTGATTTACAGTTGTAGATTTACGGTAAATGAAAATGTGTCATATCACTAGTAAAGCCTGCATACTGATCCCGACTGTAAATTTTTTCTTTGTTTTAGGAGAACTCAATAAAGAGGATGATAGAATTTTGATAGCAAAAGGAGGACTTGGGGGTAATTTGCTTTCAAATTTCTTGCCATCCAAAGGCCAGAAAAGAATAATTCACCTTGACCTAAAACTTATAGCTGACATAGGCCTTGTAGGGTGAGTAATGCTTATATATTAAGATAAGAATCTCAGGGGAAATTATGAGAATGAAAAATAAATGTTTTTTTGGGGGGGACAGTGAGGCAGTTGGGGTTAAGTGACTTGCCCAGGGTCACACAGTCAGTAAGTGTCTGAGGCCAGATTTCAATGCAGATCTTCCTGACTCCAAGCCCAGCGCTCTGTCTACTGTGCCATGTAGGGTCACTGTACAGATTTACAGTTTACTTGAGGGAGATGTGTTGTACATACAAAAATGTGGTGCCGATGTAATATGATAAAGGCAGGTGAAAGATCCAAAGATATTCTTGAACATTTGAGTATTGGGAAGGATATCACTTTCGTTGGGAGAGATTGGGGAAGGCATCAGAGGAAGCAGCACCTAGAGTGGTCCCTTAAAGGAAGAGACAAGTTTCAGCAATCAGAGATAAGCAGGAAGTCATTTCACATGTGAGGGAGAGACTACCTAAAAGTAGAGAAGTGGGAGAATATTGGATACTATCAGGGAACAACTAATAATTCAGTTTGTACAGAACATAAATTGCTTTAAAAGGAATAAGTCATAAATAAGGCTGCAAAGGTAGATTGGACCAGATTGTGGAATGTTTTAAATGCCTAGCTAAGGAATTTGTATTTTATTCATGAGTATTTTTGAAGAGATGAGTAGTGAGTATCTAGGAAAGAAAATATAATCACCAGCCAAAAAAGAAAAAGCATCATTTTACCAAGAACATGTCTTATCAGACTAATTTCATTGACTTTTTTGACAGTATTATTAAACTGATAGATCAGAGGAATGTCTGAGATACAGGTTACTTTGGTTTTTGACAAAATCCCTTATTGTACTTGTGGAGAAATGTGAACTAACCATTAGTGTCCTATTTGATTGGCTGCACCCCAAGAGGAGTCAGATCTTCAGGGAAGTGCCTTGGGTCCATGGCTAAAGGTGCAGAAGGCCCGGATATCAAATTTTCAGATGACACAAAGTTAGGAGGGGTGACTAATAGTCTGAATAAAGGAGTCAGGAGATTTTAACATACTAGAATATTAGACCAAGTTGATTAAATTGGAATTTATTAGACATAAATGTAAAGCCTTATGCTTGGGTTCCAAAAGTCATAAATACAAGTACAAGATGGGGGAAATGTGAAAAATTTGAAAAAGATCTTGAGATTTTAGTGTACTGCAAGCTCAGTGTGAGTCAGCAGTGTTATAGATGGCCAGGAAAGATCATGCAATTAGGGGCTGCATTATGAGAGAGGCTTAGGAAGGTCAAAGTCTGGGCAGACCACAAGCAGCAAATTTTAGAAAGGGCATTGATAAGCTGGAGAGAGTCTTGGGAGGTTGGGTGTGGGTGGGAACAGGAATGGAAATATGAAAGGCTTTTCATTTCTGCCATATGAGGATTGGTTGAAGGGAATGGAGATGTTTAGCCACAGAAAAGAAGTCTGGAGTTAGGGGAGATATGATAGTTAACTTCAAATATTTGATGTCATAGAAAAGGGGGACTAGACCTCTTCTTGGGTCCAAAGGGCATAACAAGAAGCAGCAGGTGAGTTTCAGAGGCACATTTAGGCTTGACGTAATAACAGTAAGATGACGTTTATGTAATGTTTAAAGTTGGTAAGGTACTTTCTATGTATTTCATTTGAGCCTCATAACAGCTCTTTGAAGGGAGATGCTACAAGCATTAATATACCCATTTTGCACCTAAGGAAGACTAACCCAAAATAGAGTGGATATTTGGGGAACATAGGGACCCCCTCACTAGAACTTTTCTGGCAGTGGTCACAAAGCCACAAGTCAGTTTGGTTCCAGTTCTGATTCTGCATTGGTGATACTAGGGAGTTACTGAAGGGTTTTGAGGTTAGAGGTAACATGGCCCGACTCGTGCCTTAGGAAGAATACATTAAAACTCTATATAAATGCTAGCTGCTGTTATCTATTATGTGGGAACACAAGACAGATTACAGCAGGTTCGGGGAGCAGGAATGATTCCAGAAAAAGTAGACTATTGTATCTAGAAGTTTAGTGGTGAATGAAAGAAGAAATAGCAATAGAATGTAAACATACGTCACAGGCTCTAGGGAGGGGTTGTTTTTTTTTTCCCCAAGGATAAGAGAGACCTACCTATCCTAAAAATAGACTTATACTCTGTATTCAGAGCAATGTAGGAAGGAGCCTGTTATCAAAGGAGAAATTGAAGATTAAAAGAGGTAGGATAGGGGTAGGATCAAGGGCACAGTTGGATCAATTGGGTTTGGCAAGAGAGTAGGGCCATGTCATTCTTTGATGTTGGAGGGAAGGGAGTCATCAGACATGAGAAGGGAGGCAACTTAGATGGACTCCATCATTTCTAAGGTTTCAAAAATCAGAGTCTAGGTAAATTAAGAGGGTAGGTTTCAGAGGGAGGATAAGTCCCATTTTGGACATGAACGAATAAAGCTTTTTTTTTTTTAGGCAGTTGGGGTTAAATGACTAGCCCAGGGTCACACACCTAGTAAGTGTCAAGTGTTTGGTCTGAGGCCAAATTTGAACTCAGGTCCTCCTGACTTCAGGGCAGGTGCTCTATCCACTGGGCCACCTAGCTGCCCCAAATAAAGCATTTTTTAAGTACTTAACTATTTGCAAAGCCTTGTGCTAAGTGCTGGGGGCAGTCACTGCTCTCAAGGATCTTGTGTTCTGTTGGGGGAGACAACATGTGGAAGGATTCAGCAGCAAGCCAGATGGAAAAGGCTCCAGGCCCTTAGGAGGCAGTGGCAAAGCAGATGTTAATGCTGCTGCTTTAATGTCATTATTTAATGCCACCATTCCCAGGACTCTTGGATTCAAGGCTCTTGGCTGTCCCCAGCACTCTGTGGGAAGATGGAAGTCAAAACCATGGTGATAGTTTAACTCCTGTGGTTCATGCTGCCTCCTGTGTTTTCCTCAGGGTGCCTTGCTGCTTTAGCCTGGCTGGCTTGCTTGTCTTGTAAGTGGCAGTTGGTTTGCAGGTGGTAGTGATGGTTGATCACTTCCCCACAGGAGTTGTTTCCCTGGATAATGGCTGTGAGGTTTGGCCTAGAAGCAGGAGCAATGCCTGAGGAGCGCTCCTGTTAGGCCTGTCTGCTGGTAGCAGCAGTTGGGATGCTGATGAGGAGAATAGGCTCCTTCTCCACAGCGGTTTCTCCCCTCAGTGATGACTGTGGGAACTGAACAGAAAGCAGATCAGGTGATTTTCAAGGAGCTCCTTTACTTTGGGCTCTTGGGTTCATGGTTCTGGGTTGCCTCTGCACATGTTAAACTTGAGGTGCCATTAGAATTTTAGGTAAAGATTTAGAAGGTGGTTGGAAAGGTGGACCTAATGTTTGGTGAGAGAGGTTGGGGCTGAAGACTTAATTAAGCAAACATTTATTAAGTTCCTAGTATGTGTAACACTGTTTGATGCTGAATATAAAAAGACACAAAACAGTCTCTGCTGTCAGGAGGCTTTTATTTCACTGGGAAGATACAAGATGGATACAAATTAAGTACAATATGAAGAAAATTGATGAGGGAGAGAGAGCTAATAACCATGGAGAACCAGGAAGGCTTTATGAAAGAGACGGCACCCAAGCTGAGTCCTGAAGGAAAGCTAGGATTGTGAGAACCAGAAGGAGGAAATGTGTCCCAGGTGTGGGAGAACATTTGTACTGATACACAAAAACCAGACATCTTGTCCTGAAAACAACTCATGGGTCAGTTTGTCTGTAACAGCAAATGCATTGAGTGGTCTGAAAGAAGGCTGGGAGAGCAGGTGGCAGCCTGATTGTAGGAGGCCTCAAATGATGAGCTAAACCCAAGGATTTCGGTTTGTTCCATTGGCTAGGGGAGTTGACTGAAGTAGAGATGTAACACCTGCCACCCTTAGCTTGGGAAAAGCATTGTAGCAGTTGTCTGTGGGGAAGGTACTGAAAGCCCAGGGACCTATTGGGAGGGTATTAAGGCAGTCTAGGCGAGAGACAGTGGAAAAAACAACTGCATGAGTAGAAGGAGCTGGACAAAAGGAAGAAGCATTGGATGACTGACTGCAGACAGGAGAGAATGACTCAGGAACACACATGGCCCGCAGGGGTACAGCAGTGCCCATCTTAGTAACAGGGACATGTGGAGGGGGCCAGCTTTGGGGAAGAAGACTAGGAATGATTTTTCCAATCTTGAAGCCCTTTCACACCCTTCCCTTAGCCTCCTTTTCCAGGCTTATTGTGCTTCCCTCCCCTTGATGCTCTCTGGTCTGGCCAGCTAGCCTATGGCTGGTCTTCACCCACAACAGACCATCTCCTGTCTGGCCTTTTCACATTTCTCTGTATTCACCTTCACCTCTTAGAAATCCCTCATTTCCTTTAAAGCTCATCTCAGAGTTTATCTCCTATTTGAGACCTTCACAGATTCCGTGCCCCCTCACCTCCTCACCTCCCCCGCAGAATCACCTTGTATTTATCTTGGGCACAGATAACATGATGTGTAGTGGAGGGGCAAACTTGACGTGAGGACCTGTGTTGAGCCTCCAACACGTGTAACCAACTTGAATTGGTAGAATTCCCTGTACAAATAAAACCCCATGTTCAACCTTAGTTCTTATTTATTTTTACATACTTATATATATTCAGGTTCCTTGAGGGCAAGAACTGTTACTTTGTCTTTGCATCCCCTACACCAGAGTGTTGAATCAAACTTTGATTTGACCTAGCAGAGATACAGATTTGGTGATTATCTGCATAGAGGGTGATATTTGAAATGTGGAAATGAAATAGTCATTGGAAGGGAGGACATTAAGAAAGAAGAAAAGGTAAGAAAGGATCCTTGGGGTTAATCTTAGGAGACAGAATGACAGGAGAGCCAGGAGAATGTAGTAAGATAAGAGTATTTCAAAAAGGATGTGGTACTAAGTAGTAGTATTTGCTACAGAGAGGTTAAGAAGAGGAGGACTGAGTAAAGCCATATTACATTGGTAATTTGGAGGTCGTTGAATTCTGAGAAAGCAGTTTTGGTGGAAATAGTAGAAACAAGTCAAATTACAATGGATTGAAAAGTTGGATAACTAATAAGTAAGGTAAGCTAAAGCCTTGTTTTTTTTGTCAGTTGATGAACATTATATGCTTATTTTGCCCAGCACTGTACTAAGCAGTGGGGTACAAATACAAAAATGAAATAATCTGGCCTTCAAGGACTTAATGTTCTATTGGCAGAGACAACATATATACAAAAAGTATATGCAAAGGAAATGCAAGGTAATTTAAATAGAATCAGGAAGGGCCTGGAGGGAAGGACACACAATAGTGGGGAGTGAAACTGCCACCATGAATACTAGCAAAACGGCCCATCCTTATAGGATAGAAGCATTAGACAGCAGAATCTTATGATTCTTTTATGAAATCTGATCTGCTGTTAGGTTATATTTCAGCTTCTGGTGCTATAAACTGGATAGCTTTCAAACAATTTCTTTCGATTGTCTACCTTTAAAAAAAATTTCCAAGCTCTTCTTTCTGGTTAGTTAATCGACAAACTAATCTATATTTTGGTCTTTATGGAGATTATTACTTTTGCTTTCCCCTGTGTATGTCTCCTTGATTTTTGTACAAGAAAAACTTATGTTTTTAAAACCAAAGAACTTTAGTAATAACTAAATAAACAAAAGTTGTTTTAGAAATAATTTAGGTTAACCTACTTCATGTATGTGCAAGAAAAGTTGTTATTTGATCATCAGAGATCATTGAGAGCCTATATATGACAATGGAACAAAATATTATGTTTACTGGAGGGAAAAAAAGTGACTTTGAGAAATGTTTTGAATGCTTTATTCTGCTTTCAACAGAAAAGATTTCTTTAGGATTGCAAAAAAGCTGTGATATAGTTAAACTTAACTAAACCTACAAAAATGAACTTCAGGAATCTTCCCAGAAAACCAAATAAATATTTCCTAAATGTGGTATTTACTACATAAAATGAAATTTCATTGTTTTTCTACATTTGAAGCAAGTACCATTTAATAAAAGAGGTAGCAGGTAGCTCTAAAGTTTAAGGTTCTGGGTTTAAATCCTGCCCCTTGATTTTTTTTCTTTCTTCTTCCCTTTTTTTTTTTAAACTGTGTTACCTTAGGCAAGTCATTTAACTCTTCTGGGCCTTCGTTTAATCATCTCTAAAATGAAAGTGTTGAACTAAATGGTCTCAGGTCCCTTCCATTCTAGATCCATGATCCTAGAACTAATCTTGAAGGCCTGAACATTATAGCTAAAGGATTAGGATAGGATAGGGAAATAATAAAGGGTCAGATTGTTTTGTGAATTCCTAAAATTGCTACCCTTTCTTGCATAGTTTAGGGTGCTCCTTGTGTTTGGTTTTTTGTCTGTTTCATAATTTGTAATTTTTATTACAAACTGCACAATTGTCTAGTCCAGGGGTGGGGAACCTGCAGCCTTGAGGCCACATGTGGACCATCTAGATCCTCAAGTGCAGCCCTTTGACTGAATCTAAACTTCAGAGAACAAATCCAGGTTACCCATCCCTGGAGTCCATGAGTAATACCTCAGAAGAAGAGCTTACTACTTAAATCACTTGAAATTCAGAATTAAGATGGTATTAATGATGTTAATATTCACTAAATTTGTAATTTTCCTTTCCCATTTCAGATTTCCAAATGCTGGAAAGTCCTCTTTACTAAGCAGAGTTTCCCATGCAAAACCTGAGATTGCAGATTATGCATGTAAGTAGTATGTTTTCTTGTTTTTCTACTATGTTTGAGTTTAAATTTAAGATCAGTAAAAGATCTGTGGGCCCAATGAATAAGACACTGTCATTGTTGCTATGGTAGTATCATTTCTCTGAGGTGACTTTCCTGTATTTAGTTGACAAAATGGCAGTGATTGGTTTTGACCATCTAGCCTCAGAGAAAATAGATTAGCTCAGCCCTGGCAGAAAAATAGAGCTAGATAAGAGTCTTCATCCCTCTACAAGTTGCCTCTCTCAAATCTCCTCATAACTTGGTCAGGGAAGTAATCCACAGAGAAAACTAAGAAGATGGTAGAATGCAAGAATAATTACAGAAAAAGAGTTAATGGAAAAGAAGCTATTGGAGGAGTTGGTGGAGCACAAGAAAAAACAAAGAAATCATATGGAAGAAATGATTGAAGGGGGATGTAGCCATCTCCCAGAAAAGGTGTCATGTAGAAGGGACAGAGTTCTCTGCAGCCCAATCAATTTAGACTTTTTTTTTTAATGGTAATTAGACATTGTATGTTAGCTTAAGTATCATGGTTTCTTCTAATAGCCAGATATTTTGATGCAGATTACTGCTGTCATTTGGGGACTGCTTCTTATCAGGATATGTTGGAAAAATTGATTTTTTTTTCAATATCAGGTTAAAAGTTAGGGCACTGAATTATAGTTAGGAGATAGCAGCGAATTAAGAGTTGGTTTTTCCAGTAGCAATGTATGGCTATGAGAGTTGGATTGTAAGGAAAGCTGAGTGCTGCAAATTCAACACTTTCAAATTGTGGTGCTGGAGAAAACTTTTGAGAGTCTGGGGGACAGCAGAGATACCAAATCAGTCAATACTTAAAAGAAATTAATTCAGACTTCACTGGAAGGCCAGATACTAAAGCTGAAACTTAAATATTCTGGCCACGTAATGAGAATATGGGACTCACTGGAAAAGACCCTGATGTTGGGAAAGATTGAACGCAAAAGGAGAAGGGGACAGCAGAGGATGAGAAGGATGGATACTGTCATGGAAATAACAAACATGAAGTTGGACAGACTTTAAGAGATAGCGAACGATAGAAGGACTAGGCGTGCTGTGATCCCTGGGGGCCGAGAAGCCGGGAAGTGTCAGCACGGCTGAATGACTGAACGCACAGAGGAGGGGAGAGTGAAAAGGAGTAAAGTCAAGTCAGATCTTGAGTCTATTAGAAGATTCCAAAGGATTGTCTGAATTCTTTGGTTGTGCTCTATTTTTACTGTATCAAATATTGCCTAATAGAAATGCTTTGGAGCTTGGAGATCTTTTGTACTCTACCAAAATTTTTGTTTTTAGTGGGACTTACCATGTACAGTGATAGTGAGATGAGAGAATGGAGATGATACAGTTTTAATTTACAGGATGGAGGCAAAATTCAAGCCTCCACGACAGTTGAACTGTCATACAAAAGGAAAAAGACCAAGGTAAAACTTTAGGAATGCAGAAGAACACCTGGGAATAAGAAAAAATATAAATTGGATTTTGTTATTTTTAACATATATTTGTTTTTAGTTTTTAAATGAAATTGAAACTTGTGACTATTTGTGCTGTTAAATGTGCTGCTGAAGGTTCTTAGTTAGTCCGTATAAAAAATGGAATCATAAAGGAGATTAATGTTGCAAGTATATAGAATTTGCATCTTAGAGTCAGGAGTTATCCTGTAAGAAAAATCCAGATGCCCAATTTAGATTTTACAAAAGGGACTTTTTCAACTTAACTCTTGTGTTTCATTTGTCTGTGTCCCAAATGTTCATCCGATAGTAAATAATAAGAGTTTGCCTTTGGTCAGTTTACAAAGCTCTTTGCTTGTAGCTACATGATATGTAGTATAATGAAACCTTGTGAAATTAAAAACAAGTAAGATTTAAGCTATTCATAGGAATATTCTTTACTTTCATTCATAGCCAAATGAATGGAGAATTTTTAGAGTTACAGCCTAATATTCTTGTTTTTAATTTAAATTTACTTTTTCTTATTTAGTTACAACATTAAAACCTCAGCTGGGAAAGATTATGTATGAAGATTTCAAACAGGTGAATATATATAGAAAGATAATTTAACTTAAATTTTCTAAATACTGTGTTTTATTACATATAGTTTCTTTGCTTAGGCATTTCCTCTACAAATACAGATCTGCAATTTGGTAAATGATGTTTGAGAATCACTATGGCTAAAAAAACAAATAAACCCTAGAGATAACCTGCCCTCTGAACTTTGCTAGGCTGATCCTTCAGACATGCAGTCTGAACCTATAGTAGAAGCCTTTTCAGTTTAGTAGCAGTTGCCAGAACCTAAAAAATATGTATATGTATTTTGAGAATACAGTGTTGTTTTCATGCCACAATAAGACATCAGAGTATGGTGGAGTCGAATATCTTCTTATATAATAAAATAACTTTATGAAGGTCTCTATCAAAACAGAAAATCATTTTTAAAGGAAAAAAACAAATAAGTAACTTTTATGTAAGCAATAAAGCTAATGTGCCAATTAGAGTATGGTGAATCCAAAAGTGGTTTGTACATATGTAGAAGAATCTATGATAAAGTAATATTTATTGTATAACTGTAAATCCCATTTTCTTAACCCTGTAGTTTTGTAACTTACTAATCTTTAAGTGTGTTTGTCTGTATCCATGTAAGCATTTAGTTACTGGCCAGAGCCTGACTTTTTCCCTAGCTGGTTCCTCTACTTAATTTGTCTTCTTGATCCTTTCCCTTTTCCCTCCTCTCGTCCCCCCCAAAAAAAGCCTACCAAGGAATTATTTTCTAGAACTTAATAAAAAAATTAAATTCTCAAGGGAAATGATAAAAACTATTTAGTATTAGTTAAAAAATAGAAAAGTTAGCCGACTGAATAGGCAAGGCACACAAGAACCAAAAGCAGTCAAACATGGTAGCCGAATGTTCTGTAACCCAAGACTACAAACTTCTTCAACAAGATCTGCTAGGAAAACCAGAAAATTGTTTGATAGTAATTAGGCTTAGACTGGCCATACACCATATAGCACAATAAGCTAGTTAAAAAGGTCACATCATAAAAATAACTAGACAGAAGGAAAAGAGGTACCTTGTACAGTTTTGGTTAGGGGCAGAATTCCTAATCAAATGAGATAAAGAGAAGTTTGTTAAAGAAAAATAGGCAATTTTGATAACATTATTAAAATTAAATTAGGGCGAGGGACTGGACCTTTGATTTCATTGTTATAGGGAACTCCCAGATGAGAAAACTCCTACTAGTGTGAGTCAAAACCTTCTTTAGAATTTAGTGTTAGAGCGTTGCCCAGGTCCCTGAGAGGTGACATCTCTAGTGCTGCATCCTACAGCTCATGGTATTGAAAGCAGGCCTAGCACCCAGTTCCCCACGGGCTTTCTCCCAGAGCCAGCTTGTCTCATGAAATCAGTGTAGCCAGGGTAAGGAAAGAACTTTTTAATGGGGCAGGGGCAGAGACCACAGCAACTATCTTAGTTAACAGTCTGATGCCCAAGATATCTAAGATATGTTTATGTCTGTATTCACACATACACACATCTATACAACTGCTCTCCCAGTAGATGTAGTCAAAGGATATAAACAGGAAGTTCTCTAAAAAAGACAATGCAGATTATCAACAACGAGATGAAAGATTGCTCAGAAATCACTAAAGAATGATGAGCTATGCAAATTGAAACTGTTTGCTGGGTTTTTCCCTCACATCCATCAGACTGGCAAGTATGTGAAACAAAATGATAAATGTGAATCCAAACACTATTCATTCACTATTCATCAACACAGTTGTTTTGCACAATTTTAAGAATACCAGAGTAAAGAGAATCTTCAAGAGCACATCTGATCCAGCTCCTTCTCTTTGTTTCTGCCTAACTGTAAGAAGCTAAGAAGGAGAGTGGCAGGCGGTATAGTATTGTGCAGAAAGCACTGGATTTGGAGTCAGAGGACTTGGGTATTAATCATGCCTCTGCCACTTACTAACTTACCTCTTTAAGATTCTGTTTTCTCATTTGTAAAATGAGGGGATTTGGACTAGATGGCCTCTTGAGATCCCATCTAGCTTAAATCTGTTATCCTTTGTGACTGTCCCCTGGGTGTGCACTTTCAAGAGTCATGGTTATCATCCCAGATACTTAATATTATAAGCGTGCTGATTACTATCTTACTTTTGTAGTATGGTCACTGTGTGAAAAGTGGGGCCCACTAAGTAATAACAAATCAAGTGACAATTTAGCTCAATAATAGAATGTTCATACTATAGAATTCTGTCTAGTAAATAAGTCTGTTAAAATGAATATATTTTTATTCCTATCAAAGAATACAGATTTTCAGGGCTTAAATTCCATGAGTGTTTTAAAGTTGTTATACAATTGAATTTATGACATATGTGAAGTTAATACATTTTTAAACTATATGCCTGAAATTTTTAGATTAATAAATCCTGGTAAGTGGAATTGGAGGTCTGTTTTCAGATTATAGCAAAATGTCGTGTTCCTTTATGAACTCAGATTGCTATAAAATTAACTTGACTTTCTTGAAGCACATATGTAAAAATCATCAGGTAATCAGTTGATGCATCATAAAAGTAACAGCTGTGAATTTGAGATTGTTGACATTTCCTCATATATATTTTTCATGCTCTTTAACATTTGTGATTCCAAATATCTTTAAGTGTATTTCCCTTTTTTCTTGAAAATTATCTAAATTTTTATTAGGTGTCTGTAGCTGATCTTCCAGGTTTAATAGAAGGAGCACATATGAACAAAGGAATGGGACATAAATTCCTCAAGCATATAGAAAGAACCAAACAGCTTCTTTTTGTTGTAAGTAGATTATTGTTGTTGTTCACTTTTCATGACCTCATAGACCTTACCATCCATGGGATTTTCTTGGCAAGTTGTTTGCCATTTTTGCCACAGTGGATTAAGGCAAACAGAGGTTAAGTGACTTGCCCAGTGTCACACAACTAGTTAGTATCTGAGGCTGCATATGAAGTAAGGTCTTCCCAACTCTAGGCCCAGCACTGAATCACCTAATTGCTCTTATAAGTAGATGCCTAATTTTAACTGTTCAAACACTTAGTGGTCAGATAATGTCTGTTAAAAATATTAAATATCATGAAACTAGTCTTCATAGAAGTTGCATCATGAGATTTAGAAAGCATTAGATTGGAGGTTGATAATCACTCTCCTCTTTCTTTACCAACTCTGGATGACTTCTCATTTTCATCTTGCTAAACTATTGAAGCTTTAAAAGGGCAGTGTTGACATTTACTAATTCAGATGTTACTTTGAGGTTTGCTTGGATATAATTCATTAAGATCTTCAACACATTCTATCACTTTGAGTATTTTGTTTTTATTTCACCACAGAGCACCAGAGTTCTTCAGATAGCATATCTACAATTTTAAATGTTATTCCATTCCTTTTTTTAGGTTGATGTCTCTGGGTTTCAGCTTTCTTCAGAAACTAAATTCAGATCTGCCTTTGAAACTGTGATATTGCTTACAAAGGTACGCTTGCCGCCCTCTATAAATTCTGAAAAGGAGTATTATTAAAATTTTTTAAAATAAAATTTACTGTGTTTGGACCAGTTAGGGTTTAAGTATTTAGGCATGAAAGACTAATTGAAATCGGGTTGTAATGTGTATGTACTACACTAACAATTCCTACTTATGTAGTAATTGTACGTAATTGGGGCCCCAAAAGTAGTTATAGGGGAATATAAAATATAAATAACTGGTAAGAGGAGACACTACTTTGAATGTAGTGATATTGGTTAGATGCCCCAGGGCATTTATGGTCTTCTTGGAATTACCTTTTTGAAACTGAAAATTTAGTTAACTAAGATAAAGAAGATGATGAGAGGCACCAGTGGACGAATAGCATGCCGGACTTGTAGTCAGGCAAACTCTAGATACTACATTGGTTTTGTTCCTTAACTTCTCAGGTCCTCCCTGTCTTCATCTCTAAAATGAGAGTAATAAGAGCACCTGCTGCACAGGATCAAATAAAGTAATTTGACTAAAGTGCTTGATAAATCCCAAAGGGAATATGTGTGGAGAAACTGCTGGCGGTGAAGTCACTCTGTCAAGGTCACCCAGTGACCATGGGGGCACAGTGGAGGCTCATGTTCAAGTCTTCTTAGCACCAGTCTCATATTCTGTTCACCCTGCTACACTAATGTTATTCATGTTGACTTTAGTTTATGATACAGTTCAACTGTCATTTGACCAATCATGTCAGTAAGAAGATAGTAATACAAAAAGCAGATGGATTCCATTTAGATAGAATATTTTAAAGAAATAATTTCTTATTTATTGTTGTAAAGGAACTGGAGCTATACAAAGAAGACCTTATGAAGAAACCTTCACTACTTGCAGTTAATAAAATGGATTTACCAGATGCTAAAGATAAGTTCAGTGAACTTGTGAACCAGCTACGTAATCCTAAAGGTAAATTAAGTGAGTTTGTTATTTATTGTGCCTTGAGTGCCATCTATATGCTTTAAGAGACAAAATAGAAATATAATAAGATACACTCTCCTCAAAGAACTTACAGTCTACTGAGGAGTTAAGATTTATCCACATGAAACATTTAAATTATAGAATAAGGCTGTATATAGCTAAATAGTGAAATGAATGATAGGGAAGAGTGTTGACTTTGGGCTGAAAAGCTGACCTTGGGAGATAACTGATTCCTCCAGGTGTATGAGAGCACCCTGAGTTTATCAGGGTTCCCAAGGGCTAAGATATAGGTAGCACAGTGGATTGTTGTTGTTTGTCCTTCATTCTTGAAGAGACTGTGACATTAGGGAGGCGATGCCTTGACTTGCAAGTGAATTGGATTTAAGTGAGGTAGGACTGTGTCATGTCACCTGCCTCTTTCTCCTCTGGTGCCATCTGGGTCCAATGGCCAGATATAGATGAGGGCGACTGTAGATGGTCCTGGATGTAGTGAGAGACTTTAGCCTTTTTAAGCTAAGGTCTTTATCGGGTCTCAGTTTGACTGAGGCAACACCCAATCAGTGATTAAGGCTCAGCCAGAAATGAGGCAGAGAATGGTCTCTTTTACTAGTAAAAAAAAAAAATCTGGGAGGGGAAGACCCTCAGGGTTTCTGGCCATAACAAACAATTGCTATTTACTTGTACTCTGAGCCAGTCAGGGCCCAAACGATGACAAAGTGGGGCTTGGCCTGGGACCTATTGTTGGCCAGTCTGGGAGAGCCAGAATGATTTGGATTTAAGACCTGGTCCTTAAGAAAGAAACCTCACTGATATCTTTCAGGTTTTCTGTGATCAAAATTTATATTCGTTTGGGCTGAGCACTCACAGGCAATAGTTTGATACCCTACATGGACTAAAGAAGGGAAAGAAAGAAAGAGAGGAAGAAAGAAGGAAGGAAGGATGGTTGGTAGCTGCTACTTAAAGATTCAAGACAGGCCAGACCTCCTCTAAATGTGTTCCTTAAGTAAATTAGGAAAGATTGAGAGACTGTCCCAGATCATGCAGGTAATAAGTAGCAGAATCAGGTTCTTCAGCTCTCTGACTCCACATCTTTCTCTTTTCACGCCAGTCCTCCTTTCTCCAGAAAATCCCCCTTCTTGCAACTTCTTTGCTATAGCAGGAACCTTTAGAGTACTGTGAGTGATTTCAGTGGGTCAGAGGGCCTGTCTTGATCAGTGTAGTTAGAGCCTACTTCTCTTGCTGTGCAGATCTGCTCCATGTTTACCCATACATTTTCTCTGGCAAGATATGCTTAATGTGTAGGAAGCCCCCTTCTAGGTCTTTCTATGGTTACTGTTACCTATACCAGAGCAGCACTGAGGCTGTGTACTTGTTCTCCCTCATTAAAATGGCTATCCCAGATATTTTTCTGACCATATGTTTTTCAGATGTTAATGCCACTTCTCGTTTGTAAGTTTTCACTAAAAATACACTATACCTTACTTGCCCCACCTGGTATTCTCCCATTGTATTTAGGGTCCCCTGCGATTTTGATTCATTAAAGATTGTAGATTGTGATATTCCAGGATTCACAACCACCGCATTGTGTCTGAGATGGTTTTTTGTGTTAGAGAGCAGGACAAATTTACCACTCACAAATACTACCACAAATAATAAGTTAGAATGTCTCAGATTATAAATTAATTGCTTCTTTTGAAAAGAAATTTTGTATTGGAAGCTGCATTTAATTAAAATGGTGTCAGTGAAATCTTTCCATTACTGTTAGAAAAGTAGAAACTAGCTACTTAGAGGTCCTTTGTGTGTATATTGAGGATTTAAAATGTTTGGTTTTGTAATTGAATATTCATAAATCATGTATCAGGATAATACTGATATTTATATATAGAACAGTGAAAACAAACTCTATGTTCATTTCAGATTTTTCACATCTCTTTGAAAAAGATGAAATTCCAGGGAAAACTATGGAGTTCCAACATATCATCCCAATATCTGCACAGACAGGAGAAGGAATTGAAGAGTTAAAGAACTGTCTGAGACTATCCATAGATGAACAATCCAATCAGGACAATGAAAAGTTCTCTAAAAAACAGTTGCTGAATTTACACAATTCAAAATTATCGCATGTTGATCCCTCATTGAAATATGCTAGAATGGAAATAACTGAATGTCATTAAAGCGTTATTCATGCCATTAATTAAATTAGATGACTTCAAAGATTCCTTCCCGCTCAGTATGTGATCCTATGATATTGATTGTTTTTATGGATGTACATGAAAGTATCTTTCCAGTTCTTTTGTTCTTTTCACATGTCATCTTTAAGAACCTTGCTTTTTATAGGGAGGTGGAGAGAAATCAGCAGTTTGGAGTGACAAGAAGCAAATTAAGCATTTACTTCCTAAGGTATTCAAGAAATGAGACATGTAATGAAATTCTTGGCCAGTCAGAAAATGTTAAAGTGCCTATTACATGCCCCTGTTAGGCACTACTGTTGAGGTCTAAAGGCTTAGGGGTGCTGGGACCCCGAGATCACGACATGTGGGCCTTACCTGAATGAATTCAACCCAGATCTTCTTTCAGCCAGAGAAAAAGTTTATTTGAGATAAACCATACAGGCCAGACTCTTAAGGAATCTGAACATTAGTGATGCCTGTAAAGAAGAGGTGGCATGAGAAAAGTCTCAGCGCTTAGATGGGGGCCAGGGTGGATCTTATATACACTCAGGTAATTTTGGGTGACCAGAGGAGGGGCTGGGGAAAGGGTCTAGGTGATTTAGGGAGAATTCTGATTGGAAAGTCTGAGAGATTGAATAGACAGTGGGAATAGATAATGAACTGGAAGGAAGAAGTTTGAAAGGCATCCGAATGAGATCAAAAGGTGGGGCTAGGGCTTTCAAAGAGAGATGAGGAGAGTCGATAAGGAACTGCTTGAGACCACAGTGAGATCGAGAAAAGTTTAAGGTTTTCTGGGGCCCGTAGACAATGGGAGCGAGATTCTTTTGGGGCAAGGGGTGAAGGTATCTGCTTGGGCGAATACCCCATCACTACCAATGTCTTTTCAGAGTGTAAAAATGTATTTAAAATATTTTTAATAGAAAGTGTTCTTAGTGTTTTTAATATGTTATTAGAGTCTACTTAAGAACTAGAACAGTTCTTAACCTGGGGTCCATGAACTCAGTTTTTAAATATTTTATTAACTGTATTTCAGTACAATTTGTTTCCTTTGTCATTCTGTTTATTTTATGCATTTAAAAACACTGTTCTGATAAAGGATGTATAGGCTTTACCAAATTGCCAAGGGGGTTCCATGACACAAAAGTTAAAAAATTCTGCTGTGGAGTGTTATGCAGTCAACATGCACTCCATAGTTGAGTGTTGATGTACCTTATCTTTGACAACTTTTATAAATCTGAAATTGGACCTTTAAAATCATGATTGCTAAAATTTTTGCTTTTTTTTTTTTTTGGTGAGACAGTTGTGGTTAAGTGACTTTCCCAGAGTCACTTAACCACAACAGCTACTGAGTGTTGTGTGTCTGAGGTTGGATTTGAATTCCTGACTCCAGGGCTGGTGCTCTATCCACTGTGCCACCTAGTTGTCCCCTAAATTTTTATAACAGCAGAAAATACCAGAGCAAGTAGATAAGAATTATCCTAAAACCTTTTTTCTTGATTAAATAGAATAAAGATGGAGATTGTGCCTGGGATTTCAGTACGGGAACTCAACTGTTGAGAAAACTCCTTCTCTTAATGCAAATCACTGCCTGATCTATAACTCATAATCTTAGAGAGGTATCCGACTCTTTGCCGGGGGCCAAGGCATGGGGCTGAGCCAGATTACAGAGTAATTAGGGTGTTGAACAAAATAAATAAAAATATACAACATGTCCTAACCCTAATTGTGTTAAATAACAATTAATCATGTTAATTTTCTAAATAGGCGGTCAGTGGGAATAAGTCTTTTTCCTTTAAAGTTTGCCAGCACTAGCCAGTGAGAGGTTAAGTGACCTCAGCGTAATTAAAATCAGTATGTCTCAGAGGCAAGACTTGAACCTGTTTCTTCCTAGCTCAGACTATGCTGTTGCCTTTCAAAACATTTTAGTTTTAGGAATATGTTTGTTTAATGGCGGTATTACTTTTTGTTGTGAAGGAAATTTATGTGTATTCGGTGGTGTTGAGTCATTTCAGTCGTGTCTGACTCTCCATGATCCCATTTGGGATTTTCTTGGCAAAGACACTGACGTGGTTTGTACATTTAGACCATGAATGTCTGTACTAATTTCTTGGGTGGAGCTTAGCCCACATCGGCACGTATTAACTAATTCTATAAAGAATTAGCATTTAACTGGTTTGTTCAGAACACTGATGTACTATTAAGTGTCACATTTTCCATATTTCTACTTAAATGTTTTGAAATCATTTTTCAAGGCTGCTTTATGAATGAAAAAACATTTATTAGTGCTTACTTTGTGCAAAGCACTATGCTAAATGCTGGGGATACAAATAAGAAAATAGAGTCCCTAATATTTAAATATAAAAATACAAACATATGAAATCATACACTAGTAGAAGTAAAATATTCTAGAAATGAGTTGTAAATGTGCTAGTAGAAGTAGAAGTACTAAGGGCTCCCGAAGAAGTAGAAAGTCTTTGTAGATGGCATGTGTTGTGAAACTTCAATCAAGAGAACACTGTATACAGTAACAGCATAATTGTGAACAACCAAGTTGTTCTGAGGGCTATAAATACTCAGATCATCTATAAAGGACCTGTGGAGGAAGATGCTGGCCACCTCCAAAGAAAGAACTGATAAATGGAAGGGTGCATAGTGCTTGTATTTATATGGCCTTCTCCAGTTCAGGGTGGGAAGGAAGAAAGGGATACAATTTGGAACTTCAGATGGAACCAAAAAAAATTTTAAAAGCAACCGAGAAGTTGATTTTGTACTTGAACTTGATTTTTGAGAGTTTTCTATGACAACTGATTATATCATAATTATACTTGGAAATCAAGAGTATTTGTTTACAGATAACAGCTGGATGATTATAGATTTTTTTTTAAGAGTTGAAAGGGACCTTAGAGGCCACTGAGTCCAATCCTCATTTTATAGATGAGGAAAACAAGGCTCTTCATAGAGGTCAAGTAACTTGCCCAAGGTCACACAACTAGTGAAAATCTGAGGCAGGATTTGAACCTCATAAGTCTTGCCCTGTCCATTAAACCAAGGGTGTCAAACTCAAAATAGAAATGGAAGCCACTAATCCATACAGCAGCTAGGTGGCGCCATAGTTCACAGAGCTCCAGACCTGGTGTCAGAAAGATTTATCTTCCTGAATTCAAATGTAGCTGTGTGACCGTGGGCAAGTTGCTTAATCCTGTTTGCCTCAGTTTCTGCAGCTGTAAAATGAGCTAGAGGAGGAAATGGCAAACCATTCCAGTATCTTTGCCAGGAAACCCCAAATGGGATCACAAAGAGTCAGACGTGACTGAAAAAATAACTGAATCCATACATAAGGATCCATGTGGTCACAGATCGACTTAACTTTAAAATGTTACTTATGTTGTATTTTTGTTTGTTTTGTTAAACATTTCCCAATTACATTTTAATCTTGGTCAGGCCCAGTGGGTCCTAGTGTTTGACATCTCTGCCTTAAACCATGCTACTTTGATGAGTTTAGACATGCCTGACACACTTTTTCTGCCCTGCTGCTGTTTTCTGTTAGACTGTTTCTTTGCTCCATTCCTTCACCATCCACTTCAGCCCTTTGACAATAACAGGATAGCAAACTCTGTTAGCAGTATGACTCTGAGGGATAATCCCTCTCATACTGTATCTCTAACTCCACCTCCAATGTTAGGAAGACGAGAGCAAGTGATGGGAGGTAAAGAACAGAGCTAGAAAAATAAAAAAATAAATTTAAAAAAATTTTAAAAAGCTAGCTTTTCCTGCCATACCTTGGCCTGGTTTTGTATATAAGTAGGGGGGAAAGAGCTGATATCTTTATAACCCCAAGTGCCACCAGGATTGTTATGTGTGAAAGCAATTTGGTGTATTGGAGGAAACACAGGATTTAAAATTAAATCTCAGCTATACCATGTACTGTCTGAATGAACTTGGGCAAAGTCACCTAACCTCTGAGCCTTAGTTTTCTCGTCTGTTAAAGAAAAGGGTTGAACTACATGTTCTAAGACTATTATCTTTTTAAAATAAAGTAGTATGAGGAAAGTAGAGAAAAGAATGAGGATGGGGGAAAAATGAAAGAAAAGTGTATAGGTTATAGAGTGGTAGAAGTCACCATTATCTGCTCTCAAGTAACAGGATGGGAAAAAATATCACCAAGAAAAAGTAGAGGGCAAAAGGCTTCAATAAGTAGAGAACTTTAAAATGAGCAGGGCAGGGATTATGTCCTTAATCTACCACATAATGCTGGATATCCTAATTACTAGGTTTTCCTTGGCATTCAAAGTTTTCGCAATGTTTAATATCTGTTACGCATACAGAACTCTTGAGATGAAGTTCTAAGCATTAATGCTGCCATTGTAGGCAGATGGATGTGTATGTGATGGAAACAGCCCTTTGAAAGACAGAGCACTGGACTACATCACTATTGTTTGTGTCATGTTATTTGAAATACTTGGGATCTAAAGCAAGATAAGGGTGATGAACATTGTTTGATCAATGCGTGGTAATAATATTTATAGCTTCAAGATTTACAAAGGGTTATACAAGTATCTCATTTGATCCTCACAAGAAGATAAGTATTAGGCCCATTTGACAGCTGAGGGAACTGAAGCAGAGAGGTTAAATGATTTGCCCAGGTCACACAGCTTTTAAGTGTCTGCGGTCAGATTTGAACTCAGGTCTTTCTGCCTTCAGATCCAGCTATCTAGATTCACCATACCCCTTGGCTGACAACATGATTGCCTTGTGTTGTTCACCAGCTCAAGGACATTTGGGTTCAAGAGGAGTTTTAAAAAGTAAGAGTTTCTATTATGCAGGCTACTCTCTTCTGAAAAATTCCCCCCCCTACAATTGCTGGTGATTTCTGACCTCGTGCTTTGTTGTTATTGGAATATTATGTAAAAACTTTTATACCAAAATCTTAAAAAACATTGGCCTAGTTTTCCAGTGGCTAAAAAAAAGATCAATAATATAGAGCTCAAGACCTAGCTTTGGCTTTCCATGTACACAAGTTGCTCCCAAGCAGAAGACGTTTATTTAAGTATATGTGTTTAATTAAGGACAGAAACTGACCACGAAAGCTTATGAGGATGGATGGATTTGGGGCAGAATGACAGTGGATACAAAACCTCTGGACAACTGAAATTTAATGGGATAATAAAAGGCAATACAATAATTCAGCCGTCTTGTCTCTGAAAACAAATCTCTTTCCATGAACTGAGACCACTCGAGATCAGGAAAGGCTATAGGAGCTACGTGTTGGGCACACGTGGCCTTTTTGGAAATAAAGGCAGAAGAGCATGTGCTTCAAATTCCCCTTAAGGTCTAGAAAGCCTCATTTTTGCTCTCTCAAAGTCCACACTTACAGATTTCTCTTTAAAAAGTGGAAATGATGTCTTTTCATGAACTGAGACCAGGAGAGAATTGTGAAATTGGGTGACCAGGACGGGTATGATCTCAGCAGAAATAGGAAAATGAGGAAGAGGGCAGAGGAATTATGGACAGTTAGTAATCTTTGATTTTTATAGTTAAGTATTTACTGATGCAACATGAGGTAGAGCAGTACTTGACTTGAAGTCAGGAAGAACTGGGTTCAAATCCTGCCATAAGACACCAAATTGCTGCCATGGGCCAGTTATTTACCATTTCTATACCTCAGTTTCCTCATCTGCAAGATGAAGAGATTGGACTCAGTCATCACAATATTCAATATCAGAAAATGATTATGATTTTTTAATGGAAATTACATTAGTAGCGATGCGATATATGCTTTTCCTCTTCATCCTGACCATGAGACCATCCATCTGATTTACAGCTGTTTAAAACCTATACACATTATCGTCTCCCACTAGAATATGTCTTCCCAGAGAACAAGAATTGTCTTAACTTTTCATTTTGTATGCCCAGCACTTAAAACAATGCTTTGCAGAATTTTTTTTGCATTCATTTATTCTTTCATTCTTATTTATTTATTTTTTTAAAAATGCGTTTTAGGCAGTTGGGGTTAAGTGACTTGCCCAGGGTCACATAGCTAGTAAGTGTCAAGTGTTTGGTCTGAGTCCAGATTTGAACTCAGGTCCTCCTGACTTCGAGGGCCGGTGCATTCATTCATTCTTTAGCAGCCTTTCCAGCTCTGAATATATGATCCTCTGATGCAGACCTCCATGCCTAGCAGAAGTCAGCTAAGAATAAATTGGGAGGCAGTAAACCTAAAAGAAATTAATAAGGACAAAAACTACATTCTTTAAACTTATGAAAAGTCTAATTTATGTATGTATATACATATAGCCATGTGTGTATATGCATGTACACAAAGATACGCTTACACAGTATTTATGTGTGCACATATGCGTGTCTGTTTACATGTACACACACGTGTGTTCCTGTTCTTATTCCCCATATCAATCATCTCTATGAAACATAATTTTAAAAATGACAAAAGGTCTCAAAATTAGAATGCTTTCAATATCATTTCCAAAAGTTTAAAGAATGTAGTTTTTCACTTTATTAATTTCTGTTAGGTTCACTGCCTCTCCATTCTATTCTTAGCTGAATTTTGGGAGGCATGGAGAAGGTCTGCATCATACATAGGTTTTTGAGCAGGAAAAGTTTTGGAGGCCATTGAACAAATATACATACACACATGCATGCATGTACACATACATGTACACATACAAAATAGGTGTGTGTGTAGTTTAATGGGGCTGTCCATTCTATTCAACATATATATACACATACACACATGTACATATACATATACAGAATAGGTGTGTATGTAGTTTAATGGAGCTGTCCGTTCTGCTCAACATACATATACACATACACACATGTACATATACATATACAGAATAGGTGTGTGTGTAATTTAATGGATCTGTCCCTTCTCAACACACATACACACATGTACATATACAGAATAGATGTGTATGTAATTTAATGGAGCTGTCCATTCCACCCAACTGATCTCCAAAAATTGGGACGGATGTAAAGTGTAATGGAAAAGGAGGTCAGGCTCTTGCCAGCAGGCTGCGAGCCCAGTGGATCCTGGGAATTGTAGTCCCCAGAGCGCCAATAATTCCGCCCCCGGGGAAGAGCCTGACTACCCTCCCCGAAAGCCTCCAGGCCCTCCAGCTGGTGGGAGCAGCATTTCCTGAAAGGGCTCGAGCCCAGCGGGAGCAGGAGCAGGAGCCGAAGCAGCAGAGGCAGCAGCGGCAGCAGCAGCAGCAGAGGCGGCAGCAGCTGAGGCGGCAGCAGCAGCAGCCGCTGCCCGGGAAGCTCTCTCTCCTCCTTGGGCCACTCCAGGCCCCGGCTGTGGGAGGCCTGCAGGTTAGGGTTAGAGACATTTCGGACACCCTGCATCTTTTGGAGTAAGTTGTTTTAACCCCTTCCCTTAACTCAGCAGCAGCGGCCGGGATGGGGGTTTGGCGGACGGGGACACTGGCGAGTGCTGGCGGGCTCGGTGAGTGCAGCCTCAGTTTCTCCCCCAGGCTTCTGTGCGTGCCCTCCGCGTGCAGCTGGCCGTGGGGGGATGGTCGCCGCGAGCCAGCTCCCTGGTGAAGCGGGGGAGGGAGGAGGGTATTATCAGCCCCTGGGGTGGGGGTGAAGGGGAGCTGGAGCTGACGCTGGGTTGGTCAGGATGGCCCATCCCCCTGTTCCAGCTCCCTGTGTGCCTGCCCGCCCGCCCATGAGGGGGCTAGCTGGAGGCCCAAGCCCTGCAGCTGCATCTTCCCTCCCTGATCTGCAGAGGAGGGTGCCTCCTACTGCTGGCTTGGGAGGAGGGGGGCGCTTTGCCAGGCAAGGGCTGGCTCATCCTGGGTGTCTGGCTCAGGCTCTGGGTGGCCCCCTTGGCAACGGGCAAAAATGGTGCCCATTATGTTAATAATTGTAGGATTATCTTTTTGGATTGTTGGAAGGGAGCCACCATGTCCGATAACCATCTTTTTAAAGCCATTTTCTTTTGGAGGGAAGAGCTGGTTTGTTAAACATTTACTAGCACACCTCTGCTGGAATACCCAACCAATATCTGGTATCACAACAATAGTACTTCTAATGATAGTATTTCATCTTAAAGCACCCTTAATCTAGGGATCTCAGGGTGCTTTACAAGCTTTTAATCTCACAGAACCAGTTTGAGCTAAGTATTCTTTACTAAAGTACTAGAAGGAGCCCTGGTTTCACTGGTCATTGACATGGGGTACTCCTTTCACAAAGTAGCACTGATCACCTCAACTTAGTTGTGTGACTACAAATTTCAGTGTCCTTCTGAATTCTGGTGGTGAGTGGAATTCAAGAACCTGAGTTCAGATCCCACCACCACAGATACTTCCTCTGTGACCTCTGGCAAATCGCTCAACCATTCTGTTTGTATGTAAAATGAGGGTGTTGGGCTGAATGCTCTCTGAGATCCCCCCCAGCCATTAGATCTGTCAACTTGTCAGTTGACCACCTGCGTGACCTTTGCGGGCCATTACCTGTCCTGGGCCTCAGTTTCCTCATTTGTAATATGAGGGGGTTGGGCTAGCTGGCTTCTTGAGGGCCTTTTCAGGTCAAGATCTAAAATCCTATGAACTTTGGTCGTCAGACCAAGAATACAAAATCACTGGCTTCTACTCTTCCATTTTTCCAGACATTACTAGCCCTCTGCTGATGCTGCCAGGGTCATCACAGTAAGCATTACAGGAGGTAGTATTTGTAGCAGACAAAAAGGTAACTGAGTCTAAACGTGCCCAGGGAGCCTCAGATGGCTAGATTTATGAATGGCACATTGGCCATGGCAACTAATGAAGACCCCCAATGAAGGCAGAAATCATCACAGAAAATATCTGTGCCTCTTTTGCACCTCTAAATGAGAGCCGTTCAGCAGACAAGTGGCTCCATTCGCAAATCTATTAATAATATAAAATGGAGTGATCATTTTTGCCTGCTAAAACAAAAAAACTAACATTTTCAATTGTTGTTCAGTCATGTCCAACTCTTCATGACCCCATTTGGGGTTTTCTTGGCAGAGATATTGGAGTAATTTGCGATTTCCTTCTCCAGCTCATTTTACAGATATGGAAACTGAGGCAAATAGGGTGAAGTGACTTGCCCAGGGTCACATAGCTAGTAAGTGTCTGGGGTCAGATCTGAACTCTTGAAGATGAGTCTTCCTGACTCCAGGCCTGGCGCTCTATGCGCTATGGCGCCACCTAGCTGCCCAGTTTTCAGTTGTAACCCACTTTGAACTTAATGAGCCAAAGTATGGTTTATATCGAGAGAAAGTGAGGAACCAATTAACAATCATCTATGAAGCACCGACAATGTGCCGGGCACTGAGGACACAAAGATAAAAATTAAACATTCTCCTTCCTCAAGCAGCCAGGAAGACCTAGGTTCAAGTCTTGCCACTGACACATACTGGCTTCATGCTACCGCCTTCTCCCTGTTGATTATCTCTATCCTGTAGATAACTTGTTTGGACTCAGTTGTTTTTATGTAGTCTTTTTCATTCGACTGTAAAACTCTTTGAGAGCAGGGACTGTCTTTTGCCTTTCTATCCCTATCCCTAGCACTTAGTACAATGCCTGGCACATAGTAGGTGCTTCATAAATGTGTATTGACTGATTAGCTGTGTGATCCTGGATAAGTGATTTAACTTCTCAGTGCTGTAGACCAGTGGGGTCAAACTCAAATAGAAAGTGGGAGGAAGGGCACTAATCCACACATAAGAATCCCATATACAGGCCCCACATTGACTTAGTTTTAAAATGTAATTATATCTATGTTTTATTGTATTTTCATTTGTTTTAAATAAATAATTTATTAATTATTTGAATTAATTAAATTAAATATTGCCCAGTTACATTTTAATCTGGTTAGGCCACACTGGAGGGTACTGGTCCAGATCTGGCCCTCAGCTGCATGTCTTACCCCTCCGCTGTAGGCTGCTTCCCAAGATGCAGAGAACGTGCTGACCTACATTAGTTCGAAGAGTTCCTGGTATCAGTGAAATTATGGGTCCAGTCCCTATGCTCTTTGGATTGGGTAACAATCATTGCTACAGTGATTAATTCGTAGTAGATGCCTAATAAATGCTTGGTGACTGAACAATTAACCTGCTCTGTGACCCTGCACAAGGCACTTCAACTTTCTGAGTCTCAGTTTCCTCATTTATTAAGTGAGGGATAGCCCTTTATTATTTTCTCCACTCTAAACTCTTCAGGTTTTGAGGACCCCTTCCCCTCATTATTCTGGGCTTCGAGGTGGCAAAGTGGATAAAGCGCTGAGTCTGGAGACAGGAAGACTCATCTTCCTGAGTTCATATCTGGCCTCAGACACAAGCTGTGTGACCCTAGGAAAGTCACTTCACACTGTTTGCCTCAGTTTCCTTATCTGTAAAATGGGCTGCGAAGGAAATGGCAAACCTCTCCAGTGTCTCTGCCAAGAAAACGCCAAATAGGGTCACAAGGAGTTGGACACATCTGAAGAACAACTTAATTGAACCGTTGCTTTGAGTATATGGTCTCACTTTTTACTTCAGTGAGAAAATTGAGACCATTCACCATGAAATCTACCCTTCCCTGCCTAAGATCCTTCTGTTTCTCAAAGGACTGAGCATGTGAGGTGGCTAGTGAAAATGTCTCTATCCCCATTTTGCTGTTTTTGTTCAGTCGTTTCAGTTGTGTCTGCCTGTAACCTCTTTGGGGATTTTCTTGGCAAAGATACTGGAGTTGTTTGCCATTTCCTTCTCTAGCTCATCTTATAGATGAGGAAACTGAGGCAAACAGGGTGAAGTGACTTGCCCAAGGTCACGCAGCTAGCTAGTAAGTGTCTGAGGCCGGATTTGAACTCAGAAACATCAGCCTTCCTGACTCCAGGCCTGGAGTTCTACTGCCCAATCCCCATTTTACTGATAAGGAAATCTAGCTTCTTGGAGTAACTTATACAAGGTTATAATAGAAGAGCTTGGACTCATTCAAGTCTTCTTATTCTGAATCATTTGCAGGGGTGGGGCTCCATTCCTTGTCAGAACGCTGCTTGATTGAATTGGTCAGAATTGCCTGTGCACTGGACCTGCCTGCTTCCTTGAATCAATCAAAACCTTTGATTTGTGTGAGACTTGGGCTAGCCCTGGGGAAATTGTATGTTTAAAAAAACAAAACAAAACAGATTTCTGCTGGGCTAAAGAGGAAGGAGTGAGGTCAGTGAAGAATTGTGTCAGAAAGAACTGGCAGCCCCAGGGCAACCGAGGAAAGTAGGAAGAGAAGGTAGGGCTGAGCTATTCTGGACCTGGGAGATAATGAGGCCTACCATTGGCCCTGCAGGCATCTCTAAGCTGAAGGCTCCTGCTGATACCATACCACCTGCCTGATACAGCCACCTATTTCAGGACTGAGGGAAGTTCTGAGGCAAAGGTCTGTTCTTGCCCCAACTTCCTTTCTCACTGCCTGCCTATCCATAGACACCAATACAACCTGCTACTTTGTTATTTCCAGGAACCCATGAAACTAGACATAGAGACAGATGTAAGTATAAGTTATATGCCTCTCACAGTTATGGGTAGGAGATGTGTTCTTAACCAAACAGGATGTAGAGACAATGATAAAAGATAAAAATAGATAACTCTGATTACATGAAACTGAAAAGCTTCTCCTGGGACAAAATTAATGCATCTAAGATAAGACAGGAAGCAGTCAGATGGGAAGGGGAAAATCTTTTTGTCCAGTTTCTCAGACAAGAGTTTGGTATGTAAGATCTATAAACAATTATTACATGCATATGCATCCATATATCTGTCTGCATGGATCTGTGTATGTATATGTATATGTACATATGTATGTATATGGACCTACATATACTTGTATGTCCATATGCATATACAAAACTGATGGTCATTCCCCAATAAATAAGTGATCAAAGAATGTGAACAGTTCTCAAAAGAAGTATTGCAAAATGTTTACAATCCCATGAAAGAGTGCTCCAAGTTACTAATGATAACAGAAATGTCAATCGAAACAACACTGAGGTTTCATCTCATGCCCTGCAAATTGGCAAAGATGACAAAAATAGTAATTGTCTTATGTTGGAGAGGTTGTAGAATTATAGACCCGCTGATACGTAATTGGTAGAGCTGTGAAATGGTGTAGCCATTTTGGAATTATGCAAATAAAGTACCTAAAATGTCCATACCTTTTGAACCAGAGACTCCATTACTGGAGTAACTTAACGGAGTTGTTTGCTCTCCAAGAAAACCACTGAAAACAGGAAAGCTCCCACATTGCTGTATGCCAGAATATTTATAAGAGCACTTTTTGTAATAGCGAAGAATTGGAAACAAAGTAGATGCCCATTGACTGGGGAATGGATAAACAAGTTGTGGTACATGAATGTAATGGGAATATTATTGTGCTGTAAGAAATTACATATGTGGAGGCAGCTAGGTGGCGCAGTGGATAGAGTGCTGGCCCTGAAGTCAGGAGTACCTGAGTTCAAATCCGACCTCAGACCAAACACTTGACACTTACTAGCTGTGGGACTCTGGGCAAGTCACTTAGCCCCAATTGCCTTAAAAAAACCCCAAAAAACAAACAAAGAAAAAAAAGAATTACATATGTGATGAATACAGAGAAGCATAGAAAGATTTACATGAACTGATGCAGATGAAATAAGCAGAGCCAAGAAAACGCTATACACAATAATGACAACAACGTAAATGGAAACGACAACCACACCTAAAAAAATCAAAAGTGAATAACAGTAAAGATCAAGCGTGCTTAGAATGAAAAGATATGACATGCCTCCCCAAATCCACCCCTTTGGGAGGCGAGAGGTCCACAGGTGTCACATATGACACGTGTTTAGGGATTTTTTTTCAATGTATTAATTAGTTGGTTCATTCTCTCTCTCTCTCTCTCACTCTCTGTCTCTCTCTATGTCTTTCTCTCTGTCTCTCTGTCTTGTCTTTAAAAATATTATTTGTTCTATGGCATGACTGTCTGGGAGAGTGAAGGGAAGGGATCCTAGGGAAAATTGATTATATATTTAAAAACAAAACATAAGACCCTAATCAAAACTTAGTTTTAAAAAATATATAAATGTAAGTTAAGGCAAAAAACCAAACCCCTTCCTAAATGTTAGAAATTTTTCTAATGGCTTAGAGCAATTGTGATCATGTTTGTAACTTTTTGTCAAAAATAAACTCCATCGATCAACAGAGAAGGAACTTTAGGAGCTATCATATTGCCCTAGGCTTAAATTGAGCTAATTTTTATAACAATGTTACATACTACTCTTTTCATTGTAAAGAAAATGCTTTGTAAACTGTATAGTTCCATATAAATGGGAGTGGCTGTTTTTACAACCTAACTTTTTGATAGAAATTTCATTGGTATATGTAAAAATATTAAGTTCTGCTTAGGGAAAGCCAAATATACTCATCTTTTTCCAGGTCCAGTTGACCTCATCTGTTCATGCAGATTTGCTAGGATTTCTTCCAAGTTAACAAAGGCACTTTAAAACCTCCCACGCAAACCTCAAAGGGTAAGTACCAGGCTTCTTGGGTTATCCTTTATTTACCATTATTTTCTCTCCACACTGGTGTCATACTCTTGTGACCAGTGACAGGTTTCTCTCCCTTGGAATTAGAAGGAAACATGACAAACTTCGTTTTTGTGCTGGTTCATGCTAGACTTGCTCTTTCTAAAAGCAGTCAAATTAAGTCAGCAGTCCATCTAAGTTACTAGGTGGTGCAGTGGATTGAATGGAAGACCTGGAGTCATGAAGACTCCTCTTCATTAGTTCAAATCTGACTGCAGATGCTTACTAACTATGTGACCCTAGGCAAGTCACTTTATCCTGTTTGCCTCAGTTTGCTCATCTGTAAAATGAGCTGGAGAAGGAAAATATCTTTGCCAAGTTCCAATATCTTTGCCAAGAAAACCCCAAATGAGGTCAAAAAAGTTGAAAGTTGTTTTAGTTACCATACAGACAACAGTGTCTGAAGTCATACTACCATTTGTCCGGATTAGTCTTGAGATAGAGTACACTAAGTGTTCAGCAAACTACAGGCCTCACTCAGTACAGTCACCGTTATCTGTAACCCATATTCTGGAGCAGCCACTTACTGGCCTGCTCACCTTAGGAAGCTTGTTATACTGAAAAGGGTACCGGATCTGGAGTATGAGGGAACCTGAATTTGAATTCTGCCTTTACTACTTAACTCTGTAGCACAGGGCAAATTACATGAACTCTTTGGACCTTGTTTATCACCTGAAAAATGAGGGGCTTGGACCAGCTGGTCAGTGAGGTCCCTTACAGCATTAAATCCTAAGCCATTCCCTGGGCCTCCATTTTCTCCTCATATAAAATGATGTGATCTCTAAAATCTCTTCCATCTCTAAATCTGTGCTCCTACCCATGTGCCCATGGGATCCACTAAAATTACATGAGATAGATCACTTAACATTTTTTGTTAGGTAGCTTTTTGATTCACAGTATTTGGTCAGCAGATTGTAATGGATGGACCCCGTTCTGGCATCACTTTGTTATCATCTTGGGAGAGTCAGTGAACCTCTCAATGCCCCCGGCTATTTCCTAAGACTATAAATTACTCATGAGTTGCTGATCCTCGTGCTATGTGCCAGGCACTAAGCCAATCATTTTACAAATATTAGTTCATTTGATCTTCACAACAGCCCCGAGAGGTAGGTGCTGTTAGTATTTCCATCTTACAGTTAAGGGAACAAAAGCAGACAGAAGTTAAGTGATAATAATTAAAATAATATTAATATAGCACCTACTGCGTGCCAGGCACTGTGCTAAGTGCTTTACAAATATTAGCTTATTTGGTCCTCACAACCACTCTGTGAGGTAGGTACCCCATTTAACAACTGAAGAAACTGAGGCCAATAGAGGTTAAGTAACTTGCCCAGAGTTACATAGCTAGTAAAGGTCTAAGGCCAGATTTGAACTCTGGTCTTTCTGACTCCAGGCCCAGTGCTCTAACCACTTTGCCACCCATCTGCCTCATTGAATGCTGTAAAATTTTTAAACATTGCTTTCAATTCAAACAAAGATGTTTTATCTATTTTTATTATCATTATTCTTTGTGTTATCACTTTCATTGTTCTCTAACTAAGATACAATTATAGACAGTACTCAGGATTTATAATAAGTCAGATTTGACATGGGGTGGGGTAGGGGTGGGAATTATAGCCTGTAGCTGGATAAATACAACATATCTCTTCAATTCCCCGCCCTTCCCCCCAGTCAAAAGACTCACTTGCCCCTCCCTAGAGTGGAATATACCACCTACTGATTTGTCATCTCACAGACATGTGGAAGCAGCATTAAGAATAAGTTGTAACGGTGATGTCATTTGGAAGCATTTTCAGGGAGCTAGAATACAATTACCCTACTGGGCTTGGAATATGCCTAGAGAGCTGAAGGTTAACATTTCCCTCATGGACAAATGCTCAGGCATCTTGACTCATTGAAGATCTTGTGGTCTTTAGCACTCTCGGGGGGGGGGGGGGGGGGGGGGGGGATGTTAATCCCTAGCACCTGAAAGAAGAGCTATTCCAGAACTGGCCAGCTATGGAAGGGTAAGCCATGAGGGAATAAAAGTAGGAGAACTTGGAACATCATGACTGATGACCATAAAATCAGATAGCCTTAGATGTCAGAGCTGTAAGAAATCTCGCATCAGCCAGCTCCCTACCTTCAGGAAGATGAATCATTAATCCTGGTTTCATGGATGAGCGAGTCAGGTCTAGGGAGGGTGACTTATTCAAGATTACATTGCTAGCCAGGGGCCTGACTGTACTCTTTCCTAACTTTAAATAGTGCTAGGAGACTGTGTAAAGATGAGAACAATGCCATGTTTTGAGCCATAGAAAATAAGCCCAAATCGATTTATTCAGCATTTGTTCCTGACGGTTCAGGTAAACTGTACAAAAAGTTAGGTTTGATTAAACCAATCTCAGTGTGTTGTCATTAAATGATTTCCATGTGAATATTTTATGAAGTCACACGGGAAGCAGGGGTAGAGGTGGAGAAGGCCTGACTTGTATCATTCGGCTGCTTTAATTCAGATTTCTTCTGTAAAAATGAGAAGATTGGAGCAGATCAGTGTTTGGGTCTCAGGACCCCTTTATATGCTTAAAAATTACTAAGGACTTCTCCAAAGAGTTTTTGCTTATATGGATTATAGCTATCAATATTTATTAGAAGTTAAAACATCGTAGTATTACTATGAAAATAGTTTTGACCTCACAGACCCCCTGAAAGCATCTTGGGGAACCCAGGGTGTCCCTCAATCACACTTTGGGAATTGCTGGAGGAGATAAACTCTAAAGTCATTCCTAGTTCTAAACATAGTAATCCTACATTTTGGCATGATCATTTCCATGGTAAAAGTGGAATTGTTAAGGCTCTGTGGTATAGATTCTGGAAGACCTGGGTTCAAATCATACTTCAGATGTTCCACTTACTAGCTGTGGGACTGTGAGCAGGTCTCTTAATTTCTCTGTGCCTTGCCTTAAATATAAAATGAGGGGGTTGGAATCAAGGGTCTCCAAGGTTCCTTACAGCACTTAGTCTAAGTTCCTTATCAAATTATATAACAGGAGAGGTTAAAATACATGTGAGCCTAAGTATTTGGCCTATGTGCATTCACAATTATTTGGTAATCTAGTGGCTAAATATTCTGAATAAGATGTGCACCCATCTTTTTAAGGTATTTTACCCCTCTGTTAGTCATAGAAACATTAATTTATTCTATCCTTGTTTGTCAGATATTCTGAATACCAGAAATTCTCTGTATGGTAGAATTTGTACAGAAGCTGTAAGTGAAGTTCACAATGCAGGCTTCTGTTTGAAAATAGGGAGGGATTCTGGGTAACTAAGGTCTCTTAGAGTGGTTTAGGTAAAAGGAAGTCCCTGAAACCCATAAAGGAAACTACAGGTACCTCCTTCATCTAGCTTTCATCTTTATACTCCAAAGAAAAGGACAAGCAATGTATGCCAATGGAATTTGAAAGGAGCTGTAAACTCCTTATGGCTGGAAGCTTTCATGTAACTTTATTGGAGTCCTGATGATAGTAATGCTTCCCTTTATTTACAGAGAAGATGCCACTGACTGCCCTCCCCCCTGACTCCCAACAATGGAGCATATCCTGAGTGTTTTGTTTTTGTTTTTAATTATGGTGATGGATTTGACATGATTTTTAATTATGGTGATGGGATTCACATTCCCATCCAGTGCCCCTTGGAACCGTTGGCACGTTTGTAAGCATCCTGAAAGTTCCATGGCCTTGGACCAGAACACACTTGGGTACCGAGCCCATAATTGTGGCCTCATTAGCACCTTCTTCTAACCAATTGCATTAATCTGCCACATGCTCTAGAATCATTTGGGAGAAAACTTAGAGGTCATCTCCTCCAACTTCTATGTTTTACATATAAGGAAACTGAGGCCTAGAGGGGTGAAATGGCTTGGCCAATATATCACGAAAGGAGTAAAAGTGAAAGAGTTAGGATCTTGTTGCCATACTTTCTCTCTACCATCACATGTGACTACGTAGCTACTTCTTTATGTCAGAGGGCCTTCATGATACATTGGAAAGAACTCTGGCCTAATAATCAAAGGGCTTGCTTCGAAGCTCCAAATCTGAAATATAGTAATTCTAGGGACAAATCATTTTACCTCACTTAGCTTCAGTCTCCTCTTCACCATCCACAGATAACTTGCACCATCAATGTGAATTACTATTGCTGCTTTCTCTCTTGCCATTTTTTTTTCTAGCTCAATAAATATTGCTTGGTACTAGAAGGGAAAACAAGCCAACCGAGCCACTGTACTCTACCTAGAAATCAAAATATTTTCTCCCTCCACCCTCAACATCATGTTCTTGATGGAGGGGAAAAAAAAAAAGTAAATGTATTGGTTGGCCATTTCTGACATGCTTTTCTGTTTTTCTCCCAGTTGGTTATCCAAGGTCAATCAATCATATATTTATTGAGTGCTGACTGTGTACTCAGTGTTATTGTAACTCATTATGACAAAATGCTGTGATCTGTTCAGCAATTAGATTCCCAGGAGATGGGGCAGAGGAAAAGGCCTTTGATTTTGCTGGAAGTTACAAGGTCATTTGGATAAATCCAAGTACTGTGGGGTCCTGGTTTTCTGTTGATTTGTTTTCTATCACAGAAAATTTAATTAATTTAGGAGGGAGGGTGGTCTGGAAACTATGAGGACATGATTTTCTTTTCATCATTAGTACAGCAATAGAGACTGAAGTGATTGCAAAAATATGGTTCATTATGTGAATGGGTATTGTTTATTTCTCCTCATACTTCCCTTGGAATGGCTTGAATCATCCAAGAAGTTAGCCTACCTATTCTTTATTCTAATGAATTTAGAAGAAGTCTACTCTTGATTCACTCCCAGTTTGTAAAGTCTTTTGCTAATCATGCATTGTTTTCCCTCTTACTATGTTGTTTTCCCTCTTCCCACTAATACCAGGGGCAACTTAAAGGGGAAACTCCAGTGGTTCAGCTTTGCTGATTCATTTGGGCACCCTTGCCACATCCCTTATATTTCTAGCCATATGATCATTCATTTATAGGTATAAATTGAGTATTTGAAGCTTTGTATGACACTTTTTTCACTTCCTATCACGAAAAGACAATTCAGCAATGTGCTGTTGCATGTTTTCATTGCATAGTGGTGGTAAAAAAAAAAAAAGGAAAAACAAGTAAAAATTTAATTCTTAAGATCACTTGAAGTCAAAGTAATTTTAGCTCTCCCTCTGCTTAGGTGTGAGGAAGATGCTGTGAAACCATACCTGGCCACAAGCGCTGGTTGTCATAGTAGTCAGATCTATGATGTCTAAGCGTGTGAATGTTCTGTTTATATTGCATGTATACTTAAGTGTGATACTTTCAGAAAGAGCCTTAGGTTTGGAGTCAGAGGACCTGGGTTCAAGTCCCAGCTCTGGTCCTTCCTACTTATGTGAGCTCAGCAAACTCACCTCCCCAGCCTCAGTTTCCCCACTTGCAGAATGAAAGATTTGGGCCACCAAGAACCCTAAAAAGAGGAGCTCTACATCTAAGAAACTTACATTGTATTTGTATTGTGACCAAATTTTTATTCTGGAATTCATGCTAATGATTTCTAATAGGTTTATCCTTTTTACTCTGTTGTTAAATTATTTCCTGAAGTTTTGTTCTCTTGTATTTTCTGTCCCTAGTATTTTTTTGACCCAAAGTGATTTCTCAGCCTCCCAATCAGTCATGGGTTGTCGGGACGTCCACGCAGCAACAGTGCTCTCCTTCCTGTGTGGTATTGCCTCTGTGGCAGGGCTCTTTGCTGGGACTATGCTTCCTAACTGGAGGAAATTGAGATTAGTCACATTCAACAAGAATGAGAAGAACCTGACGGTTTACACGGGGCTCTGGGTGAAATGTGCCCGCTACGATCGGAGCAGTGACTGCCTGATGTATGATACCAAGTGGTATTCATCCGTTGACCAACTGGATCTGCGGGTTCTTCAGTTTGCCCTCCCCCTCAGCATCATCATCGCCATGTCCGCACTCTTGCTTTGTCTGATTGGGATGTGTAACACAGCCTTCCGGTCAACCGTACCCAACATCAAACTGGCCAAGTGTCTGGTCAATAGTGCAGGCTGCCACCTGGTGGCAGGGCTCCTGTTTTTCTTTGCCGGTGTGGTGAGCCTCACTCCATCCATCTGGGTCATCTTCTACAACAATCACCTGAACAGGAAGTTTGAACCCGTGTTTTCATTTGACTATGCAGTGTATGTCACCATTGCTAGCTCAGGGGGCCTGTTTATGACCTCGCTTTTGCTGTTCCTTTGGTACTGTGCATGCAAAGCTCTGCCTTCTCCTTTCTGGCAGCCCCCTGTACTCCCACACTCCCAGCATGCATAGCTATTCTCAGCCCTACTCAGCCAGATCTCGCCTCTCTGCCATTGAAATCGACATCCCAGTGGTTACACATACCACTTAATGGGAAAAGAGTTTGTTTTTAAGGAAAACTTTTAAACCATCTACAAAGCAATGTCTGCAGCCTGCACACAATTTGTCTCGTCTCTGACTAGACAAGGTTGCTGTGTTTTTACAGTCTGATCCAATGAAGTAACTTAACTATTGCTAACTAATTTTTATAAAATGTGCATTTTATTTTTTAACCGAAACCTTTCCTTTTGACTGCTGCATTCCTTTGATAGTTACCCTGGGAAGTTTTCCCACTTCAACTTCCATGTTAGTACTGGAGCCTATAAGTGTATGTGATATATATATGTGAGATATATATATATATATATATATATATATATATACACACACACACACACACACACACACACACACACATATACATGTATGGATATATACATGTAAACATATCACTAATTCTATGGTATATTAATGCTCATGTTAAATTGCCCTTTTCCATTGGACTTTATATAAAACACGTGAGCATGTATGTGTACACAAACTAAAGCAATTTTTTAATAGTGCACTTTTTTTTTCAGCCACATGATCTGTTCTAGAATTACCTGATCTCCCTCCTTGAAAATATGGAACCTTTTATTACTTCTCTTCACCTTATAGTAATTGTGTTGTCATAGGATTAGATGTTTTAAAGATGACTTTACAATTCAAGAATTCTTTTTATCTATGTTCCATCTCATTGCCATGGTTCTTTTAAAGCTAAAACTCATTTTAAGTGATATCAGATAGAGTAGTCCTAAAAAAAATTTTTTTTAGGAGTTGTCAGCCAAAATCAGCTTCCTGATTTTGCTGAAAATTGCTTCATTTGAGTTAGATACATACAACATAAAACATGATGGTCCTACATGCCCCCATTGGTAGCAGGGTTTTTTCTCCCCAGGACCATCCACACAACAGTATTGCTGACCATGGAGGAGATCTCCAGTGTACTCATATACATATAGCAGGACAACAGGCCTGAGTAGTTTATCTTCTTGTAACAGTAATGGTGGCTGGGGACAGGAATCACTTTTCTTTACTGGGCTTATTGTCAATAAAATACAGTCATTGTGGTCAAGCTCTCTGAATGGGAAAATAACAAGGGAGTCAAAGTTTCGGCAGCATTCTATCATGCTTCTACTTGTCCTAGATTGCTACTTACGTTTGACACCAAGCAATTAAGGAATAAGTGGTCATTGAGCATCTGCCAACTGCCCAGTACTGAGTGAAGCTCCATGGGGATTATGAGGGAAGACATCACTTCATCAGCTATAAAAAGGAGTTAGATTAGGTCATCTCTAACAGGGATTTTTACTCTGGGATGCACATACCTCCCCCACACACACACACAACGGAGTCCATGGATAGATGTCAGGGGGCCTGTGAACTTAGATGAGAAACAAATTCCATCTTTATTTTTCTCTAACCTTTAACTGAAATTTATCATTTCCTTCAATTGTTTAAAAGCGTAATTCTGAGAAGGGGTCCCTAAGTTTCATCAGACTGTCACAGGGGGTCCAGGACACAAAAATGGCTAAGAAGCCCTGGTCTACAAAGTCTCTTCCATCTCTTTAAGCTCTGTGGTACCACCTCTGCCCTCAAAAAAGTTTTAGCTGAGTTGAGGGTTCATTGATCACTGTGGCCAGTGGGTCTTGATTATCAGATAATGGTGATACAATTACATATGAAGAGCACCTTAGAGGCTTTAAAACACTTTCGCAAACATCTAATTTGATGAAAAGTGATGGAGCAATAGACTTGGGAATGTGGTATAAGGAGCATTCAAAGGAAGTGGAGTCGGAGAACCTGGATTTGAATCCTGGTTCTGCTCCTGTGTGACCTTGTGTGACCTTGGGCATGTACACACCTCTCTAAACCTCTTTCCTAATCTGTAAAGTGAGGGGGTTGGACCTGTGTTAGCTTGGGCATGTACATATCTCTCAGGACCTCTTTCCTAATCTGTAAAATGAGGGGTTAGGACCTAGCAATCTCTAAGGTCCCTTCCAAATCTCTGCTCACGTGCGGAGGGACATTGCACTAGATACCCTAATCCATCCAGGTTTAGATAGGCTTAAAATTCTAGTCCCTAATAGTAACATGGTGACTAGATATTGAAGTCCTACTAAGTGAGGACTCTCAGGCCAGATGTGTGAAGAAAGGGTTAAAGTTAGTAGAGAAGTCAAAATCCTGTCTTGGAAAAATGGTGAGTCATTTAGGAATGTGAAAAGTTTAAAATCTAAGAGACTCTTTTAATAGGATACTTGTCTTATGAAAGTAAATCAGCTGTGCGATCAAAGTAGAAAAATTCAGGGATATTGGTTCTTTCGAATGCTTGCGTTCAGGTTACTGAATCAACTGTACAGTTGGATAATTTGTCACACCGACAAATTACTACTGTGTTCATAAGGAGTTTGTGGTACTACCTGAGACTGAATTTACAGAAAACTAGGTACGTGGTACACAAACAATTATATCTTTGTGAAAATTTGGGTATAATTTTGGCAGGGTTTTTTTTTTAAGAGCCCAGCTGTATTTTGTATAAATATATATAGTAGATAGTAGAGAAATGCAAACATGTAGCTTCTTGAAGTACTGTCATTTTAAACACAAAAAGCATGTTAAGCTGTTGTTCTCAGGTGATGGTGTCTGACTTTCAGCTCCACCCCTCTCTGCCGTTTTCAAATGTGGCCAACTCTTAACCATCCTACCCATTGATGTTGGTGCGGTCAGGAAGAGCAATGATAACTGAAATTTTGATCTAATTCTAAACTCTCATATTGAATACCTTCTTTGTGTCCAGCACCAAGTTAGGTTTTTGGAAAAGTAGAGCAGAGCCGGTTGCCTTGGGGAAGCTTACAACTAGCTGGCAGACCCGAATTAATTGTTGTATAAGGCAACAGTAGCCACCCCAGCTTGTTGGGCACAGATTGAAATCATTTCACGTTTCAATCTATGGCACCTTAAGTATGTGTTAAAAGTCTCGTATGATCTCTTTCTCATCCCCTGCTGTCAGCTTTCATCACTGTTTGTGCTGGTACCACAAAACAGAGGCAGCAGATGTTTCTCTTATTGCCTCTTTTATTTCTGATTATTTCAAATTTGCCAGTGAATGTTTTCCCAGATGTGATCATCAATGTCTCTTCTCCCTTGGAGCCATCTTGAGAAAGTAAGCCTTTTGGCAGTTTCTTTCTTTAGCCATATCTTCTTTCTGAGAATTCTCATCAGATTATCATCGTTTGGAGGAAGGAGAGTATCTCTTTCTGTGCTGAAGGCCTATTGATGTTGCTACAATGCTGTCTATCACAAAAGGCAGTTTAGAAAACTACCTTAAATGTTTCCCAGTGTGCCATATTTGGTTTGTTTCACTACGGAAAATTTCCTTGCTAATATTTGTAAATGTAAGATAAAAGTACAGTACATTTTCTGTAAACTGTGAGGTGACTTCTAGATATACCTAATTCTGAGCCCTATTTCTGTATGTTTATTAAAAGATGTATTTTTACAAACTTTCGCACTGATTCTAGTTCTTTAATGTTTAAATGTGAATGTTTGGGAACACTTGAATAAATATGGTCTCCCCAGTATGTTTGGCTTAATGTTAAAGAGACAAGTCAGGAAGAGTATGTTCATCACTGTCAATGGATCTCAGTCTACTGATGGGGGGACCATATTGTAAATGGTGCGAAAATTTTCATAATCCAGTGATTTGGAGGACTAGGTCACTAGGAGATGTTTATTGTGAAGGAGCTCCTGTAGCAAAGCAGGTAAGGATCCAAGCCAAAGGTGGTCTATCTTGTAACCCATATCTGCCAAGAGCTTTGTCCCATTGACTGCGAATGGTGTCTTTACTGGACATATTAGCAGCAAATTGGCCAATCATCTGCAGCTATGCAGCATGTTTCTCCCTTTTGAAACAGCCTTCCTCTGTGATTAACGTCTAGGATGTATTTGTATTCTCATTACTGAGCACAATGCCTACCTGACACCTATAAGTACTAATAAATTTTCATTCATTCATTCATTCATAGTGATTTAGGGAAAAATCCTCCAGGTTCTACCATAGCCTATGTAAAATATTCTATAAGATCAACTCCATTGTGACTTTAGGCTTATCAAACAACCTTAATGTTATTCATATTAATTTATTTAATATTAATAATTCTGTCTCGGGTACCTTGATAATCAGGATTACTCAAGAAAAGTGTGATTGGTATTTTTTCCCTCACGTGTGACTCACTAAAGCCATTAAAAAAACACAAACTTTAGTAGATGACCTTTGTTTTCACATTGAGATTGAGATTGAGATGGTTCCATGTAATATAAAATGAAAGTTCACCTATCAAAGCCACAGTTCTAGGATCCAGTATGAGGAAGGTGACTCAAGTGCAGGCGTGGCATGTTTTGAGAGTGGCTGAGAACTACAGACTTTCCTAGTAGCTGTATTTAGCATGTCCCTATTCAGTTGTGAGCATCTCACATGGGCAGGGAGTGAGTTCCTCTTCTATTGTATCTCCTGTGCTTAGCACGTAGTTGGGGGAACCATCCAGTAGACTTTTATCTTGCCACTGGACTTTGATGGGGGGGAGAGAATGAGGCTGATGACTTTTTTTTTTTTTGGCTAGGCAATGGCGTTAAGTGACTTGCCCAAGGTCATACAGCTAGTAAGCGTTATGAGTCTGAGACCGCATCTGAACTCGGGTCTTCCTGACTCCAAGGCCGGTACTCTATCCACCGTGCTACTTAGCTGCTCCCTGATGACTTTTCAAAGCTCTACCTCACTTAAATCCAATTCCCTTGCAAGTCAAGACATCACCCTTGTGATGTCATTGGTCCTCTCTGAGAACAAAGGATCAACAATAACATGGCAATATGTAATAACAAGCACCTAATACATGCTTTATTCACTCTCTCAATATCTGCATATTCCGGGCATGAGCTGCCCCGTGCCCCAGACTGAATGCTCCCTTGTAACAGAAAAACAGTGAAGCAGAAGCAACTGATACAGTGACAACATCTGACTGCATACAATGTCCTACCTTTCCAGGCCCCCTTCTCTCCAGGAGGAGAAGAGTATGTTTTACTTGTTTTTCAGGACTATTCCCTTTTTCAGTTACTCAGAGTTTGACTCATTTTTAGTGATCCTTTTCATTTCCATTGTTGTATTCATTGTTTTGTTTTTGTTTTTGTTTTTTTTTTTTAGGCAATTGGGGTTAAGTGACTTGCCCAGGGTCACACAGCTTGTAAGTGTCAAGTGTTTTGGTCTGAGGCCAGATTTGAACTCAGGTCCTCCTGACTTCAGGGCTGGCTGCTCTCTAGCTGCCCCTGTTGTATTCGTTGTATGTGCATTGTTCTATCTGCTTATTTCACCTTGTACCAGTTCATACAAACTTTCCCATCTTCTGAGTTTCCTAAATTCTACGTGCGTTTTTTGGGAAGATATACTGGATGGCAGAGCTCTCTCTGAGGTAATAGAGGCTAGGCCTGGTATTTCATGGGATGGCTGTGTCTTTTGGGATCGACACTCAATGTTCTATTTCCTGGATTTAAAGGTTCACATGGGGCAAACAGGCTCTGAAAAATTATTACTTATGTCAAAATGCAAAAGGAGAAAAACAGCTTTCCAGTGACCTGAATATCTTGATTAATTATCAAGATACTTGAGAGACTGAATTAGGAATATTAAGGTTGTTTGATAAACTTGAAGTCAGAATGGAGTTGATCTTGTAGAATACTTTGCATAGGCTATGGTAGAAGAGCCTGGAGAATTATCCCTAGCGAACTATAAATGAATAAACATTTATTAAGCACTTACTATGTGTCAGGCACTGTGCTGAGCCTTGGGAATACAAATACAAATCAAAAAACCCTCCCTCTCTATCCTCCAGGAATTTCCATTCTAATAGGGATCTGAGTTGGGGGTGGGGAATAAGTTATATGTGTGATTGCATGATTTGAAATGAAGACAGGGTTCTGGACAGGATAAAATGAAAGTTCACTTATCAGAGAGAAGAATCCTGGGGGCAGAGTCCAAGATCCAATAGGAGGATGACAGGCAGAATGGTTTAAAAGTGGACAACAAAAAAAATCTATCTAGTAAATGGAATATTCATGTCTAGCAGGTACTGGGGTTTTTTTTGTTATTGTTTGTTTGTTTTGCTTTTTGGTGAGGCAATCGGGGTTAAGTGACTTGCCCAGGGTTACACAGCTACTAAGTGTCAAGTGTCTGAGGCTAGATTTGAACTCAGGTCTCCTCCTGACTCCAAGGCCAGAGCTCTATCCACTGTACCACCTACCTGCCCCTGTCACTGTCTCTGTGTCTGCCTGTCTGTCTGTCTGTCTGTCTGTCTCTCTCTCTCTCTCTCTCTCTGACACACACACACACACACACACACACACACACACACACACACACACACACAAAATGTTGGATAAATACAAATTTTTACCATATTTTCCGTTCTTGACAATCCACAGCCACCAATTACTTCTATATTATTTCAAGTTATAATTTCTAAGTTTATAGCTTATTTTCTGCTAGTTATAGTTTTATATTGGCTTTTTGAGATTTCAGAGGGTCAATGTTATCAGTAACACAAATTATATTTTGAATATGGTTCATTGTGGAAAGATTTCTGCAGGTTGCTAATTTTATCCGTTATTTGTTGAGCCTGGTACCTTATGCCTTTATTAGGGATATGACTTATATGTGTCCCTACTTCACAATAAGATATTGGTCAACACTATCCATACATATAGCCCATATAAAGAGAAACATACCCAGAAAGTCCTCAACAAACAGTATAACTATCAGTTGTAAGTACTGATATTAAAGCCAGGAGTTATTTACTTTCATCATTTTACGAATTTGTGGGAATTTTTTCATCTTAGTAACAATTGACAAAGTTGGTAAATTGCTGGTACTTAATTTGATCATCCCCGAATGTTTGTTAGCAAATGAAAAATATGCCTTTTGCCACAATCTGTCTTTGTGCTAATTTGGTTGGGAGGGTCCATGTTAATGCTGGAAGAACACAGTGATGGATACGAAGGTGATGAGAAATTGGAAATGATATTAGATTGCCCATGTGACAATGGAATTCCAGCTCTTAGCTGACCTATTTGGCCATGCTATAGAAAAGTCCTGTGTCTTTCAAAAGTGCAGGTAGAAGAAAGGAGGGGATAAACCAACCCAAATGCTGGGAAAACAAAGATGGCATTACCCAAGAAATTATACCAGCTAGTAGACAAGTAAGTTTGGGCTTAGCTAGAGACAGACGCTCCTCAGTCCAAATGCATCCCAGTACTCCTAGTGAGTATTGCAATGAATATTCAAGTATTTCTTCAGGAAGTTTTGGGTAAGGGTAAAGGGAAGGGGAAGTAGAGAAGGGTAAGACGTGAAAGAATTTACTAAAATCTTATGAGATGAAGACATTTCGAGGTTACTGAACATTTTCAGGGGTTTTGTAATTATGCTCTTTCAATGTCCATCTGAATTCTCTACAGAAAATGGAAGCTCCATTAATTCTTCAGGGCTTTGCTGTATAAAGAGAGATTACAACTTAATTAAGGAGATAGTTCTTGGCATTTCTTCTATCCAGGGTTTTATGTAGCTACCGCTTGAGGCTGTCTGCTGGCAGTTTCATACGAGTTCTTATAGAACAGATTAATAAGAAAATAGAGAAAAATATTCACAGCATAATTACATTTCTTAATGATATCATGATGAAGCTATCCTAGGCAATTGAATACGTGTCCCTACTTCACATGAATTGGATACATATCCCCATATAACATAAATTGGTTCCTAAAAATACCTTTAGGATGAAGGCAGATATTTCATAGGAACAATATTACATAGTTTTAAGAAATATATGGTTTGCATTTGTATAATTCCCCACAGTGACTTCCTTCAAACAGGCAACGGAGGGCCTCCTTAATGTCCAGCTCACTAGATGAAGGCTTCTTAACCCAGGTCTGAGGATAAATGTCAGGAGATCTGTAATTTTTCACTAACCTTTAACTGAAATTTAGCATTTCCTTCAATTATAAATTTAAACTTAGGAGAGGTGGTACTTTCCCTAGGCTCAGGGAGTATCTGGTTGGGGTCAGGCACCTTTGATTGCTTCTGCCTTAGGCTAGTGTAGGTCATAAAAGAGCAAGGTGAATGACTCAGCTTCCAGCTCTGGCAGGAAGCAGTGCCACCATTTTCAGGGTTCTGCCATCCCCATCTCCTTATCCCTGGGTTTATCACACCTCCACTGAAGCTACACCAGATTGCTTCCTCTTCTACTTACCCTATCCAAACCCCTTCCCTCTAGAAAGGAGAGGGGAAGCCACAGTGAGGAATGTTGTTACATCGATAATCCCCTACAAAAATAGAATCACCAACAAGGATCATTATTATTATATTAATATTTGTTATTCACCACAAGTATAGCTAGCCAGTACTGACAATGCAGAGGAAAGGTTTTTATTTCAAATATCCATTTTGACTGCCCTGCCTGTCTTCAGGTTTGAGACAACTTCATGAACCTCTGCTTTTGTTCTGTTGCATAGACCAGCGTGGTCTGGTCAGTGTCAAAGTCAGAGATACAGTGATTGGTCATAGAGAAAATGGCAGCTCCAAAAATGACGATCCCTGTCTCCAAGGACTGGACTAAAGTCTCATCCAGCTGAGGCTGGCCTGAGGCACAGTTCTAAAGTCCTCTACTTTTGTCTGTGGTACCCTTCTCTCCTCTGTGCCCACTAAACACCACGCACAGCTTCTTTAGCTCGCCCAGATAGCAGTGAAATAATTTGAAGAGAGAGCCGATGAGGTTTAAAAACACAATCCCTTCTTCCAACCCTATATTTTCATTTTAATACAAGAGTCCAGAAAATGGACGTCTCCAGCATCCAAAGGGATAAGCCACACTTACTAGCTGTGTCACCCTGAGCAAGTCACTTAATCCCATTGCCTAGCCAAAACCAAACCAAAACAAAAACAAATAAAGGAATGAGCCTTGAAATGGAGGAGTGTTAGGCACCGTGACGGGAAGGGGCAGAAGTTTTTGGCGGTTTTTTCAATGCCCACTGCATGAGCAGCTGTCTCCTTTGGCTCTTCACTAGGCTTCCTCTGCTGAGGCAGAGTGGTGATGGTGGAAAGCACACTGGTTCCAGAATCAGAAGAGCTAAGCTCAAGACTTCCTGCCCCTGTGACCTTGGGCAGGTCAATTAACTTCCCTGAGTCTCATTCTTTGTCTGTAAAACCGGGGTAGGGGAAGGTGTTGGACCAGATACCCTCCAGGAGTAGATCACAGCTCTAGACCTAGGATTCTAGTGGGCACCATTGAAATTTAGGCAGAACGGTAAGCAGGCTCATGAGAATTCACTACGGCCTTCTTTCTGAGGGAAAAAAAAAGTGTTTAGAAAGAAATAGTTGGGAGATCAGGATTCCTCTTTTGCAAGGCCCTCAATAATTAGATTGTTGGCATTGCAAAAAGGTGAATTTCAAAAATTTCCCCTTGCTATAGTTGTTTCCAAAGGCATATTTAAGCTGCCTTCATCGGGAATGAGGACCGTGGGGCAAAAGCCGCTGATAGAGCCCTGCCACCCTCAAGTTCTATTCTGTGGCGTGATGGGGACATCTAATGGCCAATTCAGGTAATTCCAGGGGACCATCCACAGGTTCTTCGAACTAAAGGACCACAGATCTGGACCTGGAAAGGATCCTATAGGCTCCAAGTCCAAACTTCTAATTTGCACAGATGAGAAAACTGAGTCCTAGAGAATTTAAGAGATTTGACAAGGGTCACACACCTAGCGTGTAGACGCAGGATCCAATCACTTCAAGCCCACCGTCAAATTAGTTAATCTTTGCCGAAGAGCACTGTTGTTCAATTGTTTTCAGTTGTGTTCTACTCTTCATGACTTCATTTGGTGTTTTCTTGGCAGAGATACTAGTGTGGTTTGCCATTTCCTTCTCCAGTTCATTTGACAGATGAGGAAACTGAGACCAACAGGGTGAAGTGACTTGTCCAGGGTCACACAGCTAGTAAGTGTCTGAGGCCAGATTTATACACAGGAAGATAAGTCTTCCTGACTCCAGGCCCAGCACTCTATGCACTATGGCGCCACCTAGCTGGTCCCAAAGAGCACTGTAAAATGCTTCAAATATAATTTTCTGTGCGTCTGTCTGGCTTCAGGAATTTTTTTTGAAAAGCTCTGTACTTCCTTTCATGTTCACTACTGTCCCTTCCCTTTCCACACCTCTCCCTTTTGTCCTTCTTTGATACATAGCAGATGATTCATTAGACATTACTTTGGAATTAAACCAGCTGAAAATTGTACAATTTAGGATAATTCCCAGTAACACAGTAACAACAGGTGTTCAGTTAGTGCTTGGCATTCCATTGACTTTTTATACGAAAAGAGTATTTATATGTGTGTGTGTAAGTGTGCATGTGTGCATATGTATGTATATATACACATATTTATGTGTGTATATATATTCTTTTGGGTGCTGGAAGGGAGAGAGTGGTATTGATATGCTCAGAGTCACATGCCTTAGAGGCACGATTTGAGCCCAGGTATTCATGACTTTGTGGCTGGCTTTCTCCTGCTTCCCTTCTTCTCTGTCTCCCTCTCTGTAAGTGAGGAAAATGTCTGATGCTCCCGAAGTAAAATTTCCAATAATTCTGCCATGACTGTGTGTCATTCAGCAAATTACTAATCTTTTTTTGGCTAGGAAATGTTGGGTTAAGGGACTTGCCCAGGGTCACACAGCAAGTAGCAAGTGTCTGAGGCTGGATTTGAACTCAGGTCCTCCTGACTCCAAGGCCAGTGCTCTCTTCACTGCACCACCTAGCTGCCCCCAACAAATCACTGGTCTTTCTAGACTTCAGGTTTCTCATATACAAAATGGGAATAATAATACCTGTCTTGCCTATCAAATGAGCTAATATCTGTAAACTTTGTGAATTGTAAGGCTATTTTTAAAAAGCTAGTAAGACATTGTTTTCAGTGCTTAGCACATAGTAAGTGCTCAGTAAGTGATGGTTTGATTGAATTCAATTGAACTTGAATGGAACCTTGGTCCACATCTTTTAAAAAATAATTCTAGAGCTGGCATCATATTCTCTTTGAACTGAGAATCCTGGTATTACAGTAGCCTCTTTATCTTACACATCTTACTTCTTTAACCAAAAGTGCTTGGTTCATTGTTATCCTATTATCTGGGCATTAGAGCTCTCTTTGTAAGTCAATGCGGGCTATGCACAAGGTATTCCTCGAGTCACAAAACCTTGGAGTTAGAAAGGCTTCATACAGATATCATCTAACAGAAAAAAACCTCTGCATGTGGATGACCAACCTTACTGCCCACACTTCAGTTGGGTTTTGCTGTGGAGTGTACAGTTGGCTGGCCAGTGCTCAATCATTTCTCCTACCTCTGCCTGGTTGGATAAGAGGGATGCTGAATCCCTTCCAGATCTTCTTCTCTTGGGCCAGGAAGTGGGTTAGGGTATGATCTTTTCTGCGGCCAGGATCCTCTGCTTCCTAAGCCACTCAACTTTCTGGAGACTTAATCAGTTACAATTAGCTCATTTTTAGCCCTGGAATTACTTGATTTGGCCATTAGATGTCCCCACTATTACACAGAATAGAACTGTAATCTTGAGTTTGGGGAGGGTGTATTATCAGTGTTTTAAAGTTTTCTTCCAATGAGCTTTTTTTCCCTTTCCCAATGGCCCCCAGGTTCACATGGTCCCCTTCCTCTGCTATTTTATGGAGTTTATGTCAAATCAAAAGTTAGCAGTATAATCACAATAGCTCAGAGCCTCCAGTTACAAAAATTCCAAATATTTAATTAGAGGTTTGGTTCTATGCCTTAATTTACATTTTTGTGTATCTTCAGCTAATCTCTGGCCTCTCCATATTTGAGGCAAGATCCAGGGACAGGAAATGTTTAGGTAAAAGAAGCAAGTAGAGAATATTAAAATGTCTGTTATTTGATAGGCATAGGGAGGAGGATTTGGAGAAAATACATCTTTTTAGGTATTTCCCTTAGATCTTGAAAAGGTGAGTACAGCTGGTCGCCTCAGTCCAAGTGCTCTTTTCAGAGAAGACCAATGGCTCACCTGATAGCTCCCTTCCCTGTTGCAGCTCTGCCCTCCTTTCAGCTTCTCCCTTCTTTCACTTTCTTCTGGCTGCCAGTGCTTTCCAGTTTGGCTTCTTAAGTTCCAGGCAGAGCTGGGTTCTACAGTTTTCCTGCTCCTTCCTCTGAGTCTGCCTTCTCCAAAGCTCTTTGTTCTCTTTTAAAACTCCCAGGAGTGACTTGAATCCTGCTTCGAGCTGAAAGATCACAATAGTCCAAATGGATCTCAGGGCTTTAAGAGAATGCTTGTCCCTTTGAATTGACACATCTCAGAGTTCTAGTAAATTTCCAAACACCAGTGTTATCAGGAAAGCTCTACTCTCAGTTCTCTAGTTCGGAAACCATGAATTGTGATCAAATCAACCATGTATTCTTCCTGGAAGGGACACATCAACTGCCTTGTGGCACGCTCAAATGTCTTTCCTTGGCCACCACTCCATTATACCATTGTGTGTGTTCTCTCCAGATTGGAATGTAAGCTCCTGGCGGGCAGGTGCTGTTTTTGCTTTTGTATTTGTATTCCAAGTGCTTGTTATTTAGAAAGTGCTTAATAAATATTTTTTCATTCACATATTCATTGGAGATGAATGGGAAGAGAAAAATGGGGTAGTAACTGAATGGGATGGAAAGGTTGAGGGAAACTTTAAAAAATTTTTTTTTTTAATTTGAGAGACCAGGGCATGTTTATAAGGAGAGGTAAGGAAAGACAGTACAGAGGGAGAAATTGAAGATGCATAAGGGATGAGGGAGAAGAGATTAGCAGAACAAGGTCCTGGGGGTGGCAGCAAGGGGAAGTTTGCAAAAACCATTCACACCTAGAAATTGCCTCTGCTTTGCTGCTCAGTGTACCTAAGTCAAAATAATAGGTTTATAAATTCATAAAAAAGTGGGAATATTTCTAACCACTTATGGCAGGCTTTTTTCAGTGTGTGTGTGTGTGTGTGTGTGTGTGTGTGTGTGTGTGTGTGTGTGTATGTGGGTGTGGGTGGGTGGGTGGTTGTGGGTGTGGGTATGGGTGTGTGTGTTCATTCAGATTCAGTTTTATGGAATGAAAAAGTATGCCTATAATCTAAAATTCTAGATTTTTACTTGGAGCTGGTATTATTCATTTATAGTCATCCCTTGTACTCTCTCAGCATTCAATAAGATAGCAACAGTGTTTTGTTTTTTTCATTGCATCAAATATAAGTCTAAATTTGTAGAGCAATCTAATCAAAAATCTTGCAGAGGTGGGGAAACTTGAGGCCGCATGTGGCCTTTTAGGTCCTTGGTTGAGGCCTTTTGACTGAGTCCAACTTTTACAGAACAAATCCTTTTATGAAGGGGCTTTGTTCTGTGAAGTTTGAATTCAGTCAAAGGGCCGCACTTGAGGACCTAGAAGGCCACATGTGGCCTCGAGGCTGAGATTCCCCACCCCTGAAGCATTATTTGGACATTTCATCTGGAAAACAATTATATACACAAGTTTTAGCACATATGGTTGGTTTGCTGAGTGAGTTCACTCTTTCTGATGAAAGAAATTGGCTCAAAGAATAACCAATTTCCTTAATCAATTCCTCTCTAAATAGCAGTAGACATCCTATGCCCCCAAGCAAATATTTGAGAAATGTTATCTTCTCTCCAACCTTTGAAAGGGACCTTTCTTCTTCTCCCGGGCTCCCCTTGATATCTACCCTAACTAAGAGACTCTCAGGGCAGCAGCAGCTCATAGCCATAAGTAAAAATAACTTTGCCCTTCACTTTATGATATACATGATTGATCATAACAAGCTTATGTTTCTAAGGTGCTTTACAGCTTTTAAACCACTTTACATGCATTATTTTATTTTATCATCACAACAACCCAGTGAAGTAGGCAGTTGCAAGTGTTATTATTCCCATTTTGAAGATAATGAAACTGAGGCTTTTTAGGTGACTTGGTTAATAAGTGGCAGAGCAGGGACTTGAACCAGAGCCCTGATTTCAGATCTAATGACTCTTCTGCTAAACCAGGCTACCTCTCCTAGACTAACTGAATTCTTAATAAGCTTCTGAAATTCTACTGGAGAGGAATTTTAGCACTAGGCGAAATTGAGTCTATTATGTTAAATAGATTTCCAACATGATACTCTATAAGCAAATGAGCCTAATTTGGCTTTGATGTATAATCTGCAGCTGTCTTGAATACACAAAGCTTGGAATTGTTTTGGCTATAGTCAAATCCTACTTTTGCTCTGTACCTCCAAGGATTTTCTTCATTGTTGGGGAATGCTTAGTGGCATACCAAAATACAGAGTGGGAAGAGTTTAGACTATTTTTATCTTCAGAAGAGCACATGGATACAGTGAAACCTGCTGAAAGGAAACTGATTTCATAGAAAAAATGAACTTTTGATCAGTTCATCTTCAGAATATACTTAATAGACTTCATTGTAAATACATA